>NC_134361.1:127192393-127833643 GCF_048569485.1 Anomaloglossus baeobatrachus
TCACCAATAAGAATTTCTGTTTATATATCTTTGTTAATAAAAACTTGAATTATTTTATGTCGATTGCGCAATTTTTTGTATGATGTTCTAATGGTTAGCGCTGACACAGGGTCAATTACTGTGTCTAGCCTTAATAGCCTTCATTGACCTTTTTTAAGCAAGTGTTTGATCTACAATTCAAATACTGTATAAAATAAAAAGTGCCCAGTGCTATGTGCTCCATAATATTAAGGAATCTAGTGCTATGTCCTTCAAAAATAAATAGGTAAAGATGTAATAAACCACCATATATATGTATTGTTCAAAGGCTGCACAATTACCTGCTATGAGGGCTGTTAGATTTGTATCTCTCCGTTTCCGACATGTGTTTCGTCTATCGTGGACTTCCTCAGGGAGGTTAGGTGTGAGACTGCAGATTGTCAGGACATGAAGTTTATATACTCGTATGCGAAGGTATCAGGGACCATCGCATAAGAATATTACATTTCCCGCCCAAGAAAAGCCGGCTGCAGCAGCGCGCTGATCATGTGACCAGTCCCCGCGTCACGTGGCCTGCGCCGACTGGACATGGAAGGCAAGCATAAAGGTCGTCATGGAAACAAGACGGTGTAACGCAATTGCAGTCCCAGCTGCCGGTCATTCACAGGTCAGCGGTGTGGCAATATCCCGGCGCACACGTCCAGATTTGCGGGGGGGAAATTATAATGTATAGCTTGTGGAGAAGATGCTAAGGAAAAAGTTATGAATGCGAATATTGTAAAATGAATTTTTAGAGAGGCACATTAGAATGAATAAAATAGTATTCCCAGAAGACCAGTGAAATAAGAAACATGAGATATTATGTGAGGCTAAATAAGAATTAAATAAATGAATAAATAAATAAATAAATAAATAAATAAAGTGAGTTAAAAAAAATAAATATATTGTCATAATTAGGTCCAATTCAAGCAAAAATTTCTTATATAATAATTGTATATCATAAAATATTAAAAAGTGAAATTTAGAGTGTTTAAAAATTATGAGTGAAATCATTTGTAAGCATATATCATGCCAAAAAAGTGAATTGTGTGTACAACAATAGACTAGGTTGTAAGTAGAGATGAGCGAACCGGTCCCGGTTCGGCTCGAGGTCGGCTCGCCGAACGGGGGTCCCGTTCGAGTTCGGTTCGTCGAACGTTCAACGAACCAAACTCGAACGTATAGGCTAGAATGGGAGGCAATCACAAACACATAAAAATGCATGATAAATGTACACAAACAGTTAATAAACATTGCCATAACACTTACCAGTCCTCGGGATCCCTTCTGCACTCTGTCTCCTGCCGCTATTCCATCCGATGATCGCTGAATCCTCCCGGTGACCGGCACTGCCAGCAGAGATGCAGGACCTATCGTGACGTCAAAATAGCCATGTGACCAGTCACGTGGCTATTATCTCATTGGCTACAGACTGGTCATATGACTATGACACGTCATGTGGGACCTGCGAGTGCATCTCTCCGGTACACGGTGCACATATGTGTATCGCCGTGTACCGGCGACATGCTCTAGCACACGGTCGACTCCCCATTCCGTTAGGGACCGGCTGACACAGCCGGTCATTAACGGAGATCACCGTTGCCATAGCAATGCAGTTAGCGGTGATGTCACCGCTAACCGCGGCTCCGAGAGCACCGTTGCTATGGTAACGCGTCTGTCAGCGTTACCGCTGACAGCCAGCAGCACTGATCACTCACGGAGTGAAGGCTGCACGCTGCTTCCCGATTGTAGTGAGGATTGCAGTGAGGATGGAGGTTCCCCAGCCCCAAGTGATGAGCTGGTGAATCTCATCCTCACTACAATCGTCACTACTACTACACTAGTGAGGATTGTAGTGAGGATGGAGGTTCCCCAGCCCCAAGTGATGAACTGGTGAATCTCATCCTTCCTCACTACAATCGTCACTACTACTACACTAGTGAGGATTGTAGTGAGGATGGAGGTTCCCCAGCCCCAAGTGATGAGCTGGTGAATCTCATCCTTCCTCACTACAATCGTCACTACTACTACTACACTAGTGAGGATTGTAGTGAGGATGGAGGTTCCCCAGCCCCAAGTGATGAGCTGGTGAACCTCATCCTCACTACAATCGTCACTACTACTACACTAGAAAGAAAGAAGACAGAAGAGCAGGATCGTGGAGGGCTGACAGGGGGTAATAAAGATGGAGTCTCTAATGTGTCTGTGTATTTATTTCTATTAAAGTATTTTTTCTCTGTGTGGTGTTTTTTTTAACCCTTTATTGAAGATTCTTAATGGCCGGGTCAAACGTGCCTGACATTAAGAATCTCTGGCTTAATACTGGCTAGTAAAACAAAGCCAGTATTAACTCATGATTACCCAACAAGCCACCCGGCTCCAGGGCTGTTGGAAGAGTTGGATACAGCGCCAGATGATGGCGCTTCTATGAGAGCGCCATTTTCTGGGACGGCTGCGGACTGAAATCCGCAGTAGAGGCGCCCAGAAACCTCGGGCTAACCTGTGCTGCGGATTCCAATCCCCAGCTGCCTAGTTGTACCCGGCTGGACACAAAAATGGGGCGAAGCCCACGTCATTTGTTTTTTAATTATTTCATGAAATAAGTGAAATAATTAAAAAAAAACGGGCTTCCCTATATTTTTGGTTCCCAGCCGGGTACAAATAGGCAACTGGGGGTTGGAGGCAGCCCGTGGCTGCCTGCTGTACCTGGCTAGCATACAAAAATATGGCGAAGCTCACGTCCTTTTTTTTGTAGTTTTTTGGCAAAAAAAATAAAAAATGCTTCCCTGGATTTTCCATTGCCAGTGAAGGTAACACCAAGCAGTGGGGGTTAGCAGCCAGTAGCTGCTTGGATTACCCTTAGCTAGCAATACAAAAAATGCAGCGGGAGCCCATATATATTTTTTTAAAATATTTATTTAAATAACTAAAAATAAAATGGGCTTCCCTGTATTTTGATTGCTGGACATCACAGTGCTGTAAAAATAAATCTTTAAAAAAATGACGTAGCACTCCGCGGTATTTTTGATTCTCAGCGCAGATAAAGCAGACAGCTATGGATTGCCACCCCCATCTGCCTGCCGTTACCTTGGTTGGCAATCAAAATACAGGGAAGCCCATTAATTTTTTCTATTTAAAAAATGGTTAAAAAAAAAAATGACGTTGGGTCCCCCCATTTTTGATAGCCAGCTAGGGTAAAGCAGACGGATGTAGCCTGAAAACCACAGCTGGCAGCTTTACCGTGGTTGGGGATCCAATGTGGAGGTCCCCTCAGGCTCTTTTTTATAATTATTTTATAAATATTAATAATTACACAATAAAAGTAGGGTCCCCCCCAAATTGGATCACCAGCCAAGGTAAAGCGGACAGCTGTGGTCTGGTATTCTCAGGGTGGGAAGGTCCATAGTTATTGGGCCTTCACAGCTTAAAAATAGCAGGCCGCAGGCACCCCAGACGTGGCGCATCCACTAGATGCGCCAATCCTGGCGCTTCACCCCAGCTCATCCCGTGCCCTGGTGCAGTGGCAAACGGGGTAATAAATCGGGTTGATACTAGCTGTAAAGTCACCTGAGATCAAGCCCAGCAGTTTGTGATGTCATGGCGTCTATTAGATACCCAACATCATAAACTGTCAGTACTAACAAAAACAAAAAATCGACAAAAGAAATTTATTTGAAAAAACAGTCCCCAAAACATTTCCTCTTTCACCAATTTATTGTAAGAAAAAAAATAAAGGGGTCCCACGACGACTCTGGACCGTCTAGAATATGGGGGGGAGACACTCAGGGAACGTATCCCCCATTTTCTAGGAGTGCGGACCCTTCATGTGAGGAGTGTGGGTGCAATGAATCTGCACTCACTCTCCCCGGGTCCACAGCAGCAGAGTCCATGTCGTAATGGTTGCTACCAAAGCTGCAATGCCCTGCTCATGAGGTAAGGGCATGCCTAATCAGGAGAACTACTGTAGAGGAAGCTCTGCTCACTGGTATATAGGTGCTCAGAGGTAATAATAGATAAAATTAGTGAGTAACCTCGGCACTCTAAATCTCCCAGACTAAGTCAGTAAGTCACAACGGATAGTAATGCAAAATCACTCTTTATTGGTCCGTATTAAGAAAAAAAAATTTTTCATAAGCATATATGTTTTTGTCCAAAACAAGTTACAAATGACGTTTCGGCCTGAGCCTTCGTCAGATTGGACTTATCTGCATGTAATCATGAAAAATGACAATAATCAGTATCACATAAGAGTGAGAGAACAATAACATAAACTCGAACAATGTAGAGGTACAATTGGGATGCAGCAAAAAAATTGCAACACAGCAAGAAATGAAACACATGATACAAATGTCATAATACAGTACAAGGACAATATAGTAATGACAAATATGGGGTCAGAGTAGACTTAGACAGCTCTGGTACGAAAGAGATGTCAATCATAAAGTAACATGTGCAGTAGGTGTAGAGCTACAGTATGCATGGCAGAGCTAATGGGTAGACCGACCATAGAAAAAGAACGGAGAAAAAGTGGAGAAAAAGTGGAGAATAAGTAGAGAAAAAGTGGAGAAAAAGTGGAGAAAAAGTGGAGAAAAAGTGGAGAATAAGTGGAGAAAAAGTGGAGAAAAAGTGGAGAAAAAGTGGAGAAAAAGTGGAGAAAAAGTGGAGAAAAAAATGGAGAAAAAGTGGAGAAAAAGTGGAGAAAAAAGTGGAGAAAAAGTGGAGAAAAAGTGGAGAAAAAGTGGAGAAAAAAATGGAGAAAAAGTGGAGAAAAAGTGGAGAAAAAAGTGGAGAAAAAGTGGAGAAAAAGTGGAGAAAAAGTGGAGAAAAAAATGGAGAAAAAGTGGAGAAAAAGTAGAGAAAAAGTGGAAAATAAGTGGAGAAAAGGTGGAGAAAAAGTGGAGAATAAGTGGAGAATAAGTGGAGAAAAAGTGGAGAACAAGTGGAGAAAAAGTGGAGAAAAAGTGGAGAAAAAAATGGAGAAAAAGTGGAGAAAAAGTGGAGAAAAAGTGGAGAAAAAAATGGAGAAAAAATGGAGAAAAAGTGGAGAAAAAGTGGAGAAAAAAGTGGAGAAAAAGTGGAGAAAAAGTGGAGAAAAAGTGGAGAAAAAAATGGAGAAAAAGTGGAGAAAAAGTAGAGAAAAAGTGGAGAAAAAGTGGAGAAAAAGTGGAGAATAAGTGGAGAAAAAGTGGAGAATAAGTGGAGAATGAGTGGAGAAAAAGTGGAGAAAAAGTGGAGAAAAAGTGGAGAAAAAGTGGAAAATAAGTGGAGAAAAAGTGGAGAAAAAGTGGAGAAAAAGTGGAAAATAAGTGGAGAAAAAGTGGAGAAAAAGTGGACAAAAAGTGGAAAATAAGTGGAGAAAAAGTGGAGAAAAAGTGGAGAAAAAGTGGAGAAAAAAATGGAGAAAAAGTGGAGAAAAAGTGGAGAAAAAGTGGAGAAAACAATGGAGAAAAAGTGGAGAAAAAGTGGAGAAAAAGTGGAGAAAAAAATGGAGAAAAAAGTGGAGAAAAAGTGGAGAAAAAGTGGAGAATAAGTGGAGAAAAAGTGGAGAAAAAAATGGAGAAAAAGTGGAGAAAAAGTAGAGAAAAAGTGGAGAAAAAGTGGAGAAAAAGTGGAAAATAAGTGGAGAAAAAGTGGAGAATAAGTGGAGAAAAAGTGGAGAATAAGTGGAGAATGAGTGGAGAAAAAGTGGAGAAAAAGTGGAGAAAAAGTGGAGAAAAAGTGGAAAATAAGTGGAGAAAAAGTGGAGAAAAAGTGGAGAAAAAGTGGAAAATAAGTGGAGAAAAAGTGGAGAAAAAGTGGAGAAAAAGTGGAAAATAAGTGGAGAAAAAGTGGAGAAAAAGTGGAGAAAAAGTGGAGAAAAAAATGGAGAAAAAGTGGAGAAAAAGTGGAGAAAAAGTGGAGAAAACAATGGAGAAAAAGTGGAGAAAAAGTGGAGAAAAAGTGGAGAAAAAGTGGAGAAAAAGTGGAGAAAAAAATGGAGAAAAAAGTGGAGAAAAAGTGGAGAAAAAGTGGAGAATAAGTGGAGAAAAAGTGGAGAAAAAAATGGAGAAAAAGTGGAGAAAAAGTAGAGAAAAAGTGGAGAAAAAGTGGAGAAAAAGTGGAAAATAAGTGGAGAAAAAGTGGAGAAAAAGTGGAGAAAAAGTGGAGAATAAGTGGAGAATAAGTGGAGAAAAAGTGGAGAAAAAGTGGAAAATAAGTGGAGAAAAAGTGGAAAATAAGTGGAAAAAAAGTGGAGAATAAGTGGAGAAAAAGTGGAGAAAAAGTGGAGAATAAGTGGAGAAAAAGTGGAGAAAAAGTGGAGAAAAAGTGGAAAATAAGTGGAGAAAAAGTGGAAAATAAGTGGAGAAAAAGTGGAGAATAAGTGGAGAAAAAGTGGAGAAAAAGTGGAGAAAAAGTGGAGAAAAAGTGGAGAAAAAGTGGAGAAAAAAATGGAGAAAAAAGTGGAGAAAAAGTGGAGAAAAAGTGGAGAAAAAGTGGAGAAAAAAATGGAGAAAAAGTGGCGAAAAAGTAGAGAAAAAGTGGAGAAAAAGTGGAGAAAAAGTGGAGAAAAAGTGGAGAATAAGTGGAGAAAAAGTGGAGAATAAGTGGAGAATAAGTGGAGAAAAAGTGGAGAAAAAAATGGAGAAAAAGTGGAGAAAAAGTGGAGAAAAAGTGGAGAAAAAGTGGAGAAAACAATGGAGAAAAAGTGGAGAAAAAGTGGAGAAAAAGTGGAGAAAAAGTGGAGAAAAAGTGGAGAAAAAAATGGAGAAAAAAGTGGAGAAAAAGTGGAGAAAAAGTGGAGAAAAAAATGGAGAAAAAGTGGAGAAAAAGTGGAGAAAAAGTGGAGAAAAAGTGGAGAAAACAATGGAGAAAAAGTGGAGAAAAAGTGGAGAAAAAGTGGAGAAAAAAATGGAGAAAAAAGTGGAGAAAAAGTGGAGAAAAAGTGGAGAATAAGTGGAGAAAAAGTGGAGAAAAAAATGGAGAAAAAGTGGAGAAAAAGTAGAGAAAAAGTGGAGAAAAAGTGGAGAAAAAGTGGAGAATAAGTGGAGAAAAAGTGGAGAATAAGTGGAGAATGAGTGGAGAAAAAGTGGAGAAAAAGTGGAGAAAAAGTGGAGAAAAAGTGGAAAATAAGTGGAGAAAAAGTGGAGAAAAAGTGGAGAAAAAGTGGAAAATAAGTGGAGAAAAAGTGGAGAAAAAGTGGAGAAAAAGTGGAAAATAAGTGGAGAAAAAGTGGAGAAAAAGTGGAGAAAAAGTGGAAAATAAGTGGAGAAAAAGTGGAGAAAAAGTGGAGAAAAAGTGGAGAAAAAGTGGAGAAAAAGTGGAGAAAAAAATGGAGAAAAAGTGGAGAAAAAGTGGAGAAAAAGTGGAGAAAAAAATGGAGAAAAAGTGGAGCACCCTTTGGTACCTTTCATGTGGCACTAAGGGGTGCTTAGCTTTGTATTTAGCCAAAAAAATGAAAAAAAAAATGACTTAGGGTTCCCCCTAGTTTTATAGCCAGCTAGGGTAAAGCAGACGGCTGCAGCCTGCAGACCACAGCTGGCAACCTCACCTTGGCTGGTAATCCAAAACTGAGGGCACCCCACGCTGTTATTTTAAATTAAATAAATAATTAAAAAAAAAACACGTAGGGGTCCCCCAAAATTGGATCACCAGCCAAGGTAAAGCAGACAGCTGGGGCCTGATATTCTCAGACTAGGGAGGTCCATGGTTATTGGACTCTCCCCAGCCTAAAAATAGCAGGCCGCAGCCGCCCCAGAAGTGGCGCATCCATTAGATGCGCCAATCCTGGTGCTTCGCCCCAGCTCATCCCGCACCCTGGTGCGGTGGCAAACGGGGTAATATATGGGGTTAATACCAGATGTGTAATGTCACCTGGCATCAAGCCCTGGGGTTGGTGAGGTCAGGCGTCTATCAGATACCCGACATCACCAACCCAGTCAGTAATAAAAAAAAAATAGACGACAACCACATTTTTATTTGAAAAAACACTCCCCAAAACATTCCCTCTTTAACCAATTTATTAGAATGAAAAACAAATCCAGGTCTGGTGTAATCCAAGGGGTTGCCATGACGATCCACACTGTCCCAGTCAATGAAGAGCAGAATGTTCCCCATTGGCTGGGAGAGCAGTGCAGTGACCTGAGCTAACATCAATGGGTCAGCCCAGGTCACTGCAGGGCATGACAAGTGCTGCTGTCATTGAGGTACATTACCTGCGCTGATCTCCAGCACACTGACAGCCCCTGTCACTGAGGTCAATGACCAGCGCCTTCACACCAAGTATCGCGAGAGGCCCGTGACGTCACCGCTAGTCAGTCTCGGGTCTGAAGCGAGAGGTGATGTGACAAGCGGCGGCCATGGAGGACAATGACAGCGCTGAGGTCGGGATGGTGGGACTTCATCACCGCAGGTAAGCCGAGCGGGACCATGTGTGTGTGTGTGTGTGTGTGTGTGTATGTATGTATGTGTATGTGTACATGCCGCGGGCAGGAGGGGCCGGAGCGAGCTGAGCGGGGAAGTGTGGGCTTCCTGCACGTAACTAAGATAAACATCGGGTTACTAACCAAAGCGTTTTGCTTGGATACCCGATGTTTATCTTGGTTACCAGCTTCTGGCAGGCTGCCAGCGATGGCTCCTGCACACTCTAGCTGTAAAAAGCCCTGCTTTTTGCTGCTAGAACCGTTCTCGAACGTATCTAGAACTATCGCGCTTTTGCAAAAAGCTCGAGTTCTAGTTCGATCTCGAACAGCCCCCAAAATCACTCGAGCTTAGAACTGGAGAACCTCGAACCGCGAACCGCGCTCAACTCTAGTTGTAAGTATGGAGAAATTGATGATGCTATAAATATACAACGTGTAATGTGTGAATACTATAATGAAATTAGTGCAAATGTAAAGGGAGGAGGCAGGACCATATTTGCCACTAGGCACCCGTGGTCCCGTGCCTGGGGCGGCACTTTCTGGCAGCAAAAAATTTTTTTTTTTTTTTATATCCTACCGCCCCCCGCCCCTCCCTCCGTTACACAGTTTAGTGAATCCGCTGTGATCTCAGGGGGGTGGCGTTGAGAGGGAGGAGAGGCGCACTTCTGTTTATTTATTTGTTGATACAATACACGCCGGGCACCAGGAACAGTGAGCTGATTGACCCCGGAAGTTCCAGCACCTGCACTTCCGGGGTAAAAGGTGCACGGGCGCGCCAATCAGCTCACTGCCCCGTGCTGCAGCATCCAATGCTGCAGACGACACACGCGGCGGAGGAGGATGCGACTGAAGCTGGAGCCAGCCAGAAGAGGATAATCACCAGAGCAGTGCAGCGGGCTCCGGAGCAGGTTTGCGCTCACAGAGCAGAATATTCGTAGGGAAGGTGGAGGTGTTGCTAAGGCAGAGCCTAGAATGTATGGGCACCTTACAGGTTAGTTGGTGATTATTGCGATGCCTCTTTTTGTCCACTATAATCATGTCGCTAAAGCTACAGACAGGGCATGAGGGGGAGGGGAAGACTAATGCTACGGGGGGGAGGTAAAGAAGTTAATACTGGAAGTGGGAGGAAGAGAGGTTGATACTGGGGGAGCCTGAGGGGAGAGAGGCTGATACTGGGGGGAGAGAGGTTGATACTGGGGGAGGCTGAGGAGAGAGAGGCTGAGGCTGGGGGAGGCTGAAGAGAGAGAGAGGCTGAGTTGGGGAAGGCAGAGGAGAGAGAGGCTGAGGCTGGGGGGAGGCTGAGGAGAGAGAGGCTGAGGCTGGGGTGAGGCTGGCGGAGAGAGGCTGAGGCTGGGGAAAGAGAGGCTGAGGCTGGGGGAGAGAGGCTGAGGCTGGGGGGAGAGAGGCTGAGGCTGGGGGAAGGCTGGGGGGAGAGAGGCTGAGGCTGGGGGGAGAGAGGCTGAGGCTAAGGGGAGGCTGGGGAGAGAGAGGCTGAGGCTGGGGGGAGGCTGGGGGGAGAGAGGCTGAGGCTGGGGGGAGGCTGGGGAGAGAGAGGCTGAGGCTGGGGGAAGGCTGGGGAGGGAGAGGCTGAGGCTGGGGGAGAGAAGCTGAGGCTGGGGGGAGGCTGAGGGGAGGCTGGGGAGAGAGAGGCTGAGGCGAGGCTGGGGAGAGAGAGGCTGAGGCTGGGGGGAGGCTGGGGAGAGAGAGGCTGAGGCTGGGGGGAGGCTGGGGAGAGAGAGGCTGAGGCTGGGGGGAGGCTAGAGAGAGAGGTTGAGGCTGGGGGAGGCTGGGGGAGGGAGGCTGAGGCTGGGGAGAGTGAGGCGGAGGCTGGGGGGAGGCTGGGGGGAGAGAGGCTGAGGCTGGGGGAGAGAGGCTGAGGCTGGGGGAAGCTGGGGGGAGTGAGGCTGAGGCTGGGGGGAGGCTGGGGGGAGAGAGGCTGAGGCTGAAGGGAGAGAGGCTGAGGCTGGGGGGAGTCTGGGTGAGAGAGACTGAGGCTGGGGAGAGAGAGGCTAAAGCTGGGGGAGGCTAGGGAGAGAGAGGCTGAGGCTGGGGGGAGGCTGGGTGGAGAGAGTGGGAGGCTGGGGAGAGAGATGCTGAGGCTGAGAGGAGGCTGGGGGAAGAGAGGCTGAGGGGAGAGAGGCTGAGGCTGCGGGGAGAGAGGCTGAGGCTGGGGGAGGCTGGGGGAGAGAGGTTGAGGCTGGCGAGAGGCTGCGGGAGAGAGGCTGAGGCTGGGGGGAGGCTGGGGGAGAGAGGCTGAGGCTGGGGGGAGGCTGGGGGGAGAGAGGCTGAGGCTGGGGGAGGCTGGGGAAGAGAGGCTGAGGCTGGGGGGAGAGAGGCTGAGGCTGGGGGAGGATGGGGGGGAGAGAGGCTGAGGGTGGGGTGAGAGGGGCTGATGCTGGGGGAGAGGGACTGATACTGAGGGAGGCGGGGGGGAGAGGCGGGATAAGGGGGCCTCTTACTGTAGAGGGGGGGTTTAGGGGGCCTATTGCTGTAGAGGGGGTTTAGGGTTTACAGAGTGAGAGTGCAAGGGACAAAATCTCTGGGGAGAAGTAAGGACTCAGTATGGAGGGAGGGGCAACAAGGGGAGCTCATTATAGAGAAGGGACAGCATGATGATTCAATAAGGGAGGGGTAGTGTGAAAACTCAGTATGGAAAGGGGGCAGCATGGCTGGGCTCGGTACGGAGTGGAGCAATGAAGGGGACACGGTAAGAAAAATAGGATAGTGTGGGGGGGTTTCAGCATTAGGCGTGAGGTAGCTTGGTGGTCTCAGTATGATGAGTGGGGCAGCATGGAGGTCTCATTATGGAAAAGAGGCAGGCAGCATTAGGAGCTCATTATGGAGAAGGGGCAGCATGGGATTATGGAGAGGGGCAGTGTGAGGGCTCAGTACGGACAGGGGCAGCATGAATGGGACATTTTGAGGACAGTGTGCAGATCATGAATCATAATTGAGGCAGGTGTGATGGGTATAATTTATAAGGGGGGACAATGTGCCATTTTTACTTATTAGTGGGCAGTGTGACATTCATAGTACACAAGGGCGGTCAGTGTGGTGGTCATAGTATACAAGGGAGGACAGTGTAGTGGGAATATTTTATAGGAAAGGATAGCGTGGAGACCATGTACTGTAAGAGGCATAGTGTGGAGTAATTTTTTTTTGGTTTGCAGGGAGCACAGTGAGGAGCAATATTTTTTTCAGGGGCACAGCATGGGGCTTATTTAAAGGGATCCAATCACAAGGATTTTCCTATATAACCTAAAGCCAGGGCTATACTGGCACTATCAGGCTGATTCTATACATATCTGTAATGGTCAGCTCAGATGTTTAGGTTTTCAAATCCAAAAAAGTGAAGGTTAAAAATGTGTCTGCTTTTTGAGTGACAGTTGCACCACAGCAGATAATAGCAGGGTGGATTATGCATAAGGATTCCTGCCCCCCTGCCTGTTGTTCCTCCCTCTCTCTGGCTCTATGCTAATTTTTCTATTCACTAAGATGGCATCGGAGTTGACACCTTCACATAGCACTTATCTCCGGCGCCATCTTTGTGAAGCCCGTGTTACCCCGTTACCAGGTGTCCGGGGGCGGAACGATGTCCTATTTGGCAGTTAATCGCGAAGATCAGCTAATCTCCACTGCTGTTGTGACCGCATGTGCCACCCTCTCAGCCACAAGAATATAATAACAGGGGGTAACACAGGTAAAAAGCACAGGCTGACAATGGAGGGAATGGGGGGATTAACCCCTCCCTCTGCTCTGCAGCTCCTGTTCTCAGCTTCACAGCTGTGACCCAATCACAAGATCGGGTTACAGTCGCATGACACTTGGTTCACACTCGCAGCAAAGCCTGAGCCGGGGTTCATTGACATATCGCATCGGATGCCATACGCTCGTGTGATTCCAGCCTAAAAGTCATAGTCCTGTCTCCTTAGTTGTGCACTTCTAAGGGGTCTTTTGCACAATCTATGGGGGTCTCAGAACCAAGACCCGCAGTAATGTACTCAGAATTAATGGGCCTAAAACATAGAAGAGTTCTCCAAAAAGTTAATGTTTTTTTAGATGTTCAATTGTGCTACTGCCTGCACCATCAGTGCTGTGGTTCCTGTATGGTCCAGAGTCTGATGATGGCCGGTAACAACTCCTGATATCTCCTTACCATTGTTACAGACATAGTAGGAGCTGCAGTTTCATGTCAGACAATTATATGTTGGGCTGGTTTTGGTTCTTGTGACATAATCTTGAATTCAAATTGGTTCTGGTGATGTAATCAAGTACCAATAGTGGTTCTGGTGATGTAGCAGTGATATGAGATTGGTTCTGGTGATGTAGTCATTTAGATGTAGCAATATTTAATTTATAATAGGGTCATTGTGCCAGACTAAATATATAGCTGTCTGAGTCCATACGTCAGCTAAACGAGTATTTGACTAAAGCCCCCAGACACTATAGACGTGCCATCATTTGGCTGGCAGCTATTTCCCTGACTCTCCCATACACTATAGACGTCCCGTAATTTGGCTGGCAGCTATCTCCCTGACTCTCCCATACACTATAGACATCCCATCATTTGGCTGGCAGCTATCTCCCTGACTCCCCCATACACTATAGACAGGTGTCCCATCACTCGGCTGGCAGCTATCTCCCTGGCTCTCCCATACACAGGAGCACTTACTTTAAGTGCTCGTGCTCTCTATAAGACAGACACTACTACACATCTCTGCCGGTGACTCATCTCTTAGAGAAATAAAGGATCCACGGTAGGAAATTGGACCTGTTGGGTCCTCATCTCCCTGAGAATCAGACTGTCGGCCAATCCTGTCTATCTCCGGGTTTAGCCAACTGTAGTCTGTGTACGAGCGCCTTAACTACTATAGCTAAAGGGTATGTGAACTGTAAGGCTATGTGCGCACGTTGCGTAATTTCATGCATTTACGCTGCATATACCACTGCAGCGTAAATGCATGCATCCTGCGTCCCCTACACAATCTATGAAGATTGTGCATAATCCGTGCGCACAATGTTTTTTCGAATACAGCGATTTGAGACTCAAAAATTTGACAAAATCTCTGCATTTAAAAATCCAGCATGTCACTTATTTTGTGCGCTCTGGATGCTGCTCCCACTCGGTCTATGGGATAGGCAGCATCCCGAGCCCATGAAATCAGCATCTATTCTGCAGACACACTGCATCCATTACACAGTTGATCTCCAGCGATTTGAAGCGCACATGCACTGCCAAATCGCTGCAGAATTTGCAGCATGGACATGACGCAACGTGCGCACATAGCCTAAAACAGGCTTTACACGCTACGATATTGTTAATGAATTATCGTCAGGGTCACGTTGTTTGTGATGCACATCTGGCATCATTAACGATATCGTAGCGTGTGACACTTATGTGCGACCTTAAACGATCGCAAAAGCGGTCAAAATCGTTTGCCGCGGAGAGGTTGTCCTGAAACAAAAGATAGTTTTCTTTTTATTAGCGATGTTGTTCGTTGTTCCTGCGGCAGCACACATTGCTGTGTGTGACACCGCAGGAGCGACGAGCATCTCCTTACCTGCGTCCACTGGCAATGAGGAAGGAAGAAGGTGGGCGGGATGTTACGTCCCTTAGAAAGGAGGCAGTTCGCCGTCCAGAGCGACGTCACAGGACAAGTAAGTCCATGTGACGCTGCCGTAGCAATAATGTTCGCTACGGCAGCGATCACCACATATCGGCCGTACGACGGGGGCGGGTGCTATCACGCTCGACATCGCCAGCAAATGCTAGTGATGTCGCAGCATGTAAAGCCCGCTTTAGAGTATGTGCACACAATGCCTTTACACATCCTTTGAGTTTTTGAGGCAGAGGATAGGTTAGCAAACACTACCATATTTTTTATTTTTTTAAATTGAAATTGTATCGTGCTAGTCAGTAAGTGCAGTTCTTCGTTCTTTTAGCGTTTAGCACTTTTTCAAGTGTGTTACAGAGTAGATCGGCCTTACACAGATGTCGTGTGCACAAAATCCTAGTTTTACGATGTCAGTAAGGGGCACGACCACTTAAAGTGCCTTAGGCAGCACAAAGGCCAAATACAGCCCTGGGAGGGGGTGTAAATAATGTGAACTGCGAACCCAAAATGTTATGATATGATATGAAAAATATGCCGTAAATTATTTAATGTGCTTGTATTTTTATGTAAACATAGATGGACACAAATGCATGCTACATACACCTATATCCATACATGCACACACGGACAGTGGCGTAACTACCGCGGTCGCAGCGGTCGCCATCGCGACCAGGCCCGGGCAGTTTGGGGCCCACGGGGACCCGGCAGATCAGCAGCCAGCTCCTCTCAGTGAGAGAGAAGCTGCGCTGATCTGTCACAGTGCACGCGCCCACTATATGACCCGCTGCCGCCCGCGACACCGGGCCCTCCTGCCTGATGTCCTGCCCGTGCTGAGTGCACAGAGCGCAGGGAGGGAGGACGCCGACCACAGCACCGGGAGAACGAGGAGAGGGGAGGACGAGCAGCAGTGGAAGGAGGAGAGCAGGGAGTACAGCAGCAGTGGAACAAGGAGACGTCAGGACAGAGCAGCAGTGGAAGGAGGAGAGCGGTGAGTACTTGTTTTTTTTTTATATATATATATAAGTGAGTACACGGTGGTCAGAGGCCTGGAGTGGGGAGGCTGCATTATACTGTACATGGAGGCCTGGGGTGGGAAGGCTGCCTGATACTGTACATGGAGGCCTGGGGTGGGTAGGCTGCATGATACTGTACATGGAGGCCTGGGGTGGGGAGGCTGCCTGATACTGTACATGGAGGCCTGGGGTGGGGAGGCTGCATGATACTGTACATGGTGGCCTGGGGTGGGGAGGCTGCATGATACTGTACATGGAGGCCTGGGGTGGGGAGGCTGCATGATACTGTACATGGAGGCCTGGGGTGGGGAGGCTGCATGATACTGTACATGGAGGCCTGGGGTGGGGAGGCTGCATGAGACTGTACATGGAGGCCTGGGGAGGCTGGCAGCATTATTATACATGGAGGCCTGGGGAGGCTGGCTGCATTATTATACATGAGGCCTGGGGAGGCTGGCAGCATTATTATAGATGGAGGCCTGGGGAGGCTGGCAGCATTATTATACATGAGGCCTGGGGAGGCTGGCAGCATTATTATACATGGAGGCCTGGGGAGGCTGGCTGCATTATTATACATGGAGGCCTGGGGAGGCTGGCTGCATTATTATACATGGAGGCCTGGGGAGGCTGGCTGCATTATTATACATGGAGGCCTGGGGAGGCTGGCTGCATTATTATACATGGAGGCCTGGGGAGGCTGGCTGCATTATTATACATGGAGGCCTGGGGAGGCTGGCTGCATTATTATACATGGAGGCCTGGGGAGGCTGGCTGCATTATTATACATGGAGGCCTGGGGAGGCTGGCTGCATTATTATACATGGAGGCCTGGAGAGGCTGGCAGCATTATTATACATGGAGGCCTGGGGAGGCTGGCTGCATTATTATACATGGAGGTCTGGGGAGGCTGGCTGCATTATTATACATGGAGGCCTGGGGAGGCTGGCTGCATTATTATACATGGAGGTCTGGGGAGGCTGGCTGCATTATTATACATGGAGGTCTGGGGAGGCTGGCTGCTATATTATACATGGAGGCCTGGGAGGCTGGCTGCTATATTATACATGGAGGCCTGGGGAGGCTGGCTGCTATATTATACATGGAGGCCTGGGGAGGCTGGCTGCTATATTATACATGGAGGCCTGGGAGGCTGGCTGCTATATTATACATGGAGGCCTGGAGAGGTTGGCTGCATTATTATATATGGAGGCCTGGTGAGGCTGCATAATAAACATGAAGGACACCTTATACCTTGAATATAGAGGTGTAATATACATAGAGGTCTATGAGGCTGCATTATACTGGAGGTCTATAGGGCTGCATTAAAATGGAGGTCGGGGGGGGGGCTGTATAATACAAAATGAAGGGACACCTTATCTTATACATGGAATATAGGGGTGAATTATACATGGAGGAGTATGGGGCTGCATAATACCATCTGAAGTTTTATGGGGTTGTGTTATAATACATATAGGACTATGGGGGCTACATTATAATATATGGAGGACTATGGGGGCTACCTTATACACGGACTATGGAAGTGCATTATAAAACATGGAGGACTATGTGGTGCAGTATAATATATGGAGAACTATGGGGTGAATTTTAATACATGGAGAACTATGGGAAATGCATTATAATTGAAGGGCTACTTTATACATGGAGGATTATTGGGGTGCATTATAATATATGGAGGGCTATGTATCTGCATTTTAATATATGAAGGGTTATGTGGGACCCTTTATACAATTATTTGGAAGGCTATGTGGGGGCTGTTATAGTATTTTGAGAACTTTATACAGGGGGGACAAAGATACAAGTATGGGATGGAAATGTTTTGTGCTGAGGGAAAAAGGCTCTTTCCCTCAGCAGCCAGCTTTCCCATGCTCTGATATACATCTCTCAGCACCCAGCTTTCTCATGCTCTGATATACATCTCTCAGCACCCAGCTTTCCCATGATCTGCTATACATCTTCTCTCAGCACCCAGCTTTCCCATGCTCTGCTATACATCTCTCAGCGCCCAGCTTTCCCATGCTCTGATATACATCTCTCAGCACCCAGCTTTCACATGCTCTGCTATACATCTCTCAGCACCCAGCTTTCCCATGTTCTGATATACTTCTCTCAGCACCCAGCTTTCTCATGCTCTGATATACATCTCTCAGCACCCAGCTTTCCCATGTTCTGATATACATCTCTCAGCACCCAGCTTTCCCATTTTCTGATATACTTCTCTCAGCACCCAGCTTTCTCATGCTCTGATATGGGAAAGCTGGGTGCTGAGGACAAGATAAATATCAGAACATAGGAAAGCTGGGTGCTGATAGAGGGATTTCAGGGTGCTGTGGGTGAGAGCCAAGTGTCAGCGTCATTATCCTGTACCCCGAGTGTCAGTGTCATTATCCCCTACCCCAAGTGTCTCTGTATGTGGAGGGGGGGCCCAGGTCTAAACTTTGCACCGGGGCCCATCCAACTCTAGTTACGCCACTGCACACGGACATATGTGTATACAGAATTACTAACTTGATATAACCATGAACATGTACAGTGAAAAATATCAATATAAAAAGTATTATGTGATTATAATTTAACTTTAAAAATAAAAAAAATAATACACCTTCCTAAAATGATAGAGTTCTCTCCCTCTGTATGCTTGTTTAAAGTGACTCAGATTCTTTAGCTCTGTATACTTATTGCAATGCCTCAGATTCTTCTAAAAGTAATGGTTTTCTATTTTTCTTGTATCATAGATTGGACGATGTATCCCCGATTTTTCCTCCGGTTGATGATAGTGGTGAGAAGTAGCAAGAATAAAGATGTCCCCATGTATGGATATGTACGTATAGTATGTACTATATAAATGGATACAAAAAAATAAAAGATTAAAATCAGAATTAAGTCTATGAGAAGTCAGATTTGCTCAGCGCACCTTGCAGTTTGTCAGCATTTTTTTTTACAAAGATTTGTGATTAAAAAGAAGCAGCATGTTCATTCTTTCTTGCATTTTTGTCAACATTTGTCACCCATTGAAATCAATGAGGGCATCAAAAACGCAAGGAAAAACGCATGCTATCAGATTGGCGCATTTTGCATGCTTTTGCATTCCTTTTACCTGCAGTTTTGTCAACAAAAACACATCTCACCAACTTAGTTCCAGAATGACAAAATCAATGCTGCAGTGTTTTGGCATGTCGGTGTCGGTCTCTCTCTCTCTCTCTCTCACCAAGTGCTTCATACTAACCGATCACCGGCTGTCACACTGCTCCCGTGGCCTCTCTTCTGGACCGGCTCATTGGCCTCATACATATTCACTCCTCTCCCCATCTGTGATTAGTTGCAGTCAGACGCGCCCCCATGCTGCGTGACAGCTGTCTGACTGCAACCTATCACAGCCACGGGTGGGTGTGTCTACATCGTACAGCACCACTGAAATGAGTCGCTCTATCAGCTGTGCCGTCACTCAGGTTAGCCGCTGTCACAGCTGAAGTCCTTCACCTGTGACAGCAAATCACCCGAGTGACTGAAGTGAGCCGCACGATCAGCGGTGCCGTCACTCAGGTGATTTGCGATTCCAGCTTGAGACCTCCACCTGTGAGTGCAAATCAGGCCACGACTGAAGTGAGCTGCACCCGGAGGACTCACGTGAGTGACGGCACTGCCGATCGCGCAGCTCACTTCAGTAGCGGCTTGACCCTCACAGCAAAGAACCCGTGACGTCACTGCTGCGACACATACCGTACTGCGGGACCTGTTGCTGTGACATCAAGGGGTCATTCTGATTGCTGTGGCTCTGTCTGTACTCACAGCTGGCAGTCATGCTGTATGGCCGCTGGCTGTGGCAGGACAGGCATGTAGTAGTGCTGAAAGCGTCATGGGACCTTGTGTGGATTCCATCGGACCTGGAGGAATGTTTGGGGGTTAATAAAGTGGTGAAAGAGGGTGTTTTTTATTTTATTTCAATTAAAGGATTTTTTGGGTGTTTGCGGTTTTACTTTCACTTACAGATTAGTGATGTGGGGTGTCTCATAGACGTCTGACATCACTAAGCTAGAGCTTAGTGGCAGCTATGGGATACCATTAACCCCTTATTACCCCAATTGCCACTGCACCAGGTCAATCGGGAAGAGCTGGGTCCAGCGCCAGAATTGGCGCATCCATAGGATGCGCCACTTCTGGTGCGGCTGTGGGATGCTATTATTAGGCTGGGAAGGGCCAAATAACCATGGCCCTTCCTACCCTACCCTAATAATATCAGTTCCCAGTTGCCTGCTGTACCTTGGCTGGTATTAGAAAAACGGGACCCAATGTCATATTTTTATTTTTTTTTAAATAAATCAAATAGTTTAAAAAAAAAGCGTGGGATACCCTCTATTTTTCATAACTAACCAAGGTATAGCAGACAGCTAAGGGTTGCAGCCTGCAGCTGCTGCTGTTCCTGCGCTGGATATGAAAAAGGGGGGAACCCAACGTCATATTTTTTACCCCCAAAAATTAAAAAACAGCTCGCCAAGCTAGCTATCCCTCTATCAAGCTATTTTATTTTTTCTGTGTATTCTGTTCGTTCTTATTATCTAATCTATATGTTCTTATTTTCCATCTATCTATCTATCTAGCTATCCATCCATCTAGCTATTCTTTAGATTTTTATCTATCTATTATTTATTCTAGCTATTTATCCATTATCCTGTCATTTTTCCTTTAACAAACGCAATAACAAAAACGCACTAAAAACGCACCTACATTACAAGCGGTTTTTTTTACATTTTCAGGCTCTCTCTGACAAGGTGTAGTTTTGGTTGCAGTTTTGGTTGCAGTTTATGTGCAGAAAAAACTGCAGCATGCGCATGTAGCCTTAAGATCCCTTAGGTCACTGTGCATTACATGGTTGCAACGTTGAGATTGTACAAATAGTGTAAAACTGTGAAGGACTACATCATGTAGCAGTCACACTGGAGAGTTGGTTACATTGAGCAGGGCTGGTGTCAGCACCCGGCAAACCCGCTCAAATGCCGGGGCCCTGGGTTGTTGGGGGGGCTCACTCGCAGTGGCAGGAGTAGTGTACCGCTACTCAGGGGGGCCCGGTGCCTGCGCTGTCACCAGCCTCCCCCACCAAGGATCACGCTTTCAATTGTATTGGCATCGCAGTTGCTGATACAATTGAAAGCAATGATGAGAGAGGGAGCAGCGCGCTGCCTCTCTCATCATTCTCCCCGCTGTGACTGTCGGCGCTCTGACAGAACTGCAGCGGAGCGCGGTGACGTCATCACTACGTGCCTGCTGAGAAGTCAGAGCGAGTGACAGCGTTTGACGCGCCGAGGAGACCGGAGCAGCGGGGGAATGTGGAGAAGTGAGTATGTACAATCACTGTGGCCAGACGACCATGGGGGCTGTATACTACATGAAGGTGCCTAATGCTATCTGGGTCTGTACTGTGCAATATGGGGCTGTATACTCCATGAGGGTGCCTAATGCTATCTGGCCCTGCACTGTGCTATATAGGGCTGTATACTACATGAAAGTGCCTAATGCTATCTGGCCCTGCACTTTGCTTTACAGGGCTGTATACTATATGAAGGTGCCTAATGGTATCTGGCTCTTCACTGTAATATATAGGGGCTATGCACTACATGAAGGTGCCTAATTCTATCTGGGTCTGCACTGTGCTATATACGGGCTGTATACTACATGAGGATGCCGAAAGGCCCTGTTACACGCAACGACGTATCTAACGATATATCGCCGGGGTCACGGATTCCGTGATGCACATCTGGTATCGTTAGCGACGTCGTTGCGTGTGACACTAACGAGCGGCCGTTAATGATGGAAAATACTCACCAAATCGTCCATCGTTGACACGTCGCTCATTTTCAAAAAAATGTTGATTGTTGAGGACGCAGGTTGTTCGTTGTTTCCGTGGCAGCACACATCGCTACATGTGACACCTCGGGAACGACGAACTACAGCTTACCTGTGGCCACCGGCAATGAGGAAAGAAGGAGGTGGGTGGAATGTTACGGCCGCTCATCGCCCCTCCGCTTCTATTGGGCGGCCACTTAGTGACGCTGCTGTGACGCCGAATGAAAAGAGGCGGTTCGCCAGCCACAGCGACGTCGCTAGGCAGGTAAGTCCGTGTGACAGCTCTTAACGATATTGTGCGCCACGGGCAGCGATTTGCCCATTACGCACCAACTACGGGACCGGGTACGCTCGCTAGCGATATCGCTAGCGATATTGCTGCATGTAAAGCCCCCTTTATGCTATCTGAGTCTGTACTGTGCTATATATGGGATGTACTACATAAAGGTGCCTAATGCTATCTGGGTCTGTACTGTGCTGTATGGGGCTGTATATTACATGAAGGTGCCTATTGCTATCTGGCTCTGCACTGTACTATATAGGGGCTGGGTACTACATGAAGGTGCCTAATGCTATCTGGGTCTTTACTGTTCTATATACGGGCTGTATACTACATGAGGGTGTCTAATGCTATCTGGGTCTACACTGTGCAATATACGGGCAGTATACTACATGAAGGTGCCTAATGCTACTGGGTCTGTACTGTGCTATATACGGGCTGTATACTATATGAAGGTGCTTAATTCTATTGGGGTCTGTACTGTGCTATATACGGGCTGTATATTACATGAAAGTGCCTAATGCTATCTGGGTCTTTACTGTTCTATATACGGGCTGTATACTACATGAGGGTGCCTAATGCTATCTGGGTCTACACTGTGCAATATACGGGCAGTATACTACATGAAGGTGCCTAATGCTACTGGGTCTGTACTGTGCTATATACGGGCTGTATACTATATGAAGGTGCTTAATTCTATTGGGGTCTGTACTGTGCTATATACGGGCTGTATACTACATAAGGGTGCCTAATGGAATCTGGGTCTGTACTGTGCTATATGGGGCTGTATACTGTATGAATGTGCCTAATGTTATCTGGAGAAAAACAAAAAGCCAGCACCAAATGTGCACTTCAGCACTAAAAATTCCAAACTGTACTTATAAAAATTTTGAGATTTTTGGCAAAAAATTGCAATTTCTTGAGCTGCCTCGCCACGTCACGGCAAATTTCATTTGAGGCAGTCCTACACTAAAATATTTTTATAAAATGTGCCATATGGCCTCACATATGAATAGTAGAACTGCTCTTAGCAGCACTCACCTGGTCTATTTCAATCCCGTACCCATGACTGAGTCATGGCTGTGGGCGGGACAGGTCCAAGCAAATGCTGCATGAAGTAAATAGCCTGTGGACGAAGCCTGATGACAATGTGAACAGTCACCAACCGCCAAAATCTAGACAGATGGAATACATCCCAAATTGGGGTGCATGACTCAGTCATGGGTACGGGATTTAAATAAACCAGGTGAGTACTGCTAAGAGCAGTTCTACTATTCATATGTGAGGCCATATGGCACATTTTATAAAAATATTTTAGTGTAGGACTGCCTCAAATCAGATTTGCCGTGACGTGGCGAGGCAGCTCAAGAAATTGCAATTTTTTGCCAAAAATCTCAAACTTTTTATAATAAGTACAGTTTGGAATTTTTAGAGCTGAAGTGCACATTTGGTGCTGGCTTTTTGTTTTTCTTCATTGAATTGGTCGGTGGTTGACCCCCACCTTGCTATGCACCCCAATTTGGGATGTATTCCATCTGTCTAGGTTTTGGCGGTTGGTGACTGTTCACATTGTCATCAGGCCTTGTCCACAGGCTATTTACTTCATGCAGCATTTGCTTGGACCTGTCCCGCCCACAGCCATGACTCAGTCATGGGTACGGGATTGAAATAGACCAGGTGAGTGCTGCTAAGAGCAGTTCTACTATTCATATGTGAGGCCGTATGGCACATTTTATAAAAATATTTTAGTGTAGGACTGCCTCAAATGAGGATATGCCGGTGACACCGTGTTCTACCTCTTACCTAAAATACATAAAAACCCTCGGGTTCCCCCTGGACGTCCGATTGTCTCTGGCATCGGAGGGCTATGCGATGCAGTATGCAAATTTATTGACTTTTATCTCCAACCTTTGGTTGAGACGCTGCCCTCCCATGTTAGAGACACTTCGGACGTCCTTAGGAGGATAAATGGTTTGACGGTTGAGCGTGGGATGTCGCTGGCGACTCTGGATGTTGAGACCTTATATACAAACATCTGTCATGAACATGGCCTGCAGGCAGTAGAGTATTTCTTGGGTATGAGCAACTGGGCACCACCATTACAACACCTGATTCTGGAACTGTTGGAGTTCGTACTGACGCACAATGCCTTCACATTCGGTGAGCGGTTCTTCCTCCAGCGGCGCGGCACTGCGATGGGGGCGGCTTGCGCGCCGTCGTACGCAAACCTCTTCCTAGGCTACTGGGAGAGGGAGGCTTTTGGCGACGTCGTGCCGGCTAGCTCCCATGTGCAGTGCTGGCTCCGTTTCATTGATGACATCTTTGTCATCTGGGGGGGGGACCGCCCCGGAGCTTGAGGGCTTTGTGCACCACTTGAACTCCAACCCATATAACATCTATCTCACCTGTCAGGTTGATTCGACTAGGGTCGATTTTTTGGATATTGGTATTTCTATTAATGATCAGGGTCTTTTGACTACTGATATTTATCGGAAACCCTCCTCTGTGAATGCCCTTTTACATGCATCTTCCAGCCATCCACAGCCCACCATTAATGCTATTCCCACTGGGCAATTTATCCACCTTAAACGGATTTGCTCAGAGATGGACACATTTGAGGGTCGGGCTGATGAGATGCGTGACAGGTTCAGGGAAAGGGGTTATAGTACCAGAGCCATAAAAAAGGCCTATTGTCGTGCTAAAGCGGCTTTGAGAGACCAACTCCTTTTGCGTTTTAACCCTAACAAGACAAAGCCTGCTGAGCCTAAGGTTTGCTTTATTTCCTCGTTCAACCGCCAATGGGACCACATCCGTGGCATATTGACTAAGCACTGGCCTGTTTTACAAACAGAACCTGTGCTGAAAGATATGCTTCCTGACCGACCCCTCATGACGGCACGTCGGGGCCGGAGTCTATGTGACATGTTGGTCCACAGTCATTATGTGGCACAAAAGAAACCATCATTTATGACGGGACGTTCCATCTGTGGATCATATCCGTGTGGCTCATGCCTTGCGTGTCGTCATGGTAACATCATCAGGGCAACATCCTTCGCCTCCTCCGACGGTTCCAAAACTTTTGAGATCCGACAATATATTTCTTCCAGCAGCACGGGCGTAATTTATTACGCCACGTGTGCCTGCGACTTAATATATGTCGGACTCACTAGTCGCGAATTACGGGTCCGGACGAGGGAACACACTAGGGATATTATCGCTGCTAAGCAAGCGAAACCTGAGGATTTTGATACCCTTAAGACCATCCCCTGTCATTTTAGGTTATATCACGGGTCGGACACCTCAAGTTTTAAGGTGAGGGGGATCGACCGTGTGCACCTTGGACTGAGGGGTGGCAATATCCATAAGGCGTTGGCACGGGCGGAATGTCGATGGATTTTTCTCCTCGACACAGTGGCTCTCTGGGGATTGAACGAGAGGCAGACCTTTACCTCTTATTTATAAAACAGTGCATCTCTTCTGCGGTTGATTTCTACCCCTTATTGGTTCTTCTTTGGCTGCAGGATCCCTGTATTGAATCTGCCTTTTATATAATGGTTTTTATTGATTTTTAACTGGACCTCTTTGTGTCCCTTTTCTCCACAGTTTTTTCACTTTTGTGCCTCTGTCGGATTTTTTCCTATGTCATTACCTTGGTTGTTCTACTGCATTGGAATAGGAGCTGGGAAGGAACATAACATACAGCAGCCATCCATATATGATCACTAACTGGATTCGGTTTAATCGATTACTGTGTTGTTATACTTGACATTGTTTTATTGCATAAATATTGTAATACTTCTCAATGTACATCATTCTGGATGTTGCTGTGATGTTATTATATGTATTCTTTCCTTCCTACAGTGCTCTGTACTTGTTGTAAATCATAACACGATTTGCCCTTTCTTCTGCCAGTAGTAAACATGGCATTTGCAGTCGTACTTCCTGATTGCGGTTCTGCGCATGCGCAGTGTGCGCGGCTCTCCTCGAAGCGTCTCCTGGGTAATACTGACGTCACCAAGGGGGTTTGCCCTAGCCCAGGTGACGCTGGAGTAGCCGCCCACGCTAGCTCGGCGCGTCCCAGCACTTTGGAACCGCGACAGGTGCTGCAAATGATGTGATATGCACTGGTGTATAAAACCTACCATTTTCCTTCTTTGTCCACAGTCCCCCGAGGAAGTCATCACGAAACACGTGTTGGGACTGTTCCCCATGTGTGTCTGCATGTGAGTGTCTATTTATGGTAAGCTCCCTGCTGGGCTATGTGCTGTGGTAATGTGCTTTTGGTTCTCTTATTGACTATAACCTTGCTTTAACATATTGAACCTTTGTCTTGCTAACTGTAAAACCACTTACACTGGCCCTACCAGGGAGCAAATATGCCTCTTTGCCTACCTCTTTATGTCTATGCAGCCCCACATGGGGATTTTTGTTCGCTACTCTGTGTCATTTAACCTTTCTACCTTCTACGATTTTCTATATCCCATGTAATATTTATATGCCTGACCCAATAAAAAAGTTTCTTATATGCAACTATGTGCTTCTGTATTGGTGGTTCTTGGGCCATGGGATATGGTATAATATGAGGCAAATCTAAAGACTTCCTTTTCTGCTTTCTTCAACATGGCTGTGGGCGGGACAGGTCCAAGCAAATGCTGCATGAAGTAAATAGCCTATGGACAAGGCCTGATGACAATGTGAACAGTCACCAACCGCCAAAATCTAGACAGATGGAATACATCTCAAATTGGGGTGCATAGCAAGGTGGGGGTGAACCACCGACCAATTCAATGAAGAAAAACAAAAAGCCAGCACCAAATGTGCACTTCAGCACTAAAAATTCCAAACTGTACTTATTATAAAAATTTTGAGATTTTTGGCAAAAAATTGCAATTTCTTGAGCTACCCCGCCACGTCACGGCAAATCTGATTTGAGGCAGTCCTACACTAAAATATTTTTATAAAATGTGCCATACGGCCTCACATATGAATAGTAGAACTGCTCTTAGCAGCACTCACCTGGTCTATTTCAATCCCGTACCCATGACTGAGTCATGCACCCCAATTTGGGATGTATTCCATCTGTCTAGATTTTGGCGGTTGGTGACTGTTCACATTGTCATCAGGCCTTGTCCACAGGCTATTTACTTCATGCAGCATTTGCTTGGACCTGTCCCGCCCACAGCCATGACTCAGTCATGGGTACGGGATTGAAATAGACCAGGTGAGTGCTGCTAAGAGCAGTTCTACTATTCATATGTGAGGCCGTATGGCACATTTATAAAAATATTTTAGTGTAGGACTGCCTCAAATGAGATTTGCCGTGACGTGGCGAGGCAGCTCAAGAAATTGCAATTTTTTGCCAAAAATCTCAAAAATTTTTATAAGTACAGTTTGGAATTTTTAGTGCTGAAGTGCACATTTAGTGCTGGCTTTTTGTTTTTCTCTAATGTTATCTGGGTCTGCACTGTGCTATATAGGGGCTGTATGCTACATGAGGGTGCCTAATGCTATATGTGTCTGCATTGTGCTATATGGGGACTGCCTAATTTTATATGGGAACTGCATAATGCCATATGAGGGCTGCCTAATGTCATATGGGGGCAGCATAATGCTACATGGGTCTTCATAATACTATATGGAGGACTATGGGAGCTTCATAACACTATATGGAGGAATATCGGGGCTGCATACTACTATACCCCAGGAGTTGTATGTCCCCTCCACCCCAGAGATGTATACCCCCAGAGCAGCATGTAACCCCCTACCTCAGAGCTGTTTTTCCCCCCACCCCAGAGCCACTGCCCCCCTCTAGAGCTGTATGCCCCCCCATTGCTGTATACACCTTTCCGCAGTAATATTCATGGGGGGAGCATGCAATATAATGTGTATGTCCCCAGCCTCTCTTGTGATGTATAAAGCAGTGTTAGTGTTCTCAATGCACAGCCATGTCTGTTAGTGATGGCCACCTATCAGCGTGGCACAGACACATGCCGAGGATTCGCTGGATGGAGACAAGCAGGGGAGGTGAATGAGGCTGTTGCCGGCTTCCCAATAGTAGAAATATTTTTAATGTGTCTGTGTGTGCATGTATGATGTGCATATCTATGTATGTCAGTGTATATGACTGCGTCTAGATTTATGTCTGTCTATATGTGTTTTTGTGAATTTCTCTGTAAATATATATGTGTACGCATGCCTGTATGTGTATGTATCTGTGCATGTCTATGTGTGGATGGGGCCCACTGAGACTCTTTCGCCCAGCGCCCACAAAACCCTGGAGCCGGTCCTGACATTGAGATGCAACATTGGCAGCAATGCATGGTGCATACTCTAAAACCCTTTTAAGAGTCAGCAAGATTTGTCAGCAGGGACATGTGTGGAATCAGCTATGTAATCCCACTAATATTAATCTTGGAAAAAACACTCACCAGCAGGCAGGAGAGGATGAAGGCAGAACACGAATTTGCACCTGTATAGCATCAACCTGTGTCTGATGGAGATTATCAAGCACCATGTCATATGCTGCAGAAATAGAAAGAAGAGGAGGAAGAGCAGATGGAAGTGGAAAAGCACATAGACTTGGTGCAGGCACATTGTAGTACTGATGTTACCAAGGTTTCATTTGCTGTCAAGCACCTCCTTTTCTGCCCCGTTTTAACTCTCTACCGTGCTGCGCCTGCTGCAGCCACACACCTCCTGGCCACCCACTTTGTTTCATACTGCTAGACTGCACTACTGTTGCTGAGGCTGCTGTTGCTGGCCCTTTACTTGCAAGCATCTACTTGACTGCCTAGTCATATTCTGAAAGGAATATGAATCTATGAGTTCTTCATATAGTAAAGGTTGCTACCGCTGTACACTCACTAGACTTTCAGATAGAATGGAACATCATATTATCTGAATGTTCAACTCAATGAATTAAACTTACCATACAACAGGATACCATTCTATTGGTTATAATATCAACTCAAATAAAGAAAATAGAGAAAATTATACCAACAAGAGTATAATATTGTAAATAACATAATGAAACAGAATTTAAACAAATGTTAACATGTCATCTTGGGAACTAAAATAAAACAAAGTTCCAGAGGAACCTGGCACATAACCCAAAAAATAAGTTTATACTGTATTTTTCGCTTTATAAGACGCACCGGATTATAAGACGCACCCCCAAATTTGGTGAAGGAATAGAGAATTTGTTTTAATAAATGGGGTCCGTCTTATAATGCCAGTGTCTGTCTAACAAATCATATAGAGTATATGTCCCTCATAGCCCCCCATCCTAAAATTAGCCCCCTTAACCTGGATATGGCCACCTTATATTGAATATAGCCCCCTTGTGCTGGCACACGTCCACCAGTGATGCAACACGGCCCCTATGGCTGGCACACTGCCCCTATAGCTGGCACACACGGCCCCCTGTGGCTGGCACACACTGGCCCGCTGTGGCTGGCACACACGCTGCCCCCTGTGGCTGGCACACACGCTGCCCCCTGTGGCTGGCACAGACGCTGGCCCCTGTGGCTGGCACACACGCTGCCCCCTGTGGCTGGCACACACGCTGCCCCCTGTGGCTGGCCCACACGCTGCCCCCTGTGGCTGGCACACACGCTGCCCCCTGTGGCTGGCACACACGCTGGCCCCTGTGGCTGGCACACACGCTGCCCCCTGTGGCTGGCACACACGCTGCCCCCTGTGGCTGGCACACACGCTGGCCCCTGTGGCTGGCACAAATGCTGGCCCCTGTGGCTGGCACACACGCTGCCCTCTGTGGCTGGCACACACGCTGCGCCCTGTGGTTGGCACACACGCTGCCCCCTGTGGCTGGCACACACGCTGCCCCCTGTGGCTGGCACACACGCTGCCCCCTGTGGCTGGCACACATGGCCCCATGCTGCTGCTTTTAGTAAAATAAACTCTTTCCTTACCTTCTCCAGCGCTGTGCTCCCTCGTGTACCCCTCCTCGGGGTTGAGCTCCGGCCTCCTGCATTTCCTGGTTCACTCCAGCGCTGTGCTCCCTCATGTACCCCTCCTAGGGGGTTGAGCTCCAGCCTCCTGCATTTCCTGGTTCACAGTCCTGGTCAAGTGATCGGCACAGCAGTGTGTTATCTCTGCGTGCCTGATCATAGCAGCAGGAGGGGACTGGGCAGACGCTGGAGGAGGTGAGTAAAGAGTTTATTATTTTACTATGGGTAGCAGCATAGGGGCCATAGCTAACACAGGGTGAGGGGGCATGTGTGATCAAAGGGAAGCACGGGCAGATATAATATGTGCAGCTCCCCCAGCCCATTGCCGTGGTGCAGTTTCAGCACCACGGGGGTGGACAGCGGCTGTGAATATTATATGAGTGGGTGCAGGAGGTCAAACGCTGCCGCCCGCAGCTTCACAAGCCTATACCAGCCTCCACCAGCACCGCTCCAGAGCGGCCCCACCTCCCCTGGACCCTGCAGTATATAATCTGTATATTCGGTTTATAAGACGCACCCCCTACTTTCCCCCAAAATTTGGGGGAACAAAAGTGTGTCTTATAAAGCGAAAAATACGGTACTTGGAAAACAAAAGTTTGACAGATTAGACAAATTTTGGAAAAGAAATTTAATCCAAACACACAGCACTTTTATAAACGACAAGGGAGAGTCAGTCTTGCTGACATAATAGTTCAGCCGACAGATCGATTGCTTCCGCTTTAGAAGATTGTGTCATATCGATTGACAGTACCAATATAACCTCAACAGAAAACAGTGCTAATTGTAAAAAATCTCCAAAGAAGCATCACTCCAAGAAGATTTACTCTTACAAAGAAACATTAAATGTATTTGAGAACCCCCTTAATTTTTCCAAATACATTCTGTCTAATGATTAAATTAAGGTACTTTCAAAGTGTTTGTTGTTGGTAAAAAAAAAGTCAGATTTAGATTTCTACAAGACATCAGGTGTTTGCAAAGTGCTAGGTCCTTAACATTGCAGGTGCATTTTTTAAAAATGGAATTTTAACAGTGACGGAAATGTTCCTGACAATTTGACAGAGTGGGACAATATGGAGTTCATGGAAGCTAAAATGATTGTATTTGAGAATCAATATAATGTGATATTGATCAATTACTGGAGATAGAAGGATCTTCACAAAATGTTAATAAAAATACGGAATTATAGATTTTGAGCCCATATATTTATTTTTTTTTTCAAAAATCTTTTATTGAAGTGTATCAACGAGACAGGATACATACAAAGTAAGTGCAATTGCACCATTACAATGTAGACAGTAAATCACTCAAAATAGACCGCCCAAGCTCGACAACACGTGTGTTTAAGTATCCAGCAGAACTAAACTCAAGGGCGAACATAGGAACAAAAGTGTCTCATATAATGTGAACATAACAATCCCAGTGTTTGCTACCGTATGCAAAAACTGTTTTATATTGTAAATCTAAAATCACAGAATAGTGTAGTAAGAATTATAGAGAAAGGAGAGAGAAGAGAGATGGAAGGACAAAGAAAAGAAGAAAGAAGAAAAACAAAACAAAAAAAAACAAAAAGGGGGGGGGAGGGACGAGGATGGTGCCATGTATTATTTGACCATGAATGGAATGTCACTTCCGAGGACCATTGAGAAATCAGAGGACTCTCTAAACATAATCCAATCCTGCCACGTGTGGAAAAACTATTCAGATTCAGACTCACTGTGAGCCGATAATCTTTCCATTCTACAGATATAATCCATCTCCAGAGACCAGTCCGCTATAGTTGGGGCTTCCCTAGATCTCCAACGCCTGGGGATAATAGACTTGGTGGCAGAAAGACAATATTTAAGTAGACATCTTTTGATAGTCTTAAAGGACCCTGGGAGCATCGACAAAAGGGCAGTTTGAGGAGAAATGGGAGGTCGCTCACCTGAGATATGACTAAAGATCTCGAAGACCTTACCCCATAGTTGGTGAATCGAAGGGCATTCCCACCATATGTGCAACATAGTACCCTTGGCTGTCTCCCATCTCCAGCAATTGTCTGATGTGGTGGGATAGAACCTCCGTAAATCGGCAGGGCACCTATACCACCTAGTGAGAATTTTGTAGTTCCTTTCCTGAAGTTTACAAGCCATCGTGAGTTTATGTGCACATAAGAAGGCCTTCTCCCATTTGCGCTCTGGAAAGGAAACATTCAACTCTTTTTCCCATTCCCTGACAAACCACAAATCTTTAAGGTCAGGTATAGATATGAGGATATTGTAAATTGGGGAAATCGTGTGTTCAGGAGTCGAGGTTTGGATCAGTAGTTTCTCAAAGGCAGAATGCGGAACTCTGATTCTGGCGGTTGACAGGAAAGATGAAAGAAAGGATCTAAATTGTAGGTAGGAGAACCACGGAACAGGGCAATCCGGACATAACGTTCTCAAATCTTGAAAAGAGGGGACAGCTAGAGAGCCAACGAGGGTCTGCTGAAGTCTCGTTTTGGAGTTACGGGACCAGATTAGAAATTTGTCGACTCCCACTGCTGGAGGAAAGGCAGGGTTATCAAATAAAGGTGTCAGCGGTCCAAGTTTGTCGGAGAGCTTATATTTAGCTACTGCTTTATCCCATACCCAAAGGAGATCCCTTGTCAAAACGGAGATAGAATATCTAGCCGGGCACGTGTTTCTTGGGATCCATGGCAAGGATGATAGGCTCAAATCGGACAAACAGGACTCTACAGCCACCCATCCCTTCTGGTCCGATCTGTGGAACCAATCTACCACCCTAGCCAAAACAGTGGCGATATAGTACAGGTGGAAGTTTGGTAACACCGTTCCTCCTCTACTTTTGGGTCTGGTAAGAAATCTGTTCGCCAATCGTGGTTTGCTCGTTCTCCAAATAAACCGATTACATGCTTTGTTTAGAAGTTTGAAAAATGTGCTAGGAAGGACGACTGGCACCGCTTGAAATAGATAAAGTAGCTTTGGTAAAATGTCCATTTTCAGGACGTTGATTCGTCCAAACCATGATAATCTGACCCTGTCGAAGACCTAGAGATCTGCTATGATACGATTTAATAATGGTCTATGGTTTTGTGAGTATATCTGGGTCAAATCTAATGAAAGATTAATCCCTAAGTACTTTAGTGATGAAAGGCACCATTTGAACGGGAAGGAGCTTTGTGCATGTCGCCGCCTTACTTCAGGAATATTGATATTCAAAATTTCAGATTTTGCAAGATTTACCTTGAAGTTACTGACTATGCTATACATATCAAATTCTTTAAGTATGGATGGAAGAAAAGACTCAGGATCTGTGATATATATTAGTATGTCGTCGGCATAAAGTGCAAGCTTATGCATGCTATTTCCGACCTGAATACCATGAATATTGGGGTTTTGCCTTAACGCTACGGCAAGGTGTTCCATCACGATGGCGTATAGTAGAGGGGAGAGCGGACATCCCTGTCTAGTGCCGTTCTTTATGTTAAATGGGTCTGAATAATTTCCATTGCAACGCACTTTAGCCGAGGGGTTTTGATAGAGTGCTAGGATTTTGCTTATTAGGTAGGGGTTTAAGTTAATTTGCTGAAGGGCACTTTTGAGGAAAGGCCAGCTGACGCTATTAAAGGCCTTTTCTGGGGGGGGCAGAGCTAGCCGATGGAGTGTTAAGACACAGAAAGAAGGAGCTCCCACAGACCCACGGCAGAACTCCAATAACACAGGCACTAACCGGGCTCCAGGACGGTAATGGCGCGCAGGAGAGGACGGGCAACGAGCACACAGATCCAGGAGGGAGAAGGTGCTGATATCGGACGCTTTTTTGGGGCTGCAGCCTCTCAGCCTGACACTGCTGCTCTCTCCAAGATGGCGCCGGCAGATACTGAGACAGGAGATAACACTCAGCAAACATGCAGAGGAGCGACCTCACTGCCCCCACACGTGCTGGCAGCCAGCACAGCTCTAAATGCAGACACATTAAAGCTGGGCACCACAGAGGGGAATAATGATAACCCCTTGCCCCAGACACAAAAACGATCTCCAGGGGAGTTACAGGCAGAGCAAGGCTCCAGCCCAATATTACAACAAACTCCAGCAGCCATGGGAAGCAGACCTGCAGCACCCGGAGAGGAGCCTGTAATAAAACCACCACAACAACATACATCACCTAAAGAACAAAGACCCTCCAATTCAAATACCTCCACCAGCAGAAACAAAGGAGACAAGAATAAACCAGACCAGTCACAGGTACAAGAGGAAGATTGGGATTGGAAAGCACATATTAGATCAATTCCAACCAGGCAGGAAATGGACTCTTTGCTGGGGAAACTAAGGGAATCCCACAAGCAGGACATGGCTGCTATACAATCAGAGATCAAACAAATTGGCCAGCGTGTAGCAGCTACAGAAAAGGTACAGGAACAGATATTTTCCCATATAGAATCACATCAACAAGTCCTATCAGAGCACACAGCCCAGATACAGGACATTTTGACCCATTTAGATGATATCGAGAACCGGCATCGCCGTAATAACTTAAGGATTAGAGGCCTCACAGAGGCAGTGGAACCATCACAGCTGGACGAATGGGCACAAAAATTCTTCACCCGTCTCCTCCAACGTGATCCAGAACAAAACACAGAACTGGACCGCATCCACAGATCCCTGGGTCCCAAATCCCCTGACCCGGCCAGACCAAGAGATGTGATATGTCGGGTCCACTTCTATAAAGAAAAGGAGGCCATACTACAAAGATGCAGAGAGAAAGGAGTGGGTACATATAAAGGGACACCCTTGATTGTCCTGCCAGACCTATCACGGAGAACACTGCAACTACGTAAGGCCTTAAGACCACTACTCCAGTCCCTTAAAGATAAAGATATTCCATATCGCTGGGGATATCCTTTCCAACTCCTAGCCAAGAAGAATGGGAAGTCGGCAGTCCTCCGGTCCTTGGGAGATCTTCCTAATTTCTTAGGGACTTTTGAACTGCCTATGATCAGCCTGCCAGATTGGCCAACTCCGGGAGGTCCCACACCCTTACCACCAAGGGAGCAATGGCGACAAGTACAGAACAGATGAGCTGGAGGATCCTCCCGAGATGTACATCGCTGATAATCGCTGACCATCCAGAGAAAGGAAGGAAACATACTGGAAGAGCCAGGAGGCGAGATACATGTTGATTATATTTGACTGTTTATCTACCTACATATCTATAGAGCATAACTATATCAATGCTTTTTCCCACCTCTCCCATCATACCATCTCCTCCCCCCCCTTTTTTTTTCCTATTCTCTCTCCTCGCTTCCCACCTTCTCCACACTCTCATCACTCTCTAGCACACACCATATTCAACTCTTACCCCCTCCCCCACCTTTTTTTTTTTTCCTATTCTCTCTCCCCGCTTCCCACCTTCCCACTTTCTCCACACTCTCATCACTCTCTAGCACACACCATATTCAACTCTCTTACCCCCTCCCCCCACCTTTTTTTTTTTTTTTCCTATTCTCTCTCCCTGTTTCCCACCTTCCCACATTCTCCACACTCTCATCACTCTCTAGCACACACCATATTCAACTCTCTTACCCCCTCCCCCACTTTTTTTTTTTTTTTCCTGCCCCCCAAATTTTTCCTGCTTCTCCCCACTGGTCCTTTATCTTCGCATCATTCCCTGCGTTACATAATCCTTCTTTCCCCAGTTGTCTTTCCCCTTCTCCCCTTTTCCCCTTCCACTTCATCTAGATCTGATATTGAGCTCTGGTTTAATTACATTTTTCTAAGTTGGTTGTACCGTGTTCTCCCGGTGCCATATGTTTTATATTTGAAATATATCAAACATTCGGGGGTTGGGAGGAGGGAGGGAAGGAAAAGTTATTGATCATTATTAAATTGCATATGTGGATTGTTATTCATATTTCATGTGGAGGTTTGTCGTGGGGACGGGGGAGCTCTTGAAGTGCCGTAGGCTTCCCCGTACCTCTATTAGGGACGTGGCAGAGTGCCACATTAGACAATAGTCTACTAGTAGATACTCCGGAGCAGTAGGCCATCTAGTCCTACTTAGCTTACTTACCTCTTTTCTTTCTCAACTATCTTATTTCTATTCCTCTCTTCTTCTTTTTCCTTTTCTTTTCTCTCTTTCTATCCCCTTCCCACTCTTTTCTGTGATGTCGCACCTAACCTTTTGCACCTACAATACTAAAGGTTTAAATAAACCTGAAAAGAGGAGTCAAATCTTATATCGTCTACATCGGAAGGGAGTTAAAATAGCTCTATTCCAAGAGACACACTTCATAGCTTCCAATACACCTAAATGTAAAACCAAAAATTACCCGACGTGGTTTCATGGCCCACACCCTAGTCAGAAGGCATGCGGGGTTTCCATTGCCTTCCACAAAACGTTCCAGCCAACAATCCTTGACACACTCATTGACCAGGAGGGACGCTGGTTATTTCTAAAAATATCTTTTTTGAATAACATCTATACCATTGCTAACATCTATTTTCCAAATCAAGACCAGGTATCCTTTGGACTGGAGACTTTGAGGGGGCTGGCGGAGTTTGCGGGTGGCACCTGTATCATCGTGGGAGGAGACTTCAACCTCGTTCTAGACCCGGTCCTGGACTCGTCCTCTGGTAGGTCCGCAATCCCCTCCTCGGCACTACGTAGATTGAAAAGGGAACTGACATCCCTTAAATTAGTTGATCTTTGGAGGGTCCTACATCCCGGAGTCAGAGACTACAGTTTTCATTCCACAGTACACAACAGCTACACCAGATTAGATCACATCTTCATATCCCATGACTTGCTGGACAAATCCCCGGGCTGCTTGATGGATGTCTTCCTTTGGTCGGACCACGCACCAGTGTATGGGGAAATTGGGGTAAGGGACAGAGGGGACACGGGACACACCTGGAGATTTAATGATAATCTACTTAAAAATGAGCAGTGTCTGGAAGATATCCATAAGACCATTGCAAATTTCAAAATAGATCATGCGGCAGATCCTACACCAGACCCGGTCAAATGGGAAGCGTTAAAATGTATGATTCGGGGGGTTTGCATATCGCATGGATCCAGAATTAAAAAAGAAAGTGCAAGAGAGCTAAAATAACTACTGCTGCAGCTAGGCCACAAAGAAACGATAAATAAATCCAGAGCCAGTGATATACTCAAAATAGAAATATCTAACATTCGTCACCAAATATTATCCATACTAGATCGAAAATCGTTGTGTGACAGGGATAAATTCCGCAGGAATATCTTTGAGTTTGGAGATAAAAGTGGACGATTACTGGCCAGAACCCTACATCCCAGATATGCACAAACTCCAATACTCTCGCTAAACTCACAGACAGGAACTCAGATCCACTCCACCCCTGACATACTAGAAGAATTTAGAACCTACTATGCAAAACTTTACAACATCCCAACTCCACATGCCCCATTATCTGACATGAGACACCATAACATCTTAGAATACCTCAATAAATATGCACCAGACCCTCTTGATGATACAGAGGCTGAGAGCCTAGAAGAGGATTTCTCAGACACTGAACTAGGTGATGCTATTAAAGCCCTTAAAGTTGGCAAAAGTCCTGGCCCCGACGGGTTTACCTCCCGGTTCTACAAAATATGTGGAGAAGCCTGTAGCTCTATAATGTTGAAAGCCTTTAACTCCATAACAAAAACATGCCAGTTCCCTAAACAGACACTTCAAGCCCGAATAACAGTAATCCCAAAACCTGGCAGAGATCCACTAACTTGCGCCAATTACAGACCTATCTCATTAATAAACGTGGATATTAAACTATACTCTAAAATGATAGCTTTGAGATTAGGCCCCTACATTCCCAAGCTGATACACAAAGACCAGGTAGGATTTGTTCCAGGGAGGGAGGTGCGTGATAATACAATTAGAACCCTGTCTTTGGTAGCCCAAGCCCGACAACGCCAAACCCCAATGTGCCTCTTGACAGTCGATGCCGAAAAAGCATTTGACAGAGTCCATTGGGGCATTTTAGAAGCCACGCTGCAGGCAATTGGCGTCCGTTCGCGCTTACTACAATGGGTAAAGGCCCTATACTGTGAACCAATGGCACAAGTGGGTGTGAACGGACGCCTGTCAACCGCATTCAATATTGGAAATGGCACCAGACAGGGATGCCCTCTATCACCATACCTATACATTTTGGTAATGGAATCCCTGGCAAACGCGCTTAGGAAAAAACCCTCGATAAAGGGGTAACAGATAGGACGAACGTCTCATAAACTGGCACTGTTTGCAGATGACCTCCTGATATATGTGACACAACCAAGGATTAGCTTACCCACCATACTACAGGAGTTTGAGACTTTTGGTGGACTCTCCAACTTTAAAGTAAACCTACAAAAAACAGAGATCCTAAACGTATCGCTACCGTCGGTGGAAGAGGATGCCCTCAAACCCGTTTTTCCCTTTAAGTGGAACAGCAATTGCATAAAATATTTGGGGATCAGGATACCTTCTAAACACCAAGACCTATATGAACATAATTTTCCAGACCTTTTAAAAAACATACAAAAAGACCTCACGGCTTGGCATAACCTCCCCATCTCGTGGTTTGGCAGAGTCAATACAATTAAAATGGATGTCCTACCCAAAATACTATATATGTTCCAAACAATCCCATTGAATCTAGGAGAAAACTTCTTCCTCAAGTTAAAAAAGATGATCAGCAATTTTGTATGGCGAGGTACCAGACCCCGACTGAAATACTCCATGTTGAACAGGTCTCGCTGGGGCGGAGGGGTGGGGCTACCTGATTTTAAAGCGTACCATGCGGCGTCGGTGGGCAATTGCATACTGGATCTCCTCCATAACAGGGACAGAAAATTGTGGGTAGAGATTGAATGTGATCTACATGCAACCATGACGCAGGGAATCTTCTGGTTATCATCTAGAATCAACTTGGAGACCCTGGGAATTTCCCCGATTCTCTTGTCTCTGGCTACTGCATGGAGGAGGGCCAATAGGCGATATAGGCTGACAGGGGAACTGGGCCCTATGACACCACTGGTGGGCAACCCTGCATTCCAATGCTGGCTTCACGAAATCCGTCCCAGCTTGATTTCAATGCCAACGGGAGGGATCCCACGTGTTAAAGATGTCATTACTCAACAGGGTTGCAGACCACTGTTGTCCTTGCTAGATGACTGGCCAAGAGAGCCAAGTCATTGGTTTCAATACTTACAACTACGTAGCTTTGTAGACTCTCTGTCTCTGAGATCTGAGATGCATAAGGACTTGACTCCATTTGACAGACTATGTTTCCTTCGAGAAACACCTCCCCACACAGTCTCGATAATCTACAACATAACAGTGTCTGGAGGTACGGGGGGGGGACCTGCCCGAGTATGTAGGGCAATGGCAGTCAGAACTGAGAAAGACTTTTTCCAAAGATCAGTGGTATAAGTCATTTACCCTAACACACAAATCCACCATCTCATGTAGAATGCAGGAACTCAACTATAAAATCCTCGCACGGTGGTACAGGACACCCGCCAGGCTCCACAGAATGTTTCCAGAGGTCTCAGACACTTGCTGGAGGTGTCAGACCTCGGTGGGCACAATGCTGCATGTTTAGTGGTCTTGTCCAGGGATCCAGGGATTATGGGAAGACGTCTTTGCTCTCTATAATCATTTACATCAAGTGGGAGTGACACCCTCGCCGGAAGTGGCACTCTTCTCAATGTACGGGGGGGCAATCTCTAAGGCGAAGAGAGGTCTGCTCTCATACTTCATGATCTCAATGAGACAGATCATACCGAAACATTGGAGGTCCACCTATACATTGAGAAGAGCAGACTGGGTGGGGGCTATGGATGCCCTGAGACGTTTGGAAGAGATAAGAGCATTTGATGAAGGGAGAGACTCACTATGCTTTTCCACCTGGTATCCGTGGCTTCAATTCAGAGAAACACAACAATTCCAATTCTGGTTACACACGGGCACACTGCCACACTGATGTTTGGTGGGGCGAAGTGGCCCTCCTGATGGGAGGATGGCATGGTGCCACGTTACAGAACCCTACAGAATCTCCCCTTCTCTCTTTCTCGTGTTTTCCTTCTTTCTCTTCTCTTTCTCCCTCTTCTTCTCCTTTCATCCCTTGCTTTTCTTTCTTTCCCCTCTTTTCCTTCTCTTGCTTATCTAATTAGTGTACATAGGTTTACTTGTTGAAATATATGGCAAGATTATACAGAATGATATTGGCATCTACATATTAAATAGAACAAAAGATAAACGATTGATATATACTTGGGATAAGATGTCATTAAGGATGTTATGAAGAATTTTTCTTGTAAGACCTACGATAAAGTTCACTGTAGTATATGCTGTATAAGATTTAAATGCCCAGACCAAACTGCAACTTTTCCATATTCTGTAAAACCGGGCACTACAAAATTATATATATTCATGCTTTGTTATATAATTTTTCTTGAAAACAATAAAGAAATATTAAACGAAAGGCCTTTTCTGCATCGACCGATAAAATACAAGAGGGTGTTTTCGTCTTTTGCGCATGTGATATAAGAAGCATAGTTTTTAGAGTATTATCCCTCGCTTCTCTTTGCGGGACAAACCCAACTTGATCATTACATATCAGTCGAGGCAGAAGAGGCGCAAGTGTTGTGGCGATAAGCTTGGAAAAAAATTTAATATCCAGATTGATTAGCGAAATTGGTCGGTAGCTTTGACAACGTTCTGGGTCCTTTCCTGCTTTTGGAATTACTGTAATGTGTGCTTCGAGTGATTGTTTGGGGAAAGGGTTAGATACTGAGATTGCATTAAAAACCTTGGTCAGGAAGGGTACGAGTTGGGAAGCAAATATTTTGTAAAATTTGGCCGTATACCGTCGGGTCCCGGACTTTTGTTATTCGGGGCATCTTTTATAATTTGAAGAACTTCCTCTTCCGAGAACACTTGCCCAACAGAAGAGGAGATATCATCAGCGAGAACAGGTAAGGCCGTGTCTTGTATATATTTATCAATTTTTGCCTGGTGTCGCAGGGAGGGAGTATTAGCTTGTTGCCCATCGATATTGCATAAAGTCTCGTAATATTCTTTGAAAGCATTTGAAATCTGCTGAGGGTCATGTACTAACTCATTTGTTCCTGATTGAATTTTAGGGATAAAAGTGTTTAGTAGCCTAGGATGTATGCTTTTGGATAGGGACCCCCCACATTTATCTGAAAATTCGTAAAAGAATTGTTTCATCCTTTCTCTTTGGTGCAAGTAGGCCTGATCAAGCAAAAGTTTAAGATCTTCCCTCTGTTTGTTAAGATTAATGAGAATTTTGGGAGTTGCATTTTGTTTGTGTTTTTGCTCTAGTTCGTGAATTTGGTGGAGAAGTCGGTCAATTTGGAGAGCTTTCTCTCTTTTCATTCTAATCAAGAAAGTCTGTGGAGCCTCTGTTAGGAGTCTCGACACAGAAACTAGCCAGATATCCCTCCGGGAAGGACCTAGCCAAGGAGTGGCTCTTTTTAGTAGACCACCATAACCACCATATTAAGTGGCCCTTTTAGTCAATATCCAACTTTTTGACAAGTTTAAAGATATGACAAGGGAAATACCAAGGCCAGGTATCCATCCACAGACAGCTGTTTCGGGGTATTGCCCCTCATCAGTGTGGAGTAGGATTCTGGCCAGGTGGGAGCAATGCCTAGTAGACCAACAAGACAATACAATCACTGATCTCGGGGAGACCAGCCAGAGAAAACACTGCCAGCAGCCAACGAGGGCACTCAAAACAGTGAAATCCTAGGTGCATTGCCCCCTGGGAAATATGCTAATCAAGAAATTGTGTGGAGCCTCTGTTAGGAGTCTCGACACAGAAACTAGCCAGATATCTGGCTATATATCGATTGTCCCTGATCGAATTTTAGGGATAAAAGTGTTTAGTAGCCTAGGATGTAAGCTTTTGGATAGGGACCTGTTACATCTCGTGGCTCTCCTGAGGCAAGGACTGAGGCAGTCTCCCATTCCTTGCCTGCCACGAGCACTCCTGCTCAGCAGCGCCGAAGGTCTGCCAGACTGCGCAGTGTGCAGGAGATACCTTCTCAGAGAGGCAGCAGAAGGGTGACACCTAGTGGTTCTCCTGTTACAAGGAGTGAAGCGGTCTCCCATTCCTGGCCTGCCGCAGACCCTCCTGCTCAGCGGCCCCGAAGGTCTGCGAGGCTGCGCAATGTGCAGAGGTTTACTGCTCAGGGAAGCAGTGAGATTCCCGTTATCTCTGCACATTGTGAGACCGAGGATCCCGCCTCTATTTCCCAGAGGCAGGAGGGTGAGCATGTGCAATGCGTGGTGGGTCCTGATTCGCTCACTGCGTCACACGGCTTGATGACAAGGCTGGTGACGTGGTGAATCCTGACTGGCCAGGCTAGGACGTTGTGGACCCTGATTGGGTCAAGTCTGTCATCTACGCCTCGCGCCCGCCCTCGGGTGGAGCTGCACCTCCTTAAAAGCTCCCCCTGCCATCATGGCGGCGCGCGACCGTCGTTCTATGTTTGGATGTCTGGCAGCGTGCTGCCACGCCACTGCTCAGGCATTACTGTCTCTTGTGGGCTTGGCCCTTGCTGCTTAGGCAGTACCTCGTTTGCAGGCCGTGTTCCTGCCTTGCTGCTCCGGCAGTATCCCCTTCAACAGGCCGTGTTCCTGTCCCAGGTGAGCTCCTCAAGTCTCCACCGGACTCACCTGGTTATTGAAAGCACACGTGCATGGGCACCTCTGTGCTACCCTCGTGCCATATTCTCGTGACTTCCACTGGCACACGTGCGTGGGCACCTCTGTGCTTCCCCGTGCAACAGGTACACCGAGCCGTGAGATCCGTGCCATACAACCCTCACGGGTTAGGGCAGATCGGTGTACATAGATCGTCTGTGACATTCCAGACGATCGCTAGCAGCAACCCGCTCACTCTTCACCCACCATAGCGGCGGTCCCTTACACCGCACAGTGGACCTTGACCGGCGGAAGCTGTCCATTTCCCATCTTGGCACGCTTCCCCGGGTCCCCCTCGTAACAGGGACCCCCCACATTTATCTGAAAATTCATAAATAATTGTTTCATCCTTTCTCTTTGGTGCAAGTAGGCCTGATCAAGCAAAAGTTTAAGATCTTCCCTCTGTTTGTTAAGATTAATGAGAATTTCGGGAGTTGCATTTTGTTTGTGTTTTGCTCTAGTTCGTGAATTTGGTGGAGGAGCCAATCAATTTGGAGAGCTTTCTCTCTTTTCATTCTGGAACCCTCCCTTATAAGAGTCCCTCTGATAACGCATTTAAGAGCTTCCCATTGGATTGGCATCGGGGTCTCATCCCCCTGATGATTGCAGAGGAAATCCGTAATTGTGGTCTCAACTGTTTGTAATGCAATATTATCAGCTAATAAACTGGGGTTCAAACGCCACTGCCAGATACGGGGAAAAGAGTTTGGGGGCTGAAAGGTAAGAAAAATAGGGGCATGATCCAACCAGGTCATCAGTCCGATCGAAGCGGACAGAGACCAACTTAACAACTGGTGGTCTATCATAAAGTAGTCGATCCTGCTATAGGAATAGTGTACTACGGAGAAGTGTGTGTAGTCTCTATCTTTGGGGTGTAGTATGTGCCAAATATCTACTACCCTGTCTTGAAAAAGTGATTTTTTGAAAGAAGCAATCTGTTTTGGGGTCACAGAAGACTTACCAGTGGATGAGTCAGATAACCTGTCTATGACCATGTTCAGATCACCTCCGGTAATCAGCAGACCCTGTTTGAATCCCTCCAGCCTCCTCGGGTAACACTGTCCAGCTTCAGTTTGACCCTTATTTGGGAGATAAATGTTAGCTAAAGTATAGATTTGATTTAAAATTGAGTTTCAGCAGCAAAAATCGACCATTTATATCTATCTCCGTGTCCAACACCGTGCCCTGAAAATTTTTGTGAAGTGCGATACTGACTCCTTTGGATTTGGAATTAGGGTTTGATGCGTGAATCCAGGTAGGAAAGTACCTGTTCTTGATCTCCGCAAAGTGGCCGGTTTTGAAATGAGTTTCTTGTAGAAAAAGTATTTGAACTCCCATTTAGTGCATTCCATAAAGAATCTGGGAGCGCTTTTGTGGGATGTTGAAACCTCGGACATTAAAAGATGCTACTTTTATGGAGGCCATCTTTAGCGCCTACAGCGAGAGAGACCAAGGGCAAGAGAACTATAAACGGTTAGGGTTGTGGGAGACCCCATATAGTTATCTGATTCATGCAACACCACCTATCCAGGACCAGTTCCAAGATTCAGAAGAAAGAGACTTGGTGTTGCTGATGGAAAACTAGTTCTTCAATATATCTGGTTTGATTTAGGATAACAAAGATTTTTTTACTACATGTTGCAGATAATGACAGAGGTCTTGTTTTATCAAGAACTGTAAGTAACTGTAAGTAACTGTAAGTAATTGGATTTTGAAATCTTAAATAACAGATATTTATCAAGAAGTAAACACTGATCTTAGTTTCAAGTTTCAAACTAAGTTACAGAAATTAATCCAGGAGGGGTTGAATATGGAGGCATTGTGCCAAAAACCTTAAATATAAAATCTTTATGTGGATAACCCTGTGATCATATCATTCATTCCTAAAAAATCATACTAATATCTTCCCACCACCCTTTAAACCTTTAATGGCATGGATAGATAACATGGATGAATATAGCTGCTTGGATACTGATATATCTACAACCATTACTACAATATCTCCTCAGTTACATTATAGATACTAAACATGTAATGTATTCATTTCATGAAACAAAATGGTGCAACAACTGTATATTGCTCTCTTGTGATGCCATAGCATTATGTCCATCTATACCACATACTCAGACACATCAAATTTTGTCCAAGTAATTTGATTAATATTCTCTTTATTCAGTGGAAATCAAAGAATTTCTTGTGATGGCAGTAGATTTTTTATTGAAACATAATTATTTTTCTTTTCCTAAACCATTTTTTTTTTTTGCAAAACCAGGATTAGGTGTTGTGGCAAAATACTCCATATGGCTTGCTAATATTTTCATGACCTGAGGAAGCCCAGGAAGAAATGGACGAGGAAGAAGAAGTGATGGGCATGCAACAGTCAGGGGAGGAAGAAGATATGATCCCCTCTCTGTTGTGAGTTGGTGGGAGTGGATGGAAGAGGCAAGCTTGAGTATTACTCCACTACCAACAGGCATGAGCACCTTCTTGCTGCACTTTCGGCAACATAATTCCAGAATAGTTAGAATTAGACATAGTGCTAACTATTGGGTTGCCACTCTGTTAGATCCACAGTATAAGAGTAAATTGTGCCAGATGCTTACCCCCATGAGAAGGTACACCCCAATGCTTGAGTAGGGAAATAAGAATGTACACAATGCTAAGAGTACTTTTTGCCAAGACAGCAGAAACTTTAGCAGCAGCAACAGTTTAAGTGGTAGAAGCTACTTCTGCAATTTGTGGAGCTTAAAAAATGAAAGCTTAGCCTGAACTTGCCAGTCATGTCTTGAATGTTTTGTCATGCCTGGCAGCCAGCGTTCTCTCAGAACGTGTCTTCAGCACTGCTGGTGGTGTCCTGACGGATAAGTGCATCCGGCTGTCCAATGAAAGTGTAGACCGCGTAACTTTCATCAAGATGTCATGGATCTTCATTGACTTTTCCATCACAGTTGTAGACTGTGTAGACTAGGCAATGTTATATTTTTCAGTGTGCTGCATTGATAGTGCATTATTGCAGTCTATGACACCTTTGTTGTGGCTTTTGTGGCTGCTGTTGCTAATGCTGCTAATGTTACTAACAAGTGATTTGGTAGTGCAACAATTAAGCAGTGTGTCCACTGCTGTTATGTTTATACCTTGGCTTTTTGTTTTATATGAAGCATCAACTATTCCTCTTATTCCTCCTTCTTTTGCTTCCATCTGAGTCACAACAAGCTTAATTCTTCTTAAAATGCAGACTTGTATCAGTGTCTCCTTGTTGTGTTTTGTCTGTAGTGGCAGGAGTGTCATTGCAAGAGGCCTAAACCTGTCACTCATCCACCTACTTCTTGATTTGAAAAATGTAATTGATGGGCCACACTTTATGTGGTGTATGGCCCATGCCACACTGTTTTGAAGAAACTCTGGGAACTCTGGGATGATTGATGAAACTGTCCTGGTATCTGCCTCTATTTTTTGGAAATATGGAGACTCCTAGTTGGGTTTCCAAATTGGGTCTTGTCTGTAGTGTCAGGGGTCTCAGAGCAAGAAGCCTACTTCTATCACTGATCCACCTTTTGATTTGAAATCTGTAAATGCTGAGTCAGACCTTGTGTGGAACATGGCCCATACCTGACTGCAACGCTAAGACATAATTGTTACTGTGGGCCTATTAATGTCACTTTCCTGCTGTCTATCTTTAATTTCTGGAAATGTGGAGACTTCAAGAGGAGTCTGCAAGTTGTATCTTGTCTGTAGACGCAGGGTTCTCAAAGCAACAGGCCTACACCTGTCACTCATCCAATATTTCTAATTCTAACAGTCTAAGAAAATAATGGCTGTGCCACAACAGTGTAGCTCCACTATAAAATGGTTTGAGCTGTTTTGGTAGCTTTTTGGCCCCCTAAAGGTGTTGTCTATACCTTTTCCTTTGCCTCCCATTCAATTCAATGGGTTTGGTTAGGTTCGTCGAACACAGGTAAACTAGGCAAATCCAACCCGAACATATAGGGTATTGTTGTGCTCAGCAATAATTGCACAAAAAAATGTACAGTGCATTTTCTTCTGTTATTTTTTTGAAAATGAAAAAATTGGAGCTAAAGTAATATTTTTGTGGGAAATTGCTTTAGTTCCTGTGAAGCATCTAAAGGGTTAATAAACTTATGTGGTTTTAACCACTTTGAGGGGTGCAGTGTTTAGAATGGTGTCACTTTTGGGAATTTTCTGTCACTTAGGCCTCTTAAAGTCACTTCAAATGTGATGTAGCAGTCAATAATTTGGTTCTGTAAATTTTGTTGCAAAAATAGAAATTGCTAATAATCTTTTAACCCTTCTATCTTCATAACAAAAAAAAAAAATCTTTGATGAAAATTGTAAAGTAGACATGTGGGAAATGTTATTTATAAATGATTTTGTGTGATATGACCATATGCTTTAAGGGCATATACATTCAAAGATGGAAAATTCTAACATCTTGAATTTTTTGTCATTTTTTTTTTAAATTTTCGTAAATAAACAGAAATAATATTGACCAAAATTTGCCACTAACATGAGGAACAATATGTCATAAAAAACAGTCTTAGGCTATGTGCCCAAGGGGACAGTGTCCTGCGGATATATCCGCAAGACATTCCGCAGGTGCTCCCAGGAAACAGCACCACAACTTTTGTCTGTTTCCATGCTGCGGAATGTCGTGCGGATATGGTGCGGGCATTCTGCATTGAGGATACAGTGCCATGGCTTCGGCACTGCATCCTCAATGCAGAACAAGTGCTGCAGTGATCGGGGGAGTTCATACTTACCTCCATCATGCAGCACCTCGCTTTCCGGCAGCCGGGTCACTCAGCGTCTGCAGAAGAAGGTGGGCGGGCCTGAACTAGCTCCGGCTGTCACATGACCAGAGCTCGTGCAGGCTCCGCCCACCTCTTCCTTCCTGTACCTGGATTTACCGCGCTCCTGTACACCGGACGGAGAAAGTGACTCCGGTGAGGCAGGTAAGTATATGGGACCCTGCGGAGAAATCCGCAACAATAATTGACATGCTGCAGATTTTTCCAAACGGAAATCCGCACGATTTCCGCTGCGGAAAAATCCGCAGCGTGGGCACAGCATTTCCCAAATGCCATAGAAATGGCTGGGGAGTAGCTGTGCTGCAGATTTCTTGAAAATCCGCGGCTTTTCCGTGAGAAATCCGCGGCAAAATCCGCGCATTTTCCGCAGCGTGGGCACATAGCCTTAGACTCACAGGGATCTGTTGCTTCGTTTCAGAGTTATCACCTCAAAAAATTACACTATCAGAACTGAAAAAAAGTGGCCCGGTCACGAAGGCAAAAACAGGCTGTGGCACAAAAGAGTTAACAGCCTAGTGGCTCTAGTTTTTTTTTTTACAGTATTTAGTATTTTTTGTTTTGTTGATAACTTTCACATGCTTGATAGTGAAAATAATTCACTGGGTAAGGCTATGTGCCCACGTAGCGTCGAGGTCCTTGCATTTGTAAACGCACCCTCTGGCAGTAATTGATTTTGTCAAAGTTGCTTTTGACCACAAAATAGCGCTAAAAACGCATGCGTATTTACCGCGTTTTTGATGCGTTTTTAGCGCTTTTTGCATGCTTTTCCACCTGTGTTTTGACAGATGCGTTTTGAACATCAGGACACTGCTAAATAAAGTTTAATCAGTCAAACACAGTGAAAAAAGAGAAAAAAAAAACCAAACATATTAATATAAAGAATTAAATAAGAAAATAGACATATTTCATTACTTATAGCGGTAATATACTATTTATTGAAAAAATAGCAATAACTTCTTATTTTTCATTATTTTAATGTCGGCTTATGTGTGTGTGTAAAGGGACATATGAAATCATTATTTTGATGTCCAAAAAGCATGCGTTTTGGTTGTCCAAAACGCATGGTTTCTGCACCTAAAAAGCAGGTAAAACGCTGGAATTTTGATGTTTCTTGGTGAATCCCTGTTTCTCATTGACTTCTATGTTATCTAAACGCACCTCAAATGGCACAAACAATTGACATGCTGCTTTTTTAAACGCATGGTTTTTGCCACAAAATATGCAAATTAAATGCAGCATTTTGAACTGCATGAGGGCACAAGAAATCCCTATTTCTCATAGACTTTGCTGGGAAATCAAAACGCATGAATTTTGGCACTAAAAAGGTGCAGTTCAAAACGCTGCAGAAACGCATGAAAAAAAGCAAAGTGGGCACATAGCCTTAAAATTTTTTATCTGTTTCTTTGTGATTTTCTTTTTACTATATTTTTGCATATTACACTATTTTATTTTATTATTTCATCAATTTGTGTTATATATAAATAACTCATTTATTTATGTGTTGATATTTGTTTTTCAGGTTTTAATTCCATAGGCTTTCATTCCAGCTTTTCATCAGTATAATCATGCTGAAAATGCTATGTCCATGCAGAGATGCAACAAAAGTCTTTTCTCCATGCGCACAGCTTGTCTTAATTGTTTAACCATTTGAATAATTTCTATTTGCTGTTTCTAACCTTCATTTGTCTAATTATAGAAGGACATTGACTTATCATAGATACATTTAACATAGTTTTATTAAACTATTTCTTTCAGAGTGCACATTTGTGTATTATAATACCCAATGGGCCAATATGTTGGTCCCTATATTGGCATTATGTATGCCTAAAATTATTTAATAATACCATACATTTTCCATCTAATCAAGCACAAAATATGCTAGATATAATATTAATATGTAGTAATAATATAGTCCTTTTAGTTCTCCCCATGTAGAAGAGCTGTAGAGAATGTATGTGATCATAGGTTATAATATTTGAAATTTTGCTTTGAACTATATACAGCTCTGGCAAAAATTAAGGGACCACTGCAAAATTGTCAGTTTTTCAGATTTTTCTCTTTATAGGTATATTTTTGAGTAAAATGTAAATTGTTCACTGAACATGTCTCCGTGCGGTGTACACGTGTGTTCGTGATTTCCACACGCATGTCCATTTTTTTTTGGCATCACTGATGTCCCACAGACTACACTTGGCATTGTTGTAGTGAGGAGAGCCCACTTAAATGTACAGGGTGCAATGTTACAGAAGCACAAGCTGGGCACAATGTACGGGCACTACAATGTACTGGGCACAAGGACTCATTTTCAATTTTTAATTCTGCAACATTCACTGGTGTATTGCAGAGACTAAATAATCACTACACCCGTAAATGAATTCCTAGAGGGTTGTAATTTCCAAAATGTGGTCACATGAGAGGGATTTCTTCTACTCTAGCACTAAGGAGCTCTGCAAATAAAGTCCACAAACTATTCTAAGAAAATCTGTGCTCCAAATATCAAAGAGCGCTCCTTCCCCTCCGAGCCCTGTGATGCGGCCAAACAGTATTATATGGTCACACGTGGGGTATTGCCATGTTCAGGAGAAATTATGTAACACATTATGGGGCCTTTTTTACCTATTCCCTTTGTCAAAACTGAAATCTGGGGATAAAACAACATTTTATTGGTAAAAATTTTAATATTTTTTGTTTACCCCCCCCCCATAATAGTATAACATTTTGAGACACACCTGTAGTGACAATATGCTCACTGCACCCCTGGATGAATTGCAGTTTGTAAAATGGGATAAATTGTGGTTGGTTTCTGCTGTTCTGGCACATCAGGGGCTCTGAGAATGTGACATGGTATGCCCACACCATTCCAACTAAATCTGTACTCCAATATGGCACCCCTTTCGTTCTTCATTTTGTACTATACCTCAAAAGTAGTTTTTGACCATATATGGGGTACTGGCGTACTCAGGAGAAATTGCACAACATATTGTATAGTTCACTATCTCCTGTTACCCTAGTGAATTTGAAAAAAAAATAGCATTAATCCAACATTTTTGTGGATAAATTTTTTTTTCATTTTCACAGCTCAATGTTATAAAATTCTGTGAAGCCCTTGGGGGTTCCAGGTGCTCATCAACCATAAGAACAGGAGAACCAAAAGTATCAAAGTGCAAAACTATTTTATTTAAATACACAAGGAGGGGTTTTGGGAATCACAAATGAAAACATATAAAACATACAATGAGAAAAACTGCGGTCAAGCCAAATGGCAATAGTGGCATTTGGATATAAAAGTGTAAATTTACCCAAGTATACAGTGGATTGTCACCTAATAGATGTATATATATTCGTATACACTGTGTAACGTTAAATTTGGTGTCAGAACACGACAAAAATAAGAGCAATATAAAAGGGGAAAACATAATTGTAAACTGGCCCACACATGTATAAAGTGCTTCAGTGCATAGAAGGGTCAGAAAAAATTCCTATAGAGTAAACTCACGTACACATTAAACAAAGTGCTAACTGTACATAAATGGGAAAGATTCCCAGTTATAAGGTGATCGGCATGCACTGCTTAAGGCAAAGCATAGCCAGCAGTCAAAGTATGGGGGTAAACCCTTATGCCATTAGAAGATGTGCAATGCCATATGTGGAGACACGGGGCTCAGTCGGTGCTCTTGTCCACTAAAACCCACCGCCTTTAGAAAGACAGCGTGGCTCAGGGCTCATCCCAACTGAACGCCGGCCTCCTTAACCGTGGGCGTAACACTACTCAGACAACACAGGGTGAGGGAACCACAATAATTAGACTTTATTGGATCCCCAAACAATTAACGGCACATAACACATAACCAGCAAAACACACAAATGTAACAGGCAACAGAGTCTCACCCTTCCGCTGGCTCACCAGGGATTTAGAATGTCCATGCCTCAGAGCTTCCAGGGCCGCTTACTCCAGTCCAGCAGCACCCCGCTTTTGGCGGGCACCCACCGAGAAAGGAATAACGCCAGATTTAGGAAGCTGTGTGAGGTCTGCAAAGTCTGTAACAGGTGACTGAACTGTCTCAACCTGAGTGTCCTCCTTAGGTAGTCCTGGTATGATGTTACAATCCTGGCAGCCGGAGTCAAAATCCCTAGGCTGTGGATATGGTCTCCAACCAGATCCGGAGTCCCTAGATTGAAGCCATAAGATATCCTGATCCTCTAGTCAGCTCCAAAGAGCTTAGACTGGATCCATCAGCATCCATCAACCTTCATCCACCCTGGTGGCTTAAAGAAGTCCCTTTTATAGCCATAACCTTCCCTTAGGATACACTGCGTCCTCATCAATTGGTTGGACAAGATTGCTTCTCCCATTGGATGAATTTCAAGCTGCATTGATAATGTTCATTTAAATGATGTGCATAGAAAGACTCAGTATATCTACATGGAGTCGGCAAGTCACCGACTAGACAATGGCTACTAAGGTAATTACATTATCAATACACAACTACAATACAATGGTTACTGGAAAAGTCTGGAGAGCAATAGCTAAGCAAACATGACTTAGCACACATAAGAACAATAGTCTGGCTGAATGTTAAGAAACTTTAACCCATGAGAGTCCATGTCGTCACATTCCTCCCCCTTCTTAATATTAGCCAGACATGATAGGCTTCCGATCATCCTTCTCCTCTTGTCGGGAAAGCCCATCCGCATTTCCATGGTTCTTGCCCTGTTTATGGGAGATGGAAAAATTGTAAGATTGTAATGCCAGACTCCACCTGAGCAAGCGTCCGTTGTCCCCGGCAGTGCGATTTAGCCAACTCAATGGATTGTGGTCAGTGAGGACTGTGAACTCATTGCCATAGAGGTAGGGCTGCAATTTTTTTAGGGCCCAGACTATGGCCAGGCATTCTTTTTCTATGGTGGCATAAGCCCTCTCTCGGTCCAACAGTTTCCGGGAGAGGTAAGCTATTGGATGTTCCTCACCGTTTTCCCCCACTTGGCTAAGTACAGCTCCTAGTCCTGTGTCCGATGCGTCTGTTTGGACAATGAATCTGCGACGGAAGTCAGGAGCAGTCAAGACTGGGCTTTGGGCTAGCCGGTCTTTCAATTGGAGGAACGCAGTTTCACATTCTGGGGTCCAGATAAGGTTACGGGCATATCCTTTGGTTGTGAGGTCAGTGAGCGGTTTTGCTATGGTACTGTAATTGGGGATAACCTTTCGATAGTAGTTTGCGGTTCCTAGAAACGCACGGACCTGTTTTTGATTGACCGGGCGTGGCCACTGGATAATGGCTTCTACTTTTGCAGGTTCGGGACGAATGCACCCACTTCCCACCCGATGTCCCAGGTATAGCACTTTGGTCATTCCCATTTGGCATTTGTCAGGTCGGATGGTGAGCTGGGCTTTGGCTACCCTCTGCAGCACCTGGGACACATGCGGAAGATGCTCTTCCCAAGTGTCGCTGAAGATAGCGATGTCATCCAAATAGGCCTGGGCATACCCCTGACATCCCTCTAGTAAATGGTCTACCATCCTCTGGAAGGTGGCTGGGGCGTTTTTCATCCCAAAAGGCATGCTGGTAAACTCAAAGAGGCCAAAAGGGGTTATGAAGGCCGATTTCTCTTGAGCGTCTTTTGTGAGTGGGATATGCCAGTATCCCTTGCTCAAATCGAGGGTAGATATAAACCGAGACCCCCCTAACCTATCTAGTAGTTCATCCACCCGGGGCATGGGGTAAGCATCTTTAATCGTGACCTCATTGAGCCATCTATAGTCCACACAGAAACGAGTACTCTTGTCTTTTTTTGGCACCAACACCACACTGGCAGCCCATGGGCTATGGGAGGGGACTATGACTCCCATATTTAACATGTCATCCACCTCGGCCTTCATCATTGCCAACACAGGATGGGTCACCCGGTAGGCGGGTTGTCTTAGTGGGGTGGCTGCCCCTGTATTGACATGATGCTGGACCAGGGGGGTTCTACCAGGCTGACTTGTGAACAGGGTTTCATATGTTCCGAGTATGTCTGATATCTGTCGCTTCTGTGATGGACAAAGCTGCTCCCCTAGTGATACATCTTTTACCCCCATTTCCCTTTTGGAGTCCACTAATAGGTCTAGGATCTGGTCCAACTCTGGATCATCTAACTCTGGACAGCAAACTGCTAAATTGGCGACTTCTCGTTCCTCATAAGCTTTTAGCCTGTTGATGTGGTAGGTACGCTCACGAACACCTGCTCGATCCAGGGCCACGGTGTAGTCAGTATTGCCACATTTCTTGGTAATGGTGAATGGACACGCCCACATGGCTTGCAGCTTGTTTTTCCACACCGGTACTAGTACTAGGACCTTCTGTCCACAGGCAAATTCTCGGGGCCGGGCAGTGCGGTCGTAACATCGTTTTTGCCTTTCCTGAGCCACTTCTAAATTCCCATGGGCTAGCGCCATGAGGTGCCTCATCCTTTCCCTAAACTTTTGAACATAGTCCAGTATGGGAACCTCTTCTGTGGGGAAGGTGCCCTCCCAACTCTCTCGTACCAGCTCTAGGGGCCCTCGTACTTTTTGGCCGTACAGCAATTCAAAGGGAGAGAACCCAGTGGAGTCCTGCGGCACCTCCCGGTAAGCAAAAAGGAGCTGCTGCAAGTTTTTCTCCCAGTCCCCCCCCTCGGACTCCACATATCGGCTAATGAGCTGTTTGAGCGTTTTGTTGAAGCGCTCACACAATCCATTTGTTTCAGGATGGTAGGGGGTTGTGCGCATGGGGCGGACTCCATGTTTTTCCCACAGGGTGTGAATCAGTTCACTTTGGAACTGTGCCCCCTGGTCAGTCAATACTTCCTGTGGAAACCCTACCTGGCTAAAGATATCCAGTAGAGCTTGAGCCACGTGCTCTGCATCTATGGAGGTTAAGGCAACGGCTTCTGGGTAACGGGTGGCAAAGTCTACCAGGGTGAGGATGAATCTTTTTCCACTGCGGCTGGGGATGGCTAAGGGGCCTACTATATCAATGGCAACTCTCTGGAAAGGTTCTCCTATCAAGGGCATGGGTTGAAGTGGGGCACAGCATGGGGCTCCCCCCATACGCTGACACACTGGGCAAGAGGCTCTGTATTTTTGCACTTCTTGAGTGACCCTTGGCCAGAAAAAACTACGCAGCAGGCGGGCCCGAGTCTTTTTGGTCCCCATGTGCCCAGCCGCAGGAACATCATGAGCTAAATGCAATAGTTGGGGTCGGTATTGCTGGGGTACCACAAGCTGATGTACACGGGTCCAGGGTTTTTCTGGGCAGGATGCGGGCTTCTCCCGATATAAGAGGCCTTTTTCCCATCTATATACCTCCCCCTGATTTCCTCCCCCAGGTTGGGCGGCCGCACTACGGATAAGCTCTTGGGTGGGGTCTGACAGTTGAGCTTCCCTGAACTCCTTACGATCTATCTCCCCCCAATCAATGGCCACAGTTGGGTCTAATGTACTCACATTTGTTGGCTCTGATGAGGAGGCTGAAGATTGAGGAGTTGGGTTCTCCTCTGATGGGCTGGAAGAAAGACCTGCACCAGGATGGTGTTTGGCTTGGCTGCGGGTGATGGCGGTGACAAACTGGCTGGATAGTCCTTGTCCTAGGTCATTTCCCAAAATTACAGAAGTGGGGAGGCCGTCCATGAGCCCCACTTCAACCTCTCCTTGGTCAGTTCCCCAGTCCAACTGCACTCGTGCCAGAGGGATGTTCGAGCGCTGGCCCCCAGCAAGGGTGATGGTCACTTGGCGGCCAGGTACAGTTAGGTCCAGAAATATTTGGACAGTGACACAAGTTTTGTTATTTTAGCTGTTTACAAAAACATGTTCAGAAATACAATTATATATCTAATATGGGCTGAAAGTGCACACTCCCAGCTGCAATATGAGAGTTTTCACATCCAAATCGGAGAAAGGGTTTAGGAATCATAGCTCTGTAATGCATAGCCTCCTCTTTTTCAAGGGACCAAAAGTAATTGGACAAGGGACTCTAAGGGCTGCAATTAACTCTGAAGACGTCTCCCTCGTTAACCTGTAATCAATGAAGTAGTTAAAAGGTCTGGGGTTGATTACAGGTGTGTGGTTTTGCATTTGGAAGCTGTTGCTGTGACCAGACAACATGCGGTCTAAGGAACTCTCAATTGAGGTGAAGCAGAACATCCTGAGGCTGAAAAAAAAGAAAAAATCCATCAGAGAGATAGCAGACATGCTTGGAGTAGCAAAATCAACAGTCGGGTACATTCTGAGAAAAAAGGAATTGACTGGTGAGCTTGGGAACTCAAAAAGGCCTGGGCGTCCACGGATGACAACAGTGCTGGATGATCGCCGCATACTTTCTTTGGTGAAGAAGAACCCGTTCACAACATCAACTGAAGTCCAGAACACTCTCAGTGAAGTAGGTGTATCTGTCACTAAGTCAACAGTAAAGAGAAGACTCCATGAAAGTAAATACAAAGTGTTCACATCTAGATGCAAACCATTCATCAATTCCAAAAATAGACAGGCCAGAGTTAAATTTCCTGAAAAACACCTCATGAAGCCAGCTTAGTTCTGGAAAAGTATTCTATGGACAGATGAGACAAAGATCAACCTGTACCAGAATGATGGGAAGAAAAAAGTTTGGTGAAGAAAGGGAACGGCACATGATCCAAGGCACACCACATCCTCTGTAAAACATGGTGGAGGCAACGTGATGGCATGGGCATGCATGGCTTTCAATGGCACTGGGTCACTTGTGTTTATTGATGACATAACAGCAGACAAGGGTAGCCAGATGAATTCTGAAGTGTACCGGGATATACTTTCAGCCCAGATTCAGCCAAATGCCGCAAAGTTGATCGGACGGCGCTTCATAGTACGGATGGACAATGACCCCAAGCATACAGCCAAAGCTACCCAGGAGTTCATGAGTGCAAAAAAATGGAACATTCTGCAATGGCCAAGTCAATCACCAGATCTTAACCCAATTGAGCATGCATTTCACTTGCTCAAATCCAGACTTAAGACGGAAAGACCCACAAACAAGCAAGACCTGAAGGCTGCAGCTGTAAAGGCCTGGCAAAGCATTAAGAAGGAGGAAACCCAGCGTTTGGTGATGTCCATGGGTTCCAGACTTAAGGCAGTGATTGCCTCCAAAGGATTCGCAACAAAATATTGAAAATAAAAATATTTGTTTGGGTTTGGTTTATTTGTCCAATTACTTTTGACCTCCTAAAATGTGGAGTGTTTGTAAAGAAATGTGTACAATTCCTAGAATTTCTATCAGATATTTTTGTTCAAACCTTCAAATTAAACGTTACAATCTGCACTTGAATTCTGTTGTAGAGGTTTCATTTCAAATCCAATGTGGTGGCATGCAGAGCCCAACTCGCGAAAATTGTGTCACTGTCCAAATATTTCTGGACCTAACTGTAAATGATGTTCTGTGGGAACAATATCTGGGCTGACCAGGGTGATGGAAGATCCCGAGTCTCGAAGTACCTGAGCCTGTATATCACCAACCTTGACCGTCTGGATGTGGGGATGGAGGTTAGCTGGTGTACGGTGTCCGGCCTGCCATAGGGTGTGGACTGGATAAACCACTTCCTCAGCTATTGGTGTTTCTCGGGAGTAGCATTCCTCAGGTCTCGTTGGTTCATCTCAGCATATGTTGACTGGTAGACGGGCTCCAGGCATGGGGCCCCGGTTTTGTAGACACTCTTTGGTTAGACAAGTCACCCACCCTGTTGGTAAACCTTTGTCTTGTTGGGGCTTCTGTGGGGTAATGAGTTAGTCCAGCACGTGAGTCTGGGGATCGCTTAGATCCATGGTTGAGGGACCTCCTCAGATCGGTGGGCCTATTGGGCCTCCAGCTGGGTCGGTTGGCTGTAAATTCGTCAGCCAATCGCGCTGCTTGCTCTGGGGTGTCGGGCTTCCTGTCAGCTACCCATTCTCGGATTTGCGGGTCCATCTGCTCCAGCAGCTGTTCAAACACTATCACATCCCGGAGGGCAGCAGCGGAGTGGGCAGCCCGACCATCGAGCCAGCGATTACAGTGTCGTCGGAGTTGACTGCCAAATTCGATGTACGAGACACCCTGGCGAGACATAGTCCGGAACTTAGTGCGATGTCTCTCGGGTGTTATGGTAAAAAGGGCCAACAAAGTGTCCTTAATAATTCCGTAGTCCAAGCAGTCCTGAGGCCCAAGTGATCGGACAGCCTCCTGGGCCCGGACCAGCAAGCTTGTCCACAGGTATTTGGACCACTCATCTGTGGGCACCTGGTGCATATGCATTAGCATCGCAAGTGTTCATCTATCTCAGTGCTGGAATCATTAAACACTGGCACATCCCTGTAGCGAAGATGACTTCTTTGGTGGTGGTCTATCCTGGAGGTAGGTGCTGATGGTGAGGAAATTGGAAATCCAAACACAAATTGCAGAACACCAGCCCTCTCTTCCCTTGAAGCTTCAGGCCCCAATGCAGTAAACAATTCCTTGACTCGGTCTGCTTGGGTTTGGTTTGTTTCCAGATTGTCACTGGATCTAGGATGAGATACAGGGTTTACCTCCTCTGATACCACAACGGCAGTGTCCTCATCGTCCTCTGCATCATTCTGGGCATCCCAACAAACTAATTTCTGGATCAAGTCTGACCGAGTGTCAGTGTTACTGTAGTCAATCTTTCGCATCTGGCACAGATCCTTTAGCATCCATTTACTGCTGCGGTCGTAACTCCTCTCTGGTCCTTGTCCCATGGCTGAGCTGGTGGGGTTGGACATGGCAGCGTCCGAAACCTGAATGTCTCCCCTATGGCCTGCTGGGTATGCTTATGTGCCTCCCTGGTTGTTGAGCCCTGGACGGTGTCCGAAAATACCAGTCCACTGCAGCTACCCTGGGTAAACCAGGCTGAGTAGTATCCCACTGCTGCCACCAATTGTGGAGACACGGGGCTCAGTGGGTGCTCTCGTCCACTAAAACCCACCACCTTTAGAAAGACAGCGTGGCTCAGGGCTCATCCCAACTGAACGCCGGCCTCCTTAACCGTGGGCGTAACACTACTCAGACAACACAGGGTGAGGGAACCACAATAATTAGACTTTATTGGATCCCCAAACAATTAACGGCACATAACACATAACCAGCAAAACACACAAATGTAACAGGCAACAGAGTCTCACCCTTCCGCTGGCTCACCAGGGATTTAGAATGTCCATGCCTCAGAGCTTCCAGGGCCGCTTACTCCAGTCCAGCAGCACCCCGCTTTTGGCGGGCACCCACCGAGAAAGGAATAACGCCAGATTTAGGAAGCTGTGTGAGGTCTGCAAAGTCTGTAACAGGTGACTGAACTGTCCCAACCTGAGTGTCCTCCTTAGGTAGTCCTGGTATGATGTTACAATCCTGGCAGCCGGAGTCAAAATCCCTAGGCTGTGGATATGGTCTCCAACCGGATCCGGAGTCCCTAGATTGAAGCCATAAGATATCCTGATCCTCTAGTCAGCTCCAAAGAGCTTAGACTGGATCCATCAGCATCCATCAACCTTCATCCACCCTGGTGGCTTAAAGAAGTCCCTTTTATAGCCATAACCTTCCCTTAGGATACACTGCGTCCTCATCAATTGGTTGGACAAGATTGCTTCTCCCATTGGATGAATTTCAAGCTGCATGGATAATGTTCATTTAAATGATGTGCATAGAAAGACTCAGTATATCTACATGGAGTCAGCAAGTCACCGACTAGACAATGGCTACTAAGGTAATTACATTATCAATACACAACTACAATACAATGGTTACTGGAAAAGTCTGGAGAGCAATAGCTAAGCAAACATGACTTAGCACACATAAGAACAATAGTCTGGCTGAATGTTAAGAAACTTTAACCCATGAGAATCCATGTCGTCACACCATATAAATATCTTCTCAAAGCAAACGCGGATTAAGGATGCCAGAGCGCAGATTCCTCAGAACAAAACGTTCCCCCCACCCACCTACACGTGTTTCGTCCAGGGAGTCGGTGCAATCCCAATCACGGCTTCATCGGAGAGGGAAGGTGTGAGAATATGTCACAAAAAATATAAGAATAATCGGGATCCAAGTTATTACTTGTCAAAGTGACACTGGAAAAAATGGCCCGGTGATGAAGGTGTTTCAGTGCCCGGAAGTGAAGGTGATAGTGGAATGCATGGGCTATTCCCTTGTTAATGCATGATCAATTAAGCATGTAAAAGGTTTTTTGCTGATTCTAGGTGAGGCAATTATATTTGGAAGCTGTTGCTGTGAACACACAACATGCGATTAAATGAACTTTCAGTGGAAGAGAAACAGACCATTAGCTGAAAAAAAAACACAAAGAAATCCATCAGAGAGATAGAAGAAATTTAGGAGTGGCCAAAACCAAAAGTTTAGTACATTCTGCAAAAAAAAAAAAAAAAAGTACATGATGGGTTTGGGAATTCAAATAGGCCTGGATGTCTACAGAATACAACAGTGGTGGATGACCACACAATCCTCTCAATAGTGAAGAAAAACCCCTTCACAACATCCATCCATGTGAAGAACACTCTCGAGAAAGTAGGTGTTTCACTATCTAAAGTCTCTCCTAAAGAGAAGCTGTGCCACCCAGGGATATGGGGTACTTGGTCCCAGGCGGTGAATATCCGGGGAATGTCACTTTGGTGGCCGTTGCCTGGTTCTGTGCCCTGGGTGCTTTTTGAAAAGGGGAATATTTACAGGGGATTGTTGAATAAAGTTTATACGTGACGCCACTTGCAGTTTTGTGGCTATACGGATGGAGCCGCCGCTGCACAATGTTCACTACTGGGGCTGGTGTTAGTGGCAGCCTGGATATTAGGCCCTCCGCAAGCAGGACCAGGCCCCAGAGGATAGGTGTTGCAGGTGGGTGTTGAAAGAAAGTAGGCCACAACGGGAGTTCGGTGTAACTGGTTCTTTTTACTCACTGCAAGCTGGAAACTGGTCACCCGAGTCCGGCTGGTCTTAACCGCAGGTCGCCTTAGTCCCAGCGCCGGTTTAGTGACCTGGTGGATTCTTTCCCCTGCACGTGTCTTTGATTGGTGGGTCCCCGTGGCATAGTGCGGCTGGGGGTCCCCTCCTGGTTGTCGTCTCCAGCAGTCCGTATGACGGTAGTGTGAACCCTGTGGGGTTGGATTCTTTGGTCCTGTCCCCAGTTCCGTTAGCCTCCGGAGAGGCAGATTGGAGGTAGGACCCGCAGCAGAGCAGGCTGGGGTCCGGTCACCACTGGGACCGGTGACCTTCCTCCGGGGAGCCCTAGAGCAACTGCCGGGTGCGCTGTACCGTACCCATTCCAGCCTGGGTGATCTGGCCATGTTCCTGTTTTCAAACTGGGGAAAAGGGGTGCTGCCCATTTCTTATGGGCAGCATCAAGGCTAGGTTGTTTGGGTGGGAAAGACGGAAGGACATGAACCCGTTCCGTAATAAAGTTATGCAATGTTAAAGTAAAATGCCTCCCGTTATGGGAAGACCTACAGAAATATTATATTTTGTAAAAATGTTATTATAATTGTAAATGTTTCCCGTTTTACAGTTAAAAGAAAAATAAAAATAAACCGGAGTTGGTCGGGCAGCCCGCGGACGGTCTGCATTAAACCAAGGGGGGGATGTGACGCCCTGGACCCCAGGGGTCACAGATAACAACACCTACCACATTACACACACACCCCCATCCCTTGTGAGGACACATCAGTCACGCGAAAAGGAGACCTGATGCTTTTCTCAGGGCCAGTAGGGCACACCAGGTGGGCGGAGTCAGGTGGAAAGGCACGCCCACTGAGGAGACTACTGTCCTGAGGCAAGAAATACAAACAGTGAAGTTGTAAAAGTCAGAGAGTTGACAGGAGTTGTGGAGGAGCAGAGCTGTCAGGGACCCGGGTTGGAGCCTGGGATCCCCTTAACGTTAGGCAGGCAGACGGTGGTGGCCGCCTGCAGGAGTAGCGGTACAGCAACCGGCGGAACCGTAGGGACCGGGCCAGGGTTGGAGCCTGCCAGCCCTGAACCGGGGAGTCAACCGTTAACCGGAGCTCCAGAAACCGGGCACTCAGACCCTAGCTTAGAAGCCACTGAGTTCAGGCAAATTAACTGATTGCAGTCTGGACCTCACGGGTTCATCCTCACCCAAAGTCCCGAAAGAAGGCAAAAGCCCACCGATACCGGGTGAGAGCCACCGCCAAGGGCCAAACATCCGACGGGCCAGCGCCTGCGGGCAACCAAGGCCTCTTCCGGCAGCTAAACGCCAGGGAGCGGGCTACCACTGTCCAGGCAGGGGAGCCAACAGTCAAACAAGAGGTGCAAGGGAAAGGGGCGACCATGAGCCTCACAAGGGACACAAGCAGCCCCGAACTTTGGTTTACCAGTGACTCTGAGTGTGAATTAATCGTGAGCACACCAGTGCCATCCGCGCACGACACTGCACCGCAGCAGGGCACCCTGCACCCCAACAAAAACATCATCGCCAGTCCCCACCGGGCCCCGGGACACACCGCCCCTACCCACGGAGGGGCTAACATATAGGCTGCGGCCACAACACCGATCTCGGATGAGGCCCCCTTCACTCCAGCCGCAGCGGTGGTGCATCCCGTCACCACGACCCGTGGGTGGCATCACGACCCATCCGACGACAATGCGGCCCCCGGGCTGCGAACCTCGTCCCACACCACCACCCCACTGCCTCCCCTTAACAGAGCGACGTGGCCCCCGGTCCAGAAGCGCTCGTGCCACCGACAACCCAAGCCCGGACCTCGAGCGGCTCGGCCCGAGGTGCGGAGTGGCCGGGCCCCTCTCAGGGCGGTACAGTAACACTGATCTGCAATTTCATGCTATCTGCTGTATCGGTTCTCCTAATTGTAGGTAGTTACCTAGTTGGTTTTCAAATCACGGATTCTTGTTGGAAGTGATCAGAATGTTTCTATGGTGTCGCTGTAACCAGTGAAGGGTTAATCTCTTTTGGAGAAACCTCTGTGTGAAGAAAAACTGCCTTGCAGATTCTGATTGCATTTTGTTTATAGTAGAGGAATGCCAGCTCCCTGGGCACACTGGCCACCGCTCCAGAGGGGACACTACACAAATTCTCTACTAACAGCTACCATTTACTCAGGGATTTCCCCAGGGAGCTGGCATTTGGAAACCAACTAGGTAACTACCTACATTTAGGTGAACCATTACAGCAGATCCCATGATATTGCAGATCAGTGTTACCACTGGATTTTGACATTAATTCAAGGATGAACTTTACACGTACTGCATTTTTATCATCTCCATCAGTTACCAGGAACTGAGATCGAACAGGGCAACTCCCTACAATCTATTCTCTTTTTGTACAAACCCCAAGAATCTAAAAAAACGCCATAACCTGATTACGACACGGAAATTCACCGGATTCAATACGCTATCCACGTCTCTCCCCATTGGAGCTTCTATTACAGTGATCACCACTGGTACCAATCATTGCTGCCTCACACATGAGAGCTACAAACCAAAACCTTTCTACTGTTTATTGAGCATTCAAATAAGCTGGTGATATGTGACCAAGGTCCAGAAAAGGACTGAAACGTTTTTCAATTGTCGCTATTTATGTCCTGTCATCTGAATTTTTTGTCTTAAACAAGCAATAAAAAAATAAAAAAAATTAGCATCCACTTAATAAACTAGTCTGTTTGGCTCCTAAGAGAGTGCAGTATATTGTTATATATATTGGAGGAAGCTGACATCACCCGCCCTAACTGCAAGAGGAATCTCCCCATTTTCCAGCGATTACCCTGTTCCAGGGTGACACCAGCCGTATGCTATCACCTGAGTTGTGCAGGGGTGCACAGCCTCCCTAGGTGAGTACATTCACGTTGAATTGTTCCTATTCCTGCATTTAGCAGAGTCTCACAGGAGCGCTTCCTCATGTCTCTCTTCCTTATATAATGTTTGTTATTTTTATCTTTTGATTACTAGTACCAATTTTATGGGATTACTGTTTGGTCTTTTTGCATCAATCACGATTTTAATGCATATATAATAAAATGTTAAACTGAGATTTATTCTGGGATTTATTCACTTGTTAAACCGACGCTGTGTCACATGTAAAGAAAACAAGAATGCAATGATCTGAAAATCTTTTATAGCCATATTTTATTCACAATATAAATGTGATGTCTGCCCGGGACCACAGACTCAGGATGGCTGTCACGGACAGACTAGAGGTAGCCACCCACTCAGCAGGATCCCAAGGACCCCAAAACCCTTTAAACCCTGTACAAGGATCTGGAATTACTACAGGGTCCAGGAGCTCACTGCTTATGGAAGGCTGCAATCCAGAGATAAGTAGTTGCCAGGCAGGATCAAAACCAGGAGGTACAAAATGGACAAAATCGTCAGGCAAGAGAGTAGTCAGGAAATCAGGCTAAGGTCAAACCGAAGATGGCAGCACAGTACAAAAATGACAGGCAGGAGAGTTGACGGAGGACAGGCAGAGGTCAAAACACATGGATCAATAGTAAGCGCAGGGTGTGAACCAGAGACACAGCAGTATACCACAAGACTATATCTGGCAGCCACTAGCAGACTGGAGGAGAAATAAGAAGGGTGTGGTGCCTTCCATTGGTGTAGCGCCCCTGAGGCTTCACTCGCTACAGGTTATTGCATTTCACTTAAGGTGCAGTATTTATCCCGGGTAAAGAAGAGGTTAACCACTGGTGTTCATCGCTTACACAACACACACTTTAGGTGCTTTGCCACTGGAACTGGGCTATAGGTGGTCACCATAGCAATGGGACTTCCCCAGCACTAGTGAGTCATCAGGAAGGTGGGCACTGAAATGCTAACAATGAATAAATGAATTCTGGCATTGCATTACTGCTATAGGAATATTTTAAAAAAGAGATGTTTAGTTTATGTATTGGCCAATGCATGTAAGCCTGATAACCAACGGCAAGGCACTCCACCCTATAACCAGGCTGTGTTCACTCCCCTTTATAGCTGGAATCTAGCTGCCCAGAAATGGAGGTTTTAAGCCAGATAGATGCATTATGCCCAGGCATGGAGTTTTTTTTTACCCAGATAGTGGCATTTCATGTTAGGTTCCTGATATACAGAGATTACCTTGCTATTGGCTATCGGGCTCACATGCATTGGCCAATGCATAAGGTAAACATCTCTTTTTTCAAATATTCCTTTAGCAGTAATGCAATGCCTGAATTCATTTATTGATTGTTAGCATTTCAGTGTGCAGCTGTATATGTTTCGTAGTTACAAAGTTTTTCAGCTAGCACCTGTTCACACCTATTGGATGTGCGGGTCTAGAATTGGACTGGCTACCGGAGAAACCTCCAGTAATACCAGGCCTAGTTGCGGTTAACTGCACTGAACTCTGGCGCTCTCTCCTGAGCTCCGGAGTGCAGCCTGGGCTGAACTCAGGGTTTGCACGACTGAACCGCGAGCGCCGAAAGATTCTACAGTGATTGCGATTCAGTTCATGTCACAGCTGCAGACAGGCCGGGCTGAACTCCGGAGCTCAGGTGACAGCTTCAGAGTTCAGTCTGGCCTGTCCGCAGCTGCCATGAACTGAACCGCAATTGCCAGGGAATCAGTTGATGCTTGCAGTTCAGTCCTGCAAACCCTGAGTTCAGTCCAGGCTGCACTCCGGAGCTCAGGTGAAAGCTCCAGAGTTCAGTGCAGGTAACCGCAGCCAGGCCTGGTATTACTGGAGGTTCCTCCAGTAGCCAGTTCGACACTGTGTGGTCAGTCTTTTTGGATATTTGTAGTACATCTCTTTCTGATTGAGCACTTCGCCCTATAACCAGGCTGTGTTCACTCCCCTTTATAGCTGGAATCTAGCTGCCCAGACATGGAGGTTTTAACCCAGATAGAGGCATTATGCCCAGACATGGAGATTTTCTTAAACAGATAGTGGCATTTCATGTTAGGTTCCCGTTATACAGAGATTACCTTGCCGTTGGATATCGGGCTCACATGCATTGGCCAATACATAAGCTAAACATCTCTTTTTTAAAATATTCCTATAGCAGTAATGCAATGACAGAATTCATTTATTCATTGTTAGCATTTCAGTGAGCAGCTGTATATGTTTCGTAGTTACAATGTTTTTTCAGCTAGCACCTGCTCACACCTATTGGATGTGCGGGTCAGTCTTTTTGTATATCAGGAAGGTGGGGGCAGCATGAGGGAAGTTAGAGAGCACACAGACTTTTACCTCAGAATAGTGTGGGACACAGAAGAACACGGCCACTGAGGAGAGTGCTTTAGAGATTCCTCAGTTATAGCCGGCCCAACTGGAAGGAGCAGGAGATGACCGGTGGAGCTGGTGAGATGAAGGAGCATCATGGTAGCTGAGGGGTGAGCCTAACAGCCCCTTCGGGATCAGCGTAGTAAGGGTGCAGAACCCTAGGGTGGCGTACACTCCACGTTGCGCCACCAGAATCTGCAGGGAAGATGGATTTCATGTCCCATTGCCCACCACAGAGGTCCCGGGGCACAGAAGCACATAGAGTCAGGAGTCAAGACCACGGTTGGGCCAACGTTTGATTCGCACTGCCTGCGGATGGGACGGGAACTAAACCCAAGGACACTGGGGTCCCCAAGTAGCTTTACGCCATGGGGATCCACACTACAGAGCGCAAGGAAGGAAGGTCTCACTGCTTCACAACACCGGTGGTGGCCTCTGAATTATCTGGTATTGGCTAGGGCCCATCACGGCGGAAACCGACACTCCAAGGGTGATGACTTATTGGTGAGTAAAAGACCTTGAACCACATCCACTGTGTCAGCCCATCATTGTCGACGCTAGCACCCTGTGCTCTGGTGCCAACTGCCACCACTACCACCCCCATCATCCTCCCTGGGGCCTAGCTCTACCTGTGGGGAGCCGAACCATACAGCTGAAACTCCATCCACCCCAGAAAACAGCACTCGCAGCAATGGCTATTCCCTGGCTGCACACCATGGTGGCGTCACCAGACAACTACTCCCAACATCCTCAACACCTTCATCCTCATCTCCCTATCATTATCCCACCATCCTTCTCCACATCCATCCCTTCATGGACAACTTGTGGTTACGAAACCAAGCAGGGCCACCTGTGACAACCCCTTGACCCTAACCGGCCTGGTGACGAGTATTCCCCAGAACCCGTGGGGTGCTCCATTTTGGCATCACAAACAGGATTCCGTGCCTGAAACAATGGGTACTGAGTGCCTATGTTTATGGACTGTGTGAAACATTTATTGAGAACAGGATTTCATGCCCACGGCCACGGGTATTGTACGCCTAACGGACTGGACTGTACACTGACGTCCATTGAAAAAAAATGACAGGCGCCATGTATACCCAAAAGGATTGGGGGTGCCCGCCCTTCGTGGGTGGGATTGCAGTGTGGCACGAAAAGCCGTGCCCGCCCCTACAGTGACTAAGGAAAGACAACACTCCCCAAAAAGAGCCAGGAGCCCTGCCTCCCCAGGAAGCAGGAAAGGATGGGATAGTGGCACAGGCGGATTGGGTGCGATTCATGGCGAGTGGCTACTGGAGGAACCTGAAGCACGGGGTAGAAGTGATGTGCTCCCCTGGCTGTCTAAAAGCAACTCTGGTGACGTGGTCCACACTGAGATCAGCTGCCGTCGTTGTCCCCAACCCAGGATGCCTCGAGTGTACTCAGCTGTGGAATTGTGCGCATAGAACGCAATGGAGAGGCATGTAAATATGAAAGTATGAAGAAGGTGTATATAGTTAATAGACCTAGTAGCATTTATAGAAAGTACTGAATGTTTTTTTCCCTCTGCTTGACAAACTGGACATCTGGGCCGCTGGGCCAGGACTGTCTTTGTAAATAATTAGCACCGGTTGTTCACCTCACCAGGATTAGCATGACCACGGGACCATGTGTAGTCAGGACTGCTTTTGTACATAGCTTCTCCAGCCTTATTGCCTCTTTACTTGTGGGGTTTTTTTTTGATCGCTGAGTATTGCATTATTTTTGCTATACTGTGGATATTACATAACTGTTGTCAAGGACTCTGACACCATGGACTCTGTTGATTAATGTATATATTGTTTTATAAAAAGTTTTGATATGTGACTTTATATGCTCGATGTGAAAAGTTTACCAGGTTTAATGGGACTGCTATGAGTTATTATGTTTGCAACTTTTGAAGTGAAACTGCCTCCCATAAAGGGAAGAATGCTCATATCTTTCTATGCATAACAAAAATTGCGGCATACCATGTATATTTTGATGCAGCCCGGGAGTGCTGCGATTCGCTGTGGGGGAATGTAGCACCCCTGAGGCTTCAGTCGCTACAGGGTATTGCATCTCACATAAGGTGAAGTACACATCCAGGGTAAGGAAGAGGTTAACCATTGGTGTTCATCACTTACACAACACACACTTTAGGTGCGTTCCCGCTGGAACTGGGCTAGAGGTAGTCACCATAGCAATGTGACTTCCCTAGCACTAGTGAGTCATCAGGAAGGTGGGGGTGGCATGAGGGAATTTAGAGAACACACAGACTTTTGCCTCAGAATAGTCTGGGACACAGTTAGAACTGGCCCGACTGGAAGGAGCAGGAGATGACAGGTGGAGCTGATGAGATGAAGGAGCATTACGGTAGCTGAGGGGTGAGCCTAACAGCCCCTTCGGGACCGGCGCAGTCAGGGTGCAGAGCCCTAGGGTGGTGTACATTCCACGTTGCCCCACCAGAATCTGCAGGGAAGGGGGATTTCATGTCCCATTGCCCACCAGAGAGGTCCCGGGGCACAGCAGCACATAGAGTCAGGAGTCAAGACCATGGTCAGGCCCACATTTGATTTGCCCTGCCTGCAGACGGGATGGGAACTAAACCCAAGGACACTGGGGTCCCCAAGTAGCTTCACGCCATGGGAATCCATACTACAGAGCGCAAGGAAGGAAGGTTTCACAGCTTCACAAAACCGGTGGTGGCCTCTGAACTATCCAGGATCGGCTGGGGCCCATCACGGCGGAAATCGGCACTCCAAGGGTGACGACTTAACAGTGAGTAAAAGACCTTGAACCGCATCAACTGTGTCAGCCCATCATTGCCGTCGCCCCGCGCTCCAGCACCAACGGCCACCACTACCAGCCATATCATCCTCCCTGGGGCCTAGCTCTACCTGTGGGGAGTTGAACCATCCGAGCTGCGACATCACCCGCCCCAGAGGATAGCAGCTGTAGTGTCGGCTATTCTCTGACATCACACCACAGGTGGCGTCACGAGACAACTACTACCTACATCCGCAACCCCTTCATCCTCATCTCCCCATCGTCACCATCCTTCTCCACATCCATCCCTTCGTGGACATCTCAGGGTCACAAAACCAGGCAGGGCCACCTGTGACAACCCTCTAACCCTCACCGGCCGGTGACGAGTATTCCCCAGACCCCGTGGGGTGCTCCATTGGTCCTGGCTGAAAGGTGGTAACTTCAGCTGGAAGACACACACCACCACAGTCAGCCAGTGGTACTGCATGTCCTAGTGAAACCCAGCTTAGTGGATAAGCGGAGCTGGCGCCCACCAGAGTCACTGGTACTGACTCCTCTCCTATCCCCAGCATTGCCCACGGCATGAATACAGCGGCATCTGGTGATCACAGTAGAAGTTGCAGGAGCGGACTCTGGTGGAGACGTGACAAGAACATAGATCAGAAGTTGAAAGTAAGAGATATTTCATTTTATTTGAAAAAATTAACTCATATTGAAATTGATGACAGCATCACATCTCAATAATGTTGGTATAGGAAACAAAAAATAAAAAGTATGGGGAAATCCAGGGACTAAAATCAGTTTGTTTATTGAAAATATATATTAAAAATCCATTGTGGATTTGGCATAAGATATCTTACTCGTTTTGAGCATATTACATGCTCTCAATCATAGATACCAATAGACAGATTCAAGACCATTATATACAAGTGAAAAACATGCAAATTAAAAACAATTAACACTCATGATTAAATTCACATGAATAGAAACGATTTAACTCTGTATACCCTCTCTTCAAAACCATGATTACATTCAGGATTCATATAAATTCATTCACATTATATCCCTTCAATAAATAAACATAATGTAATTTCTATTATTAAGTTCTTTTGGAAATTTTGTGTCCATTCTGATTATAAAAAAAGGCATCTTGCGTATATATTTTTTTTCTGCTGACTATCTCCTCTTCTTGGTGGACTAATCTTTTCTACAGCAAAAAAATGCATTGAATAAAAGCTACAAATTTGCTTTTCAATAAAATGTTGTGACCATGAATAGCTTGTATTTTTTGATTAATGTTGTAATTATGGTTTGCTTATCCTTTTTTTTACTTTTATGCTTGTACAACCAATATATTTTAAATTGCATATTGTACAAAATACACAATAAATCACGTGTGCTGTCAGAAAGCAGTTGATATAAAAATGTTCTACATGGTGCGTTGTTTTGGGCATATATGCATGCATTGCATTTACTGCCTGAACATTTATACAAAGCCTCCGTGGACAACCAGGTATTAGATGAATTTCTTTGACTTACAAACATACTAGGATATACAATGTTACCAATCAATTTTCCTCTCTGTGCCATACATTGTACTCCATCCTTTAAAATTTTATGTGAAGTACAATCTTGATGTAATAAAGGTAAATACTTATGAATAATCTTACTGATGTTAATTGAATACTTTATGGAATACTAAAAACTAGGTTGCTGCAGTTTTTTATTTTTATTATTGTCATTTTGACTACCTCTTTGAGTTTTTTTGCCTGTTCAGAAGACAAGCTTTTTTCTTTGCTTCTGCGTTGTTTTTTCCCCATAACCCCTATCAACAAATCTGCTGTTAATCAATTTACATTCCTCATTAAAGGTGGCGCTTTCAGAGCAAATATGTTTTGCCCTGATGAACTCCCCATGGGGGATAAAAGATATACAGTATGTGCATGGGGTGGCAGATATCAGCTCTTAATAAGGTGTTTTCTATACACAGAGCTAGCAAATTTATTTTAATTAGTATTAGCCTTCAAGGGTGCCACCCTTTTTATAAAAAAGAAATTCTCATCAAACATCAAACCATTATTTTTTTAATAAAAAATATATGCTTTTTAGGATAAATTCTTTCATCACCAATTCATAAGAGCTGTAGCAATCTAAATATTATGAGACATAAACAAAGCTGTACTATGCAATATTGAAGAATATAAATCCACAATATCACATGAAACAAAATTGTAGTCATCTTTCCAATCTAACTCCTTAAAGTTCAATAAAACAGAGGTGCCATCTTTAAGGTAGCCAGGAACCTGTGGAATAAGGGGTTGGAGATTTTGATCCAGCCACATTCTTAATCTCTCACTTAAAGATCCAATCCCTTAAATTACCGGACGTAACTGGGGCGAGAATTTCTCTTTATGTATTTTTGGAAGGCCATGACAATTGGCCACCGGACAGGAATCCCTATTAATAAATTTAGAAGTACGATCATCTAATACTCCAAAGTTAAATCCCTCTAAAACAAGAGCAGACAGTTTATTTTTACACTCAGAAGGGTTAGATTGTACTTTAACATAAGTTTTATCATCATTCAATATCGAAAGTACTTGCAGACTATATAAGTCTGCATCCAAAACCACAACACAACCCCCTTATCAGCCCTTCTAATTATTAAATTTGGATTTTTTTTTCTCGATTTCAGATAGGGCTTTAAATTTGACTTTAGAAAGGTTTTTGTGCTGCGGTTGTGATGCAATATTTTTATTACGCTGTCTAAGATCGTATTCAACAAGACTTTAAAATGTATCAAGAGCATCAACTCTTGACTCTTTGTAATAATAATTGGAGTTTCTAGTCTTGACCTTAACGCTCCATCTGCTCACATCACAGTAATTTTCATTTTCTCTTATTAGGTTCCCTAATGTCAAGAGAGCATTTTGTTCTGCAAAAGTAGAGAAGACAGAGCGCATGTCAGAACCGGAAACCACATTCTCAGGTGTTTCAACCAAATCAGTGTGTACTTCGCTATTATCTTGCACAAAAAAATGTTTTTTTTTAACTGTTAATAAATCTGTCAAATTTATTGAGATCTAATAGTGTATGACATAAATCAAAATTTTGAAAAGGAACAAAATGTAACCCTTTAGAGAGAATAGCAAGCTGTTGTGCAGAAAGCACAGAAGGAGGTTAACGCAAATGACTGAATTGTCCCATAACATATTCATGTCCGTCTCTTTCGATTGGGGTATCGTCTGGGTGGTAAGTTTCTCATTCCTGGGTAACCATTTACTTCACCAGTTTTTGAGGTAGTTACTTGTTCAGTTGAATGTATTGTGGCAATTTCAAAAGAAGAATCTCCAGTATCTTGGCATCTGAAAAGTCTGTATCAGAGGAGAAAAAATATACGTCTTTGTTGGTTAAGATTTTGTTCCACAGTACGTTTCAAAATGGATTTTAAATATGAAGAATTTGTCTTCCTCCAGGAATATACCTGATTATGTTGGTAGTCAAGTAAATCTCTGGTAAATTTCCTTTTTTTGTTTGACATAATAGTCTCTTCACCCTTAGGCTATGTTCACACAGGACGTTTTTGCTGACCAAAACTTAAACAAAATCTGATCTTCTGGCAGGATGTCTCCTGGGAGTCATCTGTGGTTTTGGTACAGTTTCTGTGGCATTTTTTGTGGCGGTTTTACAGCATTTGTTCTGTGATGTCAAGACCAGCAAGGGTTCAAAAGTACCCGAGTGCTGGACCGGGCCGCTATTGACCTGATCTGGCAGAGTAGTAAAAAAAAAAATTAGAAAGGAAAAAAAAGTAAAGCAAGCGCGCTATACTTACCAGTCTCTGGCATTGCTGTACCTGCTCGGTAGATGCTAGAGTGTATGGGCTCCTTCCAGGTAGGATGTCATTTGAACATACCCTTATCATATGGGGGGCAGAGGACAAAGCATGATGTAGTGGAAGGGAGAAAAAATTGCAAAGCTCACTAACCAAGCCGATCACGCCCACTAACCCAGCTAATCAGGCCCACTAACCTGGAAGGAGCCCATACATTCTAGGTTCAACCGTACCGGCTCCCTTGGCCACTCCTACTTCCAGAGCTGCTCATTAGTTTCATGCATACTCACTGCTTCCCCCTCCATTGGAGCCTGTGATTAGTTGCAGTCAGACACGCCCCCAGCCAGTGTGACAGTGTCTAACTGCAACTAATCACAGACTTGGTCTGTGGGTCTATCGTACAGTAAAAAATAAATAAATGAAAAAAATGGCGTATTGACATATTATGATACTCAGCACAGATAAAGCGCACAGTGACAGGCTGCAGCCCCAGCTGTGTGCTTATCTTGGCTGTGTATCAAAATAAAAGGGACCCGGTGCTGTTTTTTAATTCCTTAAATAAATAATTGTAAAAAAAAAAAACAGCGTGCAGTTTCCCCCAATTAAGATACCCAGCCAAGATAAAGCCCACAGCTGGAGGCTGCTATTCTCAGGCTGGAGACACCCATCCTACAAATATCAGCCTGCAGCCGCTCAGGATTGTCGCATCAATTAGATATGACAATTCCAGTACTTTACCTGGTTCAACTGCCCTGGAGCGGTGGCAATCGGGGTAATATCAAGTGTTAATTGCAGCTCATAGCCGCGACTAAGCCCTAGATTTCTAATGGCAGGCATCTATGAGACACCCCTATCACAAATCTGTAATGTGACAAACATCGAAAAAATCCTTTATTTGAAATAAAATGCAAAAAACACCCTCTTTCACCACTTTATTAACCCCATAATCACACCCCTGCAGGTCTAACGTAATTCACAAGAGGTCCCACGATGATTCAGCTCTGTTACATCTGAAGATCACAGCGAGCGCCATAGAACAGGATTGCCACTGTGAGCTCCAGAGAATGAATGAGCCGCACGATCAGCAGTCACTTCATTCAGGTGATTTCCGGTCACAGCTGGTGATACATCTGACCGTGAATAGTCTGAGTGACATCACTGCTGAATGCGCAGCTCATTCATTCTCTCTACAATAGACCCGCAGACCAGGTCTGTGATTAGTTGCAGTCAGATGCTGTCTCTCAGGCTGGGGGTGTGTCTGACTGCAACCAATCACAGAGGAAAGCAGTGAATATGTCATGAAGGTAATGAGCATTTCAAATTATCGAGTGGCATTTTTCATTCAATATTTTTTAGTATGCTTATGGCATTATACTATTATCTAAGTTTGATGTGCAGCCTTTATCCTTATGTATTATGTATTTTTTGGCTTGCACTCATAATATATATTAGTGCTCACTTCAGTTATCCTATTTAGAAATATGAAGCTTTTTTTCTGAATGTGAACACAGCTCCGCCCCTTTCGGCCATGTTTTTTCCATCTCCTGTATAAGCAAGTCCTTGGTTACCCCTCTCCACACACAGCAGTTTTTAATTGCAATGTGATGACACACAGTTAGGGTCATAGAGCTAGGGACCCCAATATAGAGATATACCTTGACGAGGTTTTGGGACTCAGTTACATTGATCAATGTGATTGCTAAATATCTCCTTTTTCCTAATATTCATGGCAGGTATGCATTTCATTATTCACACTTTCAAGTTAGCAAATGGCATTTTTCATTCTATGCTTCAATATTTTTCGGTATGCTTATCGCATCATACTATTATCTAAGTTTGATGTGCAGCCTTATCCTTATGTATGAAGGTAATGAGCGGCTCGGGAAGTGGAGGAGCCGTGGGAGCGTACAGCCATGCTAGTTATTCGGTAAATATACCGCGCCTGCTCCAATCCCCCTACCCTCACCACCATTTTTAGGTGCCGGCCAGATACCCTGGATCAATTCCGGGCCGGAATCGTGTTTTTATTAACCCGGTTAGACCCGCCGATCCAGGGTATCTGCAAGTCCACCCGTCACTAGGGGGAAAAACCGTAGCAAAAGCGCTGAAAAGAATTTACATGTTTATTCTTTTCAGAACGCAGCAAAACCGGAGGTGGTTCACAAAAAAAACCATCAGGAAAATCCTGGAGGTGATTTGTGTCTAATTGAACAAGATTTCAGAAATCTCATAGACTTTGCGGGGACTGTAAAAAGGATCATTTTATTAGCATGGATTTGCATAAAGCCAAGGCAAATCCGCAACTAAAAAACGCTGCAAAACCGCTGCAAAACCACTGCAAAAACGCCCAGTGTGAACATAGCCTTACTGATGTTATTTTTGAGTTTCTCATTAAGAGTATCAAAATCAGCTGCTGATTTCAAAGCTGCCACAGATGATTTTAATTCCAAGATTTCTTTTTGAAGACTGTTTAAATGATTTTCCTTTTCTTTAATAATCAAGCTCATAACAATTTTACGTGAGCACTCAGAAATAGTAGCATTCCACTCAATCAGAAACTCATCCGAGAATACCTAGGTAGGAATCTTCTTGATCCTTAAGCCACGAGGAATCATATGTTTCTCCACATTGGTTATAAGGGAATTACAATCCCACCATGTCCTTAATTCACAGGATGAGACTTTCTCCAATCGTGCCATTAGATTTTTCAACTTTCCATTATTTGATGAAGTTTCACCAGCTCCACCAAACATCTGGCTTAATTTATCATGTCTGGACTTTATATTACAAAGTGTGGCACAGAGTAAAAAACAATTGGTAACATCGTATCTCCTAGTATGATTATTAGGATATGCTCACACGAGTGTGGCGTCCCTGAGGCTTCAGTCGCCACAGGGTACTGCATCTCCTTTAAGATGTAGTACTCATCCTGGGTAAGGAGAGGTTAATCGCTGGTGTTTCTCACATTTACACACTAAACACAATTAGGTGCCTTCCCACCAGTGTTTAGCTTGGGGTAAATAGGGGGCTGGCCATCACGAAGCATGGGACTTTCTCAGTCACTCGGACAACCACCTGAGGGGCGGGGACCACTTGGGAAAAAGGGAAGGAGCATCTTCACGAGAGATGAGCGATGTTTGAGGTTCGCCAATTTCACGTTTGAGTGATATTGGGGGGTGTTCGAGATCGAACTCGAACTCGAGCTTTTTGCTAAAAGCTCGACAGCTCGAGTTACGTTTGAGAACGGTTCGGGGTGCAGGGAGCCATCGCTGGCAGCCTGCGGTAAACTGGTAACCAATGTAAATATTGGGTATCCAAGCAAAGCGCTTTGTTTGGTAACCCGATATTTACCCTGGTTACATGTGCAGGGAGCCAACACTTCCCCGCTCGGCTCCGCCCCCTCCTATACTCAGCATGTACACACACACACTCACACTCACCTGTCTCCAGCCATGCAGTCCCTGGCACTGACGTCCTCAGCGCCACATGGACCCGCTAGGCTCCACCCACTTTGCACTCCGCTGCCTGCACACATGGCCCCGCTAGGCTCCACCCACCTCGCACTCCGCACACATGGCCCTGCTCGGCTCCACCCACCTCACACTCCGCACACATTACCCCGCTTAGCTCCACCCACCCCACACTCCGCACACATTACCCCACTTGGCTCCACACACCTCGCACTCCGCACACATTACCCCGCTTAGCTCCACCCACCTCTCACTCCGCACACATTACCCTGCTTGGCTCCACCCACCTCACACTCCGCACACATTACCCTGCTTGGCTCCACCCATCTTGCACTCCGCACACATTACCCCGCTCGGCTTACCTACGATGATGAAGTCCCACCCTCCTGACCTCAGCGCTGTCACTGTTCTCCATGGCCGCCGCTTGTCACATCTCCTCCGCTCGTTGCCGACCCGAGACTGTGACTAGCGGTGACGTCACAGGCTCCCGCGATACTTGGCTGTGAAGGCGGCGGTCATTGAAGTCAGTGACAGCTCTGCTATCAGCAGTGCAGGAGATCGTCACTGCAGGTAATGTACCTCGCTCCTGACAGCAGCACTTGTCATGCTCTGCAGTGACCTGGGCTGACCTATTGATGTTAGCTCAGGTCACTGCATTGCTCTCCCAGCCAATGGGGAACATTCTGTTCTTCATTGACTGGGACATTGACTATGGTATGGAACGTCATGGGAACCCCTTGGAATACAGCAGAACTGAATTTGTTTTTCTTTCTAATAAATTAGTGAAAGAGGGAATATTTTAGGGAGTGTTTTTTCAAATAAAAATGTTTTTGTCGTCTATTTTTTTTTTAGTACTGACTGGGTTGGTGATGTCAGGTATCTGATAGACGCCTGATCTCACGAACCCCAGGGCTTGATGCCAGGTGACATTACACATCTGGTATTAACCCCATATATTACCTCGTTTGCCACCGCACCAGGGCACGGGATGAGCTGGGGCGAAGCACCAGGATTGGCGCATATAATGGATGCGCCACTTCTGGGGCGTCTGCGGCCTGCTATTTTTAGGCTAGGGAGAGTCCAATAACCATGGACCTCCCTAGTCTGAGAATATCAGACCCCAGCTGTCTGCTTTACCTTGGCTGGTGATCCAATTTAGGGGGGACACCCACGTGTTTTTTTTTTTAATTATTTATTTAATTTAAAATAACAGCGTGGGGTGCCCTCAGTTTTGGATTACCAGTCAAGGTGAAGCTGCCAGCTGTGGTCTGCCGGCTGAAGCCATCTGCTTTACCCTAAATCAAAAATAGGGGGAACCCTACGTCATTTTTTTTTTAAACTTATTTATTTTTTTGCCTAAATACAAGGCTAAGCACCCCTTAGTGCCACATGAAAGGCACCAAAGGGTGCAGGAGAGTGGGACATGATGTGTCTTTCTGCCATTATAATGACAGAAAAGACTGATATGAAGTGTACAAGCACAAGAAAATCACCAAAGCGCTCTACGCTGTGAAAAGCAGTAGAAAATGGCACTGGAGTGAACATATGACCGCCTCATGTAGGTTGAAGCAATGAATCCTGGGTAAATTTATGTATTTTCCCTCCTTCAGTTTTTTTGCAGTACACAAAAAAACGGAAGGCACACGGATGACAAACGGATGACATACGGACCGTATACGGAACGGAAACGGATGCCACATGGATGCACCCGTGAAAAAAAGGACCGTTTTTTGCAGACCGCAAAAACGGATTGGTCGTGTGAATGCAGCCTTATTCTGATCTGCCGTTTATAAACAGCAGGCTGAAATAAGTGAATAGCGCCCCCTAGCGTCAGAAAATCTCCGGGATTTCAGGGGGTAGCTGAGACCCTGGAGATCATGATTCAGGCCGGTTTTTCCGATCCCCGCTATACACCGTATACCGATGATCACGTTACAGTAAATGACAGCGCCGGTAAAAAATTATTTATCTCCCATCTGGCATAAACAAACATGTCAGATGGGAGATAGATCTCCTCCCCGGTCCCCTCCGGTCCCTCGGTGTCGCCAAAGTGCCCCCCCGACCTTTCCAGGAAATCCAAGATGGCCGAGTGTACAGCAGCGCGCTGGCCGCATTCACCCTACTCCTCTGATTTCTGTCGCAAGTGCCATGACACATGCAACAGAAAACTCCTCCCCAGGCCCTGCCAGGTCACCCCCTATAACACCACCGGTGTTCCCCGGTGTCCCACGGTACCTGTGCAGCGTTGATCCCCCGCGGCCCCCTCCTTCACAATAGACACTGCCACATGCACAGAGTGGCTGTCAGCTCAGCTTTCTGTGTTCAGACACAGTGAGTGGTGGTAACCATGCATCTGTAAGCTACTGCAATGCCCTGCTCATGAGGTAAGGAACATAGTTGATCAGGAGAGCTATACTACATTTCCAAATGGAGGTATTTGATTTTATAGTTGCCCTGCTGAACGACTACCAAACATGAGAGTCCATTATACGCCACAAGAAAACATGTCTAAATAGCGAGCTCTGTTGTTTAGTATTCATTCAGCTAGATAACTGGACTTAAAGGGATATTCCATCTCCAAGATCCTATCCACAAAATATAGTAGGTGGAATAGCAATAATATCAGCAAATACCAATATTTGGAAATGTAGAATAGTTCTCCTGATTTGGAATGCCCTTACCTCATGAGCAGGGCATTGCAGCTTTGGTAGCAACAGTTACGACATGGAATCTGCTGCTGGGGACCTGGGGAGAGTGGGTGCAGATTCATTGCACCCATACTCCTCACATGGAGGGTCTGCACTTCTAGAAAATGGGGGATACGTTCCCTGAGCATGTCCCCCCATATTCTAGATGGTCCAGAGTCATCGTGGGACCCCCTTATTTTTTTTCCTTACAATAAATTGGTGAAAGAGGGAATGTTTTTGGGAGTGTTTTTTCAAATACAATTTTTTTTGTCTATTCTTTTTGTTAGTACTGATAGTTGTGATGTCGGGTAGCTGATAGACGCCATGACATCACAAACTGCTGGGCTTGATGTCAGGTGACCTTACAGCTACTATCAACCCCATTTATTACCCCGTTTGCCACCGCACCAGGGCACGGGATGAGCTGGGTTGAATCGCCAGAATTGGCGCATCTAGTGGATGCGCCACTTCTGGGGCGCCTGTAGCCTGCTGTTTTTAGGCTGTGAAGAGCCAATAATTATGGACCTTCCCACCCTGAGAATACCAGACCACAGCTGTCCGCTTTACCTTGGCTGGTGATCCAATTTGGGGGGACCCTACTTTTTTTTTGTAATTATTAGTATTTACAAATAATTATAAAAAAAGAGCTTGGGGTGACCTCCACATTGGATCCCCAACCACGGTAAAGCTGCCAGCTGTGGTTTTCAGGCTACAGCCGTCTGCTTTACCCTAGCTGACTATCAAAAATGGGAGGACCCAACGTCATTTTTTTTTAACTATTTTTTTAATTAAAAAAAATTAATGGGCTTCCCTGTATTTTGATTGCTAGCCAAGGTAATGCCAGGCAGATGGGGGTGGCAACCCGTAGCTGTCTGCTTTATCTGCAATGAGAATCAAAAATACCGCGGAGCGCTACGTCATTTTTTTTAAAGATATATTTTTACAGCACTGTCATTTCAGGCAATCAAAATACAGGGAAGCCCTTTTTGTTTTTAGTTATTTAAATAAATAATTAAAAAAATATATATATGGGCTCCCGCTGCATTTTTTGTATTGCTAGCTAAGGGTAATCCAAGCAGCTACTGGCTGCTAACCCCCACTGCTTGGTGTTAGCTTCACTGGCAATGGAAAATCCAGGGAAGCATTTTTTATTTTTTTTGCCAAAAAACTACAAAAAAACGACGTGGACTTCGCCATATTTTTGTATGCTAGCCAGGTACAGCAGGCAGGTACGGCTGCCCCCAACCCCCAGCTGCCTATTTGTACCCGGCTGGGAACTAAAAATATAGGGAAGCCCTTTTTTTAAATATTTCATGAACTTCATGAAATAATTAAAAAAAAAACGACGTGGGCTTCGCCCCATTTTTGTGTCCAGCCAGGTACAACTAGGCAGCTGGGGATTGGATCCGCAGCACAGGTTAGCCCGAGCTTTCTGGGCCCCCCTGATGCGAATTGCAGTTCGCAGCCGCCCCAGAAAATGGCGCTCTCATAGAAGCGCCATCTTCTGGCTCTGTTTCCATTTCTTCCAGCTGCCCTGGAGCCGGGTGGCTTGCTGGGTAATGATGAGTAGAGTTGAGCGCGGTTCGTGGTTCGTGGTTCTCCAGTTCTAGGCTCGAGTGATTTTGGGGCATGTTCTAGATCGAACTAGAACTCGAGCTTTTTGCAAAAGCTCGATAGTTCTAGAAACGTTCGAGAACGGTTCTAGCAGCCAAAAAACAGCTAAATCATAGCTTGGTTTCTGCTGTAATAGTGTAAGTCACTCTGTGAATCAAACTATTATCACATTTCAGTGTATAGTGTGCGTGAACAGCGCCTTCAGATCACTGCTGTTTCTATAATGGCGATCGCCATTTTTTTTTTTTTTTTCTTGTCTTCCTTCCCTAAGCGCGCGCGTCTTGTGGGGCGGGCCAGCATGTCAGCCAATCACAGACACACACACAGCTAAGTGGACTTTGAGCCAGAGAAGCAACGGCATGTGTGATAGGATCTGCATGTCACATGTCCCTGCATTATAAAACCGGACATTTTCTTCACGGACGCCATTATCTGCCTTCTGCGTCTTTGGTGTCAGACATCACTGTCGCAGCTCCGTCTTGAGTCCTATCGCTGATACAGCTGTATGCGCTGCATACACAGCGTTAGACAGCTTAGGGAGAGCACATTCTAGCAGTCCTTTTAAGGGCTCAAACCGGCAGGGTCAGAGTTAAGGTGACAGGTCCTGAAAACAGCGCCAGCGTCTGTGCAGCCAAGGTCAGGGATTTCCTCCCTGCATTTCACCATTAGGAGGGAATAGAAAGGCAGGCTTTCATTCCTCTACCCAGAGCACCACAATCCTGCCACTGTACCCTCTTGTCCTCTGCACACTCCAACTCATAACTAAGCCATTATACTAGCAAACACTCAGTGTACCTAGTGGCATCCTATCTGTGGCTATTGGACTTTGCTATAGTCCCACTAGTGCAAAGACATTTGCAGAGCACGTCTGCCTGCATTGCACACTCCAACTAATTATAACTAAGCCATTATACTAGCAAACACTCAGTGTACCTAGTGGCATCCTATACGTGGCTATTGGACTTTGCTATAGTCCCACTAGTGCCAAGACATTTGCAGAGCGCATCTGCCTGCGTTGCACACTCCAACTAATTATAACTAAGCCATTATACTAGCAAACACTCAGTGTACCTAGTGGCATCCTATACGTGGCTATTGGACTTTGCTATAGTCCCACTAGTGCCAAGACATTTGCAGAGCGCATCTGCCTGCGTTGCACACTCCAACTAATTATAACTAAGCCATTATACTAGCACACACTCAGTGTACCTAGTGGCATCCTATACGTGGCTATTGGACTTTGCTATAGTCCCACTAGTGCCAAGACATTTGCAGAGCGCATCTGCCTGCGTTGCACACTCCAACTAATTATAACTAAGCCATTATACTAGCACACACTCAGTGTACCTAGTGGCATCCTATACGTGGCTATTGGACTTTGCTATAGTCCCACTAGTGCCAAGACATTTGCAGAGCGCATCTGCCTGCGTTGCACACTCCAACTAATTATAACTAAGCCATTATACTAGCAAACACTTAGTGTACCTAGTGGCATCCTATACGTGGCTATTGGACTTTGCTATAGTCCCACTAGTGCCAAGACATTTGCAGAGCGCATCTGCCTGCGTTGCACACTCCAACTAATTATAACTAAGCCATTATACTAGCACACACTCAGTGTACCTAGTGGCATCCTATACGTGGCTATTGGACTTTGCTATAGTCCCACTAGTGCCAAGACATTTGCAGAGCGCATCTGCCTGCGTTGCACACTCCAACTAATTATAACTAAGCCATTATACTAGCACACACTCAGTGTACCTAGTGGCATCCTATACGTGGCTATTGGACTTTGCTATAGTCCCACTAGTGCCAAGACATTTGCAGAGCGCATCTGCCTGCGTTGCACACTCCAACTAATTATAACTAAGCCATTATACTAGCAAACACTTAGTGTACCTAGTGGCATCCTATACGTGGCTATTGGACTTTGCTATAGTCCCACTAGTGCCAAGACATTTGCAGAGCGCATCTGCCTGCGTTGCACACTCCAACTAATTATAACTAAGCCATTATACTAGCACACACTTAGTGTACCTAGTGGCATCCTATACGTGGCTATTGGACTTTGCTATAGTCCCACTAGTGCCAAGACATTTGCAGAGCGCATCTGCCAGCGTTGCACACTCCAACTAATTATAACTAAGCCATTATACTAGCAAACACTTAGTGTACCTAGTGGCATCCTATACGTGGCTATTGGACTTTGCTTTTGTCCCACTAGTGCCAAGACATTTGCAGAACGCATCTGCCTGCGTTGCACACTCCAACTAATTATAACTAAGCCATTATACTAGCACACACTCAGTGTACCTAGTGGCATCCTATACGTGGCTATTGGACTTTGCTATAGTCCCACTAGTGCCAAGACATTTGCAGAGCGCATCTGCCTGCGTTGCACACTCCAACTAATTATAACTAAGCCATTATACTAGCAAACACTTAGTGTACCTAGTGGCATCCTATACGTGGCTATTGGACTTTGCTTTAGTCCCACTAGTGCCAAGACATTTGCAGAACGCATCTGCCTGCGTTGCACACTCCAACTAATTATAACTAAGCCATTATACTAGCACACACTCAGTGTACCTAGTGGCATCCTATACGTGGCTATTGGACTTTGCTATAGTCCCACTAGTGCCAAGACATTTGCAGAGCGCATCTGCCTGCGTTGCACACTCCAACTAATTATAACTAAGCCATTATACTAGCAAACACTTAGTGTACCTAGTGGCATCCTATACGTGGCTATTGGACTTTGCTTTTGTCCCACTAGTGCCAAGACATTTGCAGAACGCATCTGCCTGCGTTGCACACTCCAACTAATTATAACTAAGCCATTATACTAGCACACACTCAGTGTACCTAGTGGCATCCTATACGTGGCTATTGGACTTTGCTATAGTCCCACTAGTGCCAAGACATTTGCAGAGCGCATCTGCCTGCGTTGCACACTCCAACTAATTATAACTAAGCCATTATACTAGCAAACACTTAGTGTACCTAGTGGCATCCTATACGTGGCTATTGGACTTTGCTTTAGTCCCACTAGTGCCAAGACATTTGCAGAACGCATCTGCCTGCGTTGCACACTCCAACTAATTATAACTAAGCCATTATACTAGCACACACTCAGTGTACCTAGTGGCATCCTATACGTGGCTATTGGACTTTGCTATAGTCCCACTAGTGCCAAGACATTTGCAGAGCGCATCTGCCTGCGTTGCACACTCCAACTAATTATAACTAAGCCATTATACTAGCAAACACTCAGTGTACCTAGTGGCATCCTATACGTGGCTATTGGACTTTGCTATAGTCCCACTAGTGCCAAGACATTTGCAGAGCGCATCTGCCTGCGTTGCACACTCCAACTAATTATAACTAAGCCATTATACTAGCAAACACTCAGTGTACCTAGTGGCATCCTATACGTGGCTATTGGACTTTGCTATAGTCCCACTAGTGCCAAGACATTTGCAGAGCGCATCTGCCTGCGTTGCACACTCCAACTAATTATAACTAAGCCATTATACTAGCAAACACTCAGTGTACCTAGTGGCATCCTATACGTGGCTATTGGACTTTGCTTTAGTCCCACTAGTGCCAAGACATTTGCAGAACGCATCTGCCTGCGTTGCACACTCCAACTAATTATAACTAAGCCATTATACTAGCACACACTCAGTGTACCTAGTGGCATCCTATACGTGGCTATTGGACTTTGCTATAGTCCCACTAGTGCCAAGACATTTGCAGAGCGCATCTGCCTGCGTTGCACACTCCAACTAATTATAACTAAGCCATTATACTAGCAAACACTCAGTGTACCTAGTGGCATCCTATACGTGGCTATTGGACTTTGCTATAGTCCCACTAGTGCCAAGACATTTGCAGAGCGCATCTGCCTGCGTTGCACACTCCAACTAATTATAACTAAGCCATTATACTAGCAAACACTCAGTGTACCTAGTGGCATCCTATACGTGGCTATTGGACTTTGCTTTAGTCCCACTAGTGCCAAGACATTTGCAGAACGCATCTGCCTGCGTTGCACACTCCAACTAATTATAACTAAGCCATTATACTAGCACACACTCAGTGTACCTAGTGGCATCCTATACGTGGCTATTGGACTTTGCTATAGTCCCACTAGTGCCAAGACATTTGCAGAGCGCATCTGCCTGCGTTGCACACTCCAACTAATTATAACTAAGCCATTATACTAGCAAACACTCAGTGTACCTAGTGGCATCCTATACGTGGCTATTGGACTTTGCTATAGTCCCACTAGTGCCAAGACATTTGCAGAGCGCATCTGCCTGCGTTGCACACTCCAACTAATTATAACTAAGCCATTATACTAGCAAACACTTAGTGTACCTAGTGGCATCCTATACGTAGCTATTGGACTTTGCTTTAGTCCCACTAGTGCCAAGACATTTGCAGAACGCATCTGCCTGCGTTGCACACTCCAACTAATTATAACTAAGCCATTATACTAGCACACACTCAGTGTACCTAGTGGCATCCTATACGTGGCTATTGGACTTTGCTATAGTCCCACTAGTGCCAAGACATTTGCAGAGCGCATCTGCCTGCGTTGCACACTCCAACTAATTGTAACTAAGCCATTATACTAGCACACACTCAGTGTACCTAGTGGCATCCTATACGTGGCTATTGGACTTTGCTATAGTCCCACTAGTGCCAAGACATTTGCAGAGCGCATCTGCCTGCGTTGCACACTCCAACTAATTATAACTAAGCCATTATACTAGCACACACTCAGTGTACCTAGTGGCATCCTATACGTGGCTATTGGACTTTGCTATAGTCCCACTAGTGCCAAGACATTTGCAGAGCGCATCTGCCTGCGTTGCACACTCCAACTAATTATAACTAAGCCATTATACTAGCAAACACTTAGTGTACCTAGTGGCATCCTATACGTGGCTATTGGACTTTGCTATAGTCCCACTAGTGCCAAGACATTTGCAGAGCGCATCTGCCTGCGTTGCACACTCCAACTAATTATAACTAAGCCATTATACTAGCAAACACTCAGTGTACCTAGTGGCATCCTATACGTGGCTATTGGACTTTGCTTTTGTCCCACTAGTGCCAAGACATTTGCAGAACGCATCTGCCTGCGTTGCACACTCCAACTAATTATAACTAAGCCATTATACTAGCACACACTCAGTGTACCTAGTGGCATCCTATACGTGGCTATTGGACTTTGCTATAGTCCCACTAGTGCCAAGACATTTGCAGAGCGCATCTGCCTGCGTTGCACACTCCAACTAATTATAACTAAGCCATTATACTAGCAAACACTTAGTGTACCTAGTGGCATCCTATACGTGGCTATTGGACTTTGCTTTAGTCCCACTAGTGCCAAGACATTTGCAGAACGCATCTGCCTGCGTTGCACACTCCAACTAATTATAACTAAGCCATTATACTAGCACACACTCAGTGTACCTAGTGGCATCCTATACGTGGCTATTGGACTTTGCTATAGTCCCACTAGTGCCAAGACATTTGCAGAGCGCATCTGCCTGCGTTGCACACTCCAACTAATTATAACTAAGCCATTATACTAGCAAACACTTAGTGTACCTAGTGGCATCCTATACGTGGCTATTGGACTTTGCTTTTGTCCCACTAGTGCCAAGACATTTGCAGAACGCATCTGCCTGCGTTGCACACTCCAACTAATTATAACTAAGCCATTATACTAGCACACACTCAGTGTACCTAGTGGCATCCTATACGTGGCTATTGGACTTTGCTATAGTCCCACTAGTGCCAAGACATTTGCAGAGCGCATCTGCCTGCGTTGCACACTCCAACTAATTATAACTAAGCCATTATACTAGCAAACACTTAGTGTCCCTAGTGGCATCCTATACGTGGCTATTGGACTTTGCTTTAGTCCCACTAGTGCCAAGACATTTGCAGAACGCATCTGCCTGCGTTGCACACTCCAACTAATTATAACTAAGCCATTATACTAGCACACACTCAGTGTACCTAGTGGCATCCTATACGTGGCTATTGGACTTTGCTATAGTCCCACTAGTGCCAAGACATTTGCAGAGCGCATCTGCCTGCGTTGCACACTCCAACTAATTATAACTAAGCCATTATACTAGCAAACACTCAGTGTACCTAGTGGCATCCTATACGTGGCTATTGGACTTTGCTATAGTCCCACTAGTGCCAAGACATTTGCAGAGCGCATCTGCCTGCGTTGCACACTCCAACTAATTATAACTAAGCTATTATAGTAGCAAACACTCAGTGTACCTAGTGGCATCCTATACGTGGCTATTGGACTTTGCTATAGTCCCACTAGTGCCAAGACATTTGCAGAGCGCATCTGCCTGCGTTGCACACTCCAACTAATTATAACTAAGCCATTATACTAGCAAACACTCAGTGTACCTAGTGGCATCCTATACGTGGCTATTGGACTTTGCTTTAGTCCCACTAGTGCCAAGACATTTGCAGAACGCATCTGCCTGCGTTGCACACTCCAACTAATTATAACTAAGCCATTATACTAGCACACACTCAGTGTACCTAGTGGCATCCTATACGTGGCTATTGGACTTTGCTATAGTCCCACTAGTGCCAAGACATTTGCAGAGCGCATCTGCCTGCGTTGCACACTCCAACTAATTATAACTAAGCCATTATACTAGCAAACACTCAGTGTACCTAGTGGCATCCTATACGTGGCTATTGGACTTTGCTATAGTCCCACTAGTGCCAAGACATTTGCAGAGCGCATCTGCCTGCGTTGCACACTCCAACTAATTATAACTAAGCCATTATACTAGCAAACACTCAGTGTACCTAGTGGCATCCTATACGTGGCTATTGGACTTTGCTTTAGTCCCACTAGTGCCAAGACATTTGCAGAACGCATCTGCCTGCGTTGCACACTCCAACTAATTATAACTAAGCCATTATACTAGCACACACTCAGTGTACCTAGTGGCATCCTATACGTGGCTATTGGACTTTGCTATAGTCCCACTAGTGCCAAGACATTTGCAGAGCGCATCTGCCTGCGTTGCACACTCCAACTAATTATAACTAAGCCATTATACTAGCAAACACTCAGTGTACCTAGTGGCATCCTATACGTGGCTATTGGACTTTGCTATAGTCCCACTAGTGCCAAGACATTTGCAGAGCGCATCTGCCTGCGTTGCACACTCCAACTAATTATAACTAAGCCATTATACTAGCAAACACTTAGTGTACCTAGTGGCATCCTATACGTGGCTATTGGACTTTGCTTTAGTCCCACTAGTGCCAAGACATTTGCAGAACGCATCTGCCTGCGTTGCACACTCCAACTAATTATAACTAAGCCATTATACTAGCACACACTCAGTGTACCTAGTGGCATCCTATACGTGGCTATTGGACTTTGCTATAGTCCCACTAGTGCCAAGACATTTGCAGAGCGCATCTGCCTGCGTTGCACACTCCAACTAATTATAACTAAGCCATTATACTAGCACACACTCAGTGTACCTAGTGGCATCCTATACGTGGCTATTGGACTTTGCTATAGTCCCACTAGTGCCAAGACATTTGCAGAGCGCATCTGCCTGCGTTGCACACTCCAACTAATTATAACTAAGCCATTATACTAGCACACACTCAGTGTACCTAGTGGCATCCTATACGTGGCTATTGGACTTTGCTATAGTCCCACTAGTGCCAAGACATTTGCAGAGCGCATCTGCCTGCGTTGCACACTCCAACTAATTATAACTAAGCCATTATACTAGCAAACACTTAGTGTACCTAGTGGCATCCTATACGTGGCTATTGGACTTTGCTATAGTCCCACTAGTGCCAAGACATTTGCAGAGCGCATCTGCCTGCGTTGCACACTCCAACTAATTATAACTAAGCCATTATACTAGCAAACACTCAGTGTACCTAGTGGCATCCTATACGTGGCTATTGGACTTTGCTTTAGTCCCACTAGTGCCAAGACATTTGCAGCACGTCTGCCTGCGTTGCACACTCCAACTAATTATAACTAAGTTACATTGTCAGGGATATTTATTCTTTATTATTCTGCTGTTAATAAAGCTAGACCACCACTGCAATCTTCACCACCTCTCAATTTTTACTACCACATTTTCAGTCCACAATCTTGTCGCAATCAACATGAGTGGCAAAATGACAGATGCTGGTGGAAAGGGGAAGAGGCGTGGTGGAAAAGGCAAAAAAGGTTTTGTCAGTGGGGAAGGTGGCAAAGCTCCATTATCATCTGCTGCAGATAGACCATCTACTAGCAAAAGTAAGATGTCTACTACTTATTGTGGACAATCCGATGTGCTCCCTTTTTTACGGACACGAACAAGAGGAACAAAGGTAGATGATGGGCAAAAAAGGAAAATGCTTGAATGGATCTCAAGTGGTCCAACAAGTGCCCTCTCAGCCACTTCAAGTACCGCATCCAAAAAACACCAGTCCTCTGAGTTGTCATCCCAATCACACTTGATTTCTCCCAGCTCTGAAGTCTCCATCAGCCCTGCACAGTATGGTGGAACTGAGATGGCTGAGTCTGCAGAGCTGTTCAGTCACACTATAGCCTGGGAATCAGAGGTCTGCTCCCAAGCTACAGTGAGTACAGAACAGGAAATGGTCTGCAGTGATGCCCAGAACCTTTGTGACTCTGATTCAGGCCGTGAGGACCAAGTTTCTGAGCATAATGTTGACCCTTTGTCACAAACTGTAACACCTGTGGTTATAGACAATGAGGAACATACTGATGAAGATGAGACGCAGATACCCGATTGGGATGACAACTTAAATATTCGGTCAGGGCAAGAAGAGGCTCGGTCTGAGGGGGAGGGGAGTGCAAACACAACAATTGATGATGACGTTCTAGATCCCACCTACTGTCAACCCACAGTCAGGCACTCGAGGAGGTCAACAGAGGCGGTGGAGGAGGATGCAACCGACGACGAAGTTACCTTGCGCCTTCCTGGACAGAGTCGGAGCACTGGTAGCACGTCTACAACTGCATCCTCAGCCACCACTCTGCCTATGAGCATTATTCGGGGTGGATCAACAGGTCGCATGGCCTCTAAGCCTTGCCTAGCCTGGTCCTTTTTTCACATCGAAAAAGATCGCCCAACTCATGTGATATGTAACATTTGTCATGATTCTGTTAGTAGAGGTCAAAACCTCAGCAGTTTGACAACTTCTTCCATGAATCGTCACATGACTAAATATCATAAGTCCCGGTGGGAAGCTCACCGTGATGCAATGCGGCCTAGCGGAGCGAACCATCCACCACCCGCCCCTTCCAGTGCATCCGCGCGCTCTTCATCTTCTAGGACTGTGGGGACAGCTGTCACACCTGTTTTTCCACGCAAAACTTCCACCACTGTAACCGCAACAGGCAGTTTGCTTGTAAGGTCGTCAGTTGGTTTGGAAGGGGAAACAAGTGAGTGTGTACAGCTCTCTCAGACATCGATAGCACCAACGTTGGATGAAGGCAACATCATGTCTCCGCCTGCACTTTCCTCACAAACCTGCATTTTTCCAGGGACACCCTACTCAACACCGTCTGCACACAGCAGCCAGATCTCTGTCCCTCAGATGTGGTCAAATAAAAGGCCACTTCCTCCGACCCATGACAAAGCTAAGAGGTTGACTCTATCCCTCTGTAAGCTGTTGGCTACCGAAATGCTGCCTTTCCGCCTAGTGGACACACAGGATTTTAGAGACCTTATGTCTGTCGCTGTGCCCCAGTACCAGATGCCTAGTCGCCACTACTTCTCTAAGAAAGGTGTGCCCGCGCTACACCAGCATGTCGCACACAACATCACCGCTTCCTTGAGAAACTCTGTGTGTGAACGGGTGCATTTCACCACCGATACTTGGACCAGTAAGCATGGACAGGGACGTTACATGTCGCTGACTGGGCACTGGGTAACTATGGTGATAGATGGTGAAGGGTCTGCTGCACAAGTCTTGCCGTCCCCACGACTTGTGTGTCAATCCTCTGTCTGTCCAAGTTCCGCCACTGCTTCTGCATCCTCCACCTCATCTGGGTCCTCCACCTCCGCCCCAAGCCTGCCTGGTCAGGCCACCAGCGTTCTCACTGCGCAGAAGGAATCACGCACCCCTCATTACTATGCTGGCAGCAGAGCGCAACGGCATCAGGCGGTCTTTAGCTTGACATGTCTTGGTAATAAGAGTCACACAGCTGAGGAGTTGTGGTCAGCTCTGCGGTCCGAGTTTAATAAATGGTTGTCTCCACTCAACCTGCAGCCTGGTAAGGCCGTGTGCGACAATGCTGCAAACCTGGGTGCGGCCCTTCGCCTGGGCAAGGTGACACACGTACCTTGTATGGCTCACGTGTTGAACCTTGTCGTGCAGCAATTTTTAACACACTATCCCGGCCTAGATGGCCTTCTGAACAGGGCACGAAAACTGTCTGCTCACTTCCGCCGTTCAAGCGCCGCAGCTGAGCGACTTGCATCGCTCCAGAAGTCTTTCGGCCTGCCGGTTCATCGCCTGAAATGCGATGTGGCGACACGCTGGAATTCAACTCTCCACATGTTACAGCGACTGTGGCAGCACCGCAGAGCCCTGGTGCAATACGTCATGACGTATAGCCTGGGCCAACGAGATGCAGAGGTGGGGCAGATCACCCTGATGGAGTGGTCTCAGATCAAGGACCTATGCACCCTTCTGCACAGTTTCGACATGGCGACGAATATGTTTAGCGCTGACAATGCCATTATCAGCATGACGATTCCAGTCATTTACATGCTGGAGCACACGCTAAACACTATTCGGAGTCAGGGGGTGGGACAACATGAAGGGGAGGAACTACAGGAGGATTCATATGCGCAAGGGACAACAACATCACCAAGGTCCAGACGTTCATCATCACCAACGCAGCAGGCATGGGACCAAGGGGGACAGGGATCGACAAGGGCGCATAGTAGCAGGCGAAATGTTGAGCAAGGTGCAGGAGAACATGAAGAAATGGAGGACGAACTGTCCATGGACATGGAAGACTCAGCGGATGAGGGAGACCTTGGTCAAATTTCAGTTGAAAGAGGTTGGGGTCAGATGTCAGAGGAAGAAAGAACGGGTAGCACCTCTATGCCACAAACACAGCGTGGACTTGGTCCGCATGGCTGCGCAAGACACATGAGTGCCTTTTTGTTGCACTACCTCCAACATGACAGTCGTATTGTCAAAATTAGAAGTGATGATGACTACTGGATTGCCACACTATTAGATCCCCGGTACAAGTCCAAATTTTGTGACATAATTCCAGCCATAGAAAGGGACGCACGTATGCAGGAGTATCAGCAGAAGCTGTTACTAGATCTTAGCTCGGCTTTTCCACCAAACAACCGTGCAGGTGCAGGGAGTGAATCTCCCAGTTGTAACTTGACAAACATGGGACGGTCTCGTCATCTTCAACAGTCTACCCGTACCAGTAGGACCGTATCTGGTGCCGGTAACAGCAATTTTATGGAATCTTTTCATAATTTTTTTAGACCCTCTTTTGCAAGGCCACCAGAGACAACAAGTCTGACACATAGTCAACGGCTGGAGAGGATGATACAGGAGTATCTCCAAATGAACATCGATGCCATGACTGTGCAACTGGAGCCTTGCTCCTTTTGGGCTTCAAACCTAGAAAAATGGCCAGAGCTCGCAACTTACGCCTTGGAGATTTTGTCGTGTCCAGCTGCCAGCGTTGTCTCTGAACGTGTATTCAGTGCTGCTGGGTGTGTGCTGACAGATAAGCGCACGCGTCTGTCCAGTGACAATGTGGACAGACTGACGTTCATCAAAATGAACAAGTCATGGATCCAGAAGGAATTTACTACCCCTGTGTCATCCTGGGGAGAGTAAATGCTTGTTGATTTGGAATGTGCTTGATGCAAATCAAAACATCCTGTTTGCAACTAGGGCACAAGTGCTGCCACTGAATGGGTGGGTGTGTGGGGCCCAATTTTTGGAAAAAAAGGGAGACTCCGCTTGGAGTAACCCTTGCTTACATTGTTTTTAAAAGAAGCCAAGATGAACAGAGCTGGGATCAGGAAAGACTTTGCTACCTACCCTGGTGTCATCCTGGGGACGGTTAATTATGGCGTATTTTTGAATGTGCTTGATGCAAATCTAGCTGTGAAGTGTACAACTGGGGCACAACTGCTGCCACTGAATGGGTGGGTGTGTGGGGCCCAATTTTTGGAAAAAAAGGGAGACTCCGCTTGGAGTAACCCTTGCTTGCTGTGTTTTTAAAAGAAGCCAAGATGAACAGAGCTGGGATCAGGAAAGACTTTGCTACCTACCCCGGTGTCATCCTGGGGACGGATAAGAATGACGTATTTTTGAATGTGCTTGATGCAAATCTAGCTGTGAAGTGTACAACTGGGGCACAACTGCTGCCACTGAATGGGTGGGTGTGTGGGGCCCAATTTTTGGAAAAAAAGGGAGACTCCGCTTGGAGTAACCCTTGCTTGCTGTGTTTTTAAAAGAAGCCAAGATGAACAAGTCATGGGTCAGCAAAGACTTTGCTACCTACCCCGGTGTCATCCTGGGGATGGATAAGAATGGCGTATTTTTGAATGTGCTTGATGCAAATGTAGCTGTGAAGTGTACAACTAGGGCACAACTGCTGCCACTGAAGGGGTGGGTGTGTGTGGGGCCCAATTTTTGGAAAAAAGGGAGACTCCGCTTGGAGTAACCCTTGCTTACATTGTTTTTAAAAGAAGCCAAGATGAACAGAGCTGGGATCAGGAAAGACTTTGCTACCTACCCCGGTGTCATCCTGTGGACGGATAAGAATGGCGTATTTTTGAATGTGCTTGATGCAAATGTAGCTGTGAAGTGTAAAACTAGGGCACAACTGCTGCCACTGAAGGGGTGGGTGTGTGTGGGGCCCAATTTTTGGAAAAAAGGGAGACTCCGCTTGGAGTAACCCTTGCTTACATTGTTTTTAAAAGAAGCCAAGATGAACAGAGCTGGGATCAGGAAAGACTTTGCTACCTACCCCGGTGTCATCCTGGGGACGGATAAGAATGGCGTATTTTTGAATGTGCTTGATGCAAATGTAGCTGTGAAGTGTAAAACTAGGGCACAACTGCTGCCACTGAAGGGGTGGGTGTGTGTGGGGCCCAATTTTTGGAAAAAAGGGAGACTCCGCTTGGAGTAACCCTTGATTGCTGTGTTTTTTATAAATGATCCAAGCTGCACAGAGCTGGGATCAGGAAAGACTTAGCTACCTACCCTGGTGTCATCCTGGGGACGGTTAATTATGGCGTATTTTTGAATGTGCTTGATGCAAATCTAGCTGTGAAGTGTGCAACTGGGGCACAAGTGCTACCACTGAAGGGGTGGGTGTGTGTGTGGCCCAATTTTTGGAAAAAAGGGAGACTCCGCTTGGAGTCACCTTGCGGTGTTTTACATGATTTTAGAAGGGCGTGCCATGCCTATATCTGTGTGTCCTCCTCTTTTTCCTTGTCCAGCTGTTTTGTTTTCGCATGAGTATATGTCCTTGTCACTTTCCAATGTGTTTGAGTTGTTTGTCACCTTTAGGACACCTTTGAGGGTGTTTTCTAGGTGTTTTTCTGTGTTTGTGATTGCCTGCCATTGTTTCCTATGCAGTTCGAGTTCGGTTCGTCGAACGTTCGACGAACCGAACTTGAACGGGAGGTCCGTTCGGCGAACCAACCTCGAGCCGAACCGCGACCGGTTCGCTCATCTCTAATGATGAGTTAATACTAGCTTTGTTTTACTAGCTAGTATTAAGTCAGAGATTCTTAATGTCAGTCAAGTTTGACCCAGCCATTAAGAATCTCCAATAAAGGGTTAAAATAAAGACACCACATAGAGAAAAAATACTTTAATAAAAATAAATACACAGAGACACTTAGAGACTCCATGTTTATTACTCCCTGTCAGCGCTCCTCGATCCATGGTCTTCTGTCTTCTTTCTCCTTCAACCCATGCAGCTCTGTTCCATCAGCAGCACTGCATGGGAGAAAGACGCTGCTGCTCCCCGTGCACGCTTTTCACTTCGTGAGTGATCAGTGCTGTTGGCTGTTAGCGGTAATGTCACCGCTGACAGACGGGTTACCATAGCAACGGTGCTCCGATCACGTGATTCCCAGTGCCGCTGTGTGCTGTTAGCGGTGACGTCACCGCTAACAGGCGCGTCGCCAAGGCAACGGTGATCTCCGTTATTGACTGGCTGTGTCAGCCGGTCAATAACAGAACGGGGAAGCAGAACGGGGAGTCGACCGTGTGCCAGAGCATGTCGCCAGTACACGGCGATACACAAACGTGCACCGTGTACCGGAGAGATGCAATGACAGGACTTAGCATGATGTCAAAGCCATGTGACCAGTCTGTAGCCAATGAGATAATAGACACGTGACTGGTCACATGCTATTTTGACGTCACGATAGGTCCTGTCATCACTGCTGGTTACCGGGAGGACGCAGCGATTACCGATGGAAAAGCTGCGGGAGACAGAGTGCAGGACGGATCGCGGGGACAGGTAAGTGTTATGGCAATGTTTATTAACTGTATGTGTACATTTATAATGTGTTTTTAGGTGTTTGTGATTGCCTCCCATTGTTTTCAATGGGGTTCGAGAGGTTCGTCGAACGGTTCGTCGAACGGTATGTCGAACGGGGCACCGTTCGATGAACCGAATCGAACTCTAGGGGGGTGGCTCATCTCTAATCTTCACACATGGTCAGTTAGCCCCGGGCACAGCTTGGGGTGAGACACACACTTGGGACCTTGGTCCAATCTTCTTTTACCTCACACTTCTGGGAGCACCATAGCACCTGTGGCTTGGAGCATCCAGCTCAGCCTGGGATCTCTAGAGCTACACAGGATTCCAGGGTCTGCGGAGAGTGCAGTAAATAGAGTGCAGTGATCAGAGGAAGCTGAATGTCGGTGGGGACGGACTTTGTGATCTGTCTAAAGTATATCCCCCGGCTGAGACTTTCACAATGACACCTGTGGCCACCCGGGTCCTTGGGAGGCTCAGTGCTGGCAGTTTCATCACCCGCAGCACCGCGACGGGACTGAGAGTGAGGTTATCACGATCCTACCTCTGAGGAGAGGTGTGCCGGATTGCTGTCTGGAAGTAGTCCCAGATGGGGAACCTGTTTCTTATCATAATACCGGTTTGCTGTTGCTGTTACAAAGTAGGACACCATGCCAGAGGATGTCCCTTGAGTGTCCAGAGTCAGGGGGCTGGGACCAGCCCTTTGGCACCACCACCAGCCAAGCAAGAATAACTCTTTTTCATGCAATGTTGATGTTTGTTTTTCTTGATGCACTTGATTTTTCTTGCTAATGGGTACATGGTTGAAATGTTTGATGCTACCTCCCAAAAAGGGGAAATTGTTAACTTGTTATTGCATACAAAAATTGCGGTGTGCTAACTTTGTTTGTTTGCAGCCCGGGAGTGCTGCCATTTGCTGTGGGGGAATGTGGCGCCCCTGAGGCTTCAGTCGCCACAGGGTACTGCATCTAATGAAGATGTTGTACTCCTCTCAGGTAAGGAAAGGTTAATTGCTGGGGTTTCTCACATTCACACACTAAACACAGTTATGTGCCTTGCCACCAGGGATTGGCTTGGGGTAGATAGGGGGTGGCCATCATGAAGCAGGGGACTTTTCCAGTCACTAGGAAAAGCACCTGGGGGCAGGCACCACTTGGGGAAAAGGGAAGGAGCATCTTCACACATGGTCAGTTAGCCCTGGGCACAGCTTGGGGTGAGACACACACCTGGGACCTCGGTCAAATCTTCTTTTACCTCACACTTCTGGGGGCACCTTAGGACCTGTGGCTTGGAGCATCCAGCTCAGCCCGGGATCTCTACAGGTACACAGGATTCCAGGATCTGCAAAGAGTGAGTGCAATAAACACCTGCAGCCCGTTCCACAATAACTGGGATTTGAGGGACCCTGAGCAGAAAAGACTAACAGTGGGAACACCGGCGGTGACCTCAAATTGCTCGGGATCGGCTACTTAAAGAACTGTGAGTAAAACACCTGGAACTGGCAGAGATTGTGTCCACCTGTCATTCCCGACACTGTCGCCCCACGCTTTGGCACTAACGGCCATTACTACTCCCCTCATGATCCTCCATGGGGCCCGCTCCACCTGTGGGGAGCAGAAACCATCTTAGCTGCTGCTACCATCCGCCCCGGAGGACAGTAACAGCAGGTGGCATCACAAAATCAAACCATCAAACAAAATTATCACCATCACCACACCCCTCCTTAATTGTACACCTCGGGGCCACAAAACCAGGCACAAGGGCCACCCCGTGACATCCCCCTGACCCAACATCACAGGCCCGATGACAAGTAACTTAACCCCTTGCCCCGTGGGTGCTGCACGAGCATATGACTCACGCGAGTGCAATGGAAGAAAGTCTTGCATTGCACTTGGACCAATGTTAGTCAGTGAGGGAGAGCAGATGGTCAGCTTTTTTGTCATCCAGATTTTGGTTGTGAGAAAAGTTGCAGCATGCTGCGATTGGATGCAAAAATAATACAAAACTCGTCAATACAAGTCAATGGCGTTTGAGAAAAAAACGGAGGCCACACAAATGGCACACGGACCATCCTAGTGATGTCCGTTTCTATGGATACATTACTATCATGTAGCACAGAACACTGTAAATGGTCCTGTAAATAACTGATAGCTGCTGAGAAAAAATGGATTGCACACAGACAGCACACGGACAGCCCATGGATGACATGGATGACAAATGTAGAGAAAAATCTCCCACTCGCATAGCATTCACAGTACATATGGACTACAGTCATATGAAAAAGTTTGCAAAGCAAGAATGCCGCAGAGACACCATCACATGTATCTCAATGCTGGCAGGAAACTAGCCAGGTCTTTCACCGGGAAGGAACAACCACAGGAAGGGCAGTCTCCAGTCAAGGAAACCGCCTATACCAAAACATGGTATCCATCCACAGACAGCTGTTTCAAGGTATTTGCCCCTCATCAGTGTGGAGTAGGAAACTGGCTAGTGGGAGCAATGCCTACTAGAAGACTACATAGGTAAGGATGGTTGACCTCGCGGAGATCAACATCCAACACCGCAGAGACACCATCACGTGTGCCATATTTAGGTTCCGCTGTCCTCTAATTCCTTTTGTATGATCTCTCTGATGTCACATAGTTGTTAATATGACTATGAATGTCTCCTTCTGATAAGCGTTTGACTCTCTCCATATGGCCCTTATTTTCACTGCTATGTGTGGATCAACCCTCTATGTATTATGGGTGTATTGGCCATTATCCTATATTCTGAGACTCAGGTATGAATCGTGTTTATTACGTTCTAACTGTCTGCGCCTTCAAGGAGGTAAATTTACTCTACCCCTTATCTGTGGTTGTGCTTACGATGCTGTCAAACCTGCTTTGCCTGGTATCATAAAAATATATGTATGTAAGCTACAGTTCCGATAATTTTCAGACTTTTTCTATATGGCCCCTGTTTTACTGTAATGAGTGGATTCACCCTCCATGCATCATGGATATATTGGCCATTATCATGTATAATGTGACCCGGGTACGAACCCTGGGCATTATGATCAAACTACTTGTAGTTTATGCCTCTAAGGGGTTAAATTTATTTCACCCCCTTATTTGTGTCTGCGCTTATGACTTCATTAAACCTGCTTTGCTTGGGACTTTAAGTGTATGTATATAAGTTACATTCTTGATAAGCTTTTGACTTTGCCTGTATAGCCCTTATTGCACTGTAGTGTATGGACCAACCCTCCATACATTATGGTTATATGGACTAACATTATGTATTTTGAGACCCGGGCATAAATCCTATACATTATGATTCAACTGTCTGTGATCGGTGCCTTAAGGGGTTACATTTATTTTTACCCCCTTTTTATGTCTGCGCTTAAGACTCTGTCAAACTGGCTATGCCTGGTATCATATATACATCTAAGCGTTCGTTTGATTGTAAATTTATGATTAAAAGTTGCTAAAACTGTCTCCAATACTGCAGCGTTCAGCACCTGCGCTGTGGCTCGCACCTACACTTTTTTTGTTCAGGTCTAATTCACAGAAGCAGCTACTCTGTTTGAGTAGCAAGAAAAACAGACCATGAATCATCAGATCCATCATGTATATTAACAGGTTAACATATTAACCAGGGTCCCACAAATACAATATAATCCTATAAATGACCACCAGTACTTAGTAATATAGTCTAATAGAGTCAATAGACAAGATTTATGCAAAAACAGTATAAATTTATTATTTATAAATAGTTAGAAGGCACACAGTGCATGACGTGAATTTTAAAACCATGCATACATATGACAGGACAGTGCGTTAGATCTATTTTCGTAATGGCGCTGGTAACAAAAAAAGTGGTAGAGGCTAGTAATATATGTTGTTGATCAAATACAATCACTATTAATGATTGTTAATACAGGACCAATACATCAGTATTAGATAGTTACTTGCCCGGGAATGTGACCCAAATTTTGTTAGAAAATATATATAATACTGGCGTATAATGTAGAAAAAAACGTCCTAAAAAACACACAGTACACAGATCTTCAAATACAATTGATCACTGAACATAGGATAATTATTCCCAACATATGAATAATGTGCACAAATGGATCATCTAGTCAAAAGATTACATCACAAAGATTATCATTTAATAGACTCATATGGCACAAAGGACAATAATATGTCCCAATAGGTAGCACATAATGTAATATATGCATGCAAGCCAAAACTGTTTAGGCTACCACAAAAAAGAGAGTATCATATGTCTCGTCCTGAACATTAGTCATGCTCCAGACATCCTGGTAGTTAGCAATATTGGAAATAACCAATTGACATTATATACAAGCCTCATAGACATAACATACCAGCTGTAGCCATTGGATACTGAACGCACTGCCCCGCACCTGACGCGTTTCGCAAGAGCTTCGTCTCAAGGTGCAGGGCAAGTGGCGCTGGTGTTATTTAAAGACCCATAGTGATAAAACACCTGTGTTTAATCGGCGCGCGTCACCTGGCCATCGCGTCGCCTACCTCCGTGTCCAGCGTCCCGGAAAACCCACTGCGCATGCTCGCACTGTGGGAATCCGATTGGACGCCAGGCAGGGAGGAGGCAAGGCAATGGGACAGGGGATGCGCGCACACACAGTGCACTGATGACAGCCATTTCAAGTGAGGGCAGCAGTGTGGGCAAAAATCATTACATGGCAGCACACTTTATAAATAAGAAATAAAGCAGAGTATTAGCTGGGTTAATATAGTAAAACATAACAGGAAGAGTTCCAACGTTATATAGTATCCAGAACAGGGCTGCCTTTTTTAATCTTCGTTGAAATTTAACATATCAACACGCTCCTCCTATGATAGATATTATAATCAGGCCCATGCTCACACTGTGGGAATCCTATTGGACGCCAGACAGGGAGGAGGCAAGGTATTGTAGCAGGGGACACGAGCACACACAGTGCACTGATGATAACCATTTTAAGTGAGGGCAAAAGTGTGGGCAAAAAATCATTACATGGCAGCACACTTTATACATAAGAAATAGAGCAGAGTATTGTCTTGTTTAATACAGTAGAGACATAACAGGAAGAATTCCAACGTTGTATAATATTCAAAGCAGGGCTGCCTTTTTTAATCTTCATTGAGATTTCACATATAAGCATGCTCCACTTATAATAGATATTATCATCAAACATAGCAGAAAAGTGCCATTCATAAGATGTTAAGGGTCAAAACAGCAGCGTCACAAGCCTGTAATGAGCAAGAATAAAAGAAAAAAGGGGGGTGAAAAAAAGTGAAAAAAAGTGAAAAAAAATAAAAAATAAAAAATTAGGAAAAAATTAAATTAAAAACATAGTTTAAAAGGTGGCGGCAATGGTCAAGGGTCATACAGCAAACCAAATGCAATGTCAGTCAGCCCAAATCCAAAAACAAGCTCTGGGATTATAGAAAAGGTTTAAAACTAACCAAGTCATTCAATCCTTTGGGCTTAACAGTATCTAATAAAGTAATCCATTTTGCTTCTTTTTGTGCGAGGGCTTTCTTGTAATTGCCACCTCTCACTCCCAAATGAATCCTGTCTATTCCTCTAAATTTAAGGAGCCTCCAATTACAGTTATGGGCCTCCCTAAAATGTTTGGGAATGTTCTTTAAGGATTCAATTTCTTCAGGTTTCGTAGCTTTGCTTGCGTTCCTCACATCTCTAATATGCTCCATAATATGGGTCCTAAATTCTCTTGAAGTCAGCCCAACATAAATTAACCCGCAGGGACATATGGCCCAATACACTACCCCTGTTGTTCGGCAGTTGATATAATGCACTATTTTATATGTGACTCTGTTGGATGAGTTAAAAAACTCCCCTGATCGTTCAACTTGTGTACATGCACTGCAGTCACCACATGGGTAAGTACCCCATCTTTGCCTACTAGTATTGCCAAAAAGATTGTTAGGGGGAGGTATATAGTGACTCCTTACTATCAGATCTTTAATTGTTTTTGATTTTTTAGGGGTTATCGCAGGTTTTAATGTAATGATAGATGCAAGATCAGGGTCTGAAAGTAGAATGGGCCAGTATTTCTCAAAAATCTTAGTCATTTCATACCATTGCCCATGGTATGGTGTGATGTATCTCACCTTGGTGTCTTTAGCTTTCTCATTTTTCTTGAGGAGCTCGGATCGTGATGTATCTCTAGCTCTTAGATATCCATGCTGGACATAGTTGTCTCTGTACTGACGAGAATAAAAACGTCTTTTTAGGTCAACAGCCTGTTTTTCAAATAGACTATCTGTAGAGCAGATCCGTCGTGCGCGCAAAAACTGACCTGTAGGTATAGCTTTCAAGGTCTGTATGGGGTGAGAAGATTTGGCGCTTAATAAAGAATTCACCGCAGTTTTTTTGCGAAAGACATCTGTAACCAAAGATCCATCCTGTTCTTTCATCACTCTGACATCAAGATAGTCAATATTTTCTCGACTGTAAGTAAAGGTGAGTTTGATGTTTAAATCATTATTATTCAAACCTTCTATAAATTTCTCAAGCTGGTGGATCTCCCCTTCCCAGATTAAAAACACATCGTCTATATAGCGCAGCCACATGTGGACTGCGCCAGACAGATGAGATGGAAAGTTGATAGATCGCTCCCACCACCCAAGAAAAAGGTTCGCATATGAGGGCGCACAGGACGCCCCCATAGCGGTCCCCCTCTCCTGGAGGTAGTAGCGATCTTTGAACAAAAAGTAATTGTGTGTCAATACGTACTCTAGTAATATCAACAGGAGATCCACCAGCTGTGCATCAATGTCAGATAAACGCAGATAATATGTCACCGCTTGGATGCCATGATGGTGTGCGATTGAGGTATAAAGTGATTGAACATCAGCAGTGACCAACATGGCATCAGCTTCTAGTGACAAATCATCAAGTCTTGTCAGAAATTCAGTAGAATCTCTGATGTATGATGGTAATGTACTAACAATCGGTTTTAAATAATAGTCCAGAAATTTGCAGACCGGATCACATAGACTGTTATTTCCTGAGACTATTGGTCTCCCCGGAGGGTTCCTGATGTCCTTGTGAATTTTAGGTAAAAAATAAATTGTTGGAGTAACAGGATACTCACAGGTAAGGCCCTCAAAGATGGATTGGGTAATAACCCCTTCATCATAAGCTTGTTGTAATATGCTTAGCAATTCATTTTTGAATCTAAACATAGGATTGTTATCCAATCTAGTATAACAAGATTTATCTTTCAGCTGCTTGAACGCTTCTCGCTCGTATGCTTTCGTTGACCAAATAACCACATTACAACCCTTGTCAGCCTGCTTGACAACCACATCCTTCATTGACTGTAGCTCCTTAAGGGCTCGTCTTTGGTGTGGATTCAAATTGTCATGTGATCGTTTGGCTGGTAACATTCTATATTCTTGTATGACCATCTTAACAAAGAGATCAATAGCAGAGCAGGCTGACAAGGGTGGAAAGGTGGTAGAAGTCTTTTTAGTATATGGTGGAAACTTACTGGAAACATGTGTTTCTTGTTCCTCTAACAAGGACTCAAGGACTGCAATGGCCTCCCGTTCTTCTTTGGAGAAGCCTGCTATATCTCTAGAGTCTTTTTTATTGAAATATTTTTTAAGAAGGAGTTTGCGTCCAAACAGCTGCAAGTCTTTAATACCAGTGAATATATCAAAATTAGACACCGGAGAAAATGAAAGACCTAATTGTAAAACCTGAAGTTGATCCCTAGTTAGTACTTTATTGGTCAGGTTAATTACCTTAAGCGTATCCTGGTAATATCCATTCTTCTGCCGATAATCCTGATTTAATCTTTTTCTAGTGGTATTGCGGGTTTCTATTCCACCCTTAATAGGTGCAGGATTATCCCCATCACGATTGGAGGTTCTGGAATTCACACTGCTTTCTCCTGAAGATATAGAATCTGATCGGGAGGACATACCGGGTCTAGAGTTTGAACCCCGACCATTGTTACGTTCATGATACCATTTATAAACTGTGTTGTTATGATAATCCGCCACATCTCGTAAATATTTCCGTGTTTTCTTGGATTTGATTTCAGACTCCCATTTTTCCAAATCACCTTCTAATTCTTTGTCAAACAGCGCCAAAGACTCTTTAGACAATTTCTGCTTGATCTCAGCATTAAGAGTGGTAATATCCTTTTCAAGCTCCTCAAGGCGTTTTTTATCTAAGCCGATCAATAACTCGACCATGGAGCGTGAACATTGTTTCGACGCCTCCTCCCATCTCGTTTTAAAAACCTCATCATCAACAACAAATGATGGAAAGAGTTGTACCCGTAAGCCCCTAGGTAGTATATCTTTACTGAGGTATTGCTCCAAGGAAGCTTTATTCCACCAAGTTCGCATACGTTTATGTAAGAGCTGTTTTAATTTGAGTTGGGAGTCCCGACACTGCATAGGGGAAGACTGTGCCACCACACCACTACCACCACCAAACACTTCAGCGAGCTGTGTGACCCAGTCGGCGTCCCGACTGCGAAAATCCATAGTTGGACCTAGATTCACCAATATAACAAACAAGAAAAACAGACCATGAATCATCAGATCCATCATGTATATTAACAGGTAAACATATTAACCAGGGTCCCACAAATACAATATAATCCTATAAATGACCACCAGTACTTAGTAATATAGTCTAATAGAGTCAATAGACAAGATTTATGCAAAAACAGTATAAATTTATTATTTATAAATAGTTAGAAGGCACACAGTGCATGACGTGAATTTTAAAACCATGCATACATATGACAGGACAGTGCGTTAGATCTATTTTCGTAATGGCGCTGGTAACAAAAAAAGTGGTAGAGGCTAGTAATATATGTTGTTGATCAAATACAATCACTATTAATGATTGTTAATACAGGACCAATACATCAGTATTAGATAGTTACTTGCCCGGGAATGTGACCCAAATTTTGTTAGAAAATATATATAATACTGGCGTATAATGTAGAAAAAAACGTCCTAAAAAACACACAGTACACAGATCTTCAAATACAATTGATCACTGAACATAGGATAATTATTCCCAACATATGAATAATGTGCACAAATGGATCATCTAGTCAAAAGATTACATCACAAAGATTATCATTTAATAGACTCATATGGCACAAAGGACAATAATATGTCCCAATAGGTAGCACATAATGTAATATATGCATGCAAGCCAAAACTGTTTAGGCTACCACAAAAAAGAGAGTATCATATGTCTCGTCCTGAACATTAGTCATGCTCCAGACATCCTGGTAGTTAGCAATATTGGAAATAACCAATTGACATTATATACAAGCCTCATAGACATAACATACCAGCTGTAGCCATTGGATACTGAACGCACTGCCCCGCACCTGACGCGTTTCGCAAGAGCTTCGTCTCAAGGTGCAGGGCAAGTGGCGCTGGTGTTATTTAAAGACCCATAGTGATAAAACACCTGTGTTTAATCGGCGCGCGTCACCTGGCCATCGCGTCGCCTACCTCCGTGTCCAGCGTCCCGGAAAACCCACTGCGCATGCTCGCACTGTGGGAATCCGATTGGACGCCAGGCAGGGAGGAGGCAAGGCAATGGGACAGGGGATGCGCGCACACACAGTGCACTGATGACAGCCATTTCAAGTGAGGGCAGCAGTGTGGGCAAAAATCATTACATGGCAGCACACTTTATAAATAAGAAATAAAGCAGAGTATTAGCTGGGTTAATATAGTAAAACATAACAGGAAGAGTTCCAACGTTATATAGTATCCAGAACAGGGCTGCCTTTTTTAATCTTCGTTGAAATTTAACATATCAACACGCTCCTCCTATGATAGATATTATAATCAGGCCCATGCTCACACTGTGGGAATCCTATTGGACGCCAGACAGGGAGGAGGCAAGGTATTGTAGCAGGGGACACGAGCACACACAGTGCACTGATGATAACCATTTTAAGTGAGGGCAAAAGTGTGGGCAAAAAATCATTACATGGCAGCACACTTTATACATAAGAAATAGAGCAGAGTATTGTCTTGTTTAATACAGTAGAGACATAACAGGAAGAATTCCAACGGTGTATAATATTCAAAGCAGGGCTGCCTTTTTTAATCTTCATTGAGATTTCACATATAAGCATGCTCCACTTATAATAGATATTATCATCAAACATAGCAGAAAAGTGCCATTCATAAGATGTTAAGGGTCAAAACAGCAGCGTCACAAGCCTGTAATGAGCAAGAATAAAAGAAAAAAGGGGGGTGAAAAAAAGTGAAAAAAAGTGAAAAAAAATAAAAAATAAAAAATTAGGAAAAAATTAAATTAAAAACATAGTTTAAAAGGTGGCGGCAATGGTCAAGGGTCATACAGCAAACCAAATGCAATGTCAGTCAGCCCAAATCCAAAAACAAGCTCTGGGATTATAGAAAAGGTTTAAAACTAACCAAGTCATTCAATCCTTTGGGCTTAACAGTATCTAATAAAGTAATCCATTTTGCTTCTTTTTGTGCGAGGGCTTTCTTGTAATTGCCACCTCTCACTCCCAAATGAATCCTGTCTATTCCTCTAAATTTAAGGAGCCTCCAATTACAGTTATGGGCCTCCCTAAAATGTTTGGGAATGTTCTTTAAGGATTCAATTTCTTCAGGTTTCGTAGCTTTGCTTGCGTTCCTCACATCTCTAATATGCTCCATAATATGGGTCCTAAATTCTCTTGAAGTCAGCCCAACATAAATTAACCCGCAGGGACATATGGCCCAATACACTACCCCTGTTGTTCGGCAGTTGATATAATGCACTATTTTATATGTGACTCTGTTGGATGAGTTAAAAAACTCCCCTGATCGTTCAACTTGTGTACATGCACTGCAGTCACCACATGGGTAAGTACCCCATCTTTGCCTACTAGTATTGCCAAAAAGATTGTTAGGGGGAGGTATATAGTGACTCCTTACTATCAGATCTTTAATTGTTTTTGATTTTTTAGGGGTTATCGCAGGTTTTAATGTAATGATAGATGCAAGATCAGGGTCTGAAAGTAGAATGGGCCAGTATTTCTCAAAAATCTTAGTCATTTCATACCATTGCCCATGGTATGGTGTGATGTATCTCACCTTGGTGTCTTTAGCTTTCTCATTTTTCTTGAGGAGCTCGGATCGTGATGTATCTCTAGCTCTTAGATATCCATGCTGGACATAGTTGTCTCTGTACTGACGAGAATAAAAACGTCTTTTTAGGTCAACAGCCTGTTTTTCAAATAGACTATCTGTAGAGCAGATCCGTCGTGCGCGCAAAAACTGACCTGTAGGTATAGCTTTCAAGGTCTGTATGGGGTGAGAAGATTTGGCGCTTAATAAAGAATTCACCGCAGTTTTTTTGCGAAAGACATCTGTAACCAAAGATCCATCCTGTTCTTTCATCACTCTGACATCAAGATAGTCAATATTTTCTCGACTGTAAGTAAAGGTGAGTTTGATGTTTAAATCATTATTATTCAAACCTTCTATAAATTTCTCAAGCTGGTGGATCTCCCCTTCCCAGATTAAAAACACATCGTCTATATAGCGCAGCCACATGTGGACTGCGCCAGACAGATGAGATGGAAAGTTGATAGATCGCTCCCACCACCCAAGAAAAAGGTTCGCATACGAGGGCGCACAGGACGCCCCCATAGCGGTCCCCCTCTCCTGGAGGTAGTAGCGATCTTTGAACAAAAAGTAATTGTGTGTCAATACGTACTCTAGTAATATCAACAGGAGATCCACCAGCTGTGCATCAATGTCAGATAAACGCAGATAATATGTCACCGCTTGGATGCCATGATGGTGTGCGATTGAGGTATAAAGTGATTGAACATCAGCAGTGACCAACATGGCATCAGCTTCTAGTGACAAATCATCAAGTCTTGTCAGAAATTCAGTAGAATCTCTGATGTATGATGGTAATGTACTAACAATCGGTTTTAAATAATAGTCCAGAAATTTGCAGACCGGATCACATAGACTGTTATTTCCTGAGACTATTGGTCTCCCCGGAGGGTTCCTGATGTCCTTGTGAATTTTAGGTAAAAAATAAATTGTTGGAGTAACAGGATACTCACAGGTAAGGCCCTCAAAGATGGATTGGGTAATAACCCCTTCATCATAAGCTTGTTGTAATATGCTTAGCAATTCATTTTTGAATCTAAACATAGGATTGTTATCCAATCTAGTATAACAAGATTTATCTTTCAGCTGCTTGAACGCTTCTCGCTCGTATGCTTTCGTTGACCAAATAACCACATTACAACCCTTGTCAGCCTGCTTGACAACCACATCCTTCATTGACTGTAGCTCCTTAAGGGCTCGTCTTTGGTGTGGATTCAAATTGTCATGTGATCGTTTGGCTGGTAACATTCTATATTCTTGTATGACCATCTTAACAAAGAGATCAATAGCAGAGCAGGCTGACAAGGGTGGAAAGGTGGTAGAAGTCTTTTTAGTATATGGTGGAAACTTACTGGAAACATGTGTTTCTTGTTCCTCTAACAAGGACTCAAGGACTGCAATGGCCTCCCGTTCTTCTTTGGAGAAGCCTGCTATATCTCTAGAGTTTTTTTTATTGAAATATTTTTTAAGAAGGAGTTTGCGTCCAAACAGCTGCAAGTCTTTAATACCAGTGAATATATCAAAATTAGACACCGGAGAAAATGAAAGACCTAATTGTAAAACCTGAAGTTGATCCCTAGTTAGTACTTTATTGGTCAGGTTAATTACCTTAAGCGTATCCTGGTAATATCCATTCTTCTGCCGATAATCCTGATTTAATCTTTTTCTAGTGGTATTGCGGGTTTCTATTCCACCCTTAATAGGTGCAGGATTATCCCCATCACGATTGGAGGTTCTGGAATTCACACTGCTTTCTCCTGAAGATATAGAATCTGATCGGGAGGACATACCGGGTCTAGAGTTTGAACCCCGACCATTGTTACGTTCATGATACCATTTATAAACTGTGTTGTTATGATAATCCGCCACATCTCGTAAATATTTCCGTGTTTTCTTGGATTTGATTTCAGACTCCCATTTTTCCAAATCACCTTCTAATTCTTTGTCAAACAGCGCCAAAGACTCTTTAGACAATTTCTGCTTGATCTCAGCATTAAGAGTGGTAATATCCTTTTCAAGCTCCTCAAGGCGTTTTTTATCTAAGCCGATCAATAACTCGACCATGGTGCGTGAACATTGTTTCGACGCCTCCTCCCATCTCGTTTTAAAAACCTCATCATCAACAACAAATGATGGAAAGAGTTGTACCCGTAAGCCCCTAGGTAGTATATCTTTACTGAGGTATTGCTCCAAGGAAGCTTTATTCCACCAAGTTCGCATACGTTTATGTAAGAGCTGTTTTAATTTGAGTTGGGAGTCCCGACACTGCATAGGGGAAGACTGTGCCACCACACCACTACCACCACCAAAGACTTCAGCGAGCTGTGTGACCCAGTCGGCGTCCCGACTGCGAAAATCCATAGTTGGACCTAGATTCACCAATATAACAAACAAGAAAAACAGACCATGAATCATCAGATCCATCATGTATATTAACAGGTTAACATATTAACCAGGGTCCCACAAATACAATATAATCCTATAAATGACCACCAGTACTTAGTAATATAGTCTAATAGAGTCAATAGACAAGATTTATGCAAAAACAGTATAAATTTATTATTTATAAATAGTTAGAAGGCACACAGTGCATGACGTGAATTTTAAAACCATGCATACATATGACAGGACAGTGCGTTAGATCTATTTTCGTAATGGCGCTGGTAACAAAAAAAGTGGTAGAGGCTAGTAATATATGTTGTTGATCAAATACAATCACTATTAATGATTGTTAATACAGGACCAATACATCAGTATTAGATAGTTACTTGCCCGGGAATGTGACCCAAATTTTGTTAGAAAATATATATAATACTGGCGTATAATGTAGAAAAAAACGTCCTAAAAAACACACAGTACACAGATCTTCAAATACAATTGATCACTGAACATAGGATAATTATTCCCAACATATGAATAATGTGCACAAATGGATCATCTAGTCAAAAGATTACATCACAAAGATTATCATTTAATAGACTCATATGGCACAAAGGACAATAATATGTCCCAATAGGTAGCACATAATGTAATATATGCATGCAAGCTAAAACTGTTTAGGCTACCACAAAAAAGAGAGTATCATATGTCTCGTCCTGAACATTAGTCATGCTCCAGACATCCTGGTAGTTAGCAATATTGGAAATAACCAATTGACATTATATTCAAGCCTCATAGACATAACATACCAGCTGTAGCCATTGGATACTGAACGCACTGCCCCGCACCTGACGCGTTTCGCAAGAGCTTCGTCTCAAGGTGCAGGGCAAGTGGCGCTGGTGTTATTTAAAGACCCATAGTGATAAAACACCTGTGTTTAATCGGCGCGCGTCACCTGGCCATCGCGTCGCCTACCTCCGTGTCCAGCGTCCCGGAAAACCCACTGCGCATGCTCGCACTGTGGGAATCCGATTGGACGCCAGGCAGGGAGGAGGCAAGGCAATGGGACAGGGGACGCGCGCACACACAGTGCACTGATGACAGCCATTTCAAGTGAGGGCAGCAGTGTGGGCAAAAATCATTACATGGCAGCACACTTTATAAATAAGAAATAAAGCAGAGTATTAGCTGGGTTAATATAGTAAAACATAACAGGAAGAGTTCCAACGTTATATAGTATCCAGAACAGGGCTGCCTTTTTTAATCTTCGTTGAAATTTAACATATCAACACGCTCCTCCTATGATAGATATTATAATCAGGCCCATGCTCACACTGTGGGAATCCTATTGGACGCCAGACAGGGAGGAGGCAAGGTATTGTAGCAGGGGACACGAGCACACACAGTGCACTGATGATAACCATTTTAAGTGAGGGCAAAAGTGTGGGCAAAAAATCATTACATGGCAGCACACTTTATACATAAGAAATAGAGCAGAGTATTGTCTTGTTTAATACAGTAGAGACATAACAGGAAGAATTCCAACGTTGTATAATATTCAAAGCAGGGCTGCCTTTTTTAATCTTCATTGAGATTTCACATATAAGCATGCTCCACTTATAATAGATATTATCATCAAACATAGCAGAAAAGTGCCATTCATAAGATGTCAAGGGTCAAAACAGCAGCGTCACAAGCCTGTAATGAGCAAGAATAAAAGAAAAAAGGGGGGTGAAAAAAAGTGAAAAAAAGTGAAAAAAAATAAAAAATAAAAAATTAGGAAAAAATTAAATTAAAAACACAGTTTAAAAGGTGGCGGCAATGGTCAAGGGTCATACAGCAAACCAAATGCAATGTCAGTCAGCCCAAATCCAAAAACAAGCTCTGGGATTATAGAAAAGGTTTAAAACTAACCAAGTCATTCAATCCTTTGGGCTTAACAGTATCTAATAAAGTAATCCATTTTGCTTCTTTTTGTGCGAGGGCTTTCTTGTAATTGCCACCTCTCACTCCCAAATGAATCCTGTCTATTCCTCTAAATTTAAGGAGCCTCCAATTACAGTTATGGGCCTCCCTAAAATGTTTGGGAATGTTCTTTAAGGATTCAATTTCTTCAGGTTTCGTAGCTTTGCTTGCGTTCCTCACATCTCTAATATGCTCCATAATATGGGTCCTAAATTCTCTTGAAGTCAGCCCAACATAAATTAACCCGCAGGGACATATGGCCCAATACACTACCCCTGTTGTTCGGCAGTTGATATAATGCACTATTTTATATGTGACTCTGTTGGATGAGTTAAAAAACTCCCCTGATCGTTCAACTTGTGTACATGCACTGCAGTCACCACATGGGTAAGTACCCCATCTTTGCCTACTAGTATTGCCAAAAAGATTGTTAGGGGGAGGTATATAGTGACTCCTTACTATCAGATCTTTAATTGTTTTTGATTTTTTAGGGGTTATCGCAGGTTTTAATGTAATGATAGATGCAAGATCAGGGTCTGAAAGTAGAATGGGCCAGTATTTCTCAAAAATCTTAGTCATTTCATACCATTGCCCATGGTATGGTGTGATGTATCTCACCTTGGTGTCTTTAGCTTTCTCATTTTTCTTGAGGAGCTCGGATCGTGATGTATCTCTAGCTCTTAGATATCCATGCTGGACATAGTTGTCTCTGTACTGACGAGAATAAAAACGTCTTTTTAGGTCAACAGCCTGTTTTTCAAATAGACTATCTGTAGAGCAGATCCGTCGTGCGCGCAAAAACTGACCTGTAGGTATAGCTTTCAAGGTCTGTATGGGGTGAGAAGATTTGGTGCTTAATAAAGAATTCACCGCAGTTTTTTTGCGAAAGACATCTGTAACCAAAGATCCATCCTGTTCTTTCATCACTCTGACATCAAGATAGTTAATATTTTCTCGACTGTAAGTAAAGGTGAGTTTGATGTTTAAATCATTATTATTCAAACCTTCTATAAATTTCTCAAGCTGGTGGATCTCCCCTTCCCAGATTAAAAACACATCGTCTATATAGCGCAGCCACATGTGGACTGCGCCAGACAGATGAGATGGAAAGTTGATAGATCGCTCCCACCACCCAAGAAAAAGGTTCGCATACGAGGGCGCACAGGACGCCCCCATAGCGGTCCCCCTCTCCTGGAGGTAGTAGCGATCTTTGAACAAAAAGTAATTGTGTGTCAATACGTACTCTAGTAATATCAACAGGAGATCCACCAGCTGTGCATCAATGTCAGATAAACGCAGATAATATGTCACCGCTTGGATGCCATGATGGTGTGCGATTGAGGTATAAAGTGATTGAACATCAGCAGTGACCAACATGGCATCAGCTTCTAGTGACAAATCATCAAGTCTTGTCAGAAATTCAGTAGAATCTCTGATGTATGATGGTAATGTACTAACAATCGGTTTTAAATAATAGTCCAGAAATTTGCAGACCGGATCACATAGACTGTTATTTCCTGAGACTATTGGTCTCCCCGGAGGGTTCCTGATGTCCTTGTGAATTTTAGGTAAAAAATAAATTGTTGGAGTAACAGGATACTCACAGGTAAGGCCCTCAAAGATGGATTGGGTAATAACCCCTTCATCATAAGCTTGTTGTAATATGCTTAGCAATTCATTTTTGAATCTAAACATAGGATTGTTATCCAATCTAGTATAACAAGATTTATCTTTCAGCTGCTTGAACGCTTCTCGCTCGTATGCTTTCGTTGACCAAATAACCACATTACAACCCTTGTCAGCCTGCTTGACAACCACATCCTTCATTGACTGTAGCTCCTTAAGGGCTCGTCTTTGGTGTGGATTCAAATTGTCATGTGATCGTTTGGCTGGTAACATTCTATATTCTTGTATGACCATCTTAACAAAGAGATCAATAGCAGAGCAGGCTGACAAGGGTGGAAAGGTGGTAGAAGTCTTTTTAGTATATGGTGGAAACTTACTGGAAACATGTGTTTCTTGTTCCTCTAACAAGGACTCAAGGACTGCAATGGCCTCCCGTTCTTCTTTGGAGAAGCCTGCTATATCTCTAGAGTCTTTTTTATTGAAATATTTTTTAAGAAGGAGTTTGCGTCCAAACAGCTGCAAGTCTTTAATACCAGTGAATATATCAAAATTAGACACCGGAGAAAATGAAAGACCTAATTGTAAAACCTGAAGTTGATCCCTAGTTAGTACTTTATTGGTCAGGTTAATTACCTTAAGCGTATCCTGGTAATATCCATTCTTCTGCCGATAATCCTGATTTAATCTTTTTCTAGTGGTATTGCGGGTTTCTATTCTACCCTTAATAGGTGCAGGATTATCCCCATCACGATTGGAGGTTCTGGAATTCACACTGCTTTCTCCTGAAGATATAGAATCTGATCGGGAGGACATACCGGGTCTAGAGTTTGAACCCCGACCATTGTTACGTTCATGATACCATTTATAAACTGTGTTGTTATGATAATCCGCCACATCTCGTAAATATTTCCGTGTTTTCTTGGATTTGATTTCAGACTCCCATTTTTCCAAATCACCTTCTAATTCTTTGTCAAACAGCGCCAAAGACTCTTTAGACAATTTCTGCTTGATCTCAGCATTAAGAGTGGTAATATCCTTTTCAAGCTCCTCAAGGCGTTTTTTATCTAAGCCGATCAATAACTCGACCATGGTGCGTGAACATTGTTTCGACGCCTCCTCCCATCTCGTTTTAAAAACCTCATCATCAACAACAAATGATGGAAAGAGTTGTACCCGTAAGCCCCTAGGTAGTATATCTTTACTGAGGTATTGCTCCAAGGAAGCTTTATTCCACCAAGTTCGCATACGTTTATGTAAGAGCTGTTTTAATTTGAGTTGGGAGTCCCGACACTGCATAGGGGAAGACTGTGCCACCACACCACTACCACCACCAAACACTTCAGCGAGCTGTGTGACCCAGTCGGCGTCCCGACTGCGAAAATCCATAGTTGGACCTAGATTCACCAATATAACAAACAAGAAAAACAGACCATGAATCATCAGATCCATCATGTATATTAACAGGTTAACATATTAACCAGGGTCCCACAAATACAATATAATCCTATAAATGACCACCAGTACTTAGTAATATAGTCTAATAGAGTCAATAGACAAGATTTATGCAAAAACAGTATAAATTTATTATTTATAAATAGTTAGAAGGCACACAGTGCATGAAGTGAATTTTAAAACCATGCATACATATGACAGGACAGTGCGTTAGATCTATTTTCGTAATGGCGCTGGTAACAAAAAAAGTGGTAGAGGCTAGTAATATATGTTGTTGATCAAATACAATCACTATTAATGATTGTTAATACAGGACCAATACATCAGTATTAGATAGTTACTTGCCCGGGAATGTGACCCAAATTTTGTTAGAAAATATATATAATACTGGCGTATAATGTAGAAAAAACGTCCTAAAAAACACACAGTACACAGATCTTCAAATACAATTGATCACTGAACATAGGATAATTATTCCCAACATATGAATAATGTGCACAAATGGATCATCTAGTCAAAAGATTACATCACAAAGATTATCATTTAATAGACTCATATGGCACAAAGGACAATAATATGTCCCAATAGGTAGCACATAATGTAATATATGCATGCAAGCCAAAACTGTTTAGGCTACCACAAAAAAGAGAGTATCATATGTCTCGTCCTGAACATTAGTCATGCTCCAGACATCCTGGTAGTTAGCAATATTGGAAATAACCAATTGACATTATATACAAGCCTCATAGACATAACATACCAGCTGTAGCCATTGGATACTGAACGCATTGCCCCGCACCTGACGCGTTTCGCAAGAGCTTCGTCTCAAGGTGCAGGGCAAGTGGCGCTGGTGTTATTTAAAGACCCATAGTGATAAAACACCTGTGTTTAATCGGCGCGCGTCACCTGGCCATCGCGTCGCCTACCTCCGTGTCCGGCGTCCCGGAAAACCCACTGCGCATGCTCGCACTGTGGGAATCCGATTGGACGCCAGGCAGGGAGGAGGCAAGGCAATGGGACAGGGGACGCGCGCACACACAGTGCACTGATGACAGCCATTTCAAGTGAGGGCAGCAGTGTGGGCAAAAATCATTACATGGCAGCACACTTTATAAATAAGAAATAAAGCAGAGTATTAGCTGGGTTAATATAGTAAAACATAACAGGAAGAGTTCCAACGTTATATAGTATCCAGAACAGGGCTGCCTTTTTTAATCTTCGTTGAAATTTTACATATCAACATGCTCCTCCTATGATAGATATTATAATCAGGCCCATGCTCACACTGTGGGAATCCTATTGGACGCCAGACAGGGAGGAGGCAAGGTATTGTAGCAGGGGACACGAGCACACACAGTGCACTGATGATAACCATTTTAAGTGAGGGCAAAAGTGTGGGCAAAAAATCATTACATGGCAGCACACTTTATACATAAGAAATAGAGCAGAGTATTGTCTTGTTTAATACAGTAGAGACATAACAGGAAGAATTCCAACGTTGTATAATATTCAAAGCAGGGCTGCCTTTTTTAATCTTCATTGAGATTTCACATATAAGCATGCTCCACTTATAATAGATATTATCATCAAACATAGCAGAAAAGTGCCATTCATAAGATGTCAAGGGTCAAAACAGCAGCGTCACAAGCCTGTAATGAGCAACAATAAAAGAAAAAAGGGGGGTGAAAAAAAGTGAAAAAAAGTGAAAAAAATAAAAAATAAAAAATTAGGAAAAAATTAAATTAAAAACACAGTTTAAAAGGTGGCGGCAATGGTCAAGGGTCATACAGCAAACCAAATGCAATGTCAGTCAGCCCAAATCCAAAAACAAGCTCTGGGATTATAGAAAAGGTTTAAAACTAACCAAGTCATTCAATCCTTTGGGCTTAACAGTATCTAATAAAGTAATCCATTTTGCTTCTTTTTGTGCGAGGGCTTTCTTGTAATTGCCACCTCTCACTCCCAAATGAATCCTGTCTATTCCTCTAAATTTAAGGAGCCTCCAATTACAGTTATGGGCCTCCCTAAAATGTTTGGGAATGTTCTTTAAGGATTCAATTTCTTCAGGTTTCGTAGCTTTCCTTGCGTTCCTCACATCTCTAATATGCTCCATAATACGGGTCCTAAATTCTCTTGAAGTCAGCCCAACATAAATTAACCCGCAGGGACATATGGCCCAATACACTACCCCTGTTGTTCGGCAGTTGATATAATGCACTATTTTATATGTGACTGTGTTGGATGAGTTAAAAAACTCCCCTGATCGTTCAACTTGTGTACATGCACTGCAGTCACCACATGGGTAAGTACCCCATATTTGCCTACTAGTATTGCCAAAAAGATTGTTAGGGGGAGGTATATAGTGACTCCTTACTATCAGATCTTTAATTGTTTTTGATTTTTTAGGGGTTATCGCAGGTTTTAATGTAATGATAGATGCAAGATCAGGGTCTGAAAGTAGAATGGGCCAGTATTTCTCAAAAATCTTAGTCATTTCATACCATTGCCCATGGTATGGTGTGATGTATCTCACCTTGGTGTCTTTAGCTTTCTCATTTTTCTTGAGGAGCTCGGATCGTGATGTATCTCTAGCTCTTAGATATCCATGCTGGACATAGTTGTCTCTGTACTGACGAGAATAAAAACGTCTTTTTAGGTCAACAGCCTGTTTTTCAAATAGACTATCTGTAGAGCAGATCCGTCGTGCGCGCAAAAACTGACCTATAGGTATAGCTTTCAAGGTCTGTATGGGGTGAGAAGATTTGGCGCTTAATAAAGAATTCACCGCAGTTTTTTTGCGAAAGACATCTGTAACCAAAGATCCATCCTGTTCTTTCATCACTCTGACATCAAGATAGTCAATATTTTCTCGACTGTAAGTAAAGGTGAGTTTGATGTTTAAATCATTATTATTCAAACCTTCTATAAATTTCTCAAGCTGGTGGATCTCCCCTTCCCAGATTAAAAACACATCGTCTATATAGCGCAGCCACATGTGGACTGCGCCAGACAGATGAGATGGAAAGTTGATAGATCGCTCCCACCACCCAAGAAAAAGGTTCGCATACGAGGGCGCACAGGACGCCCCCATAGCGGTCCCCCTCTCCTGGAGGTAGTAGCGATCTTTGAACAAAAAGTAATTGTGTGTCAATACGTACTCTAGTAATATCAACAGGAGATCCACCAGCTGTGCATCAATGTCAGATAAACGCAGATAATATGTCACCGCTTGGATGCCATGATGGTGTGCGATTGAGGTATAAAGTGATTGAACATCAGCAGTGACCAACATGGCATCAGCTTCTAGTGACAAATCATCAAGTCTTGTCAGAAATTCAGTAGAATCTCTGATGTATGATGGTAATGTACTAACAATCGGTTTTAAATAATAGTCCAGAAATTTGCAGACCGGATCACATAGACTGTTATTTCCTGAGACTATTGGTCTCCCCGGAGGGTTCCTGATGTCCTTGTGAATTTTAGGTAAAAAATAAATTGTTGGAGTAACAGGATACTCACAGGTAAGGCCCTCAAAGATGGATTGGGTAATAACCCCTTCATCATAAGCTTGTTGTAATATGCTTAGCAATTCATTTTTGAATCTAAACATAGGATTGTTATCCAATCTAGTATAACAAGATTTATCTTTCAGCTGCTTGAACGCTTCTCGCTCGTATGCTTTCGTTGACCAAATAACCACATTACCACCCTCGTCAGCCAGCTTGACAACCACATCCTTCATTGACTGTAGCTCCTTAAGGGCTCGTCTTTGGTGTGGATTCAAATTGTCATGTGATCGTTTGGCTGGTAACATTCTATATTCTTGTATGACCATCTTAACAAAGAGATCAATAGCAGAGCAGGCTGACAAGGGTGGAAAGGTGGTAGAAGTCTTTTTAGTATATGGTGGAAACTTACTGGAAACATGTGTTTCTTGTTCCTCTAACAAGGACTCAAGGACTGCAATGGCCTCCCGTTCTTCTTTGGAGAAGCCTGCTATATCTCTAGAGTCTTTTTTATTGAAATATTTTTTAAGAAGGAGTTTGCGTCCAAACAGCTGCAAGTCTTTAATACCAGTGAATATATCAAAATTAGACACCGGAGAAAATGAAAGACCTAATTGTAAAACCTGAAGTTGATCCCTAGTTAGTACTTTATTGGTCAGGTTAATTACCTTAAACGTATCCTGGTAATATCCATTCTTCTGCCGATAATCCTGATTTAATCTTTTTCTAGTGGTATTGCGGGTTTCTATTCCACCCTTAATAGGTGCAGGATTATCCCCATCACGATTGGAGGTTCTGGAATTCACACTGCTTTCTCCTGAAGATATAGAATCTGATCGGGAGGACATACCGGGTCTAGAGTTTGAACCCCGACCATTGTTACGTTCATGATACCATTTATAAACTGTGTTGTTATGATAATCCGCCACATCTCGTAAATATTTCCGTGTTTTCTTGGATTTGATTTCAGACTCCCATTTTTCCAAATCACCTTCTAATTCTTTGTCAAACAGCGCCAAAGACTCTTTAGACAATTTCTGCTTGATCTCAGCATTAAGAGTGGTAATATCCTTTTCAAGCTCCTCAAGGCGTTTTTTATCTAAGCCGATCAATAACTCGACCATGGTGCGTGAACATTGTTTCGACGCCTCCTCCCATCTCGTTTTAAAAACCTCATCATCAACAACAAATGATGGAAAGAGTTGTACCCGTAAGCCCCTAGGTAGTATATCTTTACTGAGGTATTGCTCCAAGGAAGCTTTATTCCACCAAGTTCGCATACGTTTATGTAAGAGCTGTTTTAATTTGAGTTGGGAGTCCCGACACTGCATAGGGGAAGACTGTGCCACCACACCACTACCACCACCAAACACTTCAGCGAGCTGTGTGACCCAGTCGGCGTCCCGACTGCGAAAATCCATAGTTGGACCTAGATTCACCAATATAACAAACAAGAAAAACAGACCATGAATCATCAGATCCATCATGTATATTAACAGGTTAACATATTAACCAGGGTCCCACAAATACAATATAATCCTATAAATGACCACCAGTACTTAGTAATATAGTCTAATAGAGTCAATAGACAAGATTTATGCAAAAACAGTATAAATTTATTATTTATAAATAGTTAGAAGGCACACAGTGCATGAAGTGAATTTTAAAACCATGCATACATATGACAGGACAGTGCGTTAGATCTATTTTCGTAATGGCGCTGGTAACAAAAAAAGTGGTAGAGGCTAGTAATATATGTTGTTGATCAAATACAATCACTATTAATGATTGTTAATACAGGACCAATACATCAGTATTAGATAGTTACTTGCCCGGGAATGTAACCCAAATTTTGTTAGAAAATATATATAATACTGGCGTATAATGTAGAAAAAACGTCCTAAAAAACACACAGTACACAGATCTTCAAATACAATTGATCACTGAACATAGGATAATTATTCCCAACATATGAATAATGTGCACAAATGGATCATCTAGTCAAAAGATTACATCACAAAGATTATCATTTAATAGACTCATATGGCACAAAGGACAATAATATGTCCCAATAGGTAGCACATAATATAATATATGCATGCAAGCCAAAACTGTTTAGGCTACCACAAAAAAGAGAGTATTATATGTCTCGTCCTGAACATTAGTCATGCTCCAGACATCCTGGTAGTTAGCAATATTGGAAATAACCAATTGACATTATATACAAGCCTCATAGACATAACATACCAGCTGTAGCCATTGGATACTGAACGCATTGCCCCGCACCTGACGCGTTTCGCAAGAGCTTCGTCTCAAGGTGCAGGGCAAGTGGCGCTGGTGTTATTTAAAGACCCATAGTGATAAAACACCTGTGTTTAATCGGCGCGCGTCACCTGGCCATCGCGTCGCCTACCTCCGTGTCCAGCGTCCCGGAAAACCCACTGCGCATGCTCGCACTGTGGGAATCCGATTGGACGCCAGGCAGGGAGGAGGCAAGGCAATGGGACAGGGGACGCGCGCACACACAGTGCACTGATGACAGCCATTTCAAGTGAGGGCAGCAGTGTGGGCAAAAATCATTACATGGCAGCACACTTTATAAATAAGAAATAAAGCAGAGTATTAGCTGGGTTAATATAGTAAAACATAACAGGAAGAGTTCCAACGTTATATAGTATCCAGAACAGGGCTGCCTTTTTTAATCTTCGTTGAAATTTAACATATCAACACGCTCCTCCTATGATAGATATTATAATCAGGCCCATGCTCACACTGTGGGAATCCTATTGGACGCCAGACAGGGAGGAGGCAAGGTATTGTAGCAGGGGACACGAGCACACACAGTGCACTGATGATAACCATTTTAAGTGAGGGCAAAAGTGTGGGCAAAAAATCATTACATGGCAGCACACTTTATACATAAGAAATAGAGCAGAGTATTGTCTTGTTTAATACAGTAGAGACATAACAGGAAGAATTCCAACGTTGTATAATATTCAAAGCAGGGCTGCCTTTTTTAATCTTCATTGAGATTTCACATATAAGCATGCTCCACTTATAATAGATATTATCATCAAACATAGCAGAAAAGTGCCATTCATAAGATGTCAAGGGTCAAAACAGCAGCGTCACAAGCCTGTAATGAGCAACAATAAAAGAAAAAAGGGGGGTGAAAAAAAGTGAAAAAAAGTGAAAAAAAGTGAAAAAAATAAAAAATTAGGAAAAAATTAAATTAAAAACACAGTTTAAAAGGTGGCGGCAATGGTCAAGGGTCATACAGCAAACCAAATGCAATGTCAGTCAGCCCAAATCCAAAAACAAGCTCTGGGATTATAGAAAAGGTTTAAAACTAACCAAGTCATTCAATCCTTTGGGCTTAACAGTATCTAATAAAGTAATCCATTTTGCTTCTTTTTGTGCGAGGGCTTTCTTGTAATTGCCACCTCTCACTCCCAAATGAATCCTGTCTATTCCTCTAAATTTAAGGAGCCTCCAATTACAGTTATGGGCCTCCCTAAAATGTTTGGGAATGTTCTTTAAGGATTCAATTTCTTCAGGTTTCGTAGCTTTCCTTGCGTTCCTCACATCTCTAATATGCTCCATAATACGGGTCCTAAATTCTCTTGAAGTCAGCCCAACATAAATTAACCCGCAGGGACATATGGCCCAATACGCTACCCCTGTTGTTCGGCAGTTGATATAATGCACTATTTTATATGTGACTGTGTTGGATGAGTTAAAAAACTCCCCTGATCGTTCAACTTGTGTACATGCACTGCATTCACCACATGGGTAAGTACCCCATCTTTGCCTACTAGTATTGCCAAAAAGATTGTTAGGGGGAGGTATATAGTGACTCCTTACTATCAGATCTTTAATTGTTTTTGATTTTTTAGGGGTTATCGCAGGTTTTAATGTAATGATAGATGCAAGATCAGGGTCTGAAAGTAGAATGGGCCAGTATTTCTCAAAAATCTTAGTCATTTCATACCATTGCCCATGGTATGGTGTGATGTATCTCACCTTGGTGTCTTTAGCTTTCTCATTTTTCTTGAGGAGCTCGGATCGTGATGTATCTCTAGCTCTTAGATATCCATGCTGGACATAGTTGTCTCTGTACTGACGAGAATAAAAACGTCTTTTTAGGTCAACAGCCTGTTTTTCAAATAGACTATCTGTAGAGCAGATCCGTCGTGCGCGCAAAAACTGACCTGTAGGTATAGCTTTCAAGGTCTGTATGGGGTGAGAAGATTTGGCGCTTAATAAAGAATTCACCGCAGTTTTTTTGCGAAAGACATCTGTAACCAAAGATCCATCCTGTTCTTTCATCACTCTGACATCAAGATAGTCAATATTTTCTCGACTGTAAGTAAAGGTGAGTTTGATGTTTAAATCATTATTATTCAAACCTTCTATAAATTTCTCAAGCTGGTGGATCTCCCCTTCCCAGATTAAAAACACATCGTCTATATAGCGCAGCCACATGTGGACTGCGCCAGACGGATGAGATGGAAAGTTGATAGATCGCTCCCACCACCCAAGAAAAAGGTTCGCATACGAGGGCGCACAGGACGCCCCCATAGCGGTCCCCCTCTCCTGGAGGTCGTAGCGATCTTTGATGGTCCTGTATTAACAATCATTAATAGTGATTGTATTTGATCAACAACATATATTACTAGCCTCTACCACTTTTTTTGTTACCAGCGCCATTACGAAAATAGATCTAACGCACTGTCCTGTCATATGTATGCATGGTTTTAAAATTCACTTCATGCACTGTGTGCCTTCTATCTGTTCGAGTAGCGCTGGGTATACCCTCGCATGCGCAGTGAGATGCTAGGGCAGGTCTTTATAGACCATGTGACTGATCCAAGATGGCGGCCGCCATCGCTAGCGTTCTATGACACAGGGGCTGGTGAGTAATCACTTTCCAACTATTTTTTCATTTATATAGGGCATTTTTTGACATTCACTGCATACTCTCTTTCCCCTGAGGAAGCAACACGCCTGTGGCGATACACGTGGGGTTGCACGCCCCCTGCCTCCTCTCCCTGTACCTCCTCTTTCCCTCCCTCCCCTGGGTATTGTTGCGCCATGCTAGGTGTGAGTATGACTAATGACAGGTCGCTTTTTCACTATTGGGATCTGTATCTCCCTAGCATGCACTGCTGGCTCTGCACTGGCATCTGGGGTCATTGCTCTAATTGCTATCGTTCATGGCATGTCAACTACTGAATAATCTTTTGCTATAAATTGGATGACTCAGATGTCTGTATCTACATCTAAGTTACCCCAGGTTTGATATATGAAATATCTGTTGCTTCATGACATAGATCAGCTACATTTGTGGATATCCACATTTCTATTTTTTCTTGACCTAAGATTGCGGGTACCTGGTGTGGGGTTTATTGTCCTTTGGGCAGATTTATTTATGCATATTTTGTCATTAATGACTACATGACATGCATGGTGTTATTTGTGATCTATAATTACCGTATTAACCCCCCCTCCCGATCCTGTGAAGCACTTTATCTATACACCAGTGGGTCCATTTGTACCATCTTTATTGTATAGAGGGTTAGTTGTCTAATACTAGAGGTACTTCATATATTTATATAAATTTTTGTATCCATATATTGGAGGTTGGTGTGCTGGGGAACCTTGCCATTTTGGGCTTTTAAGTGTTTTTAAATTGTTTGTTTGTGTGCTCTTGCTCCCTGGGGCCATGATCTGTCCACACAATTTTTTCAGTAATAAATAAAAATATTTTTCTATGATACTAATATCGTGTTGGTGATCCCATTTCTTTGGTATATCTGCACTCGTACGGGCCTGGTACCTCCCTGGCAGTCCCCTTACTCTGCCACCTCTTTGCTCTCTCTAGCCTTGGGTGGATTTCGGGTGGCACTACCAGGTGACCGATCTCCCCCGTTGGTAGTCACTGCGCGGACGCTGTCAGTGTTGTGTCAGGTTCCAGGGTCTGCTCCACATGTCTCCTCTCCCTGAGCTGCACTCCAGACTGGCTCACTACTCCCTCCCCACTGTGCCTGCCTACAGCACCTAGCAACCAGGCTCTCTACCACACCCCTTGAGTGGACATGGAGGCTACGCCCCCTCCTGGATTCCCCAGGGGTCCCTATCAAAGGTAGATGTGTGAGACCTAATTACTATGCGCCTGTGTAGTCACACCTCGGTCAGCCTTCTGGTTTACCTGTGTTGCACTGCCCCCAGCATGGGCGCAGTACTCAGTGGTGCCTGACCAGGTCAGGGGCGCCACAGGAGAGATAGAGGGAGGGCTAGAGGGAGGCATAGAGGGAGGGATGGATGAATGATAGAGGGATGAATGGATGATAGAAGGATGGATGGATGATAGTGGGATGGATGGATGATAGAGGGATGGATGGATGATAGAGGGATGGATGGATGATAGAGGGATATATAGATACATGACAGATAATAGATACATACATATATGATAGATAGATAGATAGATTCATAGATAGATAGATAGATAGAATCATAGATAGATAGATAGATATAATCATAGATAGATAGATAGAAAGAATTATAGATAGATATAGATAGATAGATAGATAGATAGATAGACAGATAGAATCATAGATAGATGGATGGATAGATAGATAGATAGATAGATAGGGCTCATCTACAATGTAGCAATCCAAGCTCCCATTACCACAAAGCTCTGATATATATATACGTGGTCCAGATAAACCAGGACCCCTGGCACAGCTCTCCCAAACCCAACTGGACAAAATAACCAATCACAGCAGCCTGACAAGAACCAGAATCAGGGAGATGGTAGACGAGGGCCAGGAGAGGTATGTCAGTGACTGGTGGACCGACATCAACACCTCCCAGAAACTGACCACATACCAGAGACTACACAGAGACTACAGAGTGGTCCCATATCTGGAAAAACTCCCGGATCCCAGAGACCGCAGGACCCTGAGCCGATATAGACTCAGTGCCCACAGTCTAGCCATCGAATCCGGCCGACACAAGCAGAGGTACAAGGCCAGGGATGACAGACTGTGCCAACACTGTGACCTGGAGGCCCTGGAGGATGAAACCCACTTCCTGCTACACTGCACCAAGTACTCAGCAGTGAGGGGCACTCACTTCAGGAGACTCTCCGATCTCTTCCCAGATTTCAGCTCCATGAAGGAGGAAGAGAAAACATATGCTGAGGGAAGAAGAGAGCGCAGTGGAGATAGCAGCATAGTATGTGAGCGAATGTCATAGACTTCGAGAAAGAGAACTGTCGTGGGCGGAGGAGGGGACGCTGCGCTCACCCACTGCTCGGGTCCGGCTGCTGCTGCTGCTGCTCGGTGGTGGCTCGAGCGGATCCCGGGGACTCGAACGGCGTTCCTCGCTCGTGAGTGAAAAGGGGTTTGGTTTTGGGGATTTATTGTCCGTGACGCCACCCACGGTTGTGGTGAGATTGGTGACACCACTGCTGCTCTGGACGGGGATCCCGGGAGCGATGACAGGGAGCAGCTTGGATGTTGGTTCTCCCCTCCGTGGGTAGGGGGTTGGTTGTCCCGGGGCCTGGTGATGGGGTAGGGATGGATGGCAGGCGGGTTACGGGGCCTGGTGAGGTGCAGGGTCGCGGGGGCAGCGCTGTGCCGCACGGCACGGTGGTACTCACTCAGCCAATCATGAACACAAAGTCTCCGGTAAACAAACGGCTGGATGGACAGATCCCACAGGCGGCTGCGGTGTTTCTCCTCCTGGCAGGTTGATGGTGACTGCCTTTCCCTGCACCTGTGTAGTGTAGACGGTTCCAATGGGTTCCCACCGGTAACCTGCTCCCCAGCTTGGATATGTGCTGAAGGAGCCCCTTTTGCCCGCAGGCTCTGGCCTTGGGAACTGTAGCCTTGGCGGTGACGGTGTGTCCCTCTAACGGTTGGACTGTTGCCTTCTATCGGGACTTGGCTGCTGGGAAACCCCGGAGGTTCCCTTCGCTAACGGATTTGACAATTTCAGCGGCGACTCCTAGCCTTGTCGAAGTCCGTAAGCCCTGCCGGTTGGTGCTGGCTTCTCTTTGCGTACCGGTCCTGTACCGCTGGACCACCGCCCGTCCACGGTCCTTACGGCTAGCTCCAATAGGCCTCTCCTGCAGACGGTCACCACCGTCTGCCAACCTTGCTGTTCCGTCCGGGCCACACACCCAGACCAACTTCAGACTGCTCTTTTACCAACCACCTCACTTCTCCACTTCCAAACTAATCTGCTCTGCTTTTCCCGCCTCCAGGACTGTGAACTCCTCGGTGGGCGGGACCAACTGCCTGGCCCACCCCCTGGTGTGAACATCAGCCCCTGGAGGGAGGCAACAAGGATTTTTGTTTGACTTAGGTGTGCCTGACCGGGGTGTGGGGTGTGTTGGTGTAGTACCTGTGACGTCCTGGCTTGTCCAGGGCGCCACAGAACTATGATAAGCCATGGACTTCCATAGCCCCCAACGTCCCCACCCTAGATTTGCCCCATCCATCCTTCCTATAGTCCCCACCCTGGATGTGCCCCATCCATCCTACCTACAGTCCCCACCCTGGATGTGCCCCATCCATCCTTACTATGGTTCCTACACATCATCCCCACAGTCCCAGTCCCTATTGTACACTTGCTTTGGCAAAACTAATTTGTACTTGGTACTGCCAATAAAGCTTATTTGATTTGATTTGATTTAGATAGAGAGATAGATAGATAGAGGGAGGGATAGAGGGAGGGATGGATGGATGGATGATAGAGGGATAGATGGATGATAGAGGGATATATAGATACATGACAGATAATAGATAGATACATACATGATAGATAGATAGATAGATAGATAGATAGATAGACAGAATCATAGATCGATAGACAGATAGATAGAATCATAGATAGATAGATAGATAGAATCATAGATAGATAGATAGATAGATAGATAGATAGATAGATAGATAGATAGAATCATAGATAGATAGATAGATAGATAGATAGAGGGATAGAGGGAGGGATGGATGGATGATAGAGGGATATATAGATACATGACAGATAATAGATAGATACATACATGATAGATAGATAGATAGATAGATAGATAGATAGACAGAATCATAGATCAATAGACAGATAGATAGAATCATAGATAGATATATAGATAGATAGATAGAATCATAGATAGATAGATAGATAGATAGATAGATAGATAGATAGATAGATAGATAGATAGATTGAATCATAGATAGATAGATAGATATAAAGAATCATAGATAGATATAGATAGATAGAATCATAGATAGATAGATAGAATCATAGATAGATAGATAGAATCATAGATAGATAGATAGATAGATAGATAGAATCATAGATAGATAGATAGAATCATAGATAGATAGATAGAATCATAGATAGATAGATAGATAGAAAGAAAGATAGAATCATAGAAAGAATCATAGATAGATAGATAGATAGATAGATAGATAGATAGATAGATAGATAGATAGATAGATAGAATCATAGATAGATAGAGTGATAGATAGATAGATAGATAGATAGATAGATAGATAACAGATAGATAGATAGAATCATAGATAGATAGATAGATAGAATCATAGATAGATAGATAGATAGAATCATAGATAGATAGTAAGAAATATAGAATCATAGATAGAATCATATATAGAGGGATAGATAGATAGAAAGATAGATAGATAGATAGAATCATAGATAGATAGATAGATAGAGAGATAGATAGATAGAATCATAGATAGATAGATAGATGAATAGATAGAGGGATAGATAGAGGGATAGATATAGATAGATACGTAGATAGATAGATAAATACTGCATCTCTTTGTAGGTGAAGGAAAGAGTCAGATTCATTTGTTCCCATAAAACTACTATAAAGAAATGAGGGGGAAAAAATAAAAATACATTTTTTTTTCATCTTCATCATTTTAGATTCAAACCAGCAACTTTCAAAACTTGTGTCCAGCATCCCTCCTAGGCTTTCTATCTGATCTAAGCTGTTGAGCCACTGGGAATCAATGATGTCAGTTGGAGAATTTTACAAATATGGACCTACAATGCAGCCTCTGATTACACTGCACACAGAGCTGCATTATACACAGCAACGTCTCTATTTCCTGTCTTCTAGAGGGAGAGGAAAAGAGTTTTTTTTTTTCTTCTAATAAAATTACTAAAAATAATAAAAAAAAATGGAATAATGTAATTTTATTACACTTTTTTATAAAATAATAAACTTCACAAATCAGCAAATAACATGGACATATTTGGTGTCCCTGTAATCGTAACGACCCAAACAACACAGCAATCAGATTACTTATGGGGATCGGTAAATGGCGGAAAAAAATGGCGCAATTTATTATTTTTCTTTATTAAAACCCATATAAAATGAAATAAAAATGTATCACTGGGTCTCCTGAATCTCCGGGAGCGGGTAAAGGAGACGGAACAGAGGATCTCCACGCTGGAGGACGACGCAAGAGCGACGCCCGGTAGATTAACTTCCCTGGAACGAGCGGCGAACAATTGGGAACAAAGGGCTGACGACTTGGAGAATCGTCTGCGTCGCAACAATTTAAGAATCCTAGGGATGCTGGAGAGAACGGAAGGGAGCGACCCATGTAAGTTCATGGAAACATGGCTCTCGAAAACCTTCCCTGACGCGACGCTATGTGCGGCTTACGCCATAGAAAGAGCCCATCGAGTGCTGGCTAAACCTCCTCCCCCGGGAGCGCAACCCAGACCCCTCCTAGCTCGACTACTGAGCAGCAGAGATAGAGATGCGATCCTGAGTGCTGCGAGAGGCAAGGGTCCGATATCACATAACAACGCCTCAATATCGATCTTCCCCGACTTCTCTGCGTCCCTCCAGAAAACGAGAGCATCTTTTATCCAAGTGAAGAGACGTCTCAGGGAGCACCAGATAGTCTACTCCATGATCTTCCCAGCTCGTCTTAGAGTGGTTCATCAGGATCGTTCCCTGTTCTTCACTTCTCCTGCGGAGGCGGAAGACTGGATGAACTCATTGAAGCTGGGAAGGAAGCGCTGATGCGATTCTTGTTCCGGCGACGTCTTGGAGGTCGCTGTTGCGTTGATCTTACGGATCCCTCGTCCCACATCTTCACATTTTTGTTTTCCGGAGTGACGACGGAGATGCAGTTCCGGTTCCTGGTACGTTGTATTTAAGGTCGCGGTTGCGATCGGTTTATGATCCTCCATTTATGGGAATCTTGCACCCTTCGTTGCTGAAAAGGAGGTGTTGATGTGAGCCCTTTTCGATGAGAGGGGTTCGGGGTCGCTGTTGCGCTCGGCCCCCGACTTCTTGGATCCTGGTCGCCGCGGCGCTTTTGAAATTGTGGCAAGTTAGTATTCCTATGTACCAGTTTCCCACGCCTCGACTGCCGGAGGTGGAACAGGACTGCTGTTGCGTGGCTTGCGATCGCGGATGCGCCTGGTTTGCGATTCCGTGGACTCGGATCCCCGCAGCTCTGGCCGCAGTGGCGTCATTCCTGAAGCCCGCGTTGAGATGCTTCTTGATCCTTGCCTGAGAGGCCCTGCATTATACCCCCGGTGGGGGCTCGGGCCTGATCGCTAATGCGTTACCGGATACATGTTAAAGAGGATTTATTTTATCCTGTATTTCATCAGCCAGTATGGAACTTTACTATGGAATTGTGTCATTCTGCATTGCAACCAAGAATAATATAGTGTTTTAAGCCTTTTGGTCACCACATGTTATAGCTTTGCATAACCTAATGCTACTTGCAACTATTCCTTTTCCCTCCCCTTAAATTCCAGTGTCTGACTAGCAGCGTATTGATTATCTCTCCTTCTTCCAACCCCCCTTCATCACCCCCCACTCCTCCTCAGCCCCTCCCCACTTCCCCCCACCCCCCCCTTTTTCACCCCACTCCTCCACACTAACCCCCCACTCACCCTCCCTATTGCCCCCCCATTCCCCCACACTTCACCCCCCTCTATTCCCTCTTCCCACTTCCCCTTCTCCTACCTCCCCCCCATTCCCCCCACTCCATTCTCTCCCTCCCCATCCCCTCCCCCTCCTTCTGCCCCTTTTTCCCTTTCTCATGAATCTTACATGTTATGTAGCTAGGTAATTGATAGATTTAATCTGTTGGACTGCTAGAGCTGCTCAGGTCCTTGATTGAGGACTCCCCCATACCAAGTATAACATCTAGCCACATGGTTCATCCTAGTTGTTCCTAGGGAAAATTTCTCCTGGTCACACTATTGGACCAGTTCTTGGCGGCTGCGTAAAGCAACCGATTGTTTTAGTGTTTAAGGGTACTTTTACCCAAGTTCTACTGTAGGTTAAGATTTTGACATACTTCATTTAATTTCGCAGGTGATATTTTTTTAATGGTCTTAAACCTAATGACATGGAATGTTAGGGGACTGGGCACAGCCAGGAAAAGGGCGGCAGTGTTTGCACACATCAAAAAATCTAAAGCTCAGATAGTATGCTTACAGGAGACCATTTATTGTTGGAGACAACTAGAGTTCTTCAGAAGCCTTGGATTCAATGGTCAGCTCACTCTACTCATTCCTCATTCTCCAGGGGGGTGTCGATACTAGTCCATAAATCATTGCGCTGGGACCTGGGTAAGATTATAAAGGATCCTGATGGGAAATATGTATTTATCCAAGCCCACATTGATGGAACAATGGTAGTGATTCTGGCCATATATATCCCCCCCGCGATGGGCATTTCGCTGTTGTATGAGGCGGCTAAATTCGCTTCTCAATTCCCGCAGGCTCTGGTGCTATGTATGGGGGACTTTAATTTGATCAATAATCCAGGATTGGACAGATTCAGTGCCCGGCAGACCTCGATTCCTCATATGATACAAACCAGATTGAGTGCATTCCTGCAAGATATGGGGTGGTGTGACATGTGGCGACTCCACAACCCAGTATTGAGAGAATTCACCTGTTACACTCCCGGGAAAAACTCCCTGTCTAGGATTGATTACATATGTGGGAATGAGAGGGTCTGCTCTCACATGCAAATGGTATGCCATTTACCCAGATCAGTATCAGACCATTCTCCGGTATTTGTGAGCATCAGATGGGAGGGATGTAAGTCGCATAAATTATCACGGAAAATTAATCCTGGGTCGCTTTCACTTTTTGGAACCAATGACAGCATTCCTGACCAAATTATGGCATATATCGAGACGAATTCCATAGAGGAAAACCATTCAGCTTACTGGGATGCACTTAAGGCGTACCTGAGGGGCTGCTGTCAATCCTCTATCTCATATATCAAGAAACAGGCGGCCAGAGAGGAGGAGGAACTGGCCGCTCAAAATAGAGTGCTAGAACATAGATTCACCTCTGATCCGTCTCAGGATAATAGAACTCGCTGGTTACAAGCTGGGAGGCAATACCTTTTATATTTACAGGATAGGCCAAGAGACATATCTTCTTCACAAACCAGAGATATTTTGAGCAGGGGAACCAATCTAGCAGCTTACTAGCATTCCTGGTGCACCAATCTAATAGTTCACCTGCGGTTCTTAAGATCAGAGCTCCTAATGGCGAACCTGTTACAGCTGTCATTGACATTCTGGAAGTGTTCTTGGACTTTTATAGGCGCCTATATGAGTCCAGTAATGGAAACTCCGGCACACTCACTATCACCCTTGGAGACACAGAAAGTCGGAGACATGTAACTGATATCAAAATCCTTTTCTTTTTATTTTGTGGTGAAAAACGTGTATCAAAAAAGTGCTGTACAATAGTCCGCCAATCTCAACGTTTCGGCCTATCTGGCCTTCTTCAGGTCGGACGGGCTGATGACAATATATACAATAAAACAAAACAAAACAAAAATACAGGACATCCATCAGTATAGAATAATGGAACAAATAAAAGTTTCACTATAGGTATGTTGAGATAACAAGAGAACATATTTGAGAGACAAAAACACAGAATCATGGGCACAGTAAGTGAATATGTGAACGTCAATAATCATGAATGAGATAGAAAAAGACTGAAAAAAAGGGGGGGGGTTATTAGAGCAAATTTGTGGCCAACTACGGTGGATGTTACCAAGTATCCACCGTGGCCTGTGCACATTCGTGTAGCGTGAATACTATATGACACACATGGTAAAGAGGCTCACCTCAAGGATGAAAGGACTGGAAGTGGATGAACATGCATAGGACACTATCGTTAGACCTATGGTATAATAAGAATAGTCATCTTCTTGAATAGGTGATGTAGAAGTAAACTATTAGACTACTGGAGAGTTTATTCTATGGTCATACCAATGCTGAAATGCAGTAAGGATTATGGGATACAGGGTAATCAATGTCAGGATACACTATGCGTAGACGATGTCGGATAGTGCTGGGAAAAGATAATGTGTCATTAGATTAAAAGGAAATCAAGACTATATAAGGTTCAATGTGCAATTATTACCTGTTATCAAGGCATATGGGTCTCAAACCTTGTGTTGAATCAATGGTATAATGATACCCAATCGTACGCAAAGGGTCTGGATTATCTAAGAACCATCACCTGTAGTAGATGAAATGTATCCTAATATATGTACATTATGTTAGAGTTATCACAATGGATGACAAGGGATCATAGATTACCTCAGTGTTCCATAGTATGTAGATTGGTCTATGACGTGGTCAGACGTCTAGAGTGGTCTGTTTAGATATGGTGATCTCTATTGATGACTAAAAAAGGTGAGAAAAGAGGAGAAAAAGAAGAGAGAGAAAAAGAAAGAGAGAAAGAGAGAGAAAGAGAGAGAAAGAGAGAGAAAGAGAGAGAAGAGAGAGAGAAAGAGAGAGAAAGAGAGAGAAAGAGAGAGAAAGATATATATTGTCATCAGCCCGTCCGACCTGAAGAAGGCCAGATAGGCCGAAACGTTGAGATTGGCGGACTATTGTACAGCACTTTTTTGATACACGTTTTTCACCACAAAATAAAAAGAAAAGGATTTTGATATCAGTTACATGTCTCCGACTTTCTGTGTCTCCAAGGGTGATAGTGAGTGTGCCGGAGTTTCCATTACTTGACTTATTTTTCTCCAGAGCACCCACGAGAGGTGATGCGAGGTTTTCTTTGTAACAGTACGTGATTTTTGACCTAGCTCCCTCATCCCCTGACGTGACACTTGTTTTGCTCTTGGGTCTGCCCATGTCGCAGACTAATTTTTCTACGTTTTCTTACAACGAGACTGAGACAAATGACATAGTCTCAAAGGTCACCACCTCGAACACCTTTCTCAGTATACCAGTAGAAGATATCAGAAGGAGGGACTTTGAGAGAGCACTACAAAGACATGCCTCTTTGGATCTACATCTGGTAACCCTAGCAGAATATCATAGAACCAAAAGGATTCCAAGAGGTTTACGCGTATCGCTTAGACCTACGATTTTTTCAGATAACATCGAATTTTGTGACAAATTTGAGGCCATCTTGAACAAATGTTCTATGGACGTTATAACCCTTACGATTGATTTTTTACAAAAAGAGGTGAATCAACTATCTGATAAGATTCAAGCAACTGAAGTCCAACTTAAACAATTTTTGTCCACAACAGACTTTGATAAACTCAAGAAGACCACCGAAGAATACATCTTTGATTTCAGAAGGACTCTGGAGGCGAAAAAACGCAATAAATTTCTACGAGACCAGGAGGACTACGCCCAAGGAACCGTCTACAGATGGCGCTCAGGGGATCCCTCCTCCTTTCTACGACGTACTCCAAGATACACAGATTACTCTTCCTCTGGAAGTTCAGATGTGGACTCACGACCATCACGTCATCAAACCAATTTTTTAGGACAGCGACGTCCCCCCACAAAAAGACGAGGAGGGGGCAGAGGCGGAGATCACAACTATCGGGAGAACAGAGTGTGGACGAGATCACAGGTGAGGACAATTTAGTCTATAACATTTCCTCATACAACCTATCTCCCTCTGAACACTCAGTCCTTCAGAAGGGCCTATCATATAGCCCTACTCCCCAATATGACACCTTCACTGTCCAACAAGAGCTTGACAGGTTCTACAGGTCGGTCCGGCTGAAAGCCCATTTCAGCGGTACCGACTACATTGACACAGTTGGTGAGGACCCGCTGACTTCCTCCTTTAGTTTTTCACCCAAAAATCTACAACTCAAAACAATCAGTCCCTATATGCCACCCAGGACTTATCCTGTTGAGACTTTTATTTCATTAGTCTCACAGGATGTTGAGACGCTGAATAAGAGGATCCATATGGGTGAACTCCACATTAAGAATAATCTGTCTATTGAGGAGTCCAGAGCCCTGAAGAGCCTTAAAGACAACCAGTCGATCATAATAAAACCAGCTGACAAAGGGGGCGCCATAGTCATTCTAGACCGGCAATACTATATCACCGAGATTATGGGACAATTATCCGACAGATCGACTTATGAACCTGTTCCTCACAATCCCACTGCAGACATTGCCTCCTTGATTAGATCTTTGGCCCAACAATACTTTGTGCGTGGCACAATAGATCAGAAGCTAAGAGATTTCCTACATAATCCACACCCCATTACCCCTGTTTTTTATACCCTTCCAAAGATCCACAAACACCTAACCCAACCCCCCGGTAGACCCATAGTGGCTTCCACTGATTCAGTTCTCTCACCCCTAGCCAAAACTGTTGAAAAAATCCTATCACCATTTGTTCCTTTAACACCATCTTATCTCAAGGATACATCTCATTTTTTAGAGATACTCGCTGATTTACGTCAAGTCCCAATCACAGCCCTATTTGTCACATTAGATGTCAATTCATTATATACCAGCATCAATCATGAAGATGGCCTATTAGCCGTACACTGGTTCCTGGATCAATTCACCACTCTACCAACTGAGAATAAAGAGTTCTGTATGGACCTACTTAAAATTATCCTTGGAAAAAACTTTTTTCTATTCCAGGATCAATTTTATGTGCAGCGTAGGGGGACCGCAATGGGCTCCAATGTTGCGCCCCCCTACGCAAATATCTTTATGGCATCATTCGAAGACAAATATATACACTCTCATCCCTTAATCATTCAGCATGCCCTATTATGGCGTCGATTTATCGACGACATTTTCACTATTTGGGACGGCCCTCTTGAGACCCTGATGACATTTTTCAGTGAAATCAATACACTTGTACCGGGTTTAACATTCACCATACATCACAGTGCCAGGGAGATCAACTTCCTGGACTGTATGATTATTAAGAATAATGATGGTACTATTTCCACGGACATTTACACAAAACCAACAGATAGGAACAGCCTTCTTCATTTTACAAGTAGTCATCCCAAACATACCAAAAATTCCCTTCCGATTAGTCAACATACTCGAGTTGACCGCATAGTGAGCTGCAGTGAGGTCTGTACAGTGAGACATAGAGAGATGGGTAACAAATTTATACAGCGAGGCTATCCTGCCAGTATAGCCAATAACAAGACTTCCCGTCCACATGATCCCTCAGCAAAATCTAGTCGTATTCCTTTGGTCAATACTTTTCATCCTTTCTCTCCATTAGTGAAACAAATAGTACTAAAACATTGGCCACTTTTAGGCCTCGCTTATCCGCTAATTAGTGAATTTCAGACAACCCCATTGTTCTGTTACAAGAAGTCACCCAACATCAGGGACAAACTTGTCCGAGCCGATATAGGCTCCCCAACACAGGTTCCAAAACAGAGATTCCTACATAACCCACAATTTGGTACCTTTCCTTGTCTCAGGTGTGCACAGTGCTCAAATGTCACGAAGGGTAGCACCTTCACTCACCCCAGAACAGGCCAAGTTTTCCAGATTAGAGATTTTTTTACATGTGACAGTTCCCATGTGGTGTATTACATAAAATGTCCCTGCGGTCTCGGATATGTTGGGGAGACTACCCAACATGTCCGAGACCGAATAAACAAACACAAATCCGACATTAGGTGTGGACGCTCTCTTTTGCCTATCCCGTCCCATTTTATTTCAGCGGGTCATAGGATCTCCCAGCTTAGATACCAGGTCATCGACCAAGTGTGCATACATCGTAGGGGTGGGGACAGGGTTAAATCACTCCGCGAAAAGGAGGCGCGCTGGATTCATACCCTGGGGACCCTCGAACCCCATGGCCTGAATCGTAAATATGAATCAGGTTTTTGAAGGTCTTCTATACCTGTGATCTCGTCTATCTAACTTACATTGTTATAATGTACTAACATGTTCTTTCCCTTTATGTATATCTACAAGTTATTTTCATTTACAGGATCTCTCGAAGTCCTCATTCTGGTAATAGTACTGATATTGTCACTCAAGGGTTACACCATTATGATATCTATTATCAGCCAAAATAGACCACAGATTCACAGTAACAAGAGTATAACTATAGTGGATGTCAATCATCAGTGTGTCATACTGTTAACTCATAAATGTATATTGTTTAGGGTATTTCATGTTCCTAATTTTATCCTTCTTCTACCCCTTTACAGAATTAACATCTCCAGTGTGGTGGGGTAACTCATGTACGATCCTGGGACACCATTAGCCCTTCACTCGTCCCTGCACCTACGTCCTGTCTCCATCCGAGACCATCAACCTGGATCACTGTGTGCCCTTGAAGCACGCCCTCACAAGCACATGAGCGCGTCATCACTCTCACTTACGCTTCACTCATTGGTATGACGCGCATCGCTAGGCAACCACTATGTATAAACAACCGGCCAGTGTATTTTCGCCTCTGCGCATGCGCAATAGCTCACTTCCGGCCTCAATGTTAATTGACAGCTCCGAAACCGGAAGTGACGTTACGATGTCGCTTCTGATAAATAGATCACTTTCGGCCAGGGTCCAATACCCATAGGACGTGCGGTTCACCCCTACATCACACAGGCACATGGTAAGTGGCCCATTTTGACGATGGGGACACACTTTCTGGGATACTACCTTTTAATGAACGATCCCCCCCTTTTTTCCTCCATTTACGACCACACTAGTTACCTGGACTCCCACCACTGTACCTCTAGGACCCCTATCCAGACAAAATACCAGTGGAGTCTCAGGTATAGATCTATTCTCTATGATGGATGTCTGTTCTGTGTAACTTGGAGTGCCCTTTTCAACACTCTCTCTCTGTTTCTTTATACAGCCAGGCAGTCATTTAAGCTAACAATGTTTTCCATTAAACACTGACGAGTGTGACCGCACTGTGGTTTTCCACTCCTGGTCCCTATGCACTATTCCAGGTAGTCTGCAATTCCTTTCCCATGTTTATATATTACTGGGGTATCATCCCATATCAGATGGTAATATGTTCTTTTTTCCTTTGTCTTTGTATTTCATTTCTATCCTTTTTCTCCTCTCCTCTTCCATCTTTCTTTTCTCCTTTTTTCTTTCCCTCTTACCCCCCTTTTTTTCTCTCTCTTTCTTTTCTCTCTCTTTCTTGTTCTTTCCCTCTCTCTTTCTCTCTCTCCTCCCCTCTCTCTCCTCCCCTCTCTCTCTCTCGCTCTCTCTCTCTCTTGCTCTCTCGCTCTCTCGCTCTCTTGCCCTCTTGCTCTCTTGCTCTCTTGTTCGCTTGCTCGCTTGCTCTCTTGCTCTCTTGCTTTCTTGCTCTCTTGCTCTCTTGCTCTCTTTCTCTTTCTTTCCCTCTTGCTCTCTTTCTCTTTCTTTCCCCCTTTTTTTCTCTCTCTTTCTCTTTTTTTCTCTCTCTTTCTCTCTCTTTTTCTCTCTTTTTTTCTCTCTTTTTCTCTCTTTTTCTCCTTCTCTCTCTTTCTCTCTCTTTCTCTCTCTCTTTCTCTCTCTTTCTCTCTCTTTCTCTCTTTCTTTTTCTCTCTCTTCTTTTTCTCCTCTTTTCTCACCTTTTTTAGTCATCAATAGAGATCACCATATCTAAACAGACCACTCTAGACGTCTGACCACGTCATAGACCAATCTACATACTATGGAACACTGAGGTAATCTATGATCCCTTGTCATCCATTGTGATAACTCTAACATAATGTACATATATTAGGATACATTTCATCTACTACAGGTGATGGTTCTTAGATAATCCAGACCCTTTGCGTACGATTGGGTATCATTATACCATTGATTCAACACAAGGTTTGAGACCCATATGCCTTGATAACAGGTAATAATTGCACATTGAACCTTATATAGTCTTGATTTCCTTTTAATCTAATGACACATTATCTTTTCCCAGCACTATCCGACATCGTCTACGCATAGTGTATCCTGACATTGATTACCCTGTATCCCATAATCCTTACTGCATTTCAGCATTGGTATGACCATAGAATAAACTCTCCAGTAGTCTAATAGTTTACTTCTACATCACCTATTCAAGAAGATGACTATTCTTATTATACCATAGGTCTAACGATAGTGTCCTATGCATGTTCATCCACTTCCAGTCCTTTCATCCTTGAGGTGAGCCTCTTTACCATGTGTGTCATATAGTATTCACGCTACACGAATGTGCACAGGCCACGGTGGATACTTGGTAACATCCACCGTAGTTTGCCACAAATTTGCTCTAATAACCCCCCCCCCTTTTTTTCAGTCTTTTTCTATCTCATTCATGATTATTGACGTTCACATATTCACTTACTGTGCCCATGATTCTGTGTTTTTGTCTCTCAAATATGTTCTCTTGTTATCTCAACATACCTATAGTGAAACTTTTATTTGTTCCATTATTCTATACTGATGGATGTCCTGTATTTTTGTTTTGTTTTGTTTTATTGTATATATTGTCATCAGCCCGTCCGACCTGAAGAAGGCCAGATAGGCCGAAACGTTGAGATTGGCGGACTATTGTACAGCACTTTTTTGATACACGTTTTTCACCACAAAATAAAAAGAAAAGGATTTTGATATCAGTTACATGTCTCCGACTTTCTGTGTCTCCGAGGGTGATAGTGAGTGTGCCGGAGTTTCCATTACTTGACTTATTTTTCTCCAGAGCACCCACGAGAGGTGATGCGAGGTTTTCTTTGTAACAACACCCTATATGAGTCCAGGCTGACCTTCTTGGGGGAGGAGATTGCTGATTATCTGCGAGACCTTGAGCTTCCCAAACTGACTTCGGCTCAGAGAGTGGCCTTGGATGAGATAATTGGTATGGAGGAGATGGTGGAAGCGATGGGTGCCCTTAATAAGGGTAGGGCGTCTGGTCCTGACGGACTCGGATTGAGATATTTACCAAATATCAAGGGGGGCTCGCTTCAGCCCTCCTGGAGATGGTTGAGGCTTCATTCCGAATGGGCCGGTTACCGGACTCCTTCTATGAGGCCACCATCGTTTTGCTATTGAAACCAGATAAGGACCCCTTAGATTGTGGCTTGTACAGGCCAGTCTCTTTGCTGAACTCTGACTATAAAATACTTACAAAAATACTGGCAATTAAGCTGGGTTTACACACTGAGACTTTCTAGCGATCCAACCTGCGATCTCAACCTAGCCGGGATCGCTACAAAGTCTCTGGTGAGCTGTCAATCAGGCAGACCTGGCCAACGACCTAACAGCGATCCGGACCTGCAGAGCGACTAGCTGGTCGTTGGGGACGTGTCAAAACTTCACCCGACTTCATTTAATGCCGCGCGGCTCTGTGTGCCGTGTAAATAAATAAATAATTAAAAAATCCGGCGTGCGGTCCCCCCCTATTTTAATACCAGCCAGATAAAGCCATACGGCTGCAGGCTGGTATTCTCAGGATGGGGAGCCCCACGTTATGGGGAGCCCCCCAGCCTAACAATATCAGCCAGCAGACGCCCAGAATTGCCGCATACATTAGATGCGACAGATCTGGGACTGTACCCGGCTCTTCCCGATTTGCCCTGGTGCGTTGGCAAATCGGGGTAATAAGGAGTTATTGGCAGCCCATAGCTGCCAATAAGTCCAAGATTAATCATGTCAGGCGTCACCCCGAGATACCTTCCATGATTAATCTGTAAATTACAGTTAAAAAACACACACCCGAAAAATCCTTTATTAGAAATAAAAAACACTAACAAATTCCCTCATTACCAATTTATTACCCACAACAAAGCCCTCCTTGTCCGGCGTAATCCACGGTCCTCCAGCGTTGCATCCAGCTCTGCTGCATGCAGGTGACAGGAGCAGCAGAAGACACAGCCGCTCCTGTCACCTGCACGCAGCTAATGAAGAGAGCCGTGTGATCGGCTGAGCTGTCACTGAGGTTACCTGGATCCAGCGGTGGATGCAGCGGTGGCCGCGGGTAACCTCAGTGACAGTTCAGCTGATCGCGTTACTCACCTCATTTGCTGGTGATTTCCCCCCCTCTCTCATACTCACCGATCCCCGATCACCGGCGCTGCACGGCGTTCACACTGCTCCTGCGGCTTTTCCTTTTTTGAAAAAGCCGGCCGCTCATTAAACAATCTCGTATTCCCTGCTTTCCCCGCCCACCGGCAAATGTGATTGGTTGCAGTGAGACACGCCCACACGCTGAGTGACAGCTGTGTCACTGCACCCAATCACAGCAGCCGGTGGGCATGTCTATACTGTGCAGTAAAATAAATAAATAAATAATTAAAAAATCCGGCGTGCGGTTCCCCCTATTTTAATACCAGCCAGATAAAGCCATACGGCTGCAGGCTGGTATTCTCAGGATGGGGAGCCCCACGTTATGGGGAGCCCCCCAGCCTAACAATATCAGTCACCAGCCGCCCAGAATTGCCGCATACATTAGATGCGACAGTTCTGGGACTGTACCCGGCTCTTCCCGATTTGCCCTGGTGTGTTGGCAAATCGGGGTAATAAGGAGTTATTGGCAGCCAATAGCTGCCAATAAGTCCTAGATTAATCATGTCAGGCGTCTCCCCGAGATTCCTTCCATGATTAATATGTAAGTGACAGTAAATAAACACACACACACCCGAAAAAATCCTTTATTAGAAATTAAAAACACAAACACATTCCCTCATTACCAATTTATTACCCACAACAAAGCCCTCCTTGTCCGGCGTAATCCACGGTCCTCCAGCGTCGCATCCAGCTCTGCTGCATGCAGGTGACAGGAGCAGCAGAAGACACAGCCGCTCCTATCACCTCCACGCAGCTAATGAAGAGAGCCGTGTGATCGGCTGAGCTGTCACTGAGGTTACCTGGATCCAGCGGTGGATCCAGCGGTGGATCCAGCGGTGGCCGCGGGTAACCTCAGTGACAGCTCAGCTGATCGCGCTACTCACCTCATTTGCTGCGTGGAGCTGACCGGAGCGGCGGTGAGTAGCGCGATCAGCTGAGCTGTCACTGAGGTTACCCGCGGCCACCGCTGCATCCAGGTAACCTCTGGCTGCTCCTGTCACCTGCATGCAGCAGAGCTGGATGCAACGCTGGAGGACCGTGGATTACGCCGGACAAGGAGGGCTTTGTTGTGGGTAATAAATTGGTAATGAGGGAATTTGTTAGTGTTTTTTATTTCTAATAAAGGATTTTTTGGGTGTGTGTTTTTTAACTGTAATTTACAGATTAATCATGGAGGGTGTCTCATAGACGCCTGACATGATTAATCTAGGACTTATTGGCAGCTATGGGCTGCCAATAACTCCTTATTACCCCGATTTAACAACGCACCAGGGCAAATCGGGAAGAGCCGGGTACAGTCCCAGATCTGTCGCATCTAATGTATGCGGCTGATATTGTTAGGCTGGGGGGCTCCCCATAACGTGGAGCTCCCCATCCTGAGAATACCAGCCTTTAGCCGTATGGCTTTATCTGGCTGGTATTAAAATTGGGGGGGACCTCACGCCGGATTTTTTAATTATTTATTTATTTATTTTACTGCACAGTATAGACACGCCCACCGGCTGCTGTGATTGGGTGCAGTGACACAGCTGTCACTCAGCGTGTGGGCGTGTCTCACTGCAACCAATCATATTTGCCGGTGGGCGGGGAAAAGCAGGGAATATGAGATTGTTTAATGAGCGGCCGGCTTTTTCAAAAAAGGAAAAGCCGCTGGAGCAGAGTGAACGCCGTGCAGCGCCGGTGATCGGGGATCGGTGAGTATGAGAGAGGGGGGGACACTTCAGTCACTCGGGAGATTAGCGGTCACCGGTGAATCCTTCACCGGTGACCGCTAATCAGGACGCTACACAGACAGAGCCGCGGAGTCGCTGTAAAGTCCCCTTTACACACTGAAACTTGCTAGCGATGCATGCTGCACAGCGGGAAACAAATGACCTAGGAATGGTCCTGAACGATTTGTAGCGATCACAACTTCACAGCAGGGGCCAGGTCGCTGATAGGTTTCACACACTGCAATGTCGCTGGGGAGGTCGCTGTAACGTCACAAAACCGGTGACGTTACAGCGATGTCGTTCGCGATGTTGCAGTGTGTAAACCCAACTTTAGACTCAACTTAGTGATCTCCTCCATAATACACAGAGATCAGTCTGGATTAATTCCGGGTAGGAGCACCTCGGACAATCTGAGGAAGGCGCAGGTGATCTTACAGGCGGGTGCCAAGATAGATGAGGACTGGGCTCTGATCTCATTGGATGTGGCCAAAGCCTTTGACTCCATCGAGTGGCCATACTTACTGGAGGTGCTGCGGGCGTTTGGTTTCGGCAACAAATTCATCAGATGGGTTGAGATTATATATAAAGCACCGACTGCTAACATTCAGGTAGGTGGCGGTGTGTCGGAAACTTTCTCCCTGGGGAGGGGAACCAGACAGGGATGCCCCCTGTCGCCCCTACTGTTTGCCCTGGCCATGGATCCGCTGGCGGCGCGCATTCGGGCGGACCCAATATATCAGGGAGTGAGGCTCAACAACGGGGATGAACGCCTGTCATTATATGCAGATGACTTACTACTGTTTGCATCCAATCCGGATTCCTCCATTCCTAGAGCTGTGGAGCTTATTGATCGGTTCGGGGAGTTCTCGGGCCTGGCAATTAATTGGTCAAAGTCGTACCTGCTCTTCTTGTCCCGAGATAGAGATCAGTCGGTAACTACGTACATATGTAGAATACCGGTGGTAGACCAATTCAAATATCTGGGAATTATACTAACGAAAAGTCCAGCGGAGATGATAGCAAGAAATGTTGCTCCTCTCTTATCATATTTTGGGGAGAAATTTAGTAGGTGGAGTCAGCTCCCGCTTTCGGTTGCGGGAAGGATCAATCTTCTCAAAATGAAGGTACAACCGAAATGTCTTTACATTACTCAGCATGTCTTTGTACAGATTCCTCGCTCCTTTTTTCGGGCCCTGGACTCCTTAATGATAACTTTTGTCTGGGGAGCTTCCAGATCTAAAATTCAGTTGGCCAAATTACAGAGACCTAAAGATTTGGGGGGTATGGCCCTTCCTGATCTATATTTATATTACTTAGCTGGACAATTGAAATATTTGGGACAGTGGACACTGCCTGGCGCGGGAGGCTCCCCGGAGGGATTTTTAGCAGAATTCACGGACATGGAACTTTTATTGCCCCTATTGTCAGATTATAGGAGAGCTCCGGAGGGGCGAATCCTCCCAATACATAAATTGGGGACCAGAATCTGGAAGGAGGCTAAATCCATATTTGAATTCCAAGATGTGCCAATTGAGACCCCCTTTTGGGGCAATTTGGACCTTCCACACTTCTGTGGATTGCCGGGCTTTGGCGAGTGGAGGAATCGCGGAATAGTCTCCCTGGGCTCAATAGTCCGCGATGGTGAACTCTGCCCTTTTGCATAGCTGCAGGCTGAATTTGATTTGCCGGAATCTCATGGGTTCCAGTATCTCCAGGTCAGACACGCTTTTCGGGCTCAGTTCTCTGGTCGTGGAGTTAGATTCTCTTCATTTCCGATAATTGGAATTATTAGATCACAAGGCCCGGGCGGTCTTGTCTCCAAACTATACTCATCCCTCATCCGAGCCAAGGCTATGAATAATCCTCTTCCTGTCTTGGGGAAATTGAAGACCAGAATTCCTGAGATAGATGATGTAGTATGGGACGACATTGTCGAATCTCACACCCTGGTCCCCCTTGCAATTAATAACAGACTAATTCAATTATACATCATTCATCAAAGTTATATTACTCCTCTAAGATTGAACAAGATGAATAGCTCGGGTGTGGAGGGGTGTCCGAGATGTGGGAGAGAGGGTGCAGATTTTTGGCACATGATTTGGGAATACCGGGTTGTATATTCCTATTGGTGAGATGTTACAGATATTCTCTCCTCCATACTTGAAAAAGCGGTCCCTGTGAGTCCGATTCTTTGCTTATTTGGTGTGGTGGATGTACATTCTTGGTCCCAAGGCGAGAATTGGTTATTAAAAAAGGACCTGTTTTTGGCTAGAAAGGGTATTATACTAAATTAGATGAACCCTCACCCCCCTTCTAAAGCCTCTTGGATCGCACTGGAAAATGCTATAATACCGCTGGAGCAATTTGTATTCAAGACGAGGGGCTCTCTAAATAAATTTGACAAAATTTGGGGTAGATGGTTAAGGTCGCCCTTGACTGGGGGCTCGCCCGGTTCCCTGGCTACCAACCTACAGATGCTTCGGACCTAGTAATAGTTTGTCGTCATAATACATAGTCGGAAATGGGAAACCTATAGACTATAAGGTTTACGTACTGATAGTGTGACACGGTCCCCGGCACTGAGTTTTAACATTCTTTGTCAATATGGAACTACACCTTATTTTGGATACAGCTTGTGATTATATGCATTTGAAGTATCTAACGCTTAATTTCATTCTCTATGTACAAACTATTGATTTAATTACTGATATAATGTCATATTTGACTTTATCTGCTGCTTCATTTTATCCTCTATGTACAAACTATTGACTTGATTGCTGATGTAATGTCATACTTAACCTCCAATAAAACGAGTTTAAAAAAAAAAAAAATGTATCACTGAGGCCGTGTTCACACGTAGCGTAAATGCTGCATTTTTTCTGCAGGTGTCCGCACCATGAGCGCAATAGCAATCTCCTTTGATTATTGCGTGTTTGCAGTATTTTTTATGCATTGTCCCCTTATTTGATACATGTTTGTTGCAGATGTGAATCCTGAAGCTTATAAATAAAAAAAACCACCAACACCGCACAGTTCAGCGGCATCTTTACACGCACCAGAAGCGGAGATTTCATGACGTCTCATCCACTTTTCTTGGACAATTAGTCCATATTCTGGCGCTGTATCCAACTCTCCCAGCTGCCCTGGTGACGGGTAGCTCGCTGGATAATAATGGGGTTAGGGCTAGCTGTGTATTATCAACTGGCCCTAAGCCCGAAATTCATGGTTTCACGCCAATATTAGGCATAGCCACCATGAATTTCTAGTAAAGATAAAAAAAAATACAACACAGAAAAATATTTTTATTAGAAATGAAACACAACACAATTAGTGGCTCCATCTTTATTGAAATAAAGAACCCCCCTCCGCAGTAATCCTGGGTCAAGGGTCCCGCGCCGTCCAATCCAGATCCAATATCATCTGATCGGTTTGCTGCAATACTCTTCCCTGTTAGGCCATTTTTGTGCAGAGCAATGATGGCTGCACGTGTTTCTTTAGAGATAACCATGGTTAACTGAAGGGAAACAATGATACCAAGCACCAGCCTCCATTTAAAGTGTCCAGTGATGTTATTCTTACTTAATCATGACTGATTGATCGCCATCCCTGTCCTCATCAACACCCACACCTGTGTTAATGGAATAATCACTAAAACAATGTTAGCTGCTCCTTTTAAGGCAGGAATGCAATGCTGTTGAAATGTGTTTTGGGGGTTAAAGTTCATTTTCTTAGCCAATATTGACTTTACAAGTAACTGCTGTTAAGCTGATCACTCTTTATGACATTCTGGAGTATATGCAAATTGCCATTAGAAAAACTTAAGCAGTAGACTTTGTAAAAATTAATATTTGTAGCATTCTCAAAACTTTTGGCCATGACTGTATATAGATATATATAGATATATATAGATAATGTGAGGCTCACATAATGTATTGGGGGACACTTCTTTGGCTGCTAATACTGAGGCACACAGGGACACGTTTCCATTTAAAAATCCAGTTGGTTTATTTAAAGCCGCGTAAACCACACTTGCAATTTACAATAAATACAAAAGCCTCTTCCGGCTTACAGGAATATACACGGTATTACAGTCCGTTTAACTGAGGTATCAAATTAAAAAATAATGTTTGGAACACCATGCTAAGTCTGAACTGAGTGCAAAAACCCTAAAATAACTTCACTATATAAAGAGAAGGGCTGCACATCAGCGACAGTGCAAGGGGAATAAATATAAAGCAGAAACTGCTATGTGAATACTGACATGAAAAATACAATAGCTATATGTAAAAATGAAAATATGACAATGGTATCTGCATAACTGCTATGAACTTTAAGAATAAAGAAAGAAATGTAGCTATTGAATTGATCAATACAACAGAGTCCCAACACCTCGTCACGGTATTCTCTTACATTGGGGTCCCTAGCTAATGTGTGTCCTCTCTTGCAGTTAAAAAACCTACCTTAAAGTTCATAGCAGTTATGCAGATACCATTGTCATATTTTCATTTTTACATATAGCTATTGTATTTTTCATGTCAGTATTCACATAGCAGTTTCTGCTTTACATTTATTCCCCTTGCACTGTCGCTGGTGTGCAGCCATTCTCTTTATATAGTGAAGTTACTTTACGGTTTTTGCACCCAGTTCAAACTTAGCATGGTGTTCCAAATGTTATTTTTTAATTAGTTTGCAGTCTTTCATTTGTGAACCCAACCCCACCCCCACCTATTGCCGATCCACATTATACATATATAGGCTGCGTCTCAGCTTCCCTTAGGCCTGAATCACACATCCGTGAAACACGTGCGTGTTTGGTACGTTTCCGTGTATACTGGAGACACGGCCAAACGTGCACCAATGTTATTGTATGATAAAAGCTCCACATGCGTTTTTGATGCATGTCCGTTTGTCCGTGTCCGTGATCCGTACCTGTGTGCGTTTTGCACGGCAGCATGTCCGTTTTCTGCACGCAACACGCAGCACGGACCCAATGAAAGTCAATGGGTCTGTGCGCACGTCCGAGTGACAGGGACGCATCTCTGTTTGCTCCCTGTACGTTTTTGCTTTTTTCATGTGATGTCGGTCTTTTTTCTTTTTCTGTTTCGTTCTCTCCCTCAGTCCGTCGGTCTCTCTCTATGTCTGTCGGTCGGTCTCTCTGTCTTATCTGTCCCTCTCGCTGTCTGTCGGTCAGTTCCCCCCCTCTCTTATACTTACCGTTCCCCGATCTCCGGCGCGGCGCTGCACTGCTGTTATAAAAACTTCGGCGGCTTTTACTATTTTAAAAAAGCCGGCCGCCCATTAAACAATCTCATATTCACTGCTTTACCCGCCCACCGGCGCCTGTGATTGGTTGCAGTCACACACGCCCAACACGCTGAGTGACAGCTGTCTCACTGCACCCAATCACAGCAGCCGGTGGGCGTGTCTATACTGTGCAGTAAAATAAATAAATAATTAAAAACAACGGCGTGCGGTCCCCCCATTTTAATACCAGCCAGATAAAGCCATACGGCTGAAGGCTGGTATTCTCAGGATGGGGAGCCCCACGTTATGGGGAGCCCCCCAGCCTAACAATATCAGTCAGCAGCCACCCAAAATTGCCGCATACATTATATGCGACAGTTCTGGGACTGTACCCGGCTCTTCCCGATTTGCCCTGGTGCGTTGGCAAATCGGGGTAATAAGGAGTTATTGGCAGCCCATAGCTGCCAATAAGTCCTAGATTAATCATGTCAGGCTTCTCCACGAGATTCCTTCCATGATTAATCTGTAAGTGACATTTCAGAAACACACACACACACCCGAAAAAATCCTTTATTAGAAAAAAAAAAACACTAACAAAGTCCCTCATCACCAATTTATTAACCCCGTCAAAACCCTCCATGTCCGGCGTAATCCACGGACCTCCAGCGTCATGTCCAGCTCTGCTACATGCAGGTGACAGGAGCAGCAGAATACACCGCCACTCCTGTCACCTCCACGCAACAAATGAGGTGAGTAGCGCGATCAGCTGCTGTCAGTCAGGTAACTCGCGGCCACCGCTGGATCCAGCGGTGGCCACGGGTAACCTCAGTGTCAGCTCAGCTGATCGCGATACTCACCTCAGTTGCTGCGTGGAGCTGACCGGAGTGGCGGTGAGTAGTGCGATCAGCTGAGCTGTCACTGAGGCTACCCGCGGCCACCGCTGCATCCACCGCTGGATCCAGGTAACCTCAGTGACAGCTCAGCTGATCGCGCGGCTGTCTTCAGTTGCTGCGTGAAGCTGACAGGAGCGGCGGTGTATTCTGCCGCTCCTGTCACCTGCATGTAGCACAGCTGGAAGCGACGCTGGAGGACTGTGGATTACGCCGTACATGGAGGGTTTGTCGGGTTTAATAAATTGGTGATGAGGGACTTTGTTAGTGTTTTTTATTTCTAATAAAGGATTTTTTCGGGTGTGTGTGTTTTTGAAATGTCACTTACAGATTAATCATGGAAGGTATCTCGTGGAAAAGCCTGACATGATTAATCTAGGACTTATTGGCAGCTGTGGGCTGCCAATAACTCCTTATTACCCCGATTTGCCAACGCACCAGGGCAAATCGGGAAGAGCCGGGTACAGTCCCAGAACTGTCGCATATAATGTATGCGGCAATTCTGGGCGGCTGCTGACTGATATTGTTAGGCTGGGGGGCTCCCCATAACGTGGGGCTCCCCATCCTGAGAATACCAGCCTTCAGCCGTATGGCTTTATCTGGCTGGTATTAAAATTGGGGGGAACCGCACGCCGTTTTTTTTTAATTATTTATTTATTTATTTCTATACTCCATAGTGACACGCCCCCCGGCTGCTGTGATTGGGTGCAGTGAGACACCTGTCACTCAGCGTGGGGGCGTGTCTCACTGCAACCAATCATAGGCGCCGGTGGGCAGGGAAAGCAGGGAATACGAGATTGTTTAATGAGCGGCCGGCTTTTTCAAATTAGAAAAAGCCGTGGGAGCAGTGTGAACGCCGTGCAGCACCGGTGATCGGGGATCGGTGAGTATGAGAGAGGGGGGGACACTTCAGTCACTCGGGGGATTAGCGGTCACCGGTGAATCCTTCACAGGTGACCGCTAATCAGTACACGGCACAGACAGAGCCGCGGCATGACAATGAAGTCGGGTGAAGTTCACCCGAGTTCATTCTCATCCCGCTACTCTGTCTTCCGATATGTAGTAACGATATTTTGCATCACACACGTACATTTCACACGGACAACACACACACATGTCAGTTATTTCACTCACGCACACACGGACATGCCACACGCACATACGGTTAGCATACGGGATACACACGCTGGCCACACATACCATAAAAACGGACCTAAAAAACGGAAAACGGACCCGAAAAACGGCCCGTATCACACATGCGTGGTTTTAACGGATGTGTGTTGGAGCCCTTACACGGTAATTTATTTAACTGCAAGAGAGGACACACATTAGCTAGGGACCCTGTAATGTTCGGTGCAGAGGAGCATCCATGGGACCGCGCACCGGACTCCCCCAAGGGGACCACCAGGAGCGAACCCCTATACAGGGGCTGTCTGGCAATCTCCCCAGAAGGCCTAGATGCACAGCAGCCGTGACACGGGAGCGTTGCGGGATAGCGTCCGAAGATGTCCACACAGGATATGGAGGCAGGTCCAAGGAAAGACGTGGACTGAGAAGAACCGGGTACAGGTGCCGACTGGAGGTGGCAAATGGCTTCCGGGACCAGCCAGGGTAAAGTCAGGCGATACCGGGCGAAGTCCAGGATCGGTGATGAGTACAGGCTGGAGGAAGATGACGGGATCCACAACAGTCTGACACCGGGGAGGCCATTTGAGAACGTAAGACACTTTCTCGGGATCTATCTGCAGGCCGGTGTCGGAAATCACGTATCCAAGAAAGGGAAGGGAAGTCCGCTCAAGCAAGCATTTCTCATACTTGGCATACAGGCGATTTTCTCTAAGCCTCTGCAGAACGAGTCGTACGTTTCTCCTGTGGGTCGGTAAGTCCGGGGAGTAGACCAGAATGTCATTCAGATACACGACCACACAGACGTAGAGAAGATTCCTGAAGACATCATTCACCAGCTCTTGGAAGACAGCCGGGGCGTTGCAGAGACCGAACGGCATCCCGCAGTATTCGTAGTGCCCGTCTCGGGTGTTGAATGCCGTCTTCCATTCGTCTCTCGGGCAAATACGGACCAAGTTGTAAGCTCCGCAAAGATCAAGCTTGGTGAAGATGCGGGCCCCCCTAAGCCGATCGAACAGCTTCGGGATGAGAGGAAGGGGGGATTTGTTTTTAATAGTGATCTGGTTCAAGCCCCTGTAGTCAATTCAGGGCCGCAGGTCTCCTTCTTTCTTTTTAACGAAGAAGAACCCGGCTCCTGCAGGTGATGAGGACCTCTGAATGAACCCCCTTGCCAGGTTATCTGTAATGTCATCCGACATTGCCTACGTCTCGGCTGGAGACAAGGGATAGATACATCCATGAGGAGGAGTGGATCCGGGCAGCAAGTCGATAGCACAGTCGTATGGTTGGTGCGGCGGCAACACCTCGGCCTCCTTTTTGTGAAAGACATCCGCAAACGACCAATATGCAGAGGGCAGTCCTGGCAGGGACGCGGGTGCCAGAACCTGAGGAACGGGGCGGACGAGCTGCAAACATCGCTCGTGGCAGGACTGACCCCAACGGGTGATCTCTCCGGAACGCAAACTGACGAGAGGTTCATGTGCCCGTAACCACGGGAGCCCCAGGATGAGCGAGTGAACCAGCCAAGGCAGCATGTATAGGCTGATCTTCTCAGTATGCAGTGCGCCTATACAGAGCTCCACGGGTTCGGTGACGGATAACACAGGATCAGAGAGAGTTTTCCCGTCCATGGAGGCGATCACAAGAGGACTTGAGAGCGAGGTAACGGGAATCCGGTATTTGTCCACTGTGGCTTGTTGTATGAAGTTGCCTGCTGACCCGGAATCCAGATATGCCTCTGTCATGAACCGGGTTTCCTGTGTGGTCACCTGGACCATCAGCGTTACCAGGGATGCGAGTACTCCGGTGCCTAGGGTAGCTTCCCCTACCAACCCTAGGCTTTGGAGTTTCCCAGCCAGTCTGGGCAGGAACGAATCAGGTGTGTGTCGCCACCACAGTAGAGGCATAGGCCCCTGATGATCCGCTCCTTACGGCATTGTTCAACCTGTCCCAGGCAATCCACTTGCATGGGTTCGGGGGTAGAACAACTGAACGGCACCGACAGGGGTACGGCGGGTCTCTGGATTGCTGGGATGTGGCACATCGGTCTTCTCTCCCGGAGTGCTTCCTTGGTCCGTTCCTGGAAACGGAGGTCAATCCTGGAGGCCAGAGAGATCAGACCATCCAAGGTAGGAGGAACATCACAACCAGCCAACTCGTCCTTGATGCAACCGGAGAGCTCCTCCCAGAAGGCCGCAGTCAATGCCTCGTTGTTCCATCCCAATTCGGAGGCAAGCGTGCGGAAACGGATGGCGTGTTGATCAACAGTTAGAGAGCCTTGGCGTAGTCGAAGGAGAGAAGAGGCAGTTGCGGAGGTACGTCCTGGTTCATCAAAGGTGTTGTGGAAGGCCTCTAGGAATGCCTGGATGTTGGTGGTCACCAGATCTTCTCTCCCATAAGGGATTCATCCAGACCAATGCTTCTCCCTCCAGATGGGACATCAGGAAAGCGCCTTCCACCTGATTCGAGATGAAGAGGTGTGGCAGTTTGAAGTGCAGGGAGCATTGATTCAGGAAGCCTCTAACAGGTTTTGGGGTCCCCGGCATAGCGAGGCGGAGCAGCAAGACAGACTTTTGAGGCTGAGGCGGTCGCAACCGCGGGAGCCACTGCCATAGACTGATCTGACTGGGCTGTGGCTGTTGCCTAAAGAGTATTCAAACGGATATCCACGGACGTCATAAAGGCCAGCATGCGAGATTGGGTCTCGCGTTGTCGCACCAGTTCTTGGTGTAATCCAGCTAGCTGGGACGCTTGTGACCCGGCGGTATCCATGGCCTGTTCAATCTGTAATGTTCGGTGCAGAGGAGGATCCACGGGACCGAGCACCGGACTCCCCCAAGGGGACCACCAGGAGCGAACCCCTATACAGGGGCTGTCTGGCAATCTCCTCAGAAGGCCTAGATGCGCAGCAGCCAGGACACGGGAGCGTTGCGGGATAGCGTCCGAAGATGTCCACACAGGATATGGAGGCAGGTCCAAGGAAAGACGTGGACTGAGAAGAACCGGGTACAGGTGCCGACTGGAGATGGCAAATGGAATCCGGGACCAGCCAGGGTGAAGTCAGGCGATACCGGGTGGAGTCCAGGATAGGTGATGAGTACAGGCTGGAGGAAGATGACAGGATCCACAACAGTCTGACACCGGGGATTCTCCTGGAAAGCCAGAAGACCGGATACGCACAGGCAGCAGTCGGGATCTGTGGGCAGAGACAGGGTTAATCCTGGACACAAGACACAGGGGACCTGAACACTAGCACAAGAGACACGGCTACTGGTACACGTTGAACAGGCACTGCCCACATGGAAAAGGAAGTCTTATATACCATGTACCTGTATTCAGCCATTTCCTTTTTTCAGAGACGCTGGCCCTTTAACAGAAGGGGAGAGAGCGTGCCCGCACCCTAGTGCGAATGTGCGAGACCCGGGAGCCAGAGAACAGTGCAGGACGCAGGGGAGATGAGGCAGAAGGGCTGGAAGCAGAGTCACCGGGACACAGCGAGGCACCGGGACCGCCGAGCGGGACGCGCAGGGGAAGCAGAGGGAGGAGAGCGGGAGCGGCGGCCGTGGTCGGGGTGCACGGGGACTGGACCGGTAAGAGATGAGCGGCACCGAGATAAGCGGTGCGGTGACGAGCAGCGCTGCAACCCTGGGGGCGCGACAGACCCCAACGTAAGAGAATACCGTGACGAGGTGTTAGGGCTCTGTTGTATTAATCAATTCAATAGCTAAATTTATCTTCATTCTTAAGGTTCATAGCAGTTATGCAGATACCATTGTCATATTTTCATTTTTACATATAGCTATTGTATTTTTCATGTCAGTATTCACATAGCAGTTGCTGCTTTACATTTATTCCCCTTGCACTGTCGCTGGTGTGCAGCCCTTCTCTTTATATAACTGAGGTATCACACACATTGATTTGGATACAGTCCTTCACATTAGCACATTAGTAACTGACCCAGCCAGTATACACACACGGCTTTCAAGGCTGTTACCTTCTGCAAAGGTTTCCATCAACTTTTCAGGAGCTTAAGCAGGGCTCCCACGGATTCCTAGGAAGACTGCCTCTCTGGGATCACCAACCGGGAACTGTGACTTCCTCACAGCCACAGACGCAGGTCAGTCCATATCCCCAGGAGGACTCCAGTCCTCAAGTGCAGAGCGACCACAGGTTTCGTACACCTGGCCTCCTAGAAAGTAACATCAGGGGAAACTGCAGCCAGCTCTAATCTACATGGACTCCTTCCAGGGGTGCCTCCAGGAAGTGAAGTACTTCCAAGCACCCAGAGACCATGTGACCAAACAAACAGTGTCTTAAATTAGACCAGACACACTCATGGGTGGAGGTATATGTTATTCCGGACCTGTCCAGCACACTGGCTATTCTTAAAGGGAACCTGACCCTTAAATACAATACCAAGACGTATGGAACTACAGGTCCCATAGTAACATTTTTAGGTTCATTTCACAGATGAGCTTCTCCACTGCGACACATAGGGAGCATTTACAACTTTGATGGTCACTACCCCACTATATATATATATATATATATATATATATATCTGTGTGTGTACTAGCTATTTCCAGCCAGCTAACACTCGGCACGCCCATTATGATCAGCTCCTCAGTGTATGACTCTGCTGTGGATATACAGCTCTTACCCCAAGGATATACAGCTCTTCTGCCCCCAAAGGTATATAGCTCACCTCCCAGGTATATAGCTCCCCTAAAGGTATACAGCTGTCCTCCCCCAAGGGTATACAGCTGTCCTTCCCCCAAAGGGTATACAGCTCTCTTCCCCCAAAGGGTATACAACTCCCCTCCGTCCAAGGGTATACAGCTTTTCCCCCAAGGGTATACAGCTCCCCTCCCTCCAATGCTAAACAGCTGTTCTTCCCCACATAGGGTATATAGCTCCCCCCCAAGGGTATACAGCCCCCCAATCTGTATACAGCTAGCTGTATACAGCTGGGGGTGTAAGGGTTAATCACCGTGGCACTACACTTTAGAGTTGAATATTGGTGGGTTTCCCGGCGAGTTGGGGGTGTAAGGGTTAATCACCGTGACACTACACTGCAGCTTTGAATATTGGGTTTCACGGTGGGCTGGCGGTGTAAGGGTTAATCACTGTGGCACTCCACTGCAGCCTTGAATATTGTCGGCTTTCCCGGCGGGCTGGCGGTGTAAGTTTTAATCATTGTGACAGGTTAATTCCCATGACACTACACTGCACATGGAGGGGAGGAGTCAGGGGTCACATGATCAGTTCCTCAGTGTATGCAGGACTCTGCTGTGCTGGTTGTCATGGTGCTGGATGAGGTGAAGTTTGTGTGGGCTCAGGAGGGGTTTAAAGTGTGGATGTAGCAGAGCTGTGTGTGTAATGAGCGAGGGGCGTAGCTGCATTTGGTAATGGATGGTGGGGCGGAGCCGCGTGTGGTAATTCGTGTGGGGGGCGGGGGTCAGAGCTGCGAGGGGTAATGGACGTGGGGGGCGGAGATGTGTGTGGTAATAGGGGCGGGGGGTGGAGCGGCGTGTGATAGTGGGAGCGGGAGGGCGGATCCGCGTATGGTAATGTGCAGGGGCGGGATTAGCGAGTAATCACAACTGCTCATATATATATACAATATATACACAGTGCTGGCCAAAAGTATTGGCACCCCTGCAATTCTGTCAGAGAATACTCAGTTTATTCCTGAAAATGATTGCAATCACAAATTCTTTGGTATTATTATCTTCATTTATTTTGTTTGCAATGACAAAACACAAAAGAGAATGAAACAAAAATCAAATCATTGATCATTTCACACAAAACTCCAAAAATGGGCCAGACAAAAGTATTGGCACTCTTAGCCTAATACTTGGTTGCACAACCTTTAACCAAAATAACTGCGAACAACCGCTTCCGGTAACCATCAATGAGTTTCTTACAATGTTCTGCTGGAATTTTAGACCATTCTTCTTTGGCAAACTGCTCCAGGTCCCTGAGATTTGAAGGGTGCCTTCTCCAAACTGCCATTTTGAGATCTCTCCACAGGTGTTCTATGGGATTCAGGTCTGGACTCATTGCTGGCAACTTTAGTAGTATCCAGTGCTTTCTCTCAAACCATTTTCTAGTGCTTTTTTGAAGTGTGTTTTGGGTCATTGTCCTGCTGGAAGACCCATGACCTCTGAGGAAGACCCAGCTTTCTCACACTGGGCCCTACATTATGCTGCAAAATTTATTGGTAGTCTTCAGACTTCATAATGCCATGCACACGGTCAAGCAGTCCAGTGCCAAAGGCAGCAAAGCAACACCAAAGCATCAGGGAACTTCCGCCATCTTTGACTGTAGGGACCGTGTTCTTTTCTTTGGATGCCTCTTTTTTCTCCTGTAAACTCTATGTTGATGGCTTTTCCCAAAAAGCTCTACTTTTGTCTCATCTGACCAGAGAACATTCTTCCAAAACATTTTAGGCTTTCTCAGGTAAGTTTTGGCAAACTCCAGCCTGGCTTATTTTACATCTTGGGGTAAGAAGTGGAGTCTTCCTGGGTATCCTTCCATACAGTCCCTTTTCATTCAGACGCCGACAGATAGTACGGGTTGACACTGTTGTACCCTCGGACTGCAGGGGAGCTTGAACTTGTTTGGATGTTAGTCGGGGTTCTTTATACACCATCCGCACAATCTTGCGTTGAAATCTCTCGTCAATTTTTCTTTTCCTTCCACATCTAGGGAGGTTAGCCACAGTGCCATGGGCTTTAAACTTCTGGATGACACTGCGCACCGTAGACACAGGAACTTTCAGGTCTTTGGAGATGGACTTGTAGCCTTGAGATTGCTCATGCTAACTCACAATTTGGATTCTCAAGTCCTGAGACAGTTCTTTGGTCTTCTTTCTTTTCTCCATGCTCAATGTGGTACACACAAGAACACAGGACAGAGGTTGAGTCAACTTTAATCCATGTCAACTGGCTGCAAGTGTGATTTATTATTGCCAACACCTGTTAGGTGCCACAGGTAAGTTACAGGTGCTGTTAATTACACAAATTAGAGAAGCATCACATGATTTTTCAAACAGTGACAATACTTTTGTCCACCCCCTTTTTTATGTTTGGTGTGGAATTATATCCAATTTGACTTTATGACAATTTTTTTTTTTTTTCATTGAAGACAAATTAAATGAAGATAATAATACCAAAGAATTTGTGATTGCAATCATTTTCAGGAATAAACTGAGTATTCTCTGACAGAATTGCAGGGGTGCCAATACTTTTGGCCAGCACTGTATATATATATATATATATATATATATATATATATACAGCATATACACAATACATATATATCTATATCTGCAGCTTTGTTGCCATAAAAGAAGGGGGGCTCAGGCATAATTTCTTGTACAGGGGCTTCAAGCGGTCAGTGTCCGCTCCTGCAAATCACATAATTGTGATCACGTGCCCACCTGCTCCTGGCATCTACACAGGAGAATCGTAACAGTGCACATACAGCGCACACTGCATGCACTGCTCGGATTCACAAGTCTCCAGTGACATAGAGTGACTGCAGACTTGAGTCCCAAACCTGGACAATGCCATTAATATTTACCCCAACCCCTTTGAGCATTTGATATTGGATGATTTAATGTAAATAGGTCTGTTGTAATGTACATTAAGCGTGTAATTTACCATGACTAATACAAATACTCCTTTATATTTTAATTACTTTCAATAACCAACTTCATTCAGCAAGGCATTAAATTATTAAATGGGACCTTTTGTAAACTCTGTATCATGTTCAGTAAATGTGGCCAAAGAAATGGAATTCTCCATTAATTCTCGTCCCTTGCTGTGATGCCTTGTATCTGTGAAGGAGGAACAATAAATGAGAAACCGTTTGACTGATTTTGCAGTGACTAGCATCTCTTCCCAGCAGCATCCATGTGTCACCAACTTGTCACACTGACCAGACTTCCTATTCGTGACAATACACTGATACTACCCTGCTCAACACTTTTTATCAGAGTTTGTTACCCCTGCACATAGTCCATGGGAACACCCCATTCACAAACACAAGAGCTTCCTCAGCAGTGGTCTGGGTTATCTCTCCATGACTTGATGTAAACATTTCTTTTTTCATCCTCCAACCAGACATTAATTATGTGAATGGGGAGCCGTCAGCCCTTACTAACTCCACACTGGGGAATTTGCCCAAAGCTTTATATTTTTGAATCAGTAAATCTGGCTTTATTTGAAAGATTCATTCCCCTATGCATGGGATATGACAGACTCAAACATTGCAATAAATGTCAGTAGGTGACTTCCTTGCAAATATATTGTGCACCTGCAGCCTATGAATAGTAAAGCAAGGCATGAAGTGAAAAATATATCAATCCATCTCTCATCATTATCTGCCTGTCTTTGTTTGACTGATAAATACAATAAGAAATGTACCAACACAGGAAAGAAAAAGAATACAAGTTAACTCCTTTATTACTGGAACAGGCATTTAATTTTTTCGTCGAAATACTTCAGTCTCCCAAGGAATGGAAAAGCTTCCTTTAAGCTTTAGACTGACAAGAAACCTCCTCTTCTCAAGTGAAATTCTTGCCATTTGATGTAACAGATGAAGCACGTTGATGTAGAAAAGCTGTGATCATGATGATGGAGTGTAAAATTTTAAGAGATAGCTGGAAATGTTAAGAGAACCTTGCTGTATTTATAAAATGTCATATGTAATGTACTTCAGTGGCAAAAAATGTAGGACTACTCACTTCTATGACACAATGATGTATATATATATACATATATACAGTTAGGTCCAGAAATATTTGGACAATGACTCAATTTTCGCGAGTTGGGCTCTGCATGCCACCACATTGGATTTGAAATGAAACTTCTACAACAGAATTCAAGTGCAGATTGTAACGTTTAATTTGAAGGTTTGAACAAAAATATCTGATAGAAATTGTAGGAATTGTACACATTTCTTTACAAACACTCCACATTTTAGGAGGTCAAAAGTAATTGGACAAATAAACCAAACCCAAAAAAATATTTTTATTTTCAATATTTTGTTGCGAATCCTTTGGAGGCAATCACTGCCTTAAGTCTGGAAACCATGGACATCACCAAACGCTGGGTTTCCTCCTTCTTAATGCTTTGCCAGGCCTTTACAGCCGCAGCCTTCAGGTCTTGCTTGTTTGTGGGTCTTTCCGTCTTAAGTCTGGATTTGAGCAAGTGAAATGCATGCTCAATTGGGTTAAGATCTGGTGATTGACTTGGCCATTGCAGAATGTTCCACTTTTTTGCAATCATGAACTCCTGGGTAGCTTTGGCTGTATGCTTGGGGTCATTGTCCATCTGTACTATGAAGCGCCGTCCGATCAACTTTGCGGCATTTGGCTGAATCTGGGCTGAAAGTATATCCCGGTACACTTCAGAATTCATCCGGCTACTCTTGTCTGCTGTTATGTCATCAATAAACACAAGTGACCCAGTGCCATTGAAAGCCATGCATGCCCATGCCATCACGTTGCCTCCACCATGTTTTACAGAGGATGTGGTGTGCCTTGGATCATGTGCCGTTCCCTTTCTTCTGCAAACTTTTTTCTTCCCATCATTCTGGTACAGGTTGATCTTTGTCTCATCTGTCCATAGAATACTTTTCCAGAACTGAGCTGGCTTCATGAGGTGTTTTTCAGCAAATTTAACTCTGGCCTGTCTATTTTTGGAATTGATGAATGGTTTGCATCTAGATGTGAACCCTTTGTATTTACTTTCATGGAGTCTTCTCTTTACTGTTGACTTAGAGACAGATACACCTACTTCACTGAGAGTGTTCTGGACTTCAGTTGATGTTGTGAACGGGTTCTTCTTCACCAAAGAAAGTATGCGGCGATCATCCACCACTGTTGTCATCCGTGGACGCCCAGGCCTTTTTGAGTTCCCAAGCTCACCAGTCAATTCCTTTTTTCTCAGAATGTACCCGACTGTTGATTTTGCTACTCCAAGCATGTCTGCTATCTCTCTGATGGATTTTTTCTTTTTTTTCAGCCTCAGGATGTTTTGCTTCACCTCAATTGAGAGTTCCTTAGACCGCATGTTGTCTGGTCACAGCAACAGCTTCCAAATTCAAAACCACACACCTGTAATCAACCCCAGACCTTTTAACTACTTCATTGATTACAGGTTAACGAGGGAGATGCCTTCAGAGTTAATTGCAGCCCTTAGAGTCCCTTGTCCAATTACTTTTGGTCCCTTGAAAAAGAGGAGGCTATGCATTACAGAGCTATGATTCCTAAACCCTTTTTCCGATTTGGATGTGAAAACTCTCATATTGCAGCTGGGAGTGTGCACTTTCAGCCCATATTATATATATAATTGTATTTCTGAACATGTTTTTGTAAACAGCTAAAATAACAAAACTTGTGTCACTGTCCAAATATTTCTGGACCTAACTGTATATATATATATATATATATATATATATATATATACTGTTCGGCGCAATTGAGTTCATGCCTTTTTGAAAAGAAAAGTACAATCTTTTACCAATTTTTCACTGGATACATGAACACTATCTAAAAGACTGAGGTTCATAGAACTTTTTTTTTAACTAATAACATAAAGGTAAAGTTAATAACACCTTTCATTACAAATATTATTTTCAGTTTTACTCAAATTGGTTTATATAAAAATGACTATCCACCATCTCAATAATTTCTATTTCTAGTATTTTGCATGATCTGAATTATTTTTTTTGGACATCGCAGTCTTTAGGGATGAAATGAACAAATGCTGACATATTGCTATATCTATATTTTTCCATTCTTCAAGAACGACCTCTTTTAGAGCCTCAATGCTGGATGGAGAGTGACGCTCAACTTGTATCTTTCAGAACTTGTCATAGGTTTTTGATTGGATTCTTTTCAATAGACATACTTGGCCACTGAATCACTTATAGCATTATTAACAAATGCCTGAAAAGTGGAATACAGTTCAATAGTATCAATAAAGATAACAACATGGACTTGAGTGAAACAGAATTGTCAGATAGTGGATATAAATGGCTTATCTGACAAACAAAAGAAGAAAGTCTAACATTAACATAATAAAAGGCTAAGAAAAGAAAAGAAAATGAAAAAAGTAGTGGAAGGGACCTTTATTATTGCCAGCACTCTTTAATAAATGTAAAGGTGGCAAAAGTATCAGTTCCATAAAGCTGTATATTGCTGGAAATTCTCAAGATACAATCAGTATGACCGGGGTATTTTGGATGGTGAGATAAGCATGTTATAGATGAAGTAATGGCCGAGGGACCACCATCCAGCAGAGTTCAATTATGGTACACAAGACAAGGTGGCAGAAACAAGGGTTACAGCTTAAGGCTATGTGCGCACGTTGCGTAATTACATGCAGTTACGCTGCGCTTTGTAGCGCAGCGTAACTGCATGCGTCCTGCGTCCCTTGCATAATCTATGAAGATTATGCAGGAGCCGTGCGCACGTGGCGTCTTAGAGCGCAGCGCTTCGGTTGCTGCCCAAAGCGCGCGTTCTAAGAAGTGACATGTCACTTCTTCCGTGCGCTTCGCCTGCAGCCCCTGCTCTGTCTATGGGAGGAGCTGCAGTCAGAGTGCATGGAATCGGCTTTTTTTTTTTCACTATGGACATTTTCTGCAGCGATTAGAAGTGCACATGTTCTCTTCAGATCGCTGCAGAAATTTCTGCAGTGACTGTACGCAACGTGCGCACATAGCCTTAAGGCTACTTTACACACTGCGATATCGGTCCCGATATCGCTAGTGTGGGTACCCGCCCCCATCTGTTGCGCGACACGGGCAAATCGCTGCCCGTGCCGCACAACAGCCGTCACACATACTTACCTGTCCGGCGACGTCGCTGTGATGGGTGAACCGCCTCCTTTCTAAGGGGGCGGTCCGTGCGGCGTCATAGCGACGTCACTGAAGCGTCAATGAACCACCGCCCAATAGCAGCGGAGGGGCGGAGATGAGCGGGACGTAACATCCCGCCCACCTCCTTCCTTCCTCATAGCGGCCGGGAGGCAGGTAAGGGGAGCTTCCTCGTTCCTGCGACGTCACACGCAGCGATGTGTGCTGCCGCAGGAACGAGGAACAACTTCGTTACTGCTGCACTAAAGATTTTTAAGAATGGACCCCCATGTCGCCGATTAGCGATTTTGCATGTTTTTGCAACGATGCAAAATTGCTTATCGGTGTCACATGCAACGGCATCGCTAATGCGGCCGGATGTGCGTCACAAAATCCGTGACCCCAACGACTCCGCATTAGCGATGTCGCAGCGTGTAAAGCCCGCTTTAGGCTGCTTTCACACTACGTTTTTTTAACATGTGTCCTGAACGTTTTTTTAACGCCATAACGGATCCAGTGCAAATGCGTTTTCATTTCAATGCATTTGCAATGGACTCGTGTCAACATGCGTTCACATGCGTTTGCGTGCATTATAGTGAGGATCCAGCGAGTTGCAGTTTTTTAACATTTTTCAAAAACGCTACTTGTAGCCTTTTTGAGCTGCGTCCAAATACTGCAAATTGCTGGATCCTGACTATACTGCATGCAAACGCATGTGAACGCTGGCATGCTGATAGACAGGATCCTGCTTGCTCTACTGAGCATGCACAGAAACCAGCCTCGGGTGATCAGTCATACTCTCACCCTCCCTCTCTGTCTCTCCCCACCTCCCTCTCTCCCCTCTCTCTCCCTCTTCTCTCTCTCTCCCCCTCCTGAGAGCTGCAGACACTCGTAACCAAGATAAATATCGGGTAACCAAGGAAAGCGCTTCTCTTAGTTACCCGATGTTTACGTTGGTTACGTGTGCAGGGAGACGGCTCCTAGCATCTGCAGACGCTCATAACAAAGATAAATATCGGGTATCCAAGCAAGTTACCCAATGTTTACCTTGGTTACGGGCCTCTGCAGGTGCTAGGAGCCGGCTCCCAGTCTATCACGTTCAGTTCCTCTCACTCCGGTCACGTGACTCCAATGCCCGCCCATAAACTTAAAGTGACAGGATCCTGCAAAATAACACATGCGTCTGCATGCATTTTTTTGCTGTAAAAGCAGAATCCACTTTTGCAGCAAAAAACGTTCATGACGCATGTTAAAAAAAATTAACAACCTCATGTCCTAATGGTTAGCTTCTGGCACTCCAAAATAGCATAATTGTACACATTATATTGGGCATCAATGGATGACCAAATCAAAGGAGTGACACCATTTTCCAATAAAAAACAATCTTTATTTAAACATATATTTAAAATATTTTAGCATAAAGGTACCGAATAAAAGAGAGACACTAGCAGGAAAAGTAATTGAATCCCTATAATAGTCTTAAGTCAATAACTGGGATATTCACACCAAAATCCAGGTGAATATGTATGTTTTACAGCCAAATATCATGTGTTTAATGGACCAAATGCAGACTCTGCGATTCTAACTGCGTTACTATCAATATTGCAAATATTCTTCGATGCAAAGTTCCCCTATGAATAATTTATACTCATGAGAATAAATAAATAAGTAAAAGAGTATATAGGGTCCCTTATGCAGGAAAGTAATTCAGGAATGCAGTATAGGTTTCAAGTAAACACACATAGCAGTTACCACAGAGCCCGCATACGTCCATAAACAATAAGAGTCATTAGAGATAGGCTGACACCGAACACAATAGTATCACAGAATTACATCACCTGGATAGAAGTGACCTGCCGTGACCCTCACACTCCGACACGTGTTTCGCAAATGGCTTTCTCGAGGAGCGTGTCAGAGGTGAGGGGCGGGCTGGTTTAAAAGCACCAAGTGACCAATGAAAGACGAAGAACTCTGACCGCGTTATTGCGTCAGAGCAGGAAGCAGAGTAATCCAATTAGGCGGCGCATGACAGCAGTTGCCACAGACGCTAGTAAATGGACCTCCCACAAATCGCGATCATGTGACCGTGATGTCATGACCCATATGATAGTGAGTCATGGCAACCATGTAACGCTATCTGACGTGATGTGGGACGGCCTGCAAGCGGCACGGCGGTCATGCGCACTAGGTAATCTGCAATACTTAGAGAAAAACAGAGAGAGGTATTTCAACTATTTAGTGCCCATTGTCAGCGAAACAAAACAAATGGACGTCAAAAAGGCACACCTTTGACTAGCGGGATGTCAAGACAACAAATAGTTATATATTAGCGTGCACACATACAGGACAAATAATGACAAGCCCTTATTACCATACATTATCTATGTCACATGATTAAAAATCACACTAATCCATAATACAAATAACAGCTAACAGTCCCTAAAACAGCTTGAAAGGTGGCTCCTTCTCCTGGATCGTTCATGAAGCATGTTAAAAAAAGTGTGAAAGCAGCCTTATTTACATGCAGGAGATAAGTGTTTATGCAAGTGAACAGGGATTAAGTAATCTGTTAACAGTCAAGTTTAAAACTGCTTATTCTAGTTGAAGTGCCCCAACTATACGTTGCTCCAGATATTACAAATATCAATTCAACAGTACAACCAGGCAAGCACAAAATTTTCACTATTACTCTGCACTAACAACCTAGCTGTGACCTCCGCTACTCAGGTTATCACACTCTTGCTACTAAGGACTATGCTATGCCCTATTAAGTGTGCAGACTGGTAAAGACTCATGGTATAGTTGAGGGGGAACAAGACCACTCCCAGGAGTTTGGTGCTGCATACTTATCATTGCACAATTCTCCTTGCAGGGCAGGGTCTCCTGGGGGGGTGACGTTTCTTCTTCTATTCATTTTCATCGACCTAGGAGCACCTCGGTCTCCTACTTGCTTGATGGTGAGCAGGACTTTCTTACAATTTGGTTCACTGGTGTGAGGAAAGAGTTAACCTTTTTGACTGGTTAGAAAAATAATAGAAATTCATTCTCCCTTGCAAGAACAAGACCAGACTTATTTACGTAATAAACTCTGAGACCAAACTCAAGGACACAGAATGTTTTTACTTAGAAACAACTGAAAACATCTTATTAGGGAAGAAGAAATGTTATAGATTGTTATGGGAATAAAAGTCATTATGTTAATTTCTCTTGCTGGGAACAAGTAATCCACGCCTTTAATGAATATGTATGTTGCATAGTTACGCCCTAATCAACTTTGTATAACTTTGTAATGTAAACAAAATCAATACAGTTCTAATTGGGAGCCACACATCTCCAGGTCTTATGTGTATAACAGCGTCTGCCTGTTTTCATTGAGCTGGAATAGCAGAGGGGGTTTACCGGTATTCTCTCCGCATTCGGACATCGCTGGCAACAGCTGTGACCGTTAGGTCAACCTAACATTATCTGGCGCCCGAAAGTGGGGACCCGTGTTTATCCCAGGACGCGGTGGATCATCTTGCCAAACCGAGGAGGAGGTGACCGGACGTGGGGACCAGAAATACCTGGCCAGGTAAGAGTTGAACGCTTTCTGCTCTTTGCTCTGCTCCCCATCTCTGTTCTCTTCCCTCCTCTACGTACAAGAGGTACACTGTGAGTAGATACTGGGTTATTGGCGGGTGTTACGGTTGCTGCGAGCACTGGAGACTATGTCCAGATTTCTTGCTACTGCACATGTGCGAGCGCTGGAGACTAAGTCCAGATTTCATGCTACTGCACATGTGCGAGCGCCAGAGACTAAGTCCTATCTTGGAGCCATTGCACATGTGCGGGTGACATCATCGCTGACACGAGGTCACATGTCTCTGACACCTTCTATGCCGATTGGTCGCTGGTCATGTGCTTGTGACGCCTTGCTCGGTGATAGACCAGCATGACGTCACTCCTGTCGTTCTGGCAGCGGATTGGCTCTGTGTCCTCCATCTTGGATGAGGCACAGAGTCTATATAAGACCCTGACACATGCCGCATGGCGCTCAGTCCTCTTGGTTCATGCATAAGAGTAGACGCTCTGTGCGCGTTCCTCTAGGCATTTCTCTGTCTATGCTAGGTGAGCGCTACCGACAGGGTAGCGTTCTTATACCTTACAGCTTCGGCTGCTGTCCGTATCCTTACCTCTTAGGGGAGCGGACATAGGCAGGTGCCTGAGGCACATGGTCTGGCTGGGCCTTGTGATTCGACTCGTAGGTGGACGTTGCCGCTAGGGTAACGTTCCTTATACTGCGTCTGGCAGTTGTTCGTATCCTCGCACACTAGGGGAGCGAACAGAGGTAGGAGCTTTGTGCGGCTTACGCTGCTGTTCGTCTCTTTTGCACAAACTAGAAGAGCGGACCTAGGCAGGTGCCATATCTAGTGGTTCGTGTCCTCGCACACTAGTGGAGCGAACGCAGGTAGGAGCTTTGTGCGGCTTACGCTGCTGTTCGTCTCTTTTGCACCACTAGAAGAGCGGACCTAGGTAGGTGCCATTTTGCACACATTGCATTTGTCTCTGTGATTATTAACAGAGATCATTCCACACACCCTCCAAGTAAGGGAGGAATTGCTTTACTTACTTATTATATCCTTCTGTGAGTTAACAGAGGTATTGCACTCTGCCATAGTCTGCAGCAAAGTCTTTGCACGGTGGACCCTGACTGTCTGATACTCCTTTAAGTTATTATCAGACAGCCCCCCGTAACATTAGGACTGAGCCAAGGGTCTGGCAGTTATGGCAGAATATCAGCAGTTACACCGTTACATACAAGTACTTGAGTCACGGCTCAAGAGTATAGAGGATAAACCTCAGACCATGGTGACAGCTGCACATGATCCTCGACTTGCTCTGCCAAACAGATATTCTGGCGATGCCAGATCATGTCGTGGTTTCATTAGTCAGTGTCAGATACACCTAGAGGTCAACTCTTCTTGCTTCTCTACTGAGAGGTCCAGAGTAGGCTTTATCATCTCCTTACTTCAGGACAAAGCCTTAGAATGGGCGACTCCCCTATGGGAGCGCTCTGATGTGGTTACTCTGAGACATCAAGACTTTCTTGATGCTCTTAAGGCGGTATTCATGGGTCCGCAGGTTACCCATGATGCGGCTCTGAGACTGTTAGATCTATCTCAGGGTTCGTTATCCACTAGTTCTTATGCCATTGCTTTCAGAACTCTGGTGGCAGAACTAGATTGGCCAGAGAAGGTGTTGATTCCTATCTTCTGGAGAGGGTTGGCAGGCTATGTCAAGGATGCTCTTGCTACTCGTGAGGTCCCTGCTTCTCTGGAGGACTTGATCACAGTAGCAACGAGGATCGATGTACGCCATAAGGAACGTAGACTCGAGGTCTCTTCCTCATGCCCTAAGCATCGGGCTATTCCAGTTGTTGAGGGTCCACTACCATCTTCCTCAGCATCTGAAACATCTCCCACTCCTATGGAGTTAGGTCATACGTCCTCCAGACTATGCAAGTCTGGTCCTCCTATATGTTACGTATGTCGTCAGGCTGGGCACTATGCCAACAAGTGTCCTAGTCGTCAGGGAAACTCCCTGGCCTAGTAACCATTAGAGGGGGGTTACTAGAGACGTCTTCTGCACCCTCTAAGTGTTGTATCCCAGGTCAGCTCTCGTTATCTGAGAATACATGGCCTATTATGGCTTTTGTGGATTCCGGAGCTGACGGGATTTTTGTGTCCTCAGGATTTGTAAAGGGACACAATATTCCCTCTATCATGTTAGAGGCGCCTATTCCTGTCCGTGTTGTTAATGGAACTATGTTGTCTGACTCCATTACATTGAGGACAGTTCCCTTGCGCCTTTCCCTGTCTCAGGGTCACATAGAGGAGATTTCTTTTCTTGTTTTGCCTGAGGGTATAGACGACGTCCTTCTGGGCCTTCCATGGCTTCGGACTCATGCTCCTCACATTGACTGGGAGTCTGACAGCATTATTAGTTGGGGTTCGAAATGTCAGTCCCGATGTCTTCCCTTACCACCTAAGGTTGTTGCGGTTGCATCAACTGATCTCTCTCCCATACCTACACCCTATTTGGATTTCGCTGACATGTTCTCCAAACAGGGTGCTGAGGTTCTTCCACCCCATAGGCCGTATGACTGTGCCATAGACCTTATCCCAGGTTCGGTTCCACCTAAAGGCAGGGTTTACCCCCTGTCAATACCTGAGTCAGAGGCCATGTCGACCTATATAAGAGAGAGTTTAGAGAAGGGGTTCATTCGTAAGTCTGTCTCTCCCGCGGGAGCTGGGTTTTTCTTTGTTCGGAAGAAAGAGGGTGATTTGCGTCCCTGCATAGATTACAGGGGTCTCAACGCAATCACAATAAAGAACAAATACCCATTACCTTTCATTTCGGAGCTCTTTGACAGACTGAGAGGAGCTCAAGTTTTTACGAAGTTGGATCTGCGGGGTGCGTATAACTTGGTACGAATTCGAAAGGGTGACGAATGGAAGACCGCTTTTAACACCCGAGACGGTCACTATGAATACCTCGTCATGCCTTTTGGGTTATGTAATGCACCCGCAGTATTTCAGGACTTCGTAAACAATGTGTTCAGGGATTTACTGTTATCCTCAGTAGTGGTGTATCTGGACGACATCCTGATTTTTTCTCCTGATCTGGAGACTCATCGTCAGGATGTCATTCGTGTCCTTTCCCGTTTAAGGGAGCACTCATTGTTTGCTAAACTCGAGAAATGTGTATTCGAGCAGTCCTCATTGCCTTTTTTGGGTTACATTATCTCACAAGAGGGCCTGGCTATGGATCCTGCGAAGCTCTCTGCTGTCCTGGAATGGTCCGAACCTCATTCCTTGAAGGCGGTGCAACGCTTCTTAGGATTCATAAATTATTACAGGCAGTTCATACCCCATTTTTCGACTTTGGTGGCCCCTTTGGTGGCCTTGACTAAGAAAGGTGCTAATCCCAAAGCCTGGTCTACTGAGACATCTCAGGCTTTCGAGGCAGTAAAAAGACACTTCAACTGCTCCCGTTCTTCAAAGACCCGATGAGAGTAAGCCCTTCCTCTTAGAGGTTGATGCCTCTTCAGTGGGTGCTGGTGCGGTCTTGTATCAAAAGAACGGTGCAGGTAGAAAAAGGCCGTGTTTCTTCTTTGCTAAAACCTTTTCACCGGCAGAGAGAAACTATACCATTGGGGATAGGGAGCTGCTCGCCCTGAGACTAGCCTTGGAGGAGTGGCGTCACTTGCTGGAAGGAGCAAAACATCCTTTCCAGGTCTATACAGACCATAAGAATCTGACGTACTTACAAACCGCTCAGCGTCTGAATCCTCGCCAAGCCCGCTGGTCCTTGTTTTTCTCCCGCTTTCACTTCTCCATCAACTATCTGTCTGGGAGTAAGAATAACAAGGCAGACGCCCTGTCTCGCTCTATGCTTTCTACCCAGGAAGAGATTGACGAACCTCGTCTTATCCTTCCCTCCAGGGTTTTTCATACGCTCTCCCCTGTGACGTTAGACCAAATCCCACCGGGCAAGACCTTTGTTCCGCCTGATCGACAGAATGATATACTGTCATGGGCCCACACCTCAAAGGTGGGTGGGCATTTTGGTATTAGGCGGACACGAGAGTTACTGGAGAGGTGGTATTGGTGGCCACACTTAGCCAGCCATGTCAAGAGATATGTCGGTTCCTGCTACTCGTGTGCTCGCAACCGTCCATTACGGCAGAGACCGGCTGGGCTCTTGCATCCTTTACCGGTGCCAGATAGACCATGGGAGGTGGTAGGCATGGACTTTGTGGGTGATCTTCCATGTTCACAGGGACATAGATTTGTGTGGGTCATTACGGACCATTTCTCCCGGATGGTTCATCTCGTACCATTATCGAAAATCCCATCTTCCAGGGTACTAGCCAAACTATTCCTCAAGCATGTCTTTAGGCTTCACGGGATGCCAGATCGTATCATTTGTGATAGAGGCCCGCAATTTGCTTCCCGTTTCTGGCGAGATCTTTGTAGCCTTCTGCAAATTGAGTTGAATCTCTCTTCGGCATACCATCCGGAGACCAATGGTTTGGTTGAGCGTACCAATCAATCTATGATTATATACCTTCGACACTTTGTTGCTGAGAACCACGATAACTGGTCCTCCCTCCTACCCTGGGCAGAATTTGCCCTTAACAATTCGCTGGCTGAGGCCACTGGGCAGACACCGTTCGTACTCAATAATGGGCAACACCCTAGGGTACCGGTACCGTTTCCCGCTGCGGCACCTCCTCCTCTTGTGGCCGACTGGGCAACTAATGCCAGAGAGGTTTGGGATCGAACTCAAGAGTCGATCCAAGCAGCTAAGGACCGTATGAAGACGGTGTCCGATCGGTTTCGTCGCCCGGCTCCTGTCTTTTCTCCAGGGGACTTTGTGTGGCTCTCTGCAAAACACGTGAGACTTAGAGTGAGCTCTTTCAAATTTGCTCCTCGCTTCCTGGGTCCTTATGAGGTTCTTCGACAGGTAAATCCTGTAGTCTACCAATTGAAGTTACCTGTCCATCTTAGGATTCATGACAAATTCCATGTCTCACTGCTAAAGCCGGCTATTTTACCTCACGCTCGTGAAGTGCACTCTCCTGCCTCTGATTCCTCTCGCTCTAGCTATGAGGTACGAGCCATAGTTGGTTCTAAGATGGTTAGAGGGCGCAGGTTCTTCTTGATAGATTGGGAGGGCTATGGCCCGGAACATCGCTCTTGGGAGCCTGAGGAGGCTGTCCATGCTCCCGACTTAGTTGCCGATTACCTGCGTCGCCGGGAGGGGGGCCCTTGAGGGGGAGGTACTGTTACGGTTGCTGCGAGCACTGGAGACTATGTCCAGATTTCTTGCTACTGCACATGTGCGAGCGCTGGAGACTAAGTCCAGATTTCTTGCTACTGCACATGTGCGAGCGCTGGAGACTAAGTCCAGATTTCATGCTACTGCACATGTGCGAGCGCTGGAGACTAAGTCCAGATTTCTTGCTACTGCACATGTGCGAGCGCCAGAGACTAAGTCCTATCTTGGAGCTATTGCACATGTGCGGGTGACATCATCGCTGACACGAGGTCACATGTCTCTGACACCTTCTATGCCGATTGGTCGCTGGTCATGTGCTTGTGACGCCTTGCTCGGTGATAGGCCAGCATGACGTCACTCCTGTCGTTCTGGCAGCGGATTGGCTCTGTGTCCTCCATCTTGGATGAGGCACAGAGTCTATATAAGACCCTGACACATGCCGCATGGCGCTCAGTCCTCTTGGTTCATGCATAAGAGTAGACGCTCTGTGCGCGTTCCTCTAGGCATTTCTCTGTCTATGCTAGGTGAGCGCTACCAACAGGGTAGCGTTCTTATACCTTACAGCTTCGGCTGCTGTCCGTATCCTTACCTCTTAGGGGAGCGGACATAGGCAGGTGCCTGAGGCACATGGTCTGGCTGGGCCTTGTGATTCGACTCGTAGGTGGACGTTGCCGCTAGGGTAACGTTCCTTATACTGCGTCTGGCAGTTGTTCGTATCCTCGCACACTAGGGGAGCGAACAGAGGTAGGAGCTTTGTGCGGCTTACGCTGCTGTTCGTCTCTTTTGCACCACTAGAAGAGCGGACCTAGGCAGGTGCCATATCTAGTGGTTCGTGTCCTCGCACACTAGTGGAGCGAACGCAGGTAGGAGCTTTGTGCGGCTTACGCTGCTGTTCGTCTCTTTTGCACCACTAGAAGAGCGGACCTAGGTAGGTGCCATTTTGCACACATTGCATTTGTCTCTGTGATTATTAACAGAGATCATTCCACACACCCTCCAAGTAAGGGAGGAATTGCTTTACTTACTTATTATATCCTTCTGTGAGTTAACAGAGGTATTGCACTCTGCCATAGTCTGCAGCAAAGTCTTTGCACGGTGGACCCTGACTGTCTGATACTCCTTTAAGTTATTATCAGACAGCCCCCCGTAACATTAGGACTGAGCCAAGGGTCTGGCAGTTATGGCAGAATATCAGCAGTTACACCGTTACATACAAGTACTTGAGTCACGGCTCAAGAGTATAGAGGATAAACCTCAGACCATGGTGACAGCTGCACATGATCCTCGACTTGCTCTGCCAAACAGATATTCTGGCGATGCCAGATCATGTCGTGGTTTCATTAGTCAGTGTCAGATACACCTAGAGGTCAACTCTTCTCGCTTCTCTACTGAGAGGTCCAGAGTAGGCTTTATCATCTCCTTACTTCAGGACAAAGCCTTAGAATGGGCGACTCCCCTATGGGAGCGCTCTGATGTGGTTACTCTGAGACATCAAGACTTTCTTGATGCTCTTAAGGCGGTATTCATGGGTCCGCAGGTTACCCATGATGCGGCTCTGAGACTGTTAGATCTATCTCAGGGTTCGTTATCCACTAGTTCTTATGCCATTGCTTTCAGAACTCTGGTGGCAGAACTAGATTGGCCAGAGAAGGTGTTGATTCCTATCTTCTGGAGAGGGTTGGCAGGCTATGTCAAGGATGCTCTTGCTACTCGTGAGGTCCCTGCTTCTCTGGAGGACTTGATCACAGTAGCAACGAGGATCGATGTACGCCATAAGGAACGTAGACTCGAGGTCTCTTCCTCATGCCCTAAGCATCGGGCTATTCCAGTTGTTGAGGGTCCACTACCATCTTCCTCAGCATCTGAAACATCTCCCACTCCTATGGAGTTAGGTCATACGTCATCCAGACTACGCAAGTCTGGTCCTCCTATATGTTACGTATGTCGTCAGGCTGGGCACTATGCCAACAAGTGTCCTAGTCGTCAGGGAAACTCCCTGGCCTAGTAACCATTAGAGGGGGGTTACTAGAGACGTCTTCTGCACCCTCTAAGTGTTGTATCCCAGGTCAGCTCTCGTTATCTGAGAATACATGGCCTATTATGGATTTTGTGGATTCCGGAGCTGACGGGATTTTTGTGTCCTCAGGATTTGTAAAGGGACACAATATTCCCTCTATCATGTTAGAGGCGCCTATTCCTGTCCGTGTTGTTAATGGAACTATGTTGTCTGACTCCATTACATTGAGGACAGTTCCCTTGCGCCTTTCCCTGTCTCAGGGTCACATAGAGGAGATTTCTTTTCTTGTTTTGCCTGAGGGTATAGACGACGTCCTTCTGGGCCTTCCATGGCTTCGGACTCATGCTCCTCACATTGACTGGGAGTCTGACAGCATTATTAGTTGGGGTTCGAAATGTCAGTCCCGATGTCTTCCCTTACCACCTAAGGTTGTTGCGGTTGCATCAACTGATCTCTCTCCCATACCTACACCCTATTTGGATTTCGCTGACGTGTTCTCCAAACAGGGTGCTGAGGTTCTTCCACCCCATAGGCCGTATGACTGTGCCATAGACCTTATCCCAGGTTCGGTTCCACCTAAAGGCAGGGTTTACCCCCTGTCAATACCTGAGTCTGAGGCCATGTCGACCTATATAAGAGAGAGTTTAGAGAAGGGGTTCATTCGTAAGTCTGTCTCTCCCGCGGGAGCTGGATTTTTCTTTGTTCGGAAGAAAGAGGGTGATTTGCGTCCCTGCATAGATTACAGGGGTCTCAACGTAATCACAATAAAGAACAAATACCCATTACCTTTAATTTCGGAGCTCTTTGACAGACTGAGAGGAGCTCAAGTTTTTACGAAGTTGGATCTGCGGGGTGCGTATAACTTGGTACGAATTCGAAAGGGTGACGAATGGAAGACCGCTTTTAACACCCGAGACGGTCACTATGAATACCTCGTCATGCCTTTTGGGTTATGTAATGCACCCGCAGTATTTCAGGACTTCGTAAACGATGTGTTCAGGGATTTACTGTTATCCTCAGTAGTGGTGTATCTGGATGACATCCTGATTTTTTCTCCTGATCTGGAGACTCATCGTCAGGATGTCATTCGTGTCCTTTCCCGTTTAAGGGAGCACTCATTGTTTGCTAAACTCGAGAAATGTGTATTCGAGCAGTCCTCATTGCCTTTTTTGGGTTACATTATCTCACAAGAGGGCCTGGCTATGGATCCTGCGAAGCTCTCTGCTGTCCTGGAATGGTCCGAACCTCATTCCTTGAAGGCGGTGCAACGCTTCTTAGGATTCATAAATTATTACAGGCAGTTCATACCCCATTTTTCGACTTTGGTGGCCCCTTTGGTGGCCTTGACTAAGAAAGGTGCTAATCCCAAAGCCTGGTCTACTGAGACATCTCAGGCTTTCGAGGCAGTAAAAAGACACTTCAACTGCTCCCGTTCTTCAAAGACCCGATGAGAGTAAGCCCTTCCTCTTAGAGGTTGATGCCTCTTCAGTGGGTGCTGGTGCGGTCTTGTATCAAAAGAACGGTGCAGGTAGAAAAAGGCCGTGTTTCTTCTTTGCTAAAACCTTTTCACCGGCAGAGAGAAACTATACCATTGGGGATAGGGAGCTGCTCGCCCTGAGACTAGCCTTGGAGGAGTGGCGTCACTTGCTGGAAGGAGCAAAACATCCTTTCCAGGTCTATACAGACCATAAGAATCTGACGTACTTACAAACCGCTCAGCGTCTGAATCCTCGCCAAGCCCGCTGGTCCTTGTTTTTCTCCCGCTTTCACTTCTCCATCAACTATCTGTCTGGGAGTAAGAATAACAAGGCAGACGCCCTGTCTCGCTCTATGCTTTCTACCCAGGAAGAGATTGACGAACCTCGTCTTATCCTTCCCTCCAGGGTTTTTCATACGCTCTCCCCTGTGACGTTAGACCAAATCCCACCGGGCAAGACCTTTGTTCCGCCTGATCGACAGAATGATATACTGTCATGGGCCCACACCTCAAAGGTGGGTGGGCATTTTGGTATTAGGCGGACACGAGAGTTACTGGAGAGGTGGTATTGGTGGCCACACTTAGCCAGCCATGTCAAGAGATATGTCGGTTCCTGCTACTCGTGTGCTCGCAACCGTCCATTACGGCAGAGACCGGCTGGGCTCTTGCATCCTTTACCGGTGCCAGATAGACCATGGGAGGTGGTAGGCATGTACTTTGTGGGTGATCTTCCATGTTCACAGGGACATAGATTTGTGTGGGTCATTACGGACCATTTCTCCCGGATGGTTCATCTCGTACCATTATCGAAAATCCCATCTTCCAGGGTACTAGCCAAACTATTCCTCAAGCATGTCTTTAGGCTTCACGGGATGCCAGATCGTATCATTTGTGATAGAGGCCCGCAATTTGCTTCCCGTTTCTGGCGAGATCTTTGTAGCCTTCTGCAAATTGAGTTGAATCTCTCTTCGGCATACCATCCGGAGACCAATGGTTTGGTTGAGCGTACCAATCAATCTATGATTATATACCTTCGACACTTTGTTGCTGAGAACCACGATAACTGGTCCTCCCTCCTACCCTGGGCAGAATTTGCCCTTAACAATTCGCTGGCTGAGGCCACTGGGCAGACACCGTTCGTACTCAATAATGGGCAACACCCTAGGGTACCGGTACCGTTTCCCGCTGCGGCACCTCCTCCTCTTGTGGCCGACTGGGCAACTAATGCCAGAGAGGTTTGGGATCGAACTCAAGAGTCGATCCAAGCAGCTAAGGACCGTATGAAGACGGTGTCCGATCGGTTTCGTCGCCCGGCTCCTGTCTTTTCTCCAGGGGACTTTGTGTGGCTCTCTGCAAAACACGTGAGACTTAGAGTGAGCTCTTTCAAATTTGCTCCTCGCTTCCTGGGTCCTTATGAGGTTCTTCGACAGGTAAATCCTGTAGTCTACCAATTGAAGTTACCTGTCCATCTTAGGATTCATGACAAATTCCATGTCTCACTGCTAAAGCCGGCTATTTTACCTCACGCTCGTGAAGTGCACTCTCCTGCCTCTGATTCCTCTCGCTCTAGCTATGAGGTACGAGCCATAGTTGGTTCTAAGATGGTTAGAGGGCGCAGGTTCTTCTTGATAGATTGGGAGGGCTATGGCCCGGAACATCGCTCTTGGGAGCCTGAGGAGGCTGTCCATGCTCCCGACTTAGTTGCCGATTACCTGCGTCGCCGGGAGGGGGGCCCTTGAGGGGGAGGTACTGTTACGGTTGCTGCGAGCACTGGAGACTATGTCCAGATTTCTTGCTACTGCACATGTGCGAGCGCTGGAGACTAAGTCCAGATTTCTTGCTACTGCACATGTGCGAGCGCTGGAGACTAAGTCCAGATTTCATGCTACTGCACATGTGCGAGCGCTGGAGACTAAGTCCAGCTTTCTTGCTACTGCACATGTGCGAGCGCCAGAGACTAAGTCCTATCTTGGAGCTATTGCACATGTGCGGGTGACATCATCGCTGACACGAGGTCACATGTCTCTGACACCTTCTATGCCGATTGGTCGCTGGTCATGTGCTTGTGACGCCTTGCTCGGTGATACGCCAGCATGACGTCACTCCTGTCGTTCTGGCAGCGGATTGGCTCTGTGTCCTCCATCTTGGATGAGGCACAGAGTCTATATAAGACCCTGATACATGCCGCATGGCGCTCAGTCCTCTTGGTTCATGCATAAGAGTAGACGCTCTGTGCGCGTTCCTCTAGGCATTTCTCTGTCTATGCTAGGTGAGCGCTACCGACAGGGTAGCGTTCTTATACCTTACAGCTTCGGCTGCTGTCCGTATCCTTACCTCTTAGGGGAGCGGACATAGGCAGGTGCCTGAGGCACATGGTCTGGCTGGGCCTTGTGATTCGACTCGTAGGTGGACGTTGCCGCTAGGGTAACGTTCTTTATACTGCGTCTGGCAGTTGTTCGTATCCTCGCACACTAGGGGAGCGAACAGAGGTAGGAGCTTTGTGCGGCTTACGCTGCTGTTCGTCTCTTTTGCACCACTAGAAGAGCGGACCTAGGCAGGTGCCATATCTAGTGGTTCGTGTCCTCGCACACTAGTGGAGCGAACGCAGGTAGGAGCTTTGTGCGGCTTACGCTGCTGTTCGTCTCTTTTGCACCACTAGAAGAGCGGACCTAGGTAGGTGCCATTTTGCACACATTGCATTTGTCTCTGTGATTATTAACAGAGATCATTCCACACACCCTCCAAGTAAGGGAGGAATTGCTTTACTTACTTATTATATCCTTCTGTGAGTTAACAGAGGTATTGCACTCTGCCATAGTCTGCAGCAAAGTCTTTGCACGGTGGACCCTGACTGTCTGATACTCCTTTAAGTTATTATCAGACAGCCCCCCGTAACAGCGGGTTTCTACTGAACTATGAGAGAGCTTTTGCCAGCAGATGTTTTCTGTGCCTTGTTTGTTTCTCTGCCCCTCTGTCCTTTGTCTCCGTGTGTCTGCCGTCCTGCGTTTTGCTTCTGTGCTGTTGTCCTTGTTGGTTGTCATAGATCCCATACATCAGTGAGTGTTGAAAGGGAATAGTATGCCTGCTCTGTCCAATGGATGTGTTATTCACTGCCCTAGTGTTAGTGGGAATAGTTTGCCATTGCTATCGGATATAGAGTGTACCTTTGGTACAAGAAGGGTAACCCAGCGCCATTCAACATACTCAGCCCCCTCTGAACAGTTAGGACACCACCTTTCAGCAGGAATACAGATCAAGAGTCAGTCTCTGAGTACTTCCTGGATAGGTGGTTCTAGACCTCACCTTCGGTAGCAATACAAATAAGGAGTTAGTCTCTGAGTATTTCTAGGATAGGTAGGTTTAGTCCAAGGAATGTTCAACGGTCTAAAAGCTGAAGAAGATAGACGAAGAATGGGGCAAGGAATATCAAAGGACAGAAGAGCTGGATGCACCCTGCAACATCTCATTACTTGTTATCATGGCAAAAGAACAGCCAGTCAGTCCAAGGAAGTTTTTAAGACATTTGGATTGAAAGGGAAGGATCAATTAGACCCCAACAAATGTGACACAATAAGAGCTACTAGAGCAGGAGTAAAGATAAATCATGGACTGAACTAGTCAGAACTCTTTCTGACATGGCAAAAACAGCCCACGATTAGAGTTGAGCGCGGTTCGTGGTTCGAGGTTCTCCAGTTCTAGGCTCGAGTGATTTTGGGGCCTGTTCTAGATCGAACTAGAACTCGAGCTTTTTGCAAAAGCTCGATAGTTCTAGAAACGTTCGAGAATGCTAGTGGCATCCTAAACGTGGCTATTGTACTTTTGTCTATTCACACTATTGTAAAGATATTTGCAGCACGTCTGCCTGCATTGCACACTCCAACTTTTTTAAACTAATCCATTATACTAGCAAACACTCAGTGTACCTAGTGGCATCCTAAACGTGGCTATTGTACTTTTGTCTATTCACACTATTGTAAAGATATTTGCAGCACGTCTGCCTGCATTGCACACTCCAACTTTTTTAAACTAAGCCATTATACTAGCAAACACTCAGTGTACCTAGTGGCATCCTAAACGTGGCTATTGTACTTTTGTCTATTCACACTATTGTAAAGATATTTGCAGCACGTCTGCCTGCATTGCACACTCCAACTTTTTTAAACTAAGCCATTATACTAGCAAACACTCAGTGTACCTAGTGGCATCCTAAACGTGGCTATTGTACTTTTGTCTATTCACACTATTGTAAAGATATTTGCAGCACGTCTGCCTGCATTGCACACTCCAACTTTTTTAAACTAAGCCATTATACTAGCAAACAGTCAGTGTACCTAGTGGCATCCTAAACGTGGCTATTGTACTTTTGTCTATTCACACTATTGTAAAGATATTTGCAGCACGTCTGCCTGCATTGCAACTTTTTTAAACTAATCCATTATACTAGCAAACACTCAGACATAGCTATGACCTCTGGTTACTTTTACCCCCAGTTCAGTTTTATGATTTTGTGTGCTTGTTACCTGACTACTTTTCCTGCTTGCTGTTTATGTACCTTGTTGGCCGATCCGCATTTCACCTCTGCCTGTTTTCTGATTAAGTCCTGGCCGTCCCATTCTGTTCCTGTTCCTCAATTAATGTTTTGACCCTGCCTGACTACTATTCTCTGGAACTGCAGCCTTCCACAGGTATTAATCACCTTGGGCCCTGTGCAATTCCTAATCCCTGTATAGGGGTTAAAGGGTTTCAGGGTTCTAGGGGTCCTGCTTGGTGAGTGGCTTCCCTCTAGCCTATCATTAACAGCCCATCTGAGTGTGTGGATCAAGGAAGGCATTACACCGTGCTCTCTGCAGAAGGCCATGTGGGCCAGGATAGTGCTTTAAAAATTGCTGGACAACCAGGTTCAACACGTGAACCACACAAGGCACATGTGTCACATTGTCACAGCGAAGGGCCGCACCCATGTTTGCATCATTGTCGCACCCAGCCTACCCTGGCTGCTGGTTGAGTGGAGACAACCATTGATGAAACTCGGTATCCAGAGCTAACCGTCCACAACTTCTCAGCGGTGTGACTCACATTTCCCATACATTTCAAAGTAAAACTTTTACCGCCTGATGGCATTGAGCTCTGCTGCCAGCATAGAAAGGAGGTGTGTGGTAGTGCTTGTGCGCAGTTACAAGGAAGGGTGGCCTGACCACACCGGGTTTGCGCCAAGGTGGAGGACCCACACGAGGTTGAAGAGGCCGAAGCAGTGTATTAACTTCTACATACAGAAGAAGGATTGAAAAAACTCGTGGGGACGGCAAGACTTGGACAGCAGACCCTTCTCCATCTCTCACCATAGTTTGCCAGTGCCCAGTCAGTGACATGTAATGACCCTGTCTATGCTTACTGGTCCAAGTATCTGTGTTGAAATGCACCCTGTCGCACACAGAGTTTCTCAAGGAAGTGGTGATGTTGTGCGCGGGCATGCTGTTCTTGGAGAAGCAGTGGTGATTGGGCATCTTGTACTGGATCACAGCGACAGACATAAGGTCTCTAAAATCCTGTGTGTCCACTAGGCGGAAAGGCAGCATTTCGGTAGCCAACAGCTTACAGAGGGATAGAGTCAACCTCTTCGCTTTGTCATGGGTCGCAGGAAGTGGCCTTTTATTTGACCACATCTGAGGGACAGAGATCTGGCTGCTGTGTGTAGACGGTGTTGAGTAGGGTGGCCCTGGAAAAATGCAGGTTTGTGAGGAAAGTGCAGGCGGAGACATGATGTTGCCTTCATCCAAAGTTGGTGCTATCGATGTTTGAGAGAGCTGTACACACTCACTTGTTTCCCCTTCCAAAACAACTGACGACCTACCAAGCAAACTGCCTGTTGCGGTTACAGTGGTGGAAGTTGTGGGTGGAAAAACAGGTGTGACAGCTGTCCCCACAGTCCTAGAAGATGACGAGCGCGCGGATGCACTGGAAGGGGCAGGCGGTGGATGGTTCGCTCCGCTAGGCCGCATTGCAGCACGGTGAGCTTCACACCGGGCCATATGATATTTATTCATGTGACGATTCATGGAAGAAGTTGTCAAACTGCTGAGGTTTTGACCTCTACTAAGAGAACCATGACAAATTTTACAGATCACATAATTTGGGCGATCTTTTTCTATGTCAAAAAAGGACCAGGCTAGGCAAGGTTTAGAGGCCATGCGACCTGTTGATCCACCCCGAATAATGCTCAGAGGCAGAGTGGTGGCTGAGGATGCAGTTGTAGACGTGCTACCAGTGGTCCGACTCTGTCCAGGAAGGCGCAAGGTAACTTCGTCGTCGGTTGCATCCTCCTCCACCGCCTCTGTTGACCTCCTCGAGTGTCTGACTGTGGGTTGACAGTAGGTGGGATCTAGAACTTCATCATCAATTGTTGTGTTTGCACTCCCCTCCCCCTCAGACCGAGCCTCTTCTTGCCCTGACCGAATATTTAAGTTGTCATCCCAATCGGGTATCTGCGTCTCATCTTCATCAGTATGTTCCTCATTGTCTAAAACCACAGGTGTTGGAAAGGCAGCATTTTGGTAGGCAACAGTTTGCAGATGCTGAAAGTCAACCTCCAAGCCATGTCATGCCCTTCTAAAAGCATGTAAAACACAGCGAGGGGACTCCAACCACAGTCTCCCTCGTTGCCACTAATTGGGCCACACACACCCCACTTGACTGGCATCGGTTGACCCCCCTTTTGAAAAAGAAAAAGATGCTTTGCATGAAGCACTCTCAAAAATACGCGTGCCTTTCCCGTCCCCTGGCTGACCCAGGGGAAGAAAAGTCCTCTGAGAGCCATGACTTGTTCATCTTGGTTCTTTTAGAAACACAGCGAGGGGACTCCAACCACAGTCTCCTTCGTTGCCACTAACTGGGCCATACACACCCCACTTGACTGGCATCGGTTGACCCCCCTTTTGAAAAAGAAAAAGATGCTTTGCATGAAGCACTCTCAAAAATACGCGTGCCTTTCCCGTCCCCTGGCTGACCCAGGGGAAGAAAAGTCCTCTGAGAGCCATGACTTGTTCATCTTGGTTCTTTTAGAAACACAGCGAGGGGACTCCAACCACAGTCTCCCTCGTTTCCACTAACTGGGCCACACACACCCCACTTGACTGGCATCAGTTGACCCCCATTTTCAAGCTTACAAAGATGCTTTGCATGAAGCACTCTCAAAAATACGCGTGCCTTTCCCGTCCCCTGGCTGACCCAGGGGAAGAAAAGTCCTCTGAGAGCCATAATTTGTTCATTTTGGTTCTTTTAGAAACAGCGAGGGGACTCCAACCACAGTCTCCCTCGTTTACACTAACTGTGCCACACACACCCCACTTGACTGGCATCAGTTGACCCAATTTTCAAGATGAAAAATATGCTTTGCATGAAGCACTCTCAAAAATACGCGTGCCTTTCCCGTCCCCTGGCTGACCCAGGGGAAGAAAAGTCCTCTGAGAGCCATGACTTGTTCATCTTGGTTCTTTTAGAAACACAGCGAGGGGACTCCAACCACAGTCTCCTTCGTTGCCACTAACTGGGCCACACACACCCCACTTGACTGGCATCGGTTGACCCCCCTTTTGAAAAAGAAAAAGATGCTTTGCATAAAGCACTCTCAAAAATACGCGTGCCTTTCCCGTCCCCTGGCTGACCCAGGGGAAGAAAAGTCCTCTGAGAGCCATGACTTGTTCATCTTGGTTCTTTTAGAAACACAGCGAGGGGGACTCCAACCACAGTGTCCTTCATTGCCACTAACTGGGCCACACACACCCCACTTGACTGGCATCGGTTGACCCCCCTTTTGAAAAAGAAAAAGATGCTTTGCATGAAGCACTCTCAAAAATACGCGTGCCTTTCCCGTCCCCTGGCTGACCCAGGGGAAGAAAAGTCCTCTGAGAGCCATGACTTGTTCATCTTGGTTATTTTAGAAACACAGCGAGGGGACTCCAACCACAGTCTCCTTCGTTGCCACTAACTGGGCCACACACACCCTACTTGACTGGCATCGGTTGACCCCCCTTTTGAAAAAGAAAAAGATGCTTTGCATGAAGCACTCTCAAAAATACGCGTGCCTTTCCCGTCCCCTGGCTGACCCAGGGGAAGAAAAGTCCTCTGAGAGCCATGACTTGTTCATCTTGGTTCTTTTAGAAACACAGCGAGGGGACTCCAACCACAGTCTCCCTCGTTGCCACTAATTGGGCCACACACACCCCACTTGACTGGCATCGGTTGACCCCCCTTTTGAAAAAGAAAAAGATGCTTTGCATGAAGCACTCTCAAAAATACGCGTGCCTTTCCCGTCCCCTGGCTGACCCAGGGGAAGAAAAGTCCTCTGAGAGCCATGACTTGTTCATCTTGGTTCTTTTAGAAACACAGCGAGGGGACTCCAACCACAGTCTCCTTCGTTGCCACTAACTGGGCCACACACACCCCACTTGACTGGCATCGGTTGACCCCCCTTTTGAAAAAGAAAAAGATGCTTTGCATGAAGCACTCTCAAAAATACGCGTGCCTTTCCCGTCCCCTGGCTGACCCAGGGGAAGAAAAGTCCTCTGAGAGCCATGACTTGTTCATCTTGGTTCTTTTAGAAACACAGCGAGGGGACTCCAACCACAGTCTCCCTCGTTTCCACTAACTGGGCCACACACACCCCACTTGACTGGCATCAGTTGACCCCCATTTTCAAGCTTACAAAGATGCTTTGCATGAAGCACTCTCAAAAATACGCGTGCCTTTCCCATCCCCTGGCTGACCCAGGGGAAGAAAAGTCCTCTGAGAGCCATAATTTGTTCATTTTGGTTCTTTTAGAAACAGCGAGGGGACTCCAACCACAGTCTCCCTCGTTTACACTAACTGTGCCACACACACCCCACTTGACTGGCATCAGTTGACCCAATTTTCAAGATGAAAAATATGCTTTGCATGAAGCACTCTCAAAAATACGCGTGCCTTTCCCGTCCCCTGGCTGACCCAGGGGAAGAAAAGTCCTCTGAGAGCCATGACTTGTTCATCTTGGTTCTTTTAGAAACACAGCGAGGGGACTCCAACCACAGTCTCCTTCGTTGCCACTAACTGGGCCACACACACCCCACTTGACTGGCATCGGTTGACCCCCCCTTTGAAAAAGAAAAATATGCTTTGCATGAAGCACTCTCAAAAATACGCGTGCCTTTCCCGTCCCCTGGCTGACCCAGGGGAAGAAAAGTCCTCTGAGAGCCATGACTTGTTCATCTTGGTTCTTTTAGAAACACAGCGAGGGGACTCCAACCACAGTCTCCTTCGTTGCCACTAACTGGGCCACACACACCCCACTTGACTGGCATCGGTTGACCCCCCTTTTTAAAAAGAAAAAGATGCTTTGCATAAAGCACTCTCAAAAATATGCGTGCCTTTCCCGTCCCCTGGCTGACCCAGGGGAAGAAAAGTCCTCTGAGAGCCATGACTTGTTCATCTTGGTTCTTTTAGAAACACAGCGAGGGGACTCCAACCACAGTGTCCTTCATTGCCACTAACTGGGCCACACACACCCCACTTGACTGGCATCGGTTGACCCCCCTTTTGAAAAAGAAAAAGATGCTTTGCATGAAGCACTCTCAAAAATACGCGTGCCTTTCCCGTCCCCTGGCTGACCCAGGGGAAGAAAAGTCCTCTGAGAGCCATGACTTGTTCATCTTGGTTCTTTTAGAAACACAGCGAGGGGACTCCAACCACAGTCTCCTTCGTTGCCACTAACTGGGCCACACACACCCCACTTGACTGGCATCGGTTGACCCCCCTTTTGAAAAAGAAAAAGATGCTTTGCATGAAGCACTCTCAAAAATACGCGTGCCTTTCCCGTCCCCTGGCTGACCCAGGGGAAGAAAAGTCCTCTGAGAGCCATGACTTGTTCATCTTGGTTATTTTAGAAACACAGCGAGGGGACTCCAACCACAGTCTCCTTCGTTGCCACTAACTGGGCCACACACACCCCACTTGACTGGCATCGGTTGACCCCCCTTTTGAAAAAGAAAAAGATGCTTTGCATGAAGCACTCTCAAAAATACGCGTGCCTTTCCCGTCCCCTGGCTGACCCAGGGGAAGAAAAGTCCTCTGAGAGCCATGACTTGTTCATCTTGGTTCTTTTAGAAACACAGCGAGGGGACTCCAACCACAGTCTCCTTCGTTGCCACTAACTGGGCCACACACACCCCACTTGACTGGCATCGGTTGACCCCCCTTTTGAAAAAGAAAAAGATGCTTTGCATGAAGCACTCTCAAAAATACGCGTGCCTTTCCCGTCCCTTGGCTGACCCAGGGGAAGAAAAGTCCTCTGAGAGCCATGACTTGTTCATCTTGGTTCTTTTAGAAACACAGCGAGGGGACTCCAACCACAGTCTCCTTCGTTGCCACTAACTGGGCCACACACACCCCACTTGACTGGCATCGGTTGACCCCCCTTTTGAAAAAGAAAAAGATGCTTTGCATGAAGCACTCTCAAAAATACGCGTGCCTTTCCCGTCCCCTGGCTGACCCAGGGGAAGAAAAGTCCTCTGAGAGCCATGACTTGTTCATCTTGGTTCTTTTAGAAACACAGCGAGGGGACTCCAACCACAGTCTCCTTCGTTGCCACTAACTGGGCCACACACACCCCACTTGACTGGCATCGGTTGACCCCCCTTTTGAAAAAGAAAAATATGCTTTGCATGAAGCACTCTCAAAAATACGCGTGCCTTTCCCGTCCCCTGGCTGACCCAGGGGAAGAAAAGTCCTCTGAGAGCCATGACTAGTGATGAGCGAGTACTAAAAAGCTCGGGTGCTCGAAGCTCGGGCCGAGCCTCCCAAGATACTCGTGTACTCGGGCCGAGCAACGAGCCCAATGTTATCCTATGGGAGACCCGAGTATTTTTGTGAAATGACCCCCCGGCAGCATGGAGAAACCATAAAAATGGCACAAAAGTCTCAGAAGAGTGCTCAAATGACATGGCAACAGCATGGGGAAGACCCCTTGAAGCATTTATCACTCAAAAGTCACAGCTGTGAACAATTTTGTCCGCGTTTCACGCCATTTTTACGGACTCACCAGAAAACCTTCCAAAATGACCCCAAAATGATTTTTCATGGCAGAAATGTTAAGGGCACATACCCAATAGTGAGATAGAGCTGGTGTATGTTACTTTTTGAGATTAATACATGAAAGATTTTACGTGAAAACATTGTGTGGCACTCCGATGTCCCTGAGAAGAGACGTACATGAAGGCCTCTTGAGTCTAATGTGCCCATTTTGAGGAAGTGAGTCTTTGTAGTATTTTCCTTTGCCAGGGCAGTCCAAAATTGTGAGGTTCACCAATGCCCCTGCATAGAGACGTGCATGAGGGCCTGTAAACCTGAAGTGCCCATTGTAAGGAAGTGGGTGTATTATAGTATAGCCCTTTGGCAGGGCAGCCAAAAATTGGGAGGCTCCACGTTGTCCCTGGGTAGAGACGTGCATGAGGGCCTGTAAACTTGAAGTGCCCATTGTAAGGAAGTGGGTCTATTGTAGTATAGCCCTTTGGCAGGGCAGCCAAAAATTGAGAGGCTCCACATTGTCCCTGGATAGAGACGTGCATGAGGGCCTGTAAACTTGAAGTGCCCATTGTAAGGAAGTGGGTGTATTATAGTATAGCCCTTTGGCAGGGCAGCCAAAAATTGGGAGGCTCCACGTTGTCCCTGGGTAGAGACGTGCATGAGGGCCTGTAAACTTGAAGTGCCCATTGTAAGGAAGTGGGTCTATTGTAGTATAGCCCTTTGGCAGGGCAGCCAAAAATTGAGAGGCTCCACATTGTCCCTGGATAGAGACGTGCATGAGGGCCTGTAAACTTGAAGTGCCCATTGTAAGGAAGTGGGTGTATTATAGTATAGCCCTTTGGCAGGGCAGCCAAAAATTGAGAGGCTCCACATTGTCCCTGGATAGAGACGAGCATGAGGGCCTGTAAACTTGAAGTGCCCATTGTAAGGAAGTGGGTCTATTGTAGTATAGCCCTTTGGCAGGGCAGCCAAAAATTGAGAGGCTCCACATTGTCCCTGGATAGAGACGTGCATGAGGGCCTGTAAACTTGAAGTGCCCATTGTAAGGAAGTGGGTGTATTATAGTATAGCCCTTTGGCAGGGCAGCCAAAAATTGGGAGGCTCCACGTTGTCCCTGGGTAGAGACGTGCATGAGGGCCTGTAAACTTGAAGTGCCCATTGTAAGGAAGTGGGTCTATTGTAGTATAGCCCTTTGGCAGGGCAGCCAAAAATTGAGAGGCTCCACATTGTCCCTGGATAGAGACGTGCATGAGGGCCTGTAAACTTGAAGTGCCCATTGTAAGGAAGTGGGTGTATTATAGTATAGCCCTTTGGCAGGGCAGCCAAAAATTGGGAGGCTCCACGTTGTCCCTGGGTAGAGACGTGCATGAGGGCCTGTAAACTTGAAGTGCCCATTGTAAGGAAGTGGGTCTATTGTAGTATAGCCCTTTGGCAGGGCAGCCAAAAATTGAGAGGCTCCACATTGTCCCTGGATAGAGACGTGCATGAGGGCCTGTAAACCTGAAGTGCCCATTGTAAGGAAGTGGGTGTATTATAGTATAGCCCTTTGGCAGGGCAACCAAAAATTGGGAGGCTCCACGTTGTCCCTGGGTAGAGACGTGCATGAGGGCCTGTAAACTTGAAGTGCCCATTGTAAGGAAGTGGGTCTATTGTAGTATAGCCCTTTGGCAGGGCAGCCAAAAATTGAGAGGCTCCACATTGTCCCTGGATAGAGACGTGCATGAGGGCCTGTAAACTTGAAGTGCCCATTGTAAGGAAGTGGGTGTATTATAGTATAGCCCTTTGGCAGGGCAGCCAAAAATTGGGAGGCTCCACGTTGTCCCTGGGTAGAGACGTGCATGAGGGCCTGTAAACTTGAAGTGCCCATTGTAAGGAAGTGGGTCTATTGTAGTATAGCCCTTTGGCAGGGCAGCCAAAAATTGAGAGGCTCCACATTGTCCCTGGATAGAGACGTGCATGAGGGCCTGTAAACTTGAAGTGCCCATTGTAAGGAAGTGGGTCTATTGTAGTATAGCCCTTTGGCAGGGCAGCCAAAAATTGAGAGGCTCCACATTGTCCCTGGATAGAGACGTGCATGAAGGCCTGTAAACTTGAAGTGCCCATTGTAAGGAAGTGGGTGTATTATAGTATAGCCCTTTGGCAGGGCAGCCAAAAATTGGGAGGCTCCACGTTGTCCCTGGGTAGAGACGTGCATGAGGGCCTGTAAACTTGAAGTGCCCATTGTAAGGAAGTGGGTCTATTGTAGTATAGCCCTTTGGCAGGGCAGCCAAAAATTGAGAGGCTCCACATTGTCCCTGGATAGAGACGTGCATGAGGGCCTGTAAACTTGAAGTGCCCATTGTAAGGAAGTGGGTGTATTATAGTATAGCCCTTTGGCAGGGCAACCAAAAATTGGGAGGCTCCACGTTGTCCCTGGGTAGAGACGTGCATGAGGGCCTGTAAACTTGAAGTGCCCATTGTAAGGAAGTGGGTCTATTGTAGTATAGCCCTTTGGCAGGGCAGCCAAAAATTGAGAGGCTCCACATTGTCCCTGGATAGAGACGTGCATGAGGGCCTGTAAAGTTGAAGTGCCCATTGTAAGGAAGTGGGTCTATTGTAGTATAGCCCTTTGGCAGGGCAGCCAAAAATTGAGAGGCTCCACATTGTCCCTGGATAGAGACGTGCATGAGGGCCTGTAAACTTGAAGTGCCCATTGTAAGGAAGTGGGTGTATTATAGTATAGCCCTTTGGCAGGGCAGCCAAAAATTGGGAGGCTCCACGTTGTCCCTGGGTAGAGACGTGCTTGAGGGCCTGTAAACTTGAAGTGCCCATTGTAAGGAAGTGGGTCTATTGTAGTATAGCCCTTTGGCAGGGCAGCCAAAAATTGAGAGGCTCCACATTGTCCCTGGATAGAGACGTGCATGAGGGCCTGTAAAGTTGAAGTGCCCATTGTAAGGAAGTGGGTCTATTGTAGTATAGCCCTTTGGCAGGGCAGCCAAAAATTGAGAGGCTCCACATTGTCCCTGGATAGAGACGTGCATGAGGGCCTGTAAACTTGAAGTGCCCATTGTAAGGAAGTGGGTGTATTATAGTATAGCCCTTTGGCAGGGCAGCCAAAAATTGGGAGGCTCCACGTTGTCCCTGGGTAGAGACGTGCATGAGGGCCTGTAAACTTGAAGTGCCCATTGTAGGGAAGTGGGTCTATTGTAGTATAGCCCTTTGGCAGGGCAGCCAAAAATTGAGAGGCTCCACATTGTCCCTGGATAGAGACGTGCATGAGGGCCTGTAAACTTGAAGTGCCCATTGTAAGGAAGTGGGTGTATTATAGTATAGCCCTTTGGCAGGGCAGCCAAAAATTGGGAGGCTCCACGTTGTCACTGGGTAGAGACGTGCATGAGGGCCTGTAAACTTGAAGTGCCCATTGTAAGGAAGTGGGTCTATTGTAGTAAAGCCCTTTGGCAGGGCAGCCAAAAATTGAGAGGCTCCACATTGTCCCTGGATAGAGACGTGCATGAGGGCCTGTAAACTTGAAGTGCCCATTGTAAGGAAGTGGGTCTATTGTAGTATAGCCCTTTGGCAGGGCAGCCAAAAATTGAGAGGCTCCACATTGTCCCTGGATAGAGACGTGCATGAGGGCCTGTAAACTTGAAGTGCCCATTGTAAGGAAGTGGGTGTATTATAGTATAGCCCTTTGGCAGGGCAGCCAAAAATTGGGAGGCTCCACGTTGTCCCTGGGTAGAGACGTGCATGAGGGCCTGTAAACTTGAAGTGCCCATTGTAAGGAAGTGGGTCTATTGTAGTATAGCCCTTTGGCAGGGCAGCCAAAAATTGAGAGGCTCCACATTGTCCCTGGATAGAGACGTGCATGAGGGCCTGTAAACTTGAAGTGCCCATTGTAAGGAAGTGGGTGTATTATAGTATAGCCCTTTGGCAGGGCAGCCAAAAATTGGGAGGCTCCACGTTGTCCCTGGGTAGAGACGTGCATGAGGGCCTGTAAACTTGAAGTGCCCATTGTAAGGAAGTGGGTGTATTATAGTATAGCCCTTTGGCAGGGCAGCCAAAAATTGGGAGGCTCCACGTTGTCCCTGGGTAGAGACGTGCATGAGGGCCTGTAAACTTGAAGTGCCCATTGTAAGGAAGTGGGTCTATTGTAGTATAGCCCTTTGGCAGGGCAGCCAAAAATTGAGAGGCTCCACATTGTCCCTTGATAGAGACGTGCATGAGGGCCTGTAAACTTGAAGTGCCCATTGTAAGGAAGTGGGTGTATTATAGTATAGCCCTTAGGCAGGGCAGCCAAAAATTGGGAGGCTCCACGTTGTCCCTGGGTAGAGACGTGCATGAGGGCCTCAAAACATTGTTCCCATTGCAAAGGAGCGGGTCTCCTGTCGTTGTAATGTCCATTCTGCAAAGAATGGGCGAAAAAATTTACCACTGGGGGTATACCTGAAACAAAGGCATAAGTATTGCAATTTGTAACGGTCATCATGGTGGCGCATGAGGAGAAGGAGGAGCAGTCCAGCGATTATCCAAATTCCAGAAGTGTGTACCCATGGGTGAGTGGAGGTACATGGCAAACTTTAAATTCCGCTCTCATTTGCTGGTGGTGTGGTGAAGTCTGGCCCAATCCAACCCTTGTTCATCTTGATCAGTGTCAGCCTGTCAGCATTTTCAGTTGACAGGCGGGTGCGTTTATCTGTAATGATTCCACCTGCGGCACTAAAAACACGCTCTGACAAAACGCTAGCGGCAGGGCAGGCCAGGACTTCCAAGGCGTAGAGAGCCAATTCATGCCACGTGTCCAGCTTGGATACCCAATAATTGTAAGGCACAGAGGAATGTCGGAGTACAGTTGTTCGATCTGCAAGGTACTCCTTCAGCATCTGGGCAAACTTAGGATTTCTTGTGGCACTACCCCGCACCTCAGGGGCTGTGGTACGTGAGGGGCTGAGAAAACTGTCCCACATCTTAAAGACTGTTCCCCTACCTCTGGCGGATTGGACTTGTGCCTCTCTCGCCTGTACACCTCGGTTGTCCACTGATTCCTGACCTATGCCGCTAGCGTTTTGTGAGGGGAATGCTTTGCCTACTTCCGTGACTATGGCCTTCCGGAACTGCTGCATTTTGGTTGACCTCTCCTCCACGGGAATAAGAGACAAAAAGTTCTCCTTGTAGCGTGGGTCTAACAGTGTTACCAACCAGTAATGATTGTCGGCCAAGATGTTCTTAACGCGAGGGTCACGAGACAGGCAGCTTACCATAAAGTCAGCCATGTGCGCCAGACTCTTAACAGCCAGGACTTCAGTAGCCTGACCAACAAGATGACTGAACATGCTGTCCTCCTCCTCCTCCTCCTCCTCCTCATCTACCCTGTCCTCTGGCCAGCCACGCTGAACCGAGGATATGACTGGTGTGCATGTCATATCCTCAATTTGGCCGGAGAGTTGCTCCATGTCTTCATCCTCCTCCTCGTCATAGTCCTCCACTGCACGTTGTGATGAGACGAGGCTGGGCTGTGTGTTATCACCCACACCCACTACTGTTTCTTGCTGCAACTCATCGCGCTCCGCCTGCAATGCATCATGTTTGTTTTTCAGCAGAGACCGTTTTAGAAGGCAGAGTAGCGGTATGGTGACGCTAATAATGGCGTCATCACCACTCACCATCTTGGTGGAGTCCTCAAAGTTTTGGAGGATGGTACATAGGTCTGACATCCATCTCCACTCCTCAGGTGTTATGTGTGGAGTTTGACCCATTTCCCGACGGCTTAGGTGATGCAGGTACTCAACAACTGCCCTCTTCTGCTCACATATCCTGACCAACATGTGCAGAGTTGAATTCCAACGCGTGGGGACATCACACACCAGTCTGTGAGCCGGAAGATGCAAACGGCGCTGAAAGCCGGCAAGGCCGGCTGAAGCAGTAGGTGACTTTCGAAAATGTGCAGACAGGCGGCGAACTTTTACCAGCAGATCAGACAGCTCTGGGTATGACTTTATAAATCGCTGAACCACGAGGTTGAGCACATGGGCCACGCATGGAACATGTGTCAGCTGGCCTCGCCTCAAAGCCGCCACCAGGTTCCGGCCATTGTCACACACGACCTTTCCTGGCTTTAGGTTCAGAGGTGTGAGCCAGTGATCTGCCTGCTGTTTCAGAGCTGTCCACACCTCTTCTGCATTGTGGGGTTTTTCACCGATGCAGATTAGCTTCAGCACAGCCTGTTGCCGCTTCGCCGAGGCAGTGCTGCAGTGCTTCCAGCTTGGGACTGGTGTGGAGGGTACAGTGGATGAGGATGCGCAGGAGGAGGAGGAGGCTGAAGAGCATGACATTCCTGAGCTGTAGAGTGTGGGTGAAACACTGACTGAGGTAGGGCCTGCAAACCTTGGTGTGGGAAGGACGTGTTCCGTCCCTCGCTCAGACTGGGTCCCAGCTTCCACAATATTAACCCAGTGTGACGTCAACGAGATGTAGCGGCCTTGCCCACAAGCACTTGTCCACGTGTCTGTGGTTAGGTGGACCTTGGGTGAAACAGCGTTGTTAAGGGCACGTGTGATGTTTTGTGACACGTGGTTATGCAACGCGGGGACGGCACACCGGGAGAAATAGTGGCGGCTGGGGACCGAGTAATGTGGGACAGCTGCCGCCATCAGGTCGCGGAATGCTTCTGTCTCCACCAGCCTAAAAGGCAACATTTCCAGCGCAAGCAGTCACGAAATGTTAGCATTTAGAACTGAGGCATGTGGGGTGTTGGCAGTGTATTTGCGCCTGCGTTCAAAGGTTTGCTGAATGGATAACTGAACGCTGCGCTGGGACAAGGACGTGCTTGATGATGGTGTTCTTTCTGCGTAGGCAACTGCAGGTGCAGGAGTGGAGGAGGCTTGTTCGCAGGCAGCATGGACAGGGGATTGGCTCGCATGCACAACCAGCGAAGACGTAGCAGTGACATCAGCAAGCACTGCTCCTCGACTCTGTTGTACTTCCCACAAAGTCGGGTGCTTGGCTGACATGTGCCTGATCATGCTGGTGGTGGTCAGGCTGCTAGTTTTGGTACCCCTGCTGATGCTGGCACGGCAGGTGTTGCAAATGGCCTTTTTAGAATCATCTGGAGCCAACTTAAAAAACTGCCAGACTCGGGAAGACCTAACATTTGTACAGGCACCTTGTGTCGTCGTGTTGTTCCGGGGAACGGTTGCCTGACTTCTGCCTGGGGCCACCACCCTGCTTCTTACTGCCTGTTGTGATGCTACGCCTCCCTCCCCCTGTGAACTGCTGTCCTCACTCTGCATATCCTCCTGCCAGGTTGGGTCAGTTACTGGATCATCCACCACGTCGTCTTCCTCTTCCGCACCCTGCTCCTCCTCCTGACTTCCTGACAATTGTGTCTCATCATCGTCCACCACTTGTTGAGACACGTTGCCAACTTCGTGAGAACGTGGCTGCTCAAATATTTGGCCATCTGTACAGACGATCTCCTCATGACCCACTTCAATATGAGCTGGCGAGAGGCCAGAATGTGTGAATGGAAACGTGAACAGCTCTTCCGAGTGTCCAAGTGTGGGATCATTAATGTCCGAGGAGGACGTGTACTCAGGCTGGTGGTAGGAAGGAGGATCAGGTTCAGAAATGTGCGGTGCAGTATCACGGCTACTGACACTTGACCGTGTGGAAGACAGAGTGTTTGTGGTGGTGCCAATCTGACTGGAAGCATTATCTGCTATCCAACTAAAAACCTGTTGACACTGGTCTTGGTTCAAGAGCGGTGTACTGCTGCGGTCCCCAAGAATTTGGGACAGGACGTGCGAGCGACTAGATGTGGCCCTTTGTTGTGGCAAAATTAGAGCTTGCCCACGACCTCGGCCTCTGCCTGCACCACCATCACGTCCACTTCCTTGTTCCTTGCCAATGCCCTTGCGCATTTTGCAATGCTGTGCTGACGTGTATTCACTACTTGTGCGTTATATCAAAGTTTGTGGAAATTGCACACAAGTGCACCTGTACGCTGCCACCGACAGGCACACACGTGCGGTTTTAAAAACCAAGCACGGACGCACTAAGAACCTAACAGGTTTTTTTGGGGAGCGACAATTACAGACAAGTCAGACACTATCTGGACTGTTTTAGACTGTGTACATCAGCCCCAGATATGATGAAGGCTAGTATACGGTCACCACTAGGAATGGCTATATATACCCTGCCTGCCTGCCTGCCTGCCTGTATACTGGTACAATAGTCCTGACAAGGACTCTTCTGGTCACTAGCCTGTATTTAGACCTGGCTATACCCTGCCTGTATATAGCAACAATAGTCCTGAGAAGGACTCTGCTACTGTACTCCGACCTGGCTATACCCTGCCTGCCTGTATACAACTAGAATAGTCCTGAGAAGGACTTTTGGTCACACTGTTTGCAGCCCTGCAACTGAAAAAGCTATAAAGGGCCGCAAAGCTTTCCCTGAATCAGCGACACTCTCCCTGCACTGACTGTCTGGATAGCTGTGAGCAGAGCACAGCGCGCCGGCCGGTATAAAGGCTCGGTCACGCTGTGCAGGCCGGCCAATCACTGCAATTCCACAACTAACAGGGCTGTGGCATTGCAGTGGTCTGCCAGCCAATCCCTGCATGAGGGCTGGCTCTCAAAAGAGCACCAACATGCAGAAATGAAGACCACGAGTACAGCACGAGTATCGCGAGATTACTCGGTCCCTGCCGAGTAGACCGAGTACAGTGATACTCGTGCGAGTACCGAGTAGTAACAAGCATGCTCGCTCATCACTAGCCATGACTTGTTCATCTTGGTTCTTTTAGAAACACAGCGAGGGGACTCCAACCACAGTCTCCTTCGTTGCCACTAACTGGGCCACACACACCCCACTTGACTGGCATCGGTTGACCCCCCTTTTGAAAAAGAAAAAGATGCTTTGCATGAAGCACTCTCAAAAATACGCGTGCCTTTCCCGTCCCCTGGCTGACCCAGGGGAAGAAAAGTCCTCTGAGAGCCATGACTTGTTCATCTTGGTTCTTTTAGAAACACAGCGAGGGGACTCCAACCACAGTCTCCTTCGTTGCCACTAACTGGGCCACACACACCCCACTTGACTGGCATCGGTTGACCCCCCTTTTGAAAAAGAAAAAGATGCTTTGCATGAAGCACTCTCAAAAATACGCGTGCCTTTCCCGTCCCCTGGCTGACCCAGGGGAAGAAAAGTCCTCTGAGAGCCATGACTTGTTCATCTTGGTTCTTTTAGAAACACAGCGAGGGGACTCCAACCACAGTCTCCTTCGTTGCCACTAACTGGGCCACACACACCCCACTTGACTGGCATCGGTTGACCCCCCTTTTGAAAAAGAAAAATATGCTTTGCATGAAGCACTCTCAAAAATACGCGTGCCTTTCCCGTCCCCTAGCTGACCCAGGGGAAGAAAAGTCCTCTGAGAGCCATGACTTGTTCATCTTGGTTCTTTTAGAAACACAGCGAGGGGACTCCAACCACAGTCTCCTTCGTTGCCACTAACTGGGCCACACACACCCCACTTGACTGGCATCGGTTGACCCCCCTTTTGAAAAAGAAAAAGATGCTTTGCATGAAACACTCTCAAAAATACGCGTGCCTTTCCCGTCCCCTGGCTGACCCAGGGGAAGAAAAGTCCTCTGAGAGCCATGACTTGTTCATCTTGGTTCTTTTAGAAACACAGCGAGGGGACTCCAACCACAGTCTCCTTCGTTGCCACTAACTGGGCCACACACACCCAACTTGACTGGCATCGGTTGACCCCCCTTTTGAAAAAGAAAAAGATGCTTTGCATGAAGCACTCTCAAAAATACGCGTGCCTTTCCCGTCCCCTGGCTGACCCAGGGGAAGAAAAGTCCTCTGAGAGCCATGACTTGTTCATCTTGGTTCTTTTAGAAACACAGCGAGGGGACTCCAACCACAGTCTCCTTCGTTGCCACTAACTGGGCCACACACACCCCACTTGACTGGCATCGGTTGACCCCCCTTTTGAAAAAGAAAAAGATGCTTTGCATGAAGCACTCTCAAAAATACGCGTGCCTTTCCCGTCCCCTGGCTGACCCAGGGGAAGAAAAGTCCTCTGAGAGCCATGACTTGTTCATCTTGGTTCTTTTAGAAACACAGCGAGGGGACTCCAACCACAGTCTCCTTCGTTGCCACTAACTGGGCCACACACACCCCACTTGACTGGCATCGGTTGACCCCCCTTTTGAAAAAGAAAAAGATGCTTTGCATGAAGCACTCTCAAAAATACGCGTGCCTTTCCCGTCCCCTGGCTGACCCAGGGGAAGAAAAGTCCTCTGAGAGGCATGATTTGTTCATTTTGGTTCTTTTAGAAACAGCGAGGGGACTCCAACCACAGTCTCCCTCGTTTACACTAACTGTGCCACACACACCCCACTTGACTGGCATCAGTTGACCCAATTTTCAAGATGAAAAATATGCTTTGCATGAAGCACTCTCAAAAATACGCGTGCCTTTCCCGTCCCCTGGCTGACCCAGGGGAAGAAAAGTCCTCTGAGAGCCATGTCCACATTGTCAGTGGACAGACATGTGTGCTTATCTGCCAGCAGACCCCCAGCAGCACTGAAGACAGGTTCCGAGAGAACGCTGGCTGCAGGACACGACAAGATCCCCAAGGCGTACGTGGCGAGCTCAGGCAATTTATCAAGATTGGAAGCCTAAAATGAGCAGGGCTCAAGTTGCACAATAATGGAATCGATGTTTCCTTGCATATACTCATATATCTGTGTGTCCTCCTCTTTTTCCTTGTCCAGCTCTTTTGTTTTCACATGAGTATATGTCCTTGTCACTTTCCCATGTGTTGTGAGTTGTTTGTCACCTTTTGGACACCTTTGAGGGTGTTTTCTAGGTGTTTTTCTGTGTTTGTGATTGCCTGCCATTGTTTCCTATGCAGTTCGAGTTCGGTTCGTCGAACGTTCGACGAGCCGAACTCGAACGGGACCTCCGTTCGGCGAACCGGCCTCGAGCCGAACCGGGACCGGTTCGCTCATCTCTACCCACGATCAAGGTTGGATATACCATGAAGAATCAGACACATGGGAAGAAACTGGGAAGAAGTCTAATAAGGATCAGCATCCTCCTCCGTACCTGTCAGCTACTTCTGCAACAACTCCAAAAATAGCAGGATCCCCGGAATGGACCTGCACAAACTGTGGCCAACAAAATCCGGATTGGAGTGAAATATGCCTAGCCTGTGGAGCCCCACAGCACAAGCTACAAGCCACAGCACCAGTGCCTATTTATCCCGTAGTGGAAAGAAGAGTCCTGATAAGACCACCTGTTGATCCACAAAACCCAAATGCTCCCAGAGATGCAGTTCCTCATACGTTTGAAGACTACGTACCCTGGACTCCAGCCGAGCAGATGGCTTTCCTGCAAAATGCTCCAGACCCGACTAGAAACCCAGTCAGTTTTTCACGTTACCTGAACCAAATACAGGTCTCCTACAGAAGCACTTGGTTGGACATGGAGGGTTTGTGTAGAGTTAAAATGTCTCCCGAACTGTATGCCAAACTCACTGCCCATCTGACAGGACATGTTCCAGACGATATCCGTAATGTGGAATCGGGCCAAGACTTCATGATAAGACTCAATCTCTTCTGCGCCCAGGAGCAAAGAACTAAGGGCACAATGGGACCAGTGCATCAAGGTCCTGTGGAGAATGTCAGCTCATTTTACTACAGATTGATGCAGTCATTCGCAGATGAAGGGCTGGACATACAAGCAAACACAATACGTCGCCTGATGGTAAGATCCTTCATGGATGGAATACATGCACCTCTGGCAGAAAGATTGAAAGCGTGCTGCCCAGAATGGAGAAACATGGAAGACATAGATCTTCTAGTCAACAAAGGAAGTGGCTTAGAAACCGACCCAAAGGATAAAAGGAGCAACAAGAAAGTTGTCATAGCAGCAGTGGACGGTCAGCCAGAAGGTACAAGAAAGAAGGCACTGACCTGCTACTATTGTGGAATCAGAGGACATGTGATCAGAGACTGTTGAAAGAAAAAGAGGGACACTCAAAACCAACCCGAGAGTCAGGAGGAGAAGACTGCCTGACTTGCGGCTGCACGGGATAGGGATGCCTGAGGTCCATTTATACACGTCCCCCTTCACATTGGCAACAAGGAAATAAGAGCTTTGGTGGACTCAGGAGCCTCACGCTCCATGCTCCCCAGGAACCTGGTGCCTGAAGGATCCGTCTCATCCGAAGCTACTATAGTATCTGGTTTTGATGGACAAGCCCAGATAGTCCAAATAACCCATCCACTGAAGGTGAAACTGGGACCACACATGTTTGTGTCCAAATTCTTAGTGTCCCCCCAGGGTGGAGATGCCATAGTGGGAGCAGATATACTATCAAGACTACAAGCTCAGATAGTCTACAATGAAGATGGATCTGCTATCCTGCAAATTCCAGAAGATATCCCAGAAGAAGTCCTGTGCACCCTCCAGATGATCAAACAGAATCTGGTGTTACACGTGAAGTAAACACGGATCCAATACTTCTACAAGTTCCTGCAAAACTCTGGTCCACATCAAAAACTAACCTCAGCACACTACCCGTGCCCCCCCGTAAAAGTTTCAGGCACGCCTGGAATTACACCACCGCAGCTGAGACAATATCTTCTCAATGCTCAACAGGAAGCTGCCCTGGAGTACCAAATAAAAGAACTGCTGAAGTTGGGAGCCCTCAGAACTACTAAGTCTCCGTACAACACTCCGCTGTTTCATGTTAAGAAGAGACAAGTGAAAAAATGTGACCCAGTCACGTACCAGATGGTACACGATTTGAGGGCAGTGAACTCAATACTGGAGCCCCTCACCCCTGTTGTACCAAATCCACATACACTGCGAACACAGGTGCCGGCTACATCCACCCATTACACAGTCATAGACCTTGCCAATGCTTTTTTCTCAGTACCACTGGACCCAGCATGCCAAGATTTATTTGCATTCACGCACAAGCAAAACCAATATACATGGACAAGACTGCCTCAAGGAATGCAGCATTCTCCTACGCTATATACTCAGGCTATGAGTAGTGTCCTTCAAGGCTGGCAGCCCCCAGACCACTGTGTTCTCCTCCAGCACGTGGATGATTTACTGGTGTGCTGCCCTAGTGAAGAAGAATGTAAAACGGCTTCATTAAACCTTCTTATCTTTCTAGCAGAATCTGGATACAAAGCAAGCAGAGATAAATTGCAATTTTGCAAAACGAGGGTCATTTTCCTGGGTCATTGCCTTTCTGCGGGACAAAAACATCTCAGCCCGGACCGACAAGAAGTGATCAGACAAGCAAGCATTCCTAGGAATCTCAAGCAACTTAAGGCCACTTCACACTTAACGAGATCGTTACTACGTCACAGTTTCTGTGACGCAAGAACGACTTTAATAGCGATCTCGTCACGTTTGACGCGTACCAACGATTCACCCCCTGCTGTGAAATCGCTGATCGATGCCGAACAGCTTGGGCCATTTTTGGCTCGTTGGAGTCCTGCTGGACTGAATGAATCTGTATGTTTGACTCCCTACTAACGATTTCGTTGACGACCTAGATGAGATGCACGAAGGCGTGTAGTTGCATCCCCGTTTCCACGCCCCTTCTGCACTGATTGGTTGGCGCTGAGAACAATAGCGTGTAGTTACGTCACCATTTCCGCGCCCCTCTCTGCACCGATTGGTTAGCACTGAGAACACTATTGCATTCTGATTGGGTATCGCTTCATGCTTTGTTCCCTTTTGAGTCTTCTAGGAACAAACCTGTGACTACACCCAGATTCATTCGTGCTTTGTTCCCGCTTGCTTGGTTTTCGGATCAAAGCCGCATCTGCACTTGGATTAATCCCTCATTTGTTCCCGAGCGTGTCGCTGTGAGGATCGAAACTGCGATTATTAATAGATAGCATAGACGGCTGCATTTTCTGTACACGGTAAGTCATTTTTGAAAAGTCTTTGTTACTTGTTCCATGTTTTTGTTATAGTATTGATAGTATTTGTGTTTATAGATAGTAATTATTTTTGCAGATAATGAAAGTGGTTGGTTGTTATCTGTATACTAGTGATGAGCGAGTACTAAAAAGCTCGGGTGCTCGAGGCTCGGGCCGAGCATCCCAAGATACTCGTGTACTCAGCCCGAGCACCGAGCCCAATGTTATCCTATGGGAGACCCGAGTATTTTTGTGAAATGACCCCCGGCAGCATGTAGAAACCCTAAAAATGGCACAAAAGTCATAGAAGAGTGCTCAAATGACATGGCAACAGCATGGGGAAGACCCCTTGAAGCATTTATCACTCAAAAGTCACAGCTGTGAACAATTTTGTCCGCGTTTTACGCCATTTTTACGGACTCACCAGAAAACCTTCCAAAATGACACCAAAATGAATTTTCATGGCGGAAATGTTAAGGGCACATACCCAATAGTGAGATAGAGCTAATGTATGTTACTTTTTGAGATTAATACATGAAAGATTTTACGTAAAACATTGTGTGGCACTCCGATGTCCCTGAGAAGAGACGTACATAAAGGCCTCTGAGTCTAATGTGCCCATTTTGAGAAAGTGAGTCTTTGTAGTATTTTCCTTTGCCAGGGCAGTCCAAAATTGGGAGGTTCACCAATGCCCCTGCATACAGACGTGCATGAGGGCCTGTAAACCTGAAGTGCCCATTGTAAGGAAGTGGGTCTATTGTAGTATAGCCCTTAGGCAGGGCAGCCAAAAATTGGGAGGCTCCACGTTGTCCCTGGATAGAGACGTGCATGATGGCCTGTAAACCTGAAGTGCCCATTGTAAGGAAGTGGGTCTATTGTAGTATAGCCCTTTGGCAGGGCAGCCAAAAATTGGGAGGTTCCACGTTGTCCCTGGATAGAGACGTGCATGAGGGCCTCAAAACATTAAGTGTACATTGTCAGGAAGTGGGTGTATTATAGTATAGCCCTTAGGCAGGGCAGCCAAAAATTGGGAGGCTCCACGTTGTCCCTGGATAGAGACGTGCATGAGGGCCTGTAAACCTGAAGTGCCTATTGTAAGGAAGTGGGTCTATTGTAGTATAGCCCTTTGGCAGGGCAGCCAAAAATTGGGAGGCTCCACGTTGTCCCTGGATAGAGACCTGTTAGGTTCTTAGTGCCTCCGTGCTTGCATTTAAAAACCGCACGTGTGTGCCTGTTGGTGGCAGCTTTCCGCTGCACTTGTGTGCGTTTTGCAAAAACCTGGATATAACGCACAAGTCTAGTGAATACACATCAGCACAGCATTGCAAAATGCGCAAGGGCGTTGTCAACGAACAAGGAAGTGGACGTGATGGTGGTGCAGGCAGAGACCGAGGTCGTGTGCAAGCTCTAATTTCGCCACAACAAAGGGCCACATCTAGTCGCTCGCACGTCCTGTCCCAAATTCTTGGGGACCGCAGCAGTACACCGCTCTTGAACCAAGACCAGTGTCAACAGGTTGTTAGTTGGATAGCGGATAATGCTTCCAGTCAGATTGGCACCACCACAAACACTCTGTCTTCCACACGGTCAAGTGTCAGTAGCCGTGATACTGCACCGCACATTTCAGAACCTGATCCTCCTTCCTACCACAAGGCTGAGTACACGTCCTCGGACATTAATGATCCCACACTTGGACACTCGGAAGAGCTGTTCACGTTTCAATTCGCACATTCTGGCCTCTCGCCAGCTCATGTTGAAGTGGGTCATGAGGAGATTGTATGTACAGATGCCCAAATATTTGAGCAGCCACGTTCTCACGAAGTTGGCAACGTGTCTCAACAAGGGGTGGACGATGATGAGACACAATTGTCAGGAAGTCAGGAGGAGGAACAGGGTGCGGAAGAGGAAGACGACGTGGTGGATGATCCAGTAACTGACCCAACCTGGCAGGAGGATATGCAGAGCGAGGACAGCAGTGCACAGGGGGAGGGAGGCATAGCATCCCAACAGGCAGTAAGAAGCAGGGTGGTGGCCCCAGGCAGACGTCAGGCAACTGTTCCCCGGAACAACACGACACAAGGTGCCTGTACAAATGTTAGGTCTTCCCGAGTCGGGCAGTTTTTTAAGTTGGCTCCAGATGATTCTAAAAAGGCCATTTGCAACACCTGCCGTGCCAGCATCAGCAGGGGTACCAAAACTAGCAGCCTGACCACCACCAGCATGATCAGGCACATGTCAGCCAAGCACCCGACTTTGTGGGATGTACAACAGAGTCGAGGAGCAGTGCTTGCTGATGTCACTGCTACGTCTTCGCTTGTTGTGCATGCGAGCCAATCCCCTGTCCATGCTGCCCGCGAACAAGCCTCCTCCGGCCCTGCACCTGCAGTTGCCCACGCAGAAATAACACCATCATCAAGCACGTCCTTGTCCCAGCGCAGCGTTCAGTTATCCATTCAGCAAACCTTTGAACGCAGGCGCAAATACACTGCCAACGCCCCACATGCCACACTTCTAAATGCTAACATTTCGCGACTGCTTGCGCTGGAAATGTTGCCTTTTAGGCTGGTTGAGACAGAAGCATTCCGCGACCTGATGGTGGCAGCTGTCCCACATTACTCGGTCCCCAGCCGCCACTATTTCTGCCGGTGTGCCGTCCCCGCATTGCATAACCACGTGTCACAAAACATCACACGTGCCCTGAACAACGCTGTTTCAGCCAAAGTCCACCTAACCACAGACACGTGGACAAGTGCATGTGGGCAAGGCCGCTACATCTCGTTGACGTCACACTGGGTTAATATTGTGGAAGCTGGGACCCAGTCTGAGCGAGGGACGGAACACGTCCTTCACACACCAAGTTTTGCAGGCCCTACCTCAGTCAGGGTTTCACCCACACTCTACAGCTCCGGAATGTCATGCTCCTCAGCCTCCTCCTCCTCCTGCGCATCCTCATCCACTTTACCCTACACACCAGTCCCAAGCTGGAAGTGTCGCGGGCGGAGGAGGGGACGCTGCGCTCTCCCACTGCTCGGGTCCGGCTGCCGCTGCTCTACGGCTGCTGCTGCTCGGTGGCTCAAGCGATGGCCGGATCCCGGGGACTCGAGCGGCGCTCATCGCCCGTGAGTGAAAAGGGGTCGTTTGGGTTTTGGGGATATTGTCCGTGACGCCACCCACGGTTGTGGTGATTGTGTGGACACCACCGCTGCTCTGGACGGGGATCCCGGGAGCCTGTGACAGGGAGCAGCTTTCTTGTTATTTCTCCCCTCCGTGGGTAGGGGGGTTGGTTGTCCCAGGGCCAGGTGATGGGGTAGAGATGGATGACAGGCGGGTTGCGGGGCCTGATGAGGTGCAGGGTCGCAGGGGCAGCGCTGTGCCGCACGGCACGGAGGTACTCACTCAGCCCAATGATGATGACACAGTTCACGGTAAAACAAGTGGCTGGATGGACGGGTCCCTCGGACGGCTGTGGTTGTTCCTCCCTGCAGGTTAGTGATGACTGTCTCTCCCTGCACCTAAGTTCAGTGTTGGTAGTGATGGTTTCCCACCGGTAACCCGCTCCCCGACCTGGATATGGGCCGGAGGAGCCCCTTTTGCCCACAGGCGCTGGCCCTGGGAGACGGTTGCCCTTGGCGGTGGCGGTGTCTCCCCTTCACGGTTGGACGGTTGCCTTCTATCGTGACTTGGCTGTTTGGAAACCCTGAGGTCCCCTTCACTAATGGATTTGGCAAATTCACGGCAACACCAAGCCTTGCCGGGATCCGAAAGGCCCCTGCCAATGGTGCTGGCTTCTCTTTGTATACCGGTCCGGTACGGCCGGGTCACCACCCGTCCACGGTCCTTACGGCAGATTCCAATCGGCCTCCACTGCAGACGGTCACCACATCCTGCCAACCTTGCTGTCCTGTCCGGGCCACACACCCGGACCAACTTCAGGCTCTTTGCTGTCACTTTTCTCCTCTCTACTACTTTCCTCCTTCCACTTCCTTAGCTTAACTCTTACTGCCTGTGTTTTCCCTCCTCCTTGGTGGGTGGAGACCAACCGCCTGGCTCCACCCCCTGGTGTGGACAACAGCCCCTGGGGAAGGCAACAAGGATTTTGTGTTTTGACTATGATATGCCTGCAGGGAATGTGGGGTGTGTAAGTGTTGTGCTCTGTGGCCCCTGGCTTGTCCACGGCAACACAGAAGCACTGCAGCACTGCCTCGGCGAAGCGGCAACAGGCTGTGCTGAAGCTAATCTGCATAGGTGACAAACCCCACAATGCAGAAGAGGTGTGGACAGCTCTGAAACAGCAGGCAGATCACTGGCTCACACCTCTGAACCTAAAGCCAGGAAAGGTTGTGTGTGACAATGGCCGGAACCTGGTGGCGGCTTTGAGGCGAGGCCAGCTGACACATAATAATAATAATAATAATTTTATTCATTTATATAGCGCTATTAATTCCACAGCGCTTTACATACATTGCGTGGCCCATGTGCTCAACCTCGTGGTTCAGCGGTTTCTAAAGTCATACCCAGAGCTGTCTGATCTGCTGGTAAACGTTCGCCACCTGTCTGCACATTTTCGAAAGTCACATACTGCTTCAGCCGGCCTTGCCGGCTTTCAGCGCCATTTGCATCTTCCGGCTCACAGACTGGTGTGTGATGTCCCCACGCGTTGGAATTCAACTCTGCACATGTTGGTCAGGATATGTGAGCAGAAGAGGGCAGTTGTTGAGTACCTGCATCACCTAAGCCGTCGGGAAATGGGTGAAACTCCACACATAACACCTGAGGAGTGGAGATGGATGTACGACCTATGTACCATCCGCCAAAACTTTGAGGACTCCACCAAGATGGTGAGCGGCGATGACGACATTATTAGTGTCACCATACCGCTTCTCTGCCTTCTAAAATGGTCTCTGCTCAAAAAACAACCATGATGCATTGCAGGCGGAGCGCGATGAGTTTGAGCAAGAAACAGTAGTGGGTGTGGGTGATAACACACAACCCAGCCTCGTCTCATCACAACGTGCAGTGGAGGACTATGACGAGGAGGAGGATGAAGACATGGAGCAACTCTCTGGCCAAATTGAGGATATGACATGCAGTCATATCCTCGGTTCAGCGTGGCTGGCCAGAGGACAGGGTAGATGATGAGGAGGGGGAGGAGAAGGAGAAGGAGGACAGCATGTTCAGTCATCGTGTTGGTCAGGATACTGAAGTGATGGCTGTTAAGAGTCTGGCACACATGGCTGACTTTATGGTAAGCTGCCTGTCTCGTGACCCTCGCGTTAAGAACATCTTGGCCGACAATCATTACTGGTTGGTAACACTGTTAGACCCACGCTAAAAGGAGAACTTTATGTCTCTTATTCCCGAGGCGGAGAGGTCAGGAAAAATGCAGCAGTTCCAGAAGGCCATAGTCACGGAAGTAGGCGAAGCATTCCCCTCACAAAACGCTAGCGGCATAGGTCAGGAATCAGTGGACAACCAAGGCGTACAGCCGAGAGGGGCACAAGTCCAATCCGCCAGAGGTAGGGGAACAGTCTTTAAGATGTGGGACAGTTTTCTCAGCCCCTCACATACCACAGCCCCTGAGGTGCGGGGTAGTGCCACAAGAAATCCTAAGTTTGCCCAGATGCTCAAGGAGTACCTTGCAGATCAAACAACTGTACTCCGACATTCCTCTGTGCCTTACAATTAATGGGTATCCAAGCTGGACACGTGGCATGAATTGACTCTCTACGCCTTGGAAGTCCTGGCCTGCCCTGCCGCTAGCGTTTTGTCAGAGCGTGTTTTTAGTGCCGCAGGTGGAATCATTACAGATAAACGCACCTGCCTGTCAACTGTAAATGCTGACAGGCTGACTCTGATCAAGATGAACAAGGGTTGGATTGGGCCAGACTTCACCACACCACCAGCAAATGACAGCGGAATTTAAAGTTTGTAACGGGATTTTGCCATGTACCTCCACTCACCCATGGTAACACACTTCTGGACTTTGGCTAATCGCTGGACTGCTCCTCCTTCTCCTCATGCGCCATCATGATGACCGTTACAATAGTTAGGCCGTTGTTTCAGGTATACCCCCAGTGGTAAATTTTTTTGCCCATTCTTTCAGAATGGGCATTACAACGACAGGAGACCCGCTCCTTTGCAATGGGAACAATGTTTTGAGGCCCTCATGCACATCTCTATCCAGGGACAATATGGAGCCTGATGCTGCCACCGACAGGCACACACGTGCGGTTTTTAAATGCAAGCACGGACGCAATAAGAACCTAACAGGTTTTTAGGAGCGACAATTACTGAGAAGTGTGACACTATCAGACACTGCTGACTGACGTGTATTATACACTACACTTGTGCGTTATATAATAGTTTGTGAAAAACGCACACAAGTGCACCTGTACGCTGCCACCGACAGGCACACACGTGCGGTTTTTAAATGCAAGCACAGACGCAATAAGAACCTAACAGGTTTTTAGGAGCGACAATTACTGAGAGGTCTGACACTATCAGACACTGCTGACTGACGTGTATTATTCACTAGACTTGTGCGTTATATAATAGTTTGTGCAAAACGTGCACCTATACGCTGCCACCGACAGGCACACACGTGCGGTTTTTAAATGCAAGCATGGACGCAAAAAGAACCTAACAGGTTTTTAGGAGCGACAATTACTGAGAAGTCTGACACTATCTGGACTGTTTTAGACTGTGTACACCAGCCCCAGATATGATGAAGGCTGGTATACGGTCACCACTAGGAATGGCTATATACCCTGCCTGCCTGCCTGTATACTGCTACAATAGTCCTGACAAGGACTCTTCTGGTCACTAGCCTGTATTCCGACCTGGCTATACCCTGCCTGTATATAGCAACAATAGTCCTGAGAAGGACTCTGCTACTGTACTCCGACCTGGCTATACCCTGCCTGCCTGTATACAACTAGAATAGTCCTGAGAAGGACTTCTGGTCACACTGTTTGCAGCCCTGCTCCGGAACTAACTATAAAGGGCCGCAAACCTTTCCCTGAAGCAGCGACCCTCTCCCTGCACTGACTGTCTGGATGGCTGTGAGCAGAGCACAGCGCGCCCGCCGGTATAAAGGCTCGGTCACGCTGTGCGGGCCGGCCAATCACTGCAATTCCACAACTAACAGGGCTGTGGCATTGCAGTGGTCTGCCAGCCAATCCCTGCATGAGGGCTGGCTCTCAAAAGAGCGCCAACATGCAGGGATGAAGACCACGAGTACAGCACGAGTATCGCGAGATTACTCGGTCCCCGCCGAGTAGCCCGAGTACAGTGATACTCGTGCGAGTACCGAGTAGTAACAAGCATGCTCGCTCATCACTACTGTATACATATTGCCTTTTGTGCGTCCATCGTGCTTTTATGTGTCCTTATCTAGTATTGCTGGCTATTTTGTCTCTCTGCTACAGCCGCCATTTTGTGTCTCTGATGAACTGGTGCTCTTCTATGGGTCGGCCATTTTAGTGTCTCTTCTACACCCCCCAAAAAAATGTGATTGGTTTATAGCAACTTCTCTCATCTTTACATGTTTTTTTGCAGTGTGGACAACATGAACGACATGCAGCGTGTTGTGCTGGGTGCTGCATTGATGTTTGATGCCGGTCGGCTACGTGAAGGGGAACAGAGGCGTTCCAAACGAAAGCGCTGCATGTGGACCAGAGAGTGGCTGCAGAAGAGGTACAAATACTCCCCCATGCAACTTCTAAGAGAGCTGCAGGAGAATAATCCTCAGGATTTCCACAATTTTCTGCGGATGTCAGAGGAATCATTCAACCTTTTACTCGAAAGAGTTACGCCTATTATTCAGCGCAAGAATACAGCGATGCGTGCTGCCATCCCAGCAGATGAAAGATTGGCAGTCACGCTGCGTTTCCTGGCCACCGGACGCTCCCTGCAAGACTTGCATTTTTCTTCTGCAATTTCAAGGTCCCTGCTCAGCGTTCTTATTCCGGAGAAATGTAGAGCAATTTTCCACAGTCTGCGTAACTACATTGAGTTCCCCAAAACTGTGGAGGAATGGCAAAAGATTGCCTCCGATTTTGAGCACCTTTGGCAGTTCCCGAACTGTGGTGGTGCTTTGGATGGGAAACATGTGCGGATCACTCAACCACTGAACAGCGGCTCCTATTTTTATAACTATAAGGGCTATTTCAGCATCATGCTAATGGCCCTTGTGAATGCCAATTACGAATTTATTGCTGTTGATGTTGGCATGAATGGCAGGGTTTCTGACGGTGGGGTTTTAGAGCACACAGGCTTTGGTGAACGTTTGCAAAATGGTGAACTGCACTTGCCCCCCAACTCTGACAATACCGCAAACCTTAACTTTGTATTTGTGGGCGATGAAGCATTCCCACTTCATCCCAATCTCATGAAACCATTCCCCCAGAAAAGTCTAACGGCGGAAAGACAAAGGTTCAATTACAGATTATCAAGGGCACGCAGGGTTGTGGAAAATGCCTTTGGGATAATGGCAAATCGCTTCCGAGTTTTCCACACACCAATTAACCTGAGTCTACCATCAATAGACGCAGTTGTTTTGGCCTGTTGCGCCCTTCACAACTTTCTTCGACGGCGAGATGCAATTACGTACTGTCCAACAGGCTTTGTAGACTCTGTTGACTTAAATGGTGAAGTGGTGCTTGGCGAATGGCATTCTGAAGATCCCGCAATCGCAGGACTTCAACCATTGGCGCCCGGCAGAAATACCGATGATGCGAAGGCCTGTCGAGAAAAGTACTGCCAATATTTTAATGGTCATGGTGCAATTACGTGGCAGCATTAGATAGACTTGTATTGATCACATTTATGCAGAGCTATAATTTCTTGTATTGATTTGTTTAATAAACTTTCCTTTTTAATTTTAAAATATATGGTTACATGTAGTGTTATGTTCATCACATTTATACTAAAATGTCATTTTTTTAAAATGATTACTTTAATAAACAGTTGTTTTTACTTTTCACAAGATTTGTTTGTCATTCATTCACTATTAAGGGCTACTGTGGGGAGCAGTACCACCATTGCTGCCGTTCCATCACCCCCGGAGGCCCCATACAGCAGCGGCGGATTAAGGTGGCGTCACGAATATAAACTACAATCACCCCCACTGAAGCCATATCAGTTGACTCCCGCTAGGGTCACGGAGTCGGGCCCCGCCACCACTGAAGACCCCCAGACTAGTCTGGCCCGGCACCGGGTGTCACATAGCCCTGGGGTGGGCGAGTCATCACCGCTAGCATTGGGCCTCCTGCTCCGGATCGCACATTGAGAGTGAGCGTAGTGATTCTTCTCATCACTGTACCGCTGTCAGTTCAGGACAGCGGTGGGTGACGTCACAACTGTGCTATGTCCAGACCACGCAGCGGCCGAACATGATGAATAAGTGGTGTCAAGGGTCGTTTTCGCAACAACTGCGTGCCAAAATATGCGCCAAACCACTTGATTTCCACCACATATTACATATCGGTGTACTAAGAAGAAATTGCACAATATATTTTATGGTGAATTTTTTCATGATACCCTAGTAAAAATGCTCAATGGTATGACTAAAATTTGATTTTTGGGTTTAAAAGTAAAATGTTCACTTTTAACTTCAACATTGCTTTTCTTTATGTGAAACCCTGAAAAGGTTTATTTACTTCCTTAATTTGGCGTTCAGCTGTAAGAGGAATACATCATGTAGGACTCTTCTACAATTATGATTTCCATGTGCCAATGCAATAAAAAAACAAAAAAAAAAAAAACACACTCACAATGTTATATGAAGCCGTATACTTTTTTTTTTTTGTTGTTTTTTTAAACGGGGACGTTTGTGCGTCGCCGAAACCGTCATCAAACGACATCTCATTATCGAATTTTTATAATTGTATGTGCGCTCGCAGTGTGTGCTATGACGACCCTTGACACACCGTTTGCGTCATGGCGCGATTTCATTTCTGCAGCAACGATCATTATGATTTGTTGTTGAGTGAGTCGCACTTTCACCTTCAATCATAGCAATTGTAATATTTCACCAATCAACAATCCAGCCATGGCCGAAGATGTAATGTAATGGCCGGTAATTGTTTCATATAACATAAACTCCATATAAAGTGCAAAACATAAAGCTGTTGAGTACTATAAAGTGTTTTTTGTTTTCATAGATGGTAGTCCAACCGGTTCGATAAGTCCATTAATATCGGACGAGGGGGAAAACCGTAAGTCATGAATCTCCTACTTCGTAATAATAAGCAGAAATAAAAATTATGATTTATAACTTTTACCATTCCCTCCATAGGCATACCCACTTTGGCAGAACTCGTCTCCTCACAAGAAAACATCCTCACTTCGCAGAGAAGACTGATGTCAGCCCAGAGGAGGCTGATGGCTAAAGTGGGGCGTCATGCGGCGATGCTGGCCCGTTATGTGGCTGGCCAAGGGGAGGGCAGCAGCAATTAACGGGGGTCTTCAATGGTTTTTTTCTTTGAACCTTTACATGTTGTTTTTTACGTGTTGTTTTATAAAAACTTTGAAATTGATATCTGCTGTTTGGTACGTGTCATTTCAAAAAGCAAGTTAACAACTATCACCACTCACAAACATTATATTACATGTATGCATCTGTATAAATACACCAATCCCATTATTCCAACTTTGGCAGAGCAGGATGTCGAGTCAGGTGACAACTGTGGTGCAGTGGGCAATATATAAAAGGCTGGTCCAGTAGCGAGAAGGTGGAGTTGATGCCAAGGTTACCAAGGAAGAAGACGTGTGTGCAGTAGGTCAGGCTCATGTTGCCTGCAGTGGAATGAGCGGGAAGTGTGCAGTGCCCCAGACGAACACAAAGACTGCATACAATTACCAGTGGAACCTGAAATCTGAATACCATCATCGGAGAAACCCCAAGACCAAATACCATTGCCTGACGAATCCGATGACCGAAACACATCGCCAGAGGAACTTGAAGACGGAACACGGAACATTATTGAACCGCGTGAGCTTTAAATGATAGTAAAGGTATAAGGGTACCAGTCACACTTGAGCGCCTCAGCAGCGATACCACAAGCGATTTGACCTCGTCAGGATCGCTGGTGCGTCGCTACTTGGTCACTGGTGAGCTATCAATCAGGCAGATCTCAACAGTGACCATTCCCCAGCCAGCAGCGACTTGTAAGCAATGCTGCGCTTTAAGGGAGCCGTCGTCTGGAAGCTGAGGACACTGGTAACCACGGTAAACATCGGGTAACCAAGCGCTTGTTACTCATTATTTACCTTGGTCACCAGCGCACACCGCTTAGCGCTGCTCCCTGCCCTCCTAACCAGAGTACACATCGGGTTAATTAACACTCACAAACATTATATTACATACATGGACCCCAACCCCTGACTCCGCTATGCTTCAGACTACTCCACTTCAACTGTCAGTACTTGACTACAGTGGTCCCGCCCCTGACATCTAAGGAACCCTAGGTGGGCGCTCCCATCTGCCTGTTCCCGCACACTGCTATGTCCTTTGTCACGAGGGGGTGACTAGGCTTTACTGGTTGTTTGGTGTACATGAGTGTGGGGGTTGTGTGGTGGTATGCCAATGAGGGTGGAGTATAGTACAACCTCTGTAACTACTGTTTTGCCAGGGCATCACAACCATATGCTGAATTAAGTAAAGCAGGCAGCAAGATTGAACCAACATAAATTTATTATTACAATGAAAATATAACAATCAATTAAAATTACACACAAATAACAAAATTTAGTTGCCCTCTTCATATTGGGTGGCATATTCTGGCCGGGTGGGAGACGACAGCTGGGATAAAAATGATTCATTTGAATAAATGGGATAATGTGGGGGGGGGATACTGTGGGGGGGATACTGTGGGGGGAGGTCAAGGTACAAGCTTGGTGGAGGCATCCTCTTTGGTGTACTTCGCAGGGGCTGGCGAGGAATCCATGAAGTTGAATGATGGGGCTGGTTCATCTTACATATAGTGTCAGTGTCATCAAGTTCTCCTCGGCCTGCCTTTCTTAGGACTTCAAACATTAGTCTCTCTGCTTGCTCCGTCTGTGTGGAATCCAGTTTGCTGAGTCTGTCTGATGCAAATGTCGCAAAGCTATCAACTGGAGTGCTTTTTGGCTGGGATAGTAGTTTGTTTGCTAAAGAATAAAATTCAGCGGATGTCACAGGGGCGGCCTTCTTTTTGCGGAAATTTGTTCGCCGCATTTCACCAGAGGGCGCAGGTGCGTCATTATTCTCCACAATAGGCTCGATAGACGTGGTGGGGTTCTCGTTCAATTGTGGCCTCACCATATCTGTCTGACTGATATCTGTCTGAGGGTTCTGCGGGAACAGAAAAATAAATGTTAAGTAAAAGTCATACATTTTAATAGTTATTAAATTTAATTTAAGTGTGACAAAATTGTATTGGAGTGTACTTATCTGAACTGCAAGGGATAACTTTTCAAAACTGCACAATAAATCATGGTAACAAGAAGTTACTATTTTGTATTCATCAATGGCATGTACATTAAAAGTTTTAATGTTATGTACCGTGAAGCAAATAAGGTACTTACATCTACAACAGCGGAGGTGTTGTCATCGATTGGGATGTCTGTTTGCGGATCCTGGTTTGGTTGGTAGGAGCTTTCCATCCTTCGAGGTAGCTCCTGGTCCCTTGTGAGTTCAAGGAGATTAAAGTACCACAAAGGTGAAACATACACCTGGTCGGTGCCGGCCCCAGACTTTTTGGATTTGTCCACCTTATTAGCTTCCTTCTTGTATACAGTCCTCAAGCCTTGTATTTTCTTTTTTACAAGTTTGGCATCCACCGCCTCGCCTCCACTGTGTTTTTTAAAAAGCTCCACCAGTTGGGCATAGGCGGCTTGTTTTTTTATTCTGTCCGAATATTCTGCGGATTTGATTCTCCACAAGCAGGGCAGTGATTTATACAAATCCAGAAGCTCACGCACAAACTCTTCTTTGTTGTAATAAGACATCTGAAATAAAGAATGCAAAAATTATATGTAAACATAAAAGAAGTTGCAATAAACCAATCACAATTTTGGGTTATGGTGTGGCAGAGACTAAAATGGCCGCCCCTATGTGTGGCAGAAACACAAAATGGCGGCTGTAGCTGAGAGACAAAAGAGCCAGCGATGCTAGGATAGGACACATTACAAACGGCACTATGGAGAGACCCCTCTGTAAAAGGCATTATACACACACAGATAAAAGCTAGCAACTTTAATTAACTCACATAATAAATATTAACATGTTATATATAACAGCAAGAACATTAAACAAAAATGAGCCCCCCCAAAAAAGACCTACCTTTTCAAAGAAGTGTATATCCGTCTATCAATGTAGAATCCTGGCGGAATCGCAAATCGCAAATGCGATCTCGCCGACACTCGAGAACGTTACTCCGGGTGCAGATGCGGCTTCGATACGAAAAACACACCAACAAAGCGACCGGGTACAAAGGACGAAGGAATAAGGGTGGAGTCGCAGGTTCTATCTCAAAGCAAAGCTCAAAAGAAGTGACAAAGGGTGACGCGATACAAAATTTAACCGCTAGATACGCCCCCTGCCACCCCTGCCAGCCCAATCAGAACGCAGTATTGGCCACCAATCAGAGCGGAGAGTGTGGGAAAGGCAACGCCCGCCCGGCCGCCCAATCAGAACGCAGTATTGGCCACCAATGAAAGCGGAGGGGGGTATGGAAAAGGCAACGCAAATGCACGCCTACGTGGCTCACTGCATTTCACTACGCCCCTAATGGGATCGGAGTCGTTAACATAGTTGCTGTGTAACAGGGTCCCAACGATTTGAAAGATCGTTATACGGGACGCATGCTCGTTCCTAAAGTCGTTACGTGTGACACCCAACATGCGATTTCAACAACGACTCATAAACGATCCAGGAAGTGTGACGTAGTAGCGATCTCGTTCACGATCTCGTTATGTGTGACTGGACCTTTAGAGGATTTTTAGGATTGATCTCATTCTGAAGACAATGGATTCCCAATGCGTCACTACTCATGCAACCGTTGTATGATTGCATGAAGAATGTTCCTTTTTCTCTTACAGAAGAAGCTCGACAAAGCTTCCAAAAGCTTAAGGAACTAGTGATTGATGCACCTGCTCTGGAACTAACAAATTATGATCTCACCTTCTATCTGTTTGTAGCAGAGCTTCAAGGATTTGCCGTAGGAGTACTCACCAAGAAGACGGACAAACATCACATAATCGGGTACTACTCTCAACTTGACAACGTCACCAAAGCAGCACCAACCTGTGTCCGTGCTTTTACAGCAGTTTCAAACATACTGCAGAAAGCATCTGAAATCTCACTCGATTTCCCGACTACCATTCTTACAAGCCATGACATCTATGCTATTCTCAATCAAGTGCAGCTGAAACACCTCTCCATGGCAAGACAAGTCAGACTTCAGTGCACGCTGTTGCTACCCCCAAACATCTCATTTGCTCGAGTTACAAGTCTAAACCTTGCTGATCTGCTGATCTTCACAAGTTTAGAAGGGGTGACAGAAGAGAGGACAGAAGAAGAGAGTGACAAACGTACCAGCGCACCATTTGATCATGATTGTCAGGAACTCATTGAACATGAGGCAAAGCCCCTGCACAATATTCAGGCAACACTGCTTACAAATCCAGACTTTGAACTTTTTGTGGATGGTAGCAGATATGCCGATGACACAGGCAAGTTCCACACCGGATTTGCGGTAGTAACTCTATATGCAGTCTTAGCCAAACAACCGCTACCTCCGCGCATATCTGCCCAAGAAGCGGAACTTCTCGCCCTCATCTGGGCAATTAAGTTTCTGGAAGAATGAACAGTGAACATCTACACGGACTCAGCCTATGCACACGGCATTGTACACGATTTTGGCACTATCTGGCAGACTAGAGGATTCCTCACAGCAACAGGAAATCCCCAGAAGGGGAAATCGCTTGGCTGACCAAATAGCAAAACAAGCAGCCTTACTCCATTTGAAGGATACGGAAACAGTGTCAATGACGGAGGAAGAAATGCAGAACCTCTTTGAGACACAAGAAAACGCCTCTGAGGAAGAAAAGGCCGGATGGCGGGCCAAAGAGGCAGAAAAGGGGGAGGGGATTTGGCACCTAAACGGACTTTCCGTCCTGCCACGCAGTTGGTTCCCTGCCATTTTCCAAGCACTCCACTACCCTACACACGGTAGCACAAACTCAATCATGAACCAGATTCAACCTTATTGGGTAGCCCCCGGCTTCAGACAATATGCCTCCAAGAGAATAAAAGCTTGTCACATCTGTCAACAGCATAATGCAGGCCAGCTAACTAAAACCCCGCAAAGACACATGGCAAAGACGTTTGCCCCATTTCAAAGAGTACAAATAGACTATATACAGTTGCCAAAACATGGCATCTACAAGTTTGTACTTGTCTGTGTAGACCTCTTCTCAGGATGGCCAGAGGCCTACCCTGTAAGCTCAGCCACGGCCCGAATTGCAGCAAAAAAATTGGCCTGTCAGCTGGTGCCCCGGTTTGGACTCCCTGAAGTCATAGAGTCAGACCGAGGTACTCATTTCACTGGACAAGTTTTCCAGAACACTTGTGCCCTGTTAAGCATTCTGTCAGCCCTACACACACCTTACCACCCACAGTCATCAGGGAAAGTGGAGAGGTTAAATGGAACTCTAAAGCTCAAACTAGCCAATGCAGTGCAGGAGACTGGTAGACCATGGACAGAATGTCTCCCCATAGCTCTTTACTCTATAAGGACTACCCCGCAGGGAAAGCACAGGCTCTCACCCTTTGAAATACTCTTTGGTAGTGCACCCAGATTAGGATGCTACGTCCCGCAGGAGTTACACCTGCAATATGATAGCCTAACGTCTTATGTTGTTTCTCTGCAGAAGAGACTAACTGAAACCCACCAAAGGGTCTACTCTTCTCTACCTGATCCTGAAGCCGTTCCAGGAACCCACTCCCTAAAGCCTGGTGACCGGGTCTACCTAAAGAAGCACGAGAGAAAGACCCTTGAGCCACAATTCGAAGGGCCTTTGACTGTCCAGCTGACCACTCCAACCTCCGTCAAACTTGAGGGGAGATCGACATGGGTCCATGACAGCCACTGCAATAAGGCCTAATACTGCTAATAAGTATTTCTATGTGTACTCCCTTTTTGGGGCCTTCTTCACCACGGCAGAATTCATTTGAGACCCATCATGAAGTGTTAGCTGAAAAACTTGAGATCACCGACTATCATGATGATCAAATTTTTGAGGTTCTCCAAGCAGTAAATAGTACAATTGCCTTTTTTTATTATTATTAAGTGTTAGGCTATGTGCACACACTGCGTTTTTTTGATGCTGTGTTTTTTTAGCGCTAAAAACGCACAGAAACGCAGCGTCTTTAAAAAAACGCATGAAAAAAACGCAGCGTTTTTACGGTGTTTTGGTGCGTTTTTGGCTGCGTTTTGCTGCGTTTTTGCTCACTGCGTTTTTCTGCGTATTTATCAGTGAACATTGCCATTAAAGATTGTTGAAAAAAAAAGGTCTGATGTAATTTCCTTCTTCCATATGTTCTTCATTCTCCACTAGTGTATGCAGGAGAGAAGACAGCTGCACAACTACAAGGCTCAGCATGCTCCATCCAGGACTGTATGCTGGAGGGAGAGTCAGGGGGAGCAGACCTACAAGGCTCAGCATACTCCATCCACTAGTGAATGCAGAAGAGCAGACAGCAGCTGCAGAACTACAAGGCTCAGCATCCTCCATCCAATAGTGTATGCAGGAGAGCAGACAGCAGCTGTCAAACTACAAGGCTCAGCATCCTCCTTCCAGGACTGTATGCAGGATTTCTTTTCCCCCCCAAACAAAAAAAATGCCGTTGGCTTTGCCATATTTTTGTATGATAGCCGGGTATAGCAGGCAGGTATGGGCTGCCCCCAACCCCCAGCTACCTATTTGTACCTGGCTGGGCACTAAAAAAATAGGGAAGCCCTTTGTTTTTTAAATATTTCATGAATTTCATGAAAAAATTAAAAAAAAAATGACGTGGGCTTCGCCTAATTTTTGTGTCCAGCCAGGTACAACTAGGCAGCTGTGGATTGGAATCCGCAATGCAGGGTGCCCAAGCTTTCTGGGCACCCCCGCTGCGAATTGCAGTCCGCAGCCACCCCAGAAAATGGCGCTTTCATAGAAGCGCCATCTTCTGGCGCTGTATCCAACTCTTCCAGCTGCTCTGATGCCGGATGGCTCGCTGGGTAATAATGGGGTTAGGGAAAGCTGTGTAGTATCAGCTGGCCGTAAGCCCGAAATTCATGGTGTCACGCCAATATTAGACATGGCCACCATGAATTTCTAGTAAAGATAAAAAAAAAACACAACACACAGAAAAATATTTTTATTAGAAATAAAACACAACACAATTAGTGATACCATCTTTACTGAAATAAAGAGCCCCCCTTCGCAGTAATCCTGGGTCAAGGGTCCCGCGCCGTCCAATCCGGATCCAGTATCATCTGATCGGTTTGCTGGAAGGCAAAGCAATCAGATGATGTGTCAGGTTCAAGGCCTGAATCACATAATACAGCAGCTGATTGTATAAACGGCTTTTATACAATCAGCTGATGCATCAGTGCAAAAAAAAAAACACTTCTGTGCAGCGTCGGACTGGCTACCGGAGGAATCTCCAGTAATGTCAGGCCTGGATTCAGGTACCTGCACTCCAGTGCTCTCACCTGAGCTCTGGCGTGCAGCCGAGACTGTACCGCTAGCGCCGAGTGACTGATTCCCCGGCACTTGCGATTCAGTCCATGACAGCTGCAGACATCCCGGGCTAATCTCCGGTGCTCTCACCTGAACGCCCGAGATCACCCCGGCCTGTCTGCAGCTGCCATGAACTGACTATAAGCGCCGGGGAATCAGTCACTCGGCAGTAAAATCCGGCATCACCGCGAGACTTACGATCACCTGATGCGTCAGGTGACCGCATCAGGTGATCACCGCCAGGTCCTCACGGCCAGGTCATGCAGCTATCGTACGTGCCTGGGAGCCGGCACACAGCCGGAGCGGGAGTGGCGGGACCAGGAGAGGAGATGGGAGTGGACATGGCACCGGGAGTCTGCAGACAGGTGAGTATGACATTTTTCTACTGTTTACTTTTGATTTAGTAGCAGCTTCCACCTCCTGCACGGGAGCGGACATGGCACCGGGCGGGAAATGGAAGCAGCGGTGACGGTACCGGTAGGATTCACGCTTCTGTGATTACTGACAGAAGGAATCCTCTTCCTGTACATGTCACTTTACTACCCACCCCTTGCGTTTATAGCTGCTTTTTTAGTAATAAAAATGCACTAAAATGCAGCTATATTTGCAATTTGCTGTTTTCATTGCGTTTTTGAACATCTCATTGAACTCAATGGGTGGAAAACGCAGTGAAAAACGCAAAAATAATTGACATGCTGCGTTTCTGTGGGCACCACAAAAACGCAGCTAAAAATAAACTGTGTGCAGACAGCAAAGATGAAAACTCATAGACTTTGCTGGGGAAGCAAAGTCATGCAGTTTTCTGAGCACAAACGCACCCGAAAAACGCGCAAAAATGCCGCGAAAAACGCACTGTGTGAACTTACCCTTACTTTGTTTATTAGTTGCCTATGTAGTGTTCAAGTTGTTAATGGCTTTGTTTTCACGCTGCATGAAGCAATGTAGATACAATGATTATTCAGCACCCCTATGAAATAACTAATATGCTTTTTTCTCTTCTCTACTCTTTCCTCTAGAAATCACCTTGGCGTATCATGATGAGACTCCTATCTAGAGGCATGCAGGCAGTCCTCTGGGTGATGGATGTGGACGAAACTCCCTGGGCAACCCGCGGCTCAGAAAGTATCTGGAGGCTAGCCTGCTCGCTCTACAGTTCACAGCTTCTTGATGGCCCCCTGTCCATCATTCACGCCAAAAGGGGGGATTGTGAGGAAAGAGTTAACCTTTTTGACTAGTTAGAAAAATAAGTACAGTGGGAATTTTTTAGTGCTGTAGTGCACATTTAGTGCTAGCTTTTTTGTTTTTCTTTATTGAATTGGTCGGTGGCTGACCCCCACCTTGCTATGCACCCAAATTTGGGATGTATTCCACATGTCTAGATTTTGGCGATTGGTGACTGTTCACATTCAGTCATCAGGCCCTGTCCACAGGCTATTTACTTCATGCAGCATTTCCTTGGACCTGTCCCGCCCACAGCCATGATTCAGTCATGGGTACGGGATTGAAATAGACCAGGTGAGTGCTGCTAAGAGCAGTTCTACTTTTTCATATGTGAGGCCGTTTGGCACATTTTATAAAAATATTTTAGTGTTAGGACTGCCCCAACAGAGATTTGCTGTGAAGAGGCGGGGTGGCTCAAGAAATTGCAATTTTTTGCCAAAAATCTCATATTTATAATAAGTACAGTTGGAATTTTTTAGTGCTGTAGTGCACATTTAGTGCTAGCTTTTTTGTTTTTTCTTCATTGAATTGGTCGGTGGCTGACCCCCACCTTGTTATGCACCCAAATTTGGGATGTTATTCCACCTGTCTAGATTTTGGCGATTGGTGACTGTTCACATTCAGTCATCAGGCCCTGTCCACAGGCTATTTACTTCATGCAGCAATTGCTTGGACCTGTCCTGCCCACAGCCATGATTCAGTCATGGGTACGGGATTGAAATAGACCAGGTGAGTGCTGCTAAGAGCAGTTCTACTATTTCATATGTGAGGCCGTTTGGCACATTTTATAAAAATATTTTAGCGTTAGGACTGCCCCACCAGAGATTTGCCGTGAAGTGGCGGGGTGGCTCAAGAAATTGCAATTTTTTGCCAAAAATCTCATATTTATAATAAGTACAGTTGGAATTTTTTAGTGCTGTAGTGCACATTTAGTGCTAGGTTTTTTGTTTTTTTATTAGTTGCTTATGTAGTGTTCAAGTTGTTAATGGCTTTGTTTTCCCGCTGCTTGAAGCAATGTAGATACAATGATTATTCAGCACCCCTATGAAATCACTAATATGCTTTTTTCTCTTCTCTACTCTTTCCTCTAGAAATCACCTTGGCGTATCATGATGAGACTCCTATCGAGAGGCATGAAGGCAGTCCTCTGGGTGATGGATATGGACGAAACTCCCTGGGCAACCCGCGGCTAAGAAAGTATCTGGAGGCTAGCCTGCTCGCTCTACAGTTCACAGCTTCTCGATGGCCCCCTGTTCATCATTCACGCCAAAAGGAGGGACTGTGAGGAAAGAGTTAACCTTTTTGACTAGTTAGAAAAATAATAGAAATTCATTCTCCCTTGCAAGACCAGACTTATTTACGTAATAAACTCTGAGACCAAACTCAAGGACACAGAATGTTTTGACTTAGAAACAACTGAAAAACATCTTATTATGGGAAGAAGAAATCTTATAGATTGTTTTGGGAATAAAAGTCATTATGTTAAATTCTCTTGCTGGGAACATGTAATCCACGCCTTTAATAAATATGTATGTTGCATAGTTAGGCCCTAATCAACTTTGTATAACTTTGTAATGTAAACAAATTCAATACAGTTCTAATTGGGAGCCACACATCTCCTCCAGGTCTTATGTGTATAACAGCGTCTTCCTGTTTTCATTGAGCTGGAATAGCAGAGGCGGGCTACCGGTACTCTCTCCGCATTCGGACATCGCTGGCAACAGCTGTGACCGTTGGGTCAACCTAACACTGTTTTTTTTATTATCCTCACCTACAGGTATGAATACGACACACAAATTGATACATCGTCACGAATAAGATCATTAATGTATATTTGCATTGTTTTAGATGTCTCAATATGTATAGGTGTGCAAAAAAATGTTTTTTTGTTTTTTCTCACCCACAGGTATGAATATGAGACACGATTTGCTATATCATTATGGATAAGACCATTAACCCCTTCAGCCCCGGGGCACTTTCCATTTTTTGCGTTTTTGTTTTTTGCTCCCCTTCTTCCGAGAGCCGGAACTTTTTTATTTTTCTGTCAATCTTGCCATATGAGGGCTTGTTTTTTGCAGGACGAGTTGTACTTTTAAATGAAACCATAGGTTTACCATATAGTGTACTGGAAAACAGAAACAAAATTCCAAGTGTGGAAAAACTGCAAAAAAAAGTGTGATCGCACAATTGTTTTTGGGATGTTTTATTCACCGTGTTCAATATATGGTAAAACTGATGTATGGGTGTGATGCCTCAGGTCGGTGCAAGTTTGCAGACACCAAACATGTATAGGTTTACTTGTATCTAAGGGGTTAAAAAAATGTCACAAGTTTGAGCAATAAAAGTGGCGCACGTTTTGCACCATTTTCCGAAACACGTAGCATTACTGGTCCAAGTATCGGTGATGAAATACACCCTGTCCCACACAGAGGCTCTCAAGGAAGCGGTGATGTTGTGTACGACATGCTGGTGTAGCGCAGGCACACCTTTCTTAGAGAAGTAGTGGCGAGTGGGCATCTGGTACTGGGGCACTGCAACGGACATAAGGTCTCGATTAGAGTTGAGCGCGGTTCGAGGTTCTCCAGTTCTAGGCTCGAGTGATTTTGGGGCCTGTTCTAGATCGAACTAGAACTCGAGCTTTTTGCAAAAGCTCGATAGTTCTAGAAACGTTCGAGAACGGTTCTAGCAGCCAAAAAACAGCTAATTCCTAGCTGGCTTTCCGCTGTAATAGTGTAAGTCACTCTGTGACTCACACTATTATGACATTTCAGTGTATAGTGTGCGGGAACAGCGCCTTCAGATCACTGCTGTTTGTATAATGGCGATCGCCATTTTTTTTTTTTTTTCCTTGTCTTCCTTCCCTAAGCGCGCGCGTGTAGTGGGGAGGGCCAGCATGTCAGCCAATCCCAGACACACACACAGCTAAGTGGACTTTTAGCCAGAGAAGCAACGGCATGTGTGATAGGATGTCCATGTCACATGTCCCTGCATTATAAAACCGGACATTTTCCTCCAGGACGCCATTATCTGCCTTCTGCGTCCTTGGTGTCAGACATCACTGGCGCAGCTCCGTCCTAAATCCTATCGCCGATACAGCTGTATGCGCTCCATACACAGCGCTGGACAGCTTAGGGAGAGCACTTTCTATCAGTCCTTTTAAGGGCTCGTACCGGCAGGGTAAGAGCCATAGGTGACAGGTCCTGAAAACAGAGACAGCGTCTGTGTAGCAAAGGTCAGGGATTTCGTCGCTGCATTTCCCCATTAGGAGGGAATAGAAAGGCAGGCTTCCATTCCTCTACCTAGAGCCCCACAATCCTGGCACTGTACCCTCCTGTCCTCTGCACACTCCAACTCATTATAACTAAGCCATTATACTAGCAAACACTCAGTGTACCTAGTGGCATCCTAAACGTGGCTATTAAACTTTTGTCTAGTCCCACTAGTGCAAAGATATTTGCAGCACCTCTGCCTGCATTGCACACTCCAACTCATTATAACTAAGCCATTATACTAGCAAACACTCAGTGTACCTAATGGCATCCTAAACGTGGCTATTGGACTTTGCTATAGTCCCACTAGTGCAAAGATATTTGCAGCACCTCTGCCTGCATTGCACACTCCAACTCATTATAACTAAGCCATTATACTAGCAAACACTCAGTGTACCTAGTGGCATCCTAAACGTGGCTATTAGACTTTTGTCTAGTCACACTAGTGCAAAGACATTTGCAGCACCTCTGCCTGCATTGCACACTCCAACTCATTATCACTAAGCCATTATACTAGCAAACACTCAGTGTACCTAGTGGCATCCTAAACGTGGCTATTGGACTTTTGTTTAGTCACACTAGTGCAAAGACATTTGCAGCACCTCTGCCTGCATTGCACACTCCAACTCATTATAACTAAGCCATTATACTAGCAAACACTCAGTGTACCTAGTGGCATCCTAAACGTGGCTATTGGACTTTTGTCTAGTCACAATAGTGCAAAGACATTTGCAGCACCTCTGCCTGCATTGCACACTCCAACTCATTATAACTAAGCCATTATACTAGCAAACACTCAGTGTACCTAGTGGCATCCTAAACGTGGCTATTGGACTTTTGTCTAGTCACACTAGTGCAAAGACATTTGCAGCACCTCTGCCTGCATTGCACACTCCAACTCATTATAACTAAGCCATTATACTAGCAAACAGTCAGTGTACCTAGTGGCATCCTAAACGTGGCTATTGGACTTTTGTCTAGTCACACTAGTGCAAAGACATTTGCAGCACCTCTGCCTGCATTGCACACTCCAACTCATTATAACTAAGCCATTATACTAGCAAACACTCAGTCTACCTAGTGGCATCCTAAACGTGGCTATTGGACTTTTGTCTAGTCACAATAGTGCAAAGACATTTGCAGCACCTCTGCCTGCATTGCACACTCCAACTCATTATAACTAAGCCATTATACTAGCAAACACTCAGTGTACCTAGTGGCATCCTAAACGTGGCTATTGGACTTTTGTCTAGTCACAATAGTGCAAAGACATTTGCAGCACCTCTGCCTGCATTGCACACTCCAACTCATTATAACTAAGCCATTATACTAGCAAACACTCAGTGTACCTAGTGGCATCCTAAATGTGGCTATTGGACTTTTGTCTAGTCACACTAGTGCAAAGACATTTGCAGCACCTCTACCTGCATTGCACACTCCAACTCATTATAACTAAGCCATTATACTAGCAAACACTCAGTGTACCTAGTGGCATCCTAAACGTGGCTATTGGACTTTTGTCTAGTCACAATAGTGCAAAGACATTTGCAGCACCTCTGCCTGCATTGCACACTCCAACTCATTATAACTAAGCCATTATACTAGCAAACACTCAGTGTACCTAGTGGCATCCTAAACGTGGCTATTGGACTTTGCTATAGTCCCACTAGTGGAAAGATATTTGCAGCACCTCTGCCTGCATTGCACACTCCAACTCTTTTTAACTAAGCCATTATACTAGCAAACACTGAGTGTACCTAGTGGCATCCTAAACGTGGCTATTGGACTTTTGTCTAGTCACAATAGTGCAAAGACATTTGCAGCACCTCTGCCTGCATTGCACACTCCAACTCATTATAACTAAGCCATTATACTAGCAAACACTCAGTGTACCTAGTGGCATCCTAAACGTGGCTATTGGACTTTTGTCTAGTCACAATAGTGCAAAGACATTTGCAGCACCTCTGCCTGCATTGCACACTCCAACTCATTATAACTAAGCCATTATACTAGCAAACACTCAGTGTACCTAGTGGCATCCTAAATGTGGCTATTGGACTTTTGTCTAGTCACACTAGTGCAAAGACATTTGCAGCACCTCTACCTGCATTGCACACTCCAACTCATTATAACTAAGCCATTATACTAGCAAACACTCAGTGTACCTAGTGGCATCCTAAACGTGGCTATTGGACTTTGCTATAGTCCCACTAGTGGAAAGATATTTGCAGCACCTCTGCCTGCATTGCACACTCCAACTCTTTTTAACTAAGCCATTATACTAGCAAACACTGAGTGTACCTAGTGTCATCCTAAACGTGGCTATTGGACTTTTGTCTAGTCACACTAGTGCAAAGACATTTGCAGCACCTCTACCTGCATTGCACACTCCAACTCATTATAACTAAGCCATTATACTAGCAAACACTCAGTGTACCTAGTGGCATCCTAAACGTGGCTATTGGACTTTTGTCTAGTCACAATAATGCAAAGACATTTGCAGCACCTCTGCCTGCATTGCACACTCCAACTCATTATAACTAAGCCATTGTACTAGCAAACACTCAGTGTACCTAGTGGCATCCTAAACGTGGCTATTGGACTTTTGACTAGTCACACTAGTGCAAAGACATTTGCAGCACCTCTATCTGCATTGCACACTCCAACTCATTATAACTAAGCCATTATACTAGCAAACACTCAGTGTACCTAGTGGCATCCTAAACGTGGCTATTGGACTTTTGTCTAGTCACAATAGTGCAAAGACATTTGCAGCACCTCTGCCTGCATTGCACACTCCAACTCATTATAACTAAGCCATTATACTAGCAAACACTCAGTGTACCTAGTGGCATCCTAAACGTGGCTATTGGACTTTTGTCTAGTCACACTAGTGCAAAGACATTTGCAGCACCTCTACCTGCATTGCACACTCCAACTCATTATAACTAAGCCATTATACTAGCAAACACTCAGTGTACCTAGTGGCATCCTAAACATGGCTATTGGACTTTTGTCTAGTCACACTAGTGCAAAGACATTTGCAGCACCTCTGCCTGCATTGCACACTCCAACTCATTATAACTAAGCCATTATACTAGCAATTGATGCTGCCAGTTTAAGGGCCGTAGTTGCATTGTCAGGGATATTTATTCTTTATTATTCTGCTGTTAATAAAGCTAGACCACCGCTGCAATCTACACCACCTCTCAATTTTTACTACTACATTTTCAGTGCACAATCTTGTCGCAATCAACATGAGTGGCAAAATGACAGATGCTGGTGGAAGGGGAAGAGGCGTGGTGGAAAAGGAAAAAAAGGGTTTGTCAGTGGGGAAGGTGGCAAAGCTCCATTATCATCTGCTGAAGATAGACCATCTACCAGCAAAAGTAAGATGTCTACTACTTACCGTGGACAATCCGATGTGCTCCCTTTTTTACGGACACGAACAACAGGAACAAAGGTAGATGATGACCAAAAAAGGAAAATGCTTGAATGGATCTCAAGTGGTCCAACAAGTGCCCTCTCAGCCACTTCAAGTACTGCATCCAAAAAACACCAGTCCTCTGAGTTGTCATCCCAATCAAACTTGCTTTCTCCCAGCTCTGAAGTCTCCATCAGCCCTGCACAGTATGGTGGAACTGAGATGGCTGAGTCTGCAGAGCTGTTCAGTCACACAATAGCCTGGGAATCAGAGGTCTGCTCCCAAGCTACAGTGAGTACAGAACAGGAAATGGTCTGCAGTGATGCCCAGAACCTTTGTGACTCTGATTCAGGCCGTGAGGACCAAGTTTCTGAGCATAATGTTGACCCTTTGTCACAAACTGTAACACCTGTGGTTATAGACAATGAGGAACATACTGATGAAGATGAGACGCAGATACCCGATTGGGATGACAACTTAAATTTTCGGTCAGGGCAAGAAGAGGCTCGGTATGAGGGGGAGGGGAGTGCAAACACAACAATTGATGATGAAGTTCTAGATCCCACCTACTGTCAACCCACAGTCAGGCACTCGAGGAGGTCAACAGAGGTGGTGGAGGAGGATGCAACTGATGACGAAGTTACCTTGCACCTTCCTGGACACAGTCGGAGTACTGGTAGCACGTCTACAACTGCATCCTCAGCCACCACTCTGCCTCTGAGCATTATTCGGGGTGGATCAACAGGTCGCATGGCCTCTAAGCCTTGCCTAGCCTGGTCCTTTTTTGACATAGAAAAAGATCGCCCAAATTATGTGATCTGTAAAATTTGTCATGGTTCTCTTAGTAGAGGTCAAAACCTCAGCAGTTTGACAACTTCTTCCATGAATCGTCACATGAATAAATATCATATGTCCCGGTGGGAAGCTCACCGTGCTGCAATGCGGCCTAGCGGAGTGAACCATCCACCGCCTGCCCCTTCCAGTGCATCCGCGCCCTCGTCATCTTCTAGGACTGTGGGGACAGCTGTCACACCTGTTTTTCCACCCACAACTTCCACCACTGTAACCGCAACAGGCAGTTTGCTTGGTAGGTCGTCAGTTGGTTTGGAAGGGGAAACAAGTGAGTGTGTACAGCTCTCTCAGACATCGATAGCACCAACGTTGGATGAAGGCAACATCATGTCTCCGCCTGCACTTTCCTCACAAACCTGCATTTTTCCAGGGACACCCTACTCAACACCGTCTACACACAGCAGCCAGATCTCTGTCCCTCAGATGTGGTCAAATAAAAGGCCACTTCCTGCGACCCATGACAAAGCTAAGAGGTTGACTCTATCCCTCTGTAAGCTGTTGGCTACAGAAATGCTGCCTTTCCGCCTAGTGGACACACAGGATTTTAGAGACCTTATGTCTGTCGCTGTGCCCCAGTACCAGATGCCTAGTCGCCACTACTTCTCTAAGAAAGGTGTGCCCGCGCTACACCAGCATGTCGCACACAACATCACCGCTTCCTTGAGAAACTCTGTGTCTGAACGGGTGCATTTCACCACCGATACTTGGACCAGTAAGCATGGACAGGGACGTTACATGTCGCTGACTGGGCACTGGGTAACTATGGTGATAGATGGTGAAGGGTCTGCTGCACAAGTCTTGCCGTCCCCACGACTTGTGTGTCAATCCTCTGTCTGTCCAAGTTCCGCCACTGCTTCTGCATCCTCCACCTCATCTGGGTCCTCCACCTCCGCCCCAAGCCTGCCTGGTCAGGCCACCAGCGTTCTCACTGCGCAGAAGGAATCACGCACCCCTCATTACTATGCTGGCAGCAGAGCGCAACGGCATCAGGCGGTCTTTAGCTTGACATGTCTTGGGAATAAGAGTCACACAGCTGAGGAGTTGTGGTCAGCTCTGCGGTCCGAGTTTAATAAATGGTTGTCTCCACTCAACCTGCAGCCTGGTAAGGCCGTGTGCAACAATGCTGCAAACCTGGGTGCGGCCCTTCGCCTGGGCAAGGTGACACACGTACCTTGTATGGCTCACATGTTGAACCTTGTCGTCCAGCAATTTTTAACACACTATCCCAGCCTAGATGGCCTTCTGAACAGGGCACGAAAACTGTCTGCTCACTTCCGCCGTTCAAGCGCCGCAGCTGAGCGACTTGCATCGCTCCAGAAGTCTTTCGGCCTGTCGGTTCATCGCCTGAAATGCGATGTGGCGACACACTGGAATTCAACTCTCCACATGTTACAGCGACTGTGGCAGCACCGCCGAGCCCTGGTGCAATACGTCATGACGTATAGCCTGGGCCAACGTGATGCAGAGGTGGGGCAGATCACCCTGATGGAGTGGTCTCAGATCAAGGACCTATGCACCCTTCTGCACAGTTTCGACATGGCGACGAATATGTTTAGCGCTGACAATGCCATTATCAGCATGACGATTCCAGTCATTTACATGCTGGAGCACACGCTAAACACTATTCGGAGTCAGGGGGTGGGACAACAGGAAGGGGATGAACTACAGGAGGATTCATATGCGCATGACACAACAACATCACCAAGGTCCAGACGTTCATCATCAACAAGGCACCAGGCATGGGACCATGGGGGACAGGGATCAACAAGGGCGCATAGTAGCAGGCTAAATGTTGAGGAAGGTGCAGGAGAACATGAAGAAATGGAGGACGAACTGTCCATGGACATGGAAGACTCAGCAGATGAGGGAGACCTTGGTCAAATTTCAGTTGAAAGAGGTTGGGGGGAGATGTCAGAGGAAGAAAGAACGGTTAGCACCTCTATGCCACAAACACAGCGGGGACTTGGTCTGCATGGCTGCGCAAGACACATGAGTGCCTTCTTGTTGCACTACCTCCAACATGACCCTCGTATTGTCAAAATTAGAAGTGATGATGACTACTGGATTGCCACACTATTAGATCCCCGGTACAAGTCCAAATTTTGTGACATAATTCCAGCCATAGAAAGGGACGCACGTATGCAGGAGTATCAGCAGAAGCTGTTACTCGATCTTAGCTCGGCTTTTCCACCAAACAACCGTGCAGGTGCAGGGAGTGATTCTCCCAGTTGTAACTTGCCAAACATGGGACGGTCTCGTCATCTTCAACAGTCTACCGGTACCAGTAGGACCGTATCTGGTGCTGGTAACAGCAATTTTATGGAATCTTTTCATAATTTTTTTAGACCCTCTTTTGCAAGGCCACCAGAGACAACAAGTCTGACACATAGTCAATGGCTGGAGAGGATGATACAGGAGTATCTCCAAATGAACATCGATGCCATGACTTTGCAAATGGAGCCTTGCTCCTTTTGGGCTTCAAATCTAGAAAAATGGCCAGAGCTCTACAGTTACGCCTTGGAGATTTTGTCGTGTCCAGCTGCCAGCGTTGTCTCTGAACGTGTCTTCAGTGCTGCTGGGTGTGTGCTGACAGATAAGCGCACGCGTCTGTCCAGTGACAATGTGGACAGACTGACGTTCATCAAAATGAACAAGTCATGGATCCAGAAGGAATTTACTACCCCTGTGTCATCCTGGGGAGAGTAAATGCTTGTGGATTTGGAATGTGCTTGATGCAAATCAAAACATCCTGTTTGCAACTAGGGCACAACTGCTGCCACTGAAGGGGTGGGTGTGTGTGGGGCCCAATTTTTGGAAAAAAGGGAGACTCCGCTTGGAGTAACCCTTGCTTGCTGTGTTTTTTAAAAGGAGCCAAGATGAACAGAGCTGGGATCAGGAAAGATTTTGCTACCTACCCTGGTGTCATCCTGGGGACGGTTAATTATGGCGTATTTTTGAATGTGCTTGATGCAAATATAGCTGTGAAGTGTACAACTGGGGCACAACTGCTGCCACTGAAGGGGTGGGTGTGTGTGTGGGGCCCAATTTTTGGAAAAAAGGGAGACTCCGCTTGGAGTAACCCTTGCTTGCTGTGTTTTTTAAAAGGAGCCAAGATGAACAGAGCTGGGATCAGGAAAGACTTTGCTACCTACCCTGGTGTCATCATGGGGACGGTTAATTATGGCGTATTTTTGAATGTGCTTGATGCAAATCTAGCTGTGAAGTGTTCAACTGGGGCACAACTGCTGCCACTGAAGGGGTGGGTGTGTGTGGGGCCCAATTTTTGGAAAAAAGGGAGACTCCGCTTGGAGTAACCCTTGCTTGCTCTGTTTTTTAAAAGGAGCCAAGATGAACAGAGCTGGGATCAGGAGAGACTTTGCTACCTACCCTGGTGTCATCCTGGGGACGGTTAATTATGGCGTATTTTTGAATGTGCTTGATGCAAATCTAGCTGTGAAGTGTACAACAGGGGCACAACTGCTGCCACTGAAGGGGTGGGTGTGTGTGGGGCCCAATTTTTGGAAAAAAGGGAGACTCCGCTTGGAGTAACCCTTGCTTGCTGTGTTTTTTAAAAGGAGCCAAGATGAACAGAGCTGGGATAAGGAAAGACTTTGCTACCTACCCCGGTGTCATCCTGGGGACGGTTAATTATGGCGTATTTTTGAATGTGCTTGATGCAAATCTAGCTGTGAAGTGTACAACTGGGGCACAACTGCTGCCACTGAAGGGGTGGGTGTGTGTGGGGCCCAATTTTTGGAAAAAAGGGAGACTCCGCTTGGAGTAACCCTTGCTTGCTGTGTTTTTTAAAAGGAGCCAAGATGAACAGAGCTGGGATCAGGAAAGACTTTGCTACCTACCCTGGTGTCATTCTGGGGATGGTTAATTATGGCGTATTTTTGAATGTGCTTGATGCAAATCTAGCTGTAAAGTGTACAACTGGGGCACAACTGCTGCCACTGAAGGGGTGGGTGTGTGTGGGGCCCAATTTTTGGAAAAAAGGGAGACTCCGCTTGGAGTAACCCTTGCTTGCTGTGTTTTTTAAAAGGAGCCAAGATGAACAGAGCTGGGATCAGGAAAGACTTTGCTACCTACCCTGGTGTCATCCTGGGGACGGTTAATTATGGCGTATTTTTGAATGTGCTTGATGCAAATCTAGCTGTGAAGTGTTCAACTGGGGCACAACTGCTGCCACTGAAGGGGTGGGTGTGTGTGGGGCCCAATTTTTGGAAAAGAGGGAGATTCCGCTTGGAGTAACCCTTGCTTGCTGTGTTTTTTAAAAGGAGCCAAGGTGAACAGAGCTGGGATCAGGAAAGACTTTGCTACCTACCCTTGTGTCATCCTGGGGACGGTTAATTATGGCGTATTTTTGAATGTGCTTGATGCAAATCTAGCTGTGAAGTGTACAACTGGGGCACAACTGCTGCCACTGAAGGGGTGGGTGTGTGTGGGGCCCAATTTTTGGAAAAAAGGGAGACTCCGCTTGGAGTAACCCTTGCTTGCTGTGTTTTTTAAAAGGAGCCAAGATGAACAGAGCTGGGATCAGGAAAGACTTTGCTACCTACCCTGGTGTCATCCTGGGGACGGTTAATTATGGCGTATTTTTGAATGTGCTTGATGCAAATCTAGCTGTGAAGTGTACAACTGGGGCACAACTGCTGCCACTGAAGGGGTGGGTGTGTGTGGGGCCCAATTTTTGGAAAAAATGGAGACTCCGCTTAGAGTCACCTTGCGGTGTTTTACATGATTTTAGAAGGGCGTGCCATGCCTATATCTGTGTCTCCTCCTCTTTTTCCTTGTCCTCCTCTTTTGTTTTCACATGAGTATATGTCCTTGTCACTTTCTCATGTGTTTGTGTTGTGTTGTGAGTTGTTTGTCACCTTTTGGACACCTTTGAGGGTGTTTTCTATGTGTTTTTATGTGTTTGTGAATGCCTGCCATTGTTTCCTATGCAGTTTGAGTTCGGTTCGTCGAACGTTCGACGAACCGAACTCGAACGGGACCTCCGTTCGGCGAACCGACCTCGAGCCGAACCGGGACCGGTTCGCTCATCTCTAGTCTCGATGTTGCCTTCATCCAAAGTTGGTGCTCTCGCTGTCTGAGAGAGCTGTACACCAGCACTTGTTTCCCCTTCCAAAGCAACTGACGACATACCAAGCAAACTGCCTGTTGCGGTTAAAGTGGTGGAAGGTCTGCGTGGAAAACCAGTTGTGACAGCTGTGCCCACAGTAATAGAAGATGAATAGCGCGTGGAGGAACTTGAAGGGGCAGATGGTGTTTGGCCCACTCCGCTAGGCTGCATTGCAGCACGGTGAGTTTCCCACTGGGACTTATGCTTGTTATTCATGTGACACTTCATGTAAGAAGTTGTCAAACTGGTGAATTTTGGCCTCTACTTATAGATTGCCGACAAATTTTACAGATCACATGATATGGGAGATCCTTTGCAAGGTCAAAAAAGGACCAGGCTAAGCAAGGCTTAGAGGCCATGCGACCTGCAGAGCCACCCCGACTTGTGCTCAAAGGCAGAGTTGTGGCTGAGGATGCAGTTGTAGACGTTCTTCCAGTACTCCAACTCTGTCCAGGAAGGCGCAAGGTAACTTCGTCGTCAGTTGCATCCTCCTCCACCGCCTCTGGTGACCTCCTCGAGTGCCTGACTGTGGGTTGACAGTAAGTGGGATCTAGAACTTCATCATCAAGCGTTGTGCTTGCACTCCCCTCGCCCTCAGACCTAACCTCGTCCTGCCCTGACTGTTAAGTTGTCATACCAATCAGGTATCTGCGTCTCATCGTCATCAGTATGTTCCTCATTGTCTCCACCAACAGGTGTTACAGTTTGGGAATGAGGGTGTACATTATGCTCAGAAACATGGTCATCAGGGCCAGAATCTGAGTCACAAAGCTTCTGGGCATCACTGCAGACCATTTCCTGGTCTGTACTCACTGTACCTTGGGAGCAGACCTCTGATTCCCAGGCTATAGTGTGACTGAACAGCTCTGCAGACTCAGCCATCTCTGCTACACCATACTGTGCAGGGCGGGTGGAGACTTGAGAGCTGGGAGAAAACAAGGGTGATTGGGATGACAACTCAGAGGACTGTTGTTTTTTGGATGTTGAAGTTGAGGTGGAGGAGAGGCCACTTGTTGGAGCACTTGAGATCCATTCAAGCATGTTCTTTTTTTTTGCATCATCTACCTTTGTTACAGTTGTTCGGGTCCGTAAAAAAGGGAGCACATCGTATTGTCCATGGAAAGTAGTAGACATCTTACTTTTGCTGGAAGATGGCCTATCTTCAGCAGATGTTAATGTAGCTTTCCCACCTTCCATACGGACACAAACTTTTTTCCTTTTCCAACATGCCTGTTCCCCTTTCCACCAGCATCTGTCCTTTTGCCACTCATTTTGTTAGCGACAAGATTGGCCACTTAAAATGTGGATGCAAAAATTGAGAGGTGGTGTAGATTGCAGAGGTGGTCTAGCTTTATAGACAGCTGAAGAACCAACACTGACTATCACAGACAATTTTTGTATGCCCCTAACAGTGGCAGCACAGTTTGCAATTAGAATTGCGTATCAAAAATGGACAGGTGTGTACAATGCAGAGGTGGTTTAGCTTTATAGACAGCTGAAGAACCAACACTGACTATCACAGACAATTTGTGTATGCCCCTAACAGTGGCAGCACAGTTTGGAAATAAAATTGCGTGGCAAAACTGGGTACAGTGCCCGGGTTCTGTGGGTACCAGGACAGGAAAAGAAAACTAAGTTAGTATTCCAGACACTTTTAGGATGGCAGAAAAAGTGTCAGCTCTTTGGGCAAATAAAAAAGTGTGGCAAAACTGGGAAGGTGGGTACAATGCCCGGGTTCTGTGGGTACCATGACAGGAAAGGAAAACTAAAATAGTATTCCAGACACTTTTAGGATGGCAGAAAAAGTGTCAGCTCTTTGTGCAAATAAAATAGCGTGGTAAAAAATGGCCAGGTGGGTACAGTGCCCAGGTTCTGTGGGTACCAGGACAGGAAAGGAAGCCTCACTTTCTATCCCTCCTAATGATGAAATGCAGCAAGGAATTCCTTGAACTGAGGTACACAGACGCTGTTATCTAAAGCTGTACACAGCGTTTGCACGGACCTGCCTAGCAGCTATGGCTATGAACGCCTGGAAATCAGCCATGAAAAGAGCTGAAATAACCATCAGTCCCTAATCCCTACAGCGCTGTGTAGCTTGCACTATGTCTATAGCGCACACAGCAGGATCAGCGGCAGCAGCGTGAGCGGTGACTGTCACCCACACGCACAAAGGAGATAATGGCGGCGACAGGGAAAATGGCCGTATTTTATAAGGCAAGGACATGTGACATTCACAGCCTATGACACATGCCCTTGCTTGTCTGGCAAAAATGCACTTAGCTGTGTGTGTGTCTGTGATTGGCTGACATCCTGGCCCGGCCCACTGCACGCGCGCTTAGGGAAAAAAAAAAATGGCAATCGGCATTCTCTCAGCAGTGCACCACAGATCTAAACCACGTCCCCCCGAACACTATACGCTGAAATTTTCTAATAGCGTGAATCACAGTGACTTACACTATTACAGTGAAAAGCCAGCTAGTAACTAGCTAGGCTTTTTGCTGATCGAACCATTATCGAACGTAACTCGAGCTATCGAGCTTTTAGCAAAAAGTTTGCGTTCGAGTTTGATCTCGAGAACCCCCAAAAATCACTCGAACATGAAATTGGCGAACCTCGAACATCGCTCAACTCTAGTTAGGACTAGAGATGAGCGAACCGGTCCCGGTTCGGCTCGAGGTCGGTTCGCCGAACGGAGGTCCCGTTCGAGTTCGGCTCGTCGAACGTTCGACGAACCGAACTCGAACTGCATAGGAAACAATGGCAGGCAATCACAAACACATAAAAACACCTAGAAAACACCCTCAAAGGTGTCCAAAAGTAGAGTTGAGCGCGGTTCGCGGTTCGTGGTTCTCCAGTTCTAGGCTCGAGTGATTTTTGGGGCTGTTCGAGATCGAACTAGAACTCGAGCTTTTTGCAAAAGCTCGATAGTTCTAGATACGTTCGAGAACGGTTCTAACAGCAAAAAGCAGGGCTTTTTACAGCTAGAGTGAGCAGGAGCCATCGCTGGCAGCCTGCCAGAAGCTGGTAACCAAGATAAACATCGGGTATCCAAGCAAAGCGCTTTGGTTAGTAATCCGATGTTTATCTTAGTTACGTGCAGGAAGCCCACACTTTCCCGCTCAGCTCGCTCCGCCCCCTCCTGCCCGCGGCATGTACACATACATACACACACACACACACACACACACACAAACCCCCCCCCCGCCCGCTCGGCTTACCTGCGGTGATGAAGTCCCGCCATCCCGACCTCAGCGCTGTCACTTTCCTCCATGGCCGCCGCTTGTCACATCACCTCTCGCTTCCGACCCGAGACTGACTAGCGGTGACGTCACGGACCTCTCGCGATATTTGGCTGTGAAGGCGCCGGTCACTGAACTCAGTGACAGGGGCTGTCGACAGTGCTGGAGATCAGCGCAGGTAATGTACCTCGCTGACAGAAGCACTTGTCACCCCCCTGCAGTGACCTGGGCTGACCCATTGATGTTAGCTCAGGTCACTGCATTGCTCTCCCAGCCAATGGGGAACATCCTGCTCTTCATTGACTGGGACAGTGTGGATCGTCATGGCAACCCCTTGGATACAGCAGACCTGGATTTGTTTTTCAATCTAATAAATTGGTTAAAGAGGGAATGTTTTGGGGAGTGTTTTTTCAAATAAAAATGTGTTTGTCGTCTATTTTTTTTTATTACTGACTGGGTTGGTGATGTCGGGTATCTGATAGACGCCTGACCTCACCAACCCCAGGGCTTGATGCCAGGTGACATTACACATCTGGTATTAACCCCATATATTACCCCGTTTGCCACCGCACCAGGGCGCGGGATGAGCTGGGGCGAAGCACCAGGATTGGCGCATCTAATGGATGCGCCACTTCTGGGGCGGCTGCGGCCTGCTATTTTTAGGCTGGGGAGATTCCAATAACCATGGACCTCCCTAGTCTGAGAATATCAGGCCCCAGCTGTCTGCTTTACCTTGGCTGGTGATCCAATTTTGGGGGACCCCTACGTGTTTTTTTTTTTAATTATTTATTTAATTTAAAATAACAGCGTGGGGTGCCCTCAGTTTTGGATTACCAGCCAAGGTGAGGTTGCCAGCTGTGGTCTGCAGGCTGCAGCCGTCTGCTTTACCCTAGCTGGCTACAAAACTAGGGGGAACCCTACGTCATTTTTTTTTCATTTTTTTGGCTAAATACAAAGCTAAGCACCCCTTAGTGCCACATGAAAGGTACCAAAGGGTGTTCCACTTTTTCTCCATTTTTTTCTCCACTTTTTCTCCATTTTTTTCTCCACTTATTCTCCACTTTTTCTCCTCTTATTCTCCACTTTTTCTCCACTTTTTCTCCTCTTATTCTCCACTTTTTCTCCACTTTTTCTCCACTTTTTTCTCAACTTTTTTCTCCACTTTTTCTCCACTTTTTCTCCTCTTATGCTCCACTTTTTCTCCACTTTTTCTCCACTTTTTCTCCACTTTTTCTCCTCTTATGCTCCACTTTTTCTCCTCTTTTTCTCCACTTTTTCTCCACTTTTTCTCCACTTTTTCTCCTCTTATGCTCCACTTTTTCTCCACTTTTTCTCCTCTTATGCTCCACTTTTTCTCCACTTTTTCTCCACTTTTTCTCCACTTTTTTCTCAACTTTTTTCTCCACTTTTTCTCCAATTTTTCTCCTCTTATGCTCCACTTTTTCTCCACTTTTTCTCCTCTTATGCTCCACTTTTTCTCCACTTTTTCTCCTCTTATTCTCCACTTTTTCTCCACTTTTTCTCCTCTTAATCTCCACTTTTTCTCCACTTTTTCTCCTCTTATGCTCCACTTTTTCTCCACTTTTTCTCCTCTTATTCTCCACTTTTTCTCCACTTTTTCTCCTCTTAATCTCCACTTTTTCTCCTCTTATGCTCCACTTTTTCTCCACTTTTTCTCCACTTTTTCTCCTCTTATGCTCCACTTTTTCTCCACTTTTTCTCCACTTTTTCTCCTCTTATTCTCCACTTTTTCTCCACTTTTTCTCCTCTTAATCTCCACTTTTTCTCCACTTTTTCTCCTCTTATGCTCCACTTTTTTCTCCACTTTTTCTCCACTTTTTCTCCACTTTTTCTCCTCTTATGCTCCACTTTTTCTCCACTTTTTCTCCTTTTATTCTCCACTTTTTCTCCACTTTTTCTCCTCTTAATCTCCACTTTTTCTCCACTTTTTCTCCTCTTATGCTCCACGTTTTCTCCACTTTTTCTCCTCTTATGCTCCACTTTTTCTCCACTTTTTCTCCACTTTTTCTCCTCTTATTCTCCACTTTTTCTCCACTTTTTCTCCTCTTATGCTCCACTTTTTCTCCACTTTTTCTCCACTTTTTCTCCACTTTTTCTCCTCTTATGCTCCACTTTTTCTCCACTTTTTCTCCACTTTTTCTCCTCTTATTCTCCACTTTTTCTCCACTTTTTCTCCTCTTAATCTCCACTTTTTCTCCACTTTTTCTCCTCTTATGCTCCACTTTTTTCTCCACTTTTTCTCCACTTTTTCTCCTCTTATGCTCCACTTTTTCTCCACTTTTTCTCCACTTTTTCTCCTCTTATGCTCCACTTTTTCTCCACTTTTTCTCCTCTTATGCTCCACTTTTTCTCCACTTTTTCTCCACTTTTTTCTCCACTTATTCTCCACTTTTTCTCCTCTTATGCTCCACTTTTTCTCCACTTTTTCTCCACTTATTTCTCAACTTTTTTCTCAACTTTTTTCTCCACTTTTTCTCCACTTTTTCTCCTCTTATGCTCCACTTTTTCTCCACTTTTTCTCCTCTTATGCTCCACTTTTTCTCCACTTTTTCTCCACTTTTTTCTCCAATTTTTCTCCACTTTTTCTCCACTTTTTCTCCACTTTTTCTCCTCTTATGCTCCACTTTTTCTCCACTTTTTCTCCACTTTTTTCTCAACTTTTTTCTCCACTTTTTCTCCACTTTTTCTCCACTTTTTCTCCTCTTATGCTCCACTTTTTCTCCACTTTTTCTCCTCTTATGCTCCACTTTTTCTCCACTTTTTCTCCTCTTATGCTCCACTTTTTCTCCACTTTTTCTCCCCTTATTCTCCACTTTTTCTCCACTTTTTCTCCTCTTATGCTCCACTTTTTCTCCACTTTTTCTCCACTTTTTTCTCCACTTTTTCTCCACTTTTTCTCCTCTTATGCTCCACTTTTTCTCCACTTTTTCTCCACTTTTTTCTCAACTTTTTTCTCCACTTTTTCTCCACTTTTTCTCCTCTTATGCTCCACTTTTTCTCCACTTTTTCTCCTCTTATGCTCCACTTTTTCTCCACTTTTTCTCCACTTTTTTCTCCACTTTTTCTCCACTTTTTCTCCACTTTTTCTCCACTTTTTCTCCTCTTATGCTCCACTTTTTCTCCAATTTTTCTCCTCTTTTGCTCCACTTTTTCTCCACTTTTTCTCCACTTTTTTCTCAACTTTTTTCTCCACTTTTTCTCCACTTTTTCTCCACTTTTTCTCCTCTTATGCTCCACTTTTTCTCCACTTTTTCTCCACTTTTTCTCCACTTTTTCTCCTCTTATGCTCCACTTTTTCTCCACTTTTTCTCCTCTTATGCTCCACTTTTTCTCCACTTTTTCTCCACTTTTTCTCCACTTTTTCTCCTCTTATGCTCCACTTTTTCTCCACTTTTTCTCCTCTTATGCTCCACTTTTTCTCCACTTTTTCTCCACTTTTTCTCAACTTTTTCTCCTCTTATGCTCCACTTATGCTCCACTTTTTCTCCACTTTTTCTCCACTTTTTCTCCACTTTTTCTCCTCTTATGCTCCACTTTTTCTCCACTTTTTCTCCACTTTTTTCTCAACTTTTTTCTCCACTTTTTCTCCACTTTTTCTCCTCTTATGCTCCACTTTTTCTCCACTTTTTCTCCTCTTATGCTCCACTTTTTCTCCACTTTTTTCTCCACTTTTTCTCCACTTTTTCTCCTCTTATGCTCCACTTTTTCTCCACTTTTTCTCCACCTTTTTCTCCACTTTTTCTCCACTTTTTCTCCTCTTATGCTCCACTTTTTCTCCACTTTTTCTCCACTTTTTTCTCAACTTTTTTCTCCACTTTTTCTCCACTTTTTCTCCTCTTATGCTCCACTTTTTCTCCACTTTTTCTCCTCTTATGCTCCACTTTTTCTCCACTTTTTCTCCACTTTTTTCTCCACTTTTTCTCCACTTTTTCTCCTCTTATGCTCCACTTTTTCTCCACTTTTTCTCCACTTTTTTCTCAACTTTTTTCTCCACTTTTTCTCCACTTTTTCTCCTCTTATGCTCCACTTTTTCTCCACTTTTTCTCCTCTTATGCTCCACTTTTTCTCCACTTTTTCTCCTCTTATGCTCCACTTTTTCTCCACTTTTTCTCCACTTTTTTCTCCACTTTTTCTCCTCTTATGCTCCACTTTTTCTCCACTTTTTCTCCACTTTTTTCTCCACTTTTTCTCCTCTTATGCTCCACTTTTTCTCCACTTTTTCTCCACTTTTTCTCCGTTCTTTTTCTATGGTCGGTCTACCCATTAGCTCTGCCATGCATACTGTAGCTCTACACCTACTGCACATGTTACTTTATGATTGACATCTCTTTCGTACCAGAGCTGTCTAAGCCTACTCTGACCCCATATTTGTCATTACTATATTGTCCTTGTACTGTATTATGACATTTGTATCATGTGTTTCATTTCTTGCTGTGTTGCAATTTTTTTGCTGCATCCCAATTGTACCTCTACATTGTTCGAGTTTATGTTATTGTTCTCTCACTCTTATGTGATACTGATTATTGTCATTTTTCATGATTACATGCAGATAAGTCCAATCTGACGAAGGCTCAGGCCGAAACGTCATTTGTAACTTGTTTTGGACAAAAACATATATGCTTATGAAAAAAAAAAATTCTTAATACGGACCAATAAAGAGTGATTTTGCATTACTATCCATTGTGACTTACTGACTTAGTCTGGGAGATATAGAGTGCCGAGGTTACTCACTAATTTTATCTATCTATTATTACCTCTGAGCACCTATATACCAGTGAGCAGAGCTTCCTCTACAGTAGTTCTCCTGATTAGGCATGCCCTTACCTCATGAGCAGGGCATTGCAGCTTTGGTAGCAACCATTACGACATGGACTCTGCTGCTGTGGACCCGGGGAGAGTGAGTGCAGATTCATTGCACCCACACTCCTCACATGAAGGGTCCGCACTCCTAGAAAATGGGGGATACGTTCCCTGAGTGTCTCCCCCCCATATTCTAGATGGTCCAGAGTCGTCGTGGGACCCCTTTTTTTTTTTTCTTACAATAAATTGGTGAAAGAGGAAATGTTTTGGGGACTGTTTTTTCAAATAAATTTCTTTTGTCGATTTTTTGTTTTTGTTAGTACTGACAGTTTATGATGTTGGGTATCTAATAGACGCCATGACATCACAAACTGCTGGGCTTGATCTCAGGTGACTTTACAGCTAGTATCAACCCGATTTATTACCCCGTTTGCCACTGCACCAGGGCACGGGATGAGCTGGGGTGAAGCGCCAGGATTGGCGCATCTAGTGGATGCGCCACGTCTGGGGTGCCTGCGGCCTGCTATTTTTAGGCTGTGAAGGCCCAATAACTATGGACCTTCCCACCCTGAGAATACCAGACCACAGCTGTCCGCTTTACCTTGGCTGGTGATCCAATTTGGGGGGGACCCTACTTTTATTGTGTAATTATTAATATTTATAAAATAATTATAAAAAAGAGCCTGAGGGGACCTCCACATTGGATCCCCAACCACGGTAAAGCTGCCAGCTGTGGTTTTCAGGCTACAGCCGTCTGCTTTACCCTAGCTGGCTATCAAAAATGGGGGGACCCAACGTAATTTTTTTTTTTTAACTATTTTTTAAATAGAAAAAATTAATGGGCTTCCCTGTATTTTGATTGCCAACCAAGGTAACGGCAGGCAGATGGGGGTGGCAACCCATAGCTGTCTGCTTTATCTGCGCTGAGAATCAAAAATACCGCGGAGCGCTACGTCATTTTTTTAAAGATTTATTTTTACAGCACTGTGATGTCCAGCAATCAAAATACAGGGAAGCCCATTTTATTTTTAGTTATTTAAATAAATAATTAAAAAAAATATATATGGGCTCCCGCTGCATTTTTAGTATTGCTAGCTAAGGGTAATCCAAGCAGCTACTGGCTGCTAACCCCCACTGCTTGGTGTTACCTTCACTGGCAATGGAAAATCCAGGGAAGCATTTTTTATTTTTTTTGCCAAAAAACTACAAAAAAAGGATGTGAGCTTCGCCATATTTTTGTATGCTAGCCAGGTATAGCAGGCAGGTGCTGGAAGAGTTGGATACAGCGCCAGAAGATGGCGCTTCTATGAAAATGCCATTTTCTGAGGTGGCTGCAGACTGCAATTCGCAGCAGTGGGGCCCAGAAAGCTCAGGCCAACCGGTGGTGCGGATTCCAATCCCCAGCTGCCTAGTTGTACCTGGCTGGACACAAAAATGGGGCAAAGCCTACGTCATTTGTTTTCTAATTATTTCATGAAATTCATGAAATAATAAAAAAAGGGCTTCCCTTTATTTTTGGTTCCCAGCCGGGTACAAATAGGCAACTGGGGGTTGGGGGCAGCCGTACCTGCCTGCTGTACCTGGCTAGCATACAAAAATATGGCGAAGCCCACATAATTTTTTCAGGGGGCAAAAAACTTCTGCATACAGTCCTGGATGGAGTATGCTGAGCCTTGTAGTTCTGCAGCTGCTGTCTGTCTGTATGGAGAAGAGCAGACAGCAGCTGCAGAACTACAAGGCTCAGCATACTCCATCCAGGACTGTATGCAGAGGTTTTTTGCCCACCAAAAAAATGACGTGGGCTTCGCCATATTTTTGTATGCTAGCCAGGTACAGCTGGCAGCCACGGGCTGCCTCCAACCCCCAGTTGCCTATTTGTACCCCAGCTGCCTAGTTGTACCCGGCTGGGAACCAAAAATATAGGGAAGCCCGTTTTTTTTAATTATTTCACTTATTTCATGAAATAATTAAAAAACAAATGACGTGGGCTTCGCCCTATTTTTGTGTCCAGCCGGGTACAACTAGGCAGCTGGGGATTGGAATCCGCAGCACAGGTTAGCCCGAGGTTTGTGGGCGCCTCTGCTGCGGATTTCAGTCCGCAGCCGTCCCAGAAAATGGCGCTCTCATAGAAGCGCCATCATCTGGCGCTGTATCCAACTCTTCCAACAGCCCTGGAGCCGGGTGGCTTGTTGGGTAATCATGAGTTAATACTGGCTTTGTTTTACCAGCCAGTATTAAGCCAGAGATTCTTAATGTCAGGCACGTTTGACCCGGCCATTAAGAATCTCCAATAAAGGGTTAAAAAAAAGACACCACACAGAGAAAAAATACTTTAATAGAAATAAATACACAGACACATTAGAGACTCCATCTTTATTACCCCCTGTCAGCCCTCCACGATCCTGCTCTTCTGTCTTCTTTCTTTCTAGTGTAGTAGTAGTGACGATTGTAGTGAGGAAGGATGAGATTCACCAGCTCATCACTTGGGGCTGGGGAACCGCCATCCTCACTACAATGCTCACTACAATCGGGAAGCAGCGTACAGCCTTCACTCCGTGAGTGATCAGTGCTGGCTGCTAGCGGTAACGCTGACAGACGCGTTACCATAGCAACGGTGCTCTCGGAGCCGCGGTTAGCGGTGACGTCACCGCTAACTGCGTTGCTATGGCAACGGTGATCTTCGTTAATGACCGGCTGTGTCAGGGAGTCGACCGTGTGCTAGAGCATGTCGCCGGTACACGGCGATACACATATGTTCACCGTGTACCGGAGAGATGCACTCGCAGGTCCTACATGACGTGTCATAGTCATGTGACCAGTCTGTAGCCAATGAGATAATAGCCACGTGACTGGTCACATGGCTATTTTGACGTCACGATAGGTCCTGCTTCTCTGCTGGCAGTGCAGGTCACCGGGAGGATTCAGCGATCATCGGATGGAATAGCGGCAGGAGACAGAGTGCAGAAGGGATCGCGAGGACCGGTAAGTGTTATGGCAATGTTTATTAACTGTTTGTGTACATTTATAATGCATTTTTATGTGTTTGTGATTGCCTCCCATTATAGCCTATACGTTCGAGTTCGGTTCGTCGAACGTTCGACGAGCCGAACTCGAACGGGACCCCCGTTCGTCGAGCCGACCTCGAGCCGAACCGGGACCGGTTCGCTCATCTCTATCCAAAAGGTGACAAACAACTTACAACACAACACAAACACATGGGAAAGTGACAAGGACATATACTCATGCGAAAACAAAACAGCTGGACAAGGAAAAAGAGGAGGACACACAGATATATGAGTATATGCAAGGAAACATCGATTCCATTATTGTGCAACTTGAGCCCTGCTCATTTTAGGCTTCCAATCTTGATAAATTGCCTGAGCTCGCCACGTACGCCTTGGGGATCTTGTCGTGTCCTGCAGCCAGCGTTCTCTCGGAACCTGTCTTCAGTGCTGCTGGGGGTCTGCTGGCAGATAAGCACACGTGTCACTGACAATGTGGACATGGCTCTCAGAGGACTTTTCTTCCCCTGGGTCAGCCAAAGGACGGGAAAGGCACGCGTATTTTTGAGAGTGCTTCATGCAAAGCATCATTTTCTTTTTCAAAAGGGGGGTCAACCGATGCCAGTCAAGTGGGGTGTGTGTGGCCCAGTTAGTGGAAACGAGGGAGACTGTGGTTGGAGTCCCCTTGCTGTGTTTCTAAAAGAACCAAGATGAACAAGTCATGGCTCTCAGAGGACTTTTCTTCCCCTGGGTCAGCCAGGGGACGGGAAAGGCACGCGTATTTTTGAGAGTGCTTCATGCAAAGCATCTTTTTCTTTTTCAAAAGGGGGGTCAACCGATGCCAGTCAAGTGGGGTGTGTGTGGCCCAGTTAGTGGAAACGAGGGAGACTATGGTTGGAGTCCCCTCGCTGTGTTTCTAAAAGAACCAAGATGAACAAGTCATGGCTCTCAGAGGACTTTTCTTCCCCTGGGTCAGCCAGGGGACGGGAAAGGCACGCGTATTTTTGAGAGTGCTTCATGCAAAGCATCTTTTTCTTTTTCAAAAGGGGGGTCAACCGATGCCAGTCAAGTGGGGTGTGTGTTGCCCAGTTAGTGGAAACGAGGGAGACTGTGGTTGGAGTCCCCTCGCTGTGTTTCTAAAAGAACCAAGATGAACAAGTCATGGCTCTCAGAGGACTTTTCTTCCCCTGGGTCAGCCAGGGGACGGGAAAGGCACGAGTATTTTTGAGAGTGCTTCATGCAAAGCATCTTTTTCTTTTTCAAAAGGGGGCTCAACCGATGCCAGTCAAGTGGGGTGTGTGTGGTCCAGTTAGTGGAAACGAGGGAGACTGTGGTTGGAGTCCCCTCGCTGTGTTTCTAAAAGAACCAAGATGAACAAGTCATGGCTCTCAGAGGACTTTTCTTCCCCTGGGTCAGCCAGGGGACGGGAAAGGCACGCGTATTTTTGAGAGTGCTTCATGCAAAGCATCTTTTTCTTTTTCAAAAGGGGACTCAACCGATGCCAGTCAAGTGGGGTGTGTGTGGCCCAGTTAGTGGAAACGAGGGAGACTGTGGTGTGAGTCCCCTCGCTGTGTTTCTAAAAGAACCAAGATGAACAAGTCATGGCTCTCAGAGGACTTTTCTTCCCCTGGGTCAGCCAGGGGACGAGAAGGGCACGCGTATTTTTGAGAGTGCTTCATGCAAAGCATCTTTTTCATCTTGAAAATTGGGTCAACTGATGCCAGTCAAGTGGGGTGTGTGTGGCCCAGTTAGTGGAAACGAGGGAGACTGTGGTTGGAGTCCCCTCGCTGTGTTTCTAAAAGAACCAAGATGAACAAGTCATGGCTCTCAGAGGACTTTTCTTCCCCTGGGTCAGCCAGGGGACGGGAAAGGCACGCGTATTTTTGAGAGTGCTTCATGCAAAGCATCTTTTTCTTTTTCAAAAGGGGGGTCAACCGATGCCAGTCAAGTGGGGTGTGTGTGGCCCAGTTAGTGGAAACGAGGGAGACTGTGGTTGGAGTCCCCTCGCTGTGTTTCTAAAAGAACCAAGATGAACAAGTCATGGCTCTCAGAGGACTTTTCTTCCCCTGGGTCAGCCAGGGGACGGGAAAGGCACGCGTATTTTTGAGAGTGCTTCATGCAAAGCATCTTTTTCTTTTTCAAAAGGGGGGTCAACCGATGCCAGTCAAGTGGGGTGTGTGTGGCCCAGTTAGTGGAAACGAGGGAGACTGTGGTTGGAGTCCCCTCGCTGTGTTTCTAAAAGAACCAAGATGAACAAGTCATGGCTCTCAGAGTACTTTTCTTCCCCTGGGTCAGCCAGGGGACGGGAAAGGCACGCGTATTTTTGAGAGTGCTTCATGCAAAGCATCTTTTTCATCTTGAAAATTGGGTCAACTGATGCCAGTCAAGTGGGGTGTGTATGGCCCAGTTAGTGGAAACGAGGGAGACTGTGGTTGGAGTCCCCTCGCTGTGTTTCTAAAAGAACCAAGATGAACAAGTCATGGCTCTCAGAGGACTTTTCTTCCCCTGGGTCAGCCAGGGGACGGGAAAGGCACGCGTATTTTTGAGAGTGCTTCATGCAAAGCATCTTTTTCTTTTTCAAAAGGGGGGTCAACCGATGCCAGTCAAGTGGGGTGTGTGTGGCCCAGTTAGTGGAAATGAGGGAGACTGTGGTTGGAGTCCCCTCGCTGTGTTTCTAAAAGAACCAAGATGAACAAGTCATGGCTCTCAGAGGACTTTTCTTCCCCTGGGTCAGCCAGGGGACGGGAAAGGCACGAGTATTTTTGAGAGTGCTTCATGCAAAGCATCTTTTTCTTTTTCAAAAGGGGGCTCAACCGATGCCAGTCAAGTGGGGTGTGTGTGGTCCAGTTAGTGGAAACGAGGGAGACTGTGGTTGGAGTCCCCTCGCTGTGTTTCTAAAAGAACCAAGATGAACAAGTCATGGCTCTCAGAGGACTTTTCTTCCCCTGGGTCAGCCAGGGGACGGGAAAGGCACGCGTATTTTTGAGAGTGCTTCATGCAAAGCATCTTTTTCTTTTTCAAAAGGGGACTCAACCGATGCCAGTCAAGTGGGGTGTGTGTGGCCCAGTTAGTGGAAACGAGGGAGACTGTGGTTGGAGTCCCCTCGCTGTGTTTCTAAAAGAACCAAGATGAACAAGTCATGGCTCTCAGAGGACTTTTCTTCCCCTGGGTCAGCCAGGGGACGGGAAGGGCACGCGTATTTTTGAGAGTGCTTCATGCAAAGCATCTTTTTCATCTTGAAAATTGGGTCAACTGATGCCAGTCAAGTGGGGTGTGTGTGGCCCAGTTAGTGGAAACGAGGGAGACTGTGGTTGGAGTCCCCTCGCTGTGTTTCTAAAAGAACCAAGATGAACAAGTCATGGCTCTCAGAGGACTTTTCTTCCCCTGGGTCAGCCAGGGGACGGGAAAGGCACGCGTATTTTTGAGAGTGCTTCATGCAAACCATCTTTTTCTTTTTCAAAAGGGGGGTCAACCGATGCCAGTCAAGTGGGGTGTGTGTGGCCCAGTTAGTGGAAACGAGGGAGACTGTGGTTGGAGTCCCCTCGCTGTGTTTCTAAAAGAACCAAGATGAACAAGTCATGGCTCTCAGAGGACTTTTCTTCCCCTGGGTCAGCCAGGGGACGGGAAAGGCACGCGTATTTTTGAGAGTGCTTCATGCAAAGCATCTTTTTCTTTTTCAAAAGGGGGGTCAACCGATGCCAGTCAAGTGGGGTGTGTGTGGCCCAGTTAGTGGAAACGAGGGAGACTGTGGTTGGAGTCCCCTCGCTGTGTTTCTAAAAGAACCAAGATGAACAAGTCATGGCTCTCAGAGTACTTTTCTTCCCCTGGGTCAGCCAGGGGACGGGAAAGGCACGCGTATTTTTGAGAGTGCTTCATGCAAAGCATCTTTTTCATCTTGAAAATTGGGTCAACTGATGCCAGTCAAGTGGGGTGTGTGTGGCCCAGTTAGTGGAAACGAGGGAGACTGTGGTTGGAGTCCCCTTACTGTGTTTTACATGCTTTTAGAAGGGCATGACATGGCTTAGAGGTTGACTTTCAGCATCTGGAAACTGTTGGCTACCAAAATGCTGCCTTTCCAACCTTTTATACCGAGGATTTTCGAGACCTTATGGCCATCGCAGTGCCCCAAGAGCCGATGCCCAGGCGCCACTCCTTCTCCAACAAAGGCGTGCACGCGCTACACCAGCATGTCGCACTAAACATCACTGATTCCTTGAGAAACTCTGTGTGACAGCGTGCATTTCACCACAGATAATTGGCCCAGTAAGCATGGACAGGGGCGTTACATGTCGCTGACTGGGCAATGGGTTACTGTGGGGAGAGATGGAGAAGGGTCTGCTGTACAAGTCTTGCCGTCCCCACGAGTTGTTTCAATCCTTCTTCTGTATGTAGAAGTTAATACACTGCTTCTGCCTCTTCAACCTCGTGTGGGTCCTCCACCTTGGCGCAAACCCTGTGTGGTCAGGCCACCCTTCCTTGTAACTGCGCACAAGGAATACCACACACCTCCTTACTATGCTGGCAGCAGAGCTCAATGCCATCAGGCGGTCAAAGGTTTACTTTGAAATGTATGGGAAATGTGAGTCACACCGCTGAGAAGTTGTGGACGGTTAGCTCTGGAGACCGAGTTTCATCAATGGTTGTCTCCACTCAACCAGCAGCCAGGGAAGGCCGGGTGCGACAATGATGCAAACATGGGTGCGGCCCTTCGTTTGACAATGTGACACACGTGCCTTGTGTGGTTCACGTGTTGAACCTGGTTGTCCAGCAATTTTTAAAGCACTATCCTGGCCCACATGGCCTTCTGCAGAGAGCACGGTGTAACGCCTTCCTTGATCCACACACTCAGATGGGCTGTAAATGATAGGCTAGAGGGAAGCCACTCACCAAGCAGGACCCCTAGAACCCTGAAACCCTTTAACCCCTATACAGGGATTAGGAATTACACAGGGCCCAAGGTGATTAATACCTGTGGAAGGCTGCAGTTCCAGAGAATAGTAGTCAGGCAGGGTCAAAACATTAATTGAGGAACAGGAACAGAATGGGACGGCCAGGACTTAATCAGAAAACAAGCAGAGGTGAAATGCGGATCGGCCAACAAGGTACATAAACAGCAAGCAGGAAAAGTAGTCAGGTAACAAGCACACAAAATCATAAAACTGAACTGGGGGTAAAATTAACCAGAGGTTCATAGCTATGTCTGGCAGTGGTCTGCAGACAGGATGGGCATAAAAAAGGGTGTGGTGTCTTCCCATTGGTTGTAGCTGAATGATGGTATTTCATCTGTGAGATACCCACCAGCTACATTCAGCCAGAGATTCTGCATCTGTCAAAGTAATGCAGCCCAGTGGGTGAGCATAACCTGCATCCACCTGCGCCGCTGGCATCGACTCCTCTCCCATCATCAGCACTATGCATGAAAGGAACACGTTGTCACCTAGCGACCGGAGTACAAATTGACGGAGCGTACTCCGTTGGTGACTTAACAGCCGTGTGCGGCAATGATGCAAACCTGGCTGCGGGCCATCGTCAGGGCAATGTGACACACGTGCCTTGTATGGCTCACGTGTTGAACCTAATTCTCCAGCAATTTTTAAAACACCATCCCGGCCTACATGGCCTTGTGCAGCGGGCACGCTCGCTATGTGCTCACTTCCATCGTGCGCACACAGCAGCTCAACAACTTTTGTCGCTACAGAAGTCTTTAGGTCTGGTGGTTAAACGCCTGAAATGCGATGTGCCGACATGCAGGAATTTGAATCTGCACATGTTGCAGCGTTTGTGGCAGCACCGCCGAACCCTGCTGCAATACGTTATGACATATAGCCTGGGATAACTTGATCCAGAGGTGGTGCAGATCACGCTGCTGGAGTGGTGTCAGATCAAGGACCTATGCACCCTGCTACACAGTTTACAAATGTCGACGAAGATGTTTAGCACTGGCAATGTCATTCTCAGCGTGACAATTCTGGTCATCTACATGATGGAGCACACTGTAATTATTATTCCGAGTCAGGTATTGGGACAAGAGGAAGGGGAGGAAGTACAGGAGGAGTCATATGCGGAAGGGATAACAAGATCTACGAGGTCCAGATGGTCAGCGGCACCTATGCGGCAGTCATGGTGAGGGAGAGGGATTAACAAGGGCGCATAGTATCAGCAAAAAGTGTTGAGGAAGGTGCAGGAGCCCATGAAGAAATGGAGGACGAACTGGCGATGGGCATGGAAGACTCAGCAGATGAGTGAGAGCTTGCTCACATTTCGGTTGTGCGAGGTTGTGGGGAGAGGGCAGAGGAAGGAGGCACGATTCTCACCTCTCTGCCACCAACACACCAAGGACTTGGTCCTCCTGGATGCACAAGACACATGAGCGCCTTCTTGCTGCACTACCTACAACATGACCCTCGGATTGTACGAATTCAAAGTAATCCAGAATACTGGGTTGCCACACTGTTAGATCCCCGGTACAAGACAAAATTTGGCGAAATAATTCCTGCCATAGAAATGGACGCACGTATACAGGAGTATCTGCAGAATGTGGTACGCAATCTTAGATCTGCTTTTCCACTAAACACCAGTGCTGCACAGAGTGAATCTCAACGCTTTGTCATGGATAGGAGGAAATGGTCTTTTACTTGTCCACATCTGAGGGACCGAGGGCTGGCTGCTGTGCTGAGATGGCGTTGAGTACGGTGTCCCTGCAGAGTTGTGTGGCGCCCCTGAGGCTTCCGTCACCACAGGTCATTGCACCCCATCCAGCGGTGTGATGCCCCATTCTGAGAGAGGAAGAGAGTGAACTCCGGTCCCCTGGTAAATCCACACTACACCCATTGTTAGGTACATACTGGGACCAGGGAAAGTGGCAGACAGCCCTTCCATGCTGCATGCTGGGAGGGGTCGTAAGACCCATCCCTGCTCCCATAGGGTGGTAGCTTAGCAACTGGGGAGGTGGGAGGAGCCATCTGAGAGCAGACACAGAGAGGAAGGTCAAGTTTAGTCAGTCTACCTCAGGGAGTGAGAGAGTGAGCATGTAGTTGGAGAAGAAGAACAAGAGAAAGGAGGGAGGAGGAGGCCTGCTGGAGGCAGGCAAGGAGGAGAAACGAAAGAAAGAGAGAAAGAAGGAAAGACAGAAAGAAAAGCCCCAAGTCAGACAGGGGTTGGAAAGAAGACAGGAGACGCTTCCTGGTGAAGATCCTTGGACCCAGAGGTCCAGGTGACACCACACGGAGACAGAAGGAGTCGCAGGGCCACGGGTAGTCCTAGAGGTACCACAAGCAGTCCTAGAGGTCCCAAGGAGAGAGAGGGCCTAGAGGTGCCACGGGTAGTTGTAGGCTGCGGTGGCCTGTTCCACAAGAACATCGGTGGAGTGACCAAGCTGCGACAGGGGACGGTCCCTAGAGACTGGAGGAGTGCAAAATCATCTCCAAACAGTAAAAACCGAGGCCCAGGGAAGGTTGTAGACTCCCAGGGCCAGAACCCATAGCAGACCTTCAGAAAAGGGGTAATCAGCCGACAGGTGACCCCCCAGCCTGGAGGCTGTAGTGGAGGCCAAGCCAGGTCCACCCTAACAAAGGCAAGGCTAAGGAAGACAGCAGAAGAAAGAGACACTAAGAGAAGGGCACCGGCTTTCACTCTCAGAATCACCCAGAAACGGCGGAGGTCCCTGACAGAGGTCCCAGCAGTCCAAGGGTCCCTACAGCTGTGACAAGAACTGTGAGTAAAGAGCTTGAACTGCACCCTTGAAGTGGTCTCTGTTATTTCATCTGCATAGACACTCACAAGCTCCAACAGTGCCCCGGGCATAGCTCCACCTGTGGGGAGCAGTACCACCATTGCTGCTATAACATCCCCCGGAGGCCTCATACAGCAGCGGCGGCCTATTAGCCGCATACCACAGGTGGCGTCACGAACACAAACTTTATTCACCAAGCCACATATTTTACTGACACCCACCAGGGCCACGGAGCCGGGCCCAGCCACCACTGACTACCACCGGACTAGTCCGGCCCGGCACCGGGTGTCCACAGCCCTGGGGTGGGCGAGTCAACTTTTGGCGTCACGAACAGGATTTCATGCCCGGTTACACCGGGTACTGTGTGCCTGAAGAATCGCGAAGTAGCCTGTGTTTACTGTGAGAAACTGCCGCCATTGAAGACACTGAGCGTGGGAAGAAGGGGGGCGTGTCAGAAGAAAGGGCGCGAAGAGAAGCCCCGCCCCCTTGTCCAAGAAAAGAGCGCAAAGCAGTGCCCGCCATAGAAGGCGGAAGAAGAAGAAATGGCGACTAAATAAGCTGGCCGGCTGGCAGAGAGAGTCTAAATGCCAGACCAGCAGATAAAGAAAATGTACCTTATTGCAAATGGAGTGATGCCGGTCGTGATGGGCTGGGCGCCAGTCTGGCGCCAGATACTAGTGCAGCCTCCGGCCCCGCCTCCAAGAAGGGAAAGGTTGCAGCCGAGTGGCGTGGTCGAGCACCCGAGCAGTGTTCCAGGCAGCATTCACCAGGCCGGTAGCATGGCTGAGGAGCTGCAGCAAGGTGCACCAGGGACCGGAAGAAGGGATCCTGAGCTGGACCTGTTGAGAGAAGAAGTCCGAGTCCTGGCCCGGAGGCTGAGTAGTGTGGAAGTGGAGGCGGACCGGCGAGAAGAAACGCCGAGGGTGCCGGAGGATCTGGAGCGGTGGATGGATGCCGCGGAGCGGAAGCAGGGTGAGCAACCAGAAACCCCGTCCAGTCCGGACCCAGGGCCCCGCCACGCGCCCCCGCTTAGCCCCTTCACTGACCCCTCGGCCTTCCCAGCCTACCGCGCGGACGCCCGGTGGGGCACCGGAGGCCTGCCTGAGACCCCCACAGATGGAGCCTGGGGAGGGGTGGACCCCGAACAGCTAGCGGGCCCCCTGCCGAGTCCCCCTGTGAGCCTCCTGGGAATGGCATCCCCGGGAGTGAACTGGGACGCAGAGCCCATTGAAAGCGGGGGACTGCAGCGGCCGCTGCGCCCCATGGAGACTCCCCTGGCAAGTGAGCTAACATGCCGGAGACTGGTGATCGAGTACCAGAGGGAGCGGGAACTCCGGGAGGAGAAACGGAGGGCCAGGGAAGTCGCTAATCTGGCCTCCAAAGAAGAAGTCAGGAAGGCTCTGAAGGGATCCGAGGGCCCAGTGCGACGGGGCCTAGTAGTGGACTTCAGACAAGCTGGTGGTTGGGGCTTCATTAGGGAGCCGGGCCTGGGCAAGGACGTGTTTGTGGCCCGAAGAGACATAGAGGAGCACCTGCCCAGAGGCCACCCAGGGAGAGATGCGAAGCTGGGTGATGTGGTGGAATATATACGGCTGATGGGGGACCGTGGATGGTACGCGCTGCATGTGCGAATCCTGAAGGAAGAAGCAGCCCCAGAAGAGCCAGAGTGGCGCCGCACAGTGCAAGAGCGCAGCATTTCCCCAGGCAGCAGCACCACCTCAAGGCAGACCCAGGACACAGAACTGAGCAGAGGTCCTGCGACAGCCACTCAGGAGACGCAGACCAGGATCTCCATGGCGTGTGTGATGCAGGGAGCCTGGCCAAAGAAGGGCCCTAGAGACCACAGCAAAAGCCCTCTGCAAACAAGCAGCCCTCTGCAGCAGCGCCGTGCAACACCTGCAAGCAGTCCCACTCCAATCCCGGCTGCAGAGCAGCACAGAAGGTCAGGGACCAGTGCCCAGGGGACCCAGACGATGATCTCGTTGGCATACCTGCTGCCAGGAGCAATGCCGGAGTGGGACCCTCGCATCTACCCTCGTGAGTAAGGAAGAAGAGATGCTGAACTGTATATAGCCCCTGTCTGCCCCTCATTCTTTTTGAAGATGTCCCTTGTGTTCTGCCCCAATGTTCTTTTCGAAGATGACACCCTTTCCTGCTGTACTGCCCCTGATGCTTTTTGAAGACGTCATCCCCCATGTTATGTGCTACCGGGCCACTGAACTGGAATGTGGGCCCCGGTGGAAGTGTATGTGTTGTGTCCTACCAGGCCTCTGGACTTAGTGGCTGGTGTGTTGTTAATGTGTCTTATGTAACCAGGCCATTGGACTTAGTGGCTGGTTTTGTATTTGTCCCATCGTTGATTGAAAGGAACGAACTGCCAGGCTACTGGACTTGTTGTAGCCAGAAATGTAATTAGTTGCACCTGTTGTGCCCCCTACCAGAATTATGGGGGAAGTGCCCAAACCGTGCAATGAACTGGAAGTGCACACATAGTTTTCTTTATAAGAAGTTTGCAACGTTCAAGAATTTGTGCCTCCCATAAAGGGAAGAAATGTTTTATTGTTTTATGTTATGCATAACAAAAATGTTTTTGCATTTCTTCCACATGTTTTTGTTGTTTTTCAGCCCGAGGACGTGCTGGGATTTGCTGTGGGGGAGTGTGGCGCCCCTGAGGCTTCCGTCGCCACAGGTCATTGCACCCCATCCAGCGGTGTGATGCCCCATTCTGAGAGAGGAAGAGAGTGAACTCCGGTCCCCTGGTAAATCCACACTACACCCATTGTTAGGTACATACTGGGACCAGGGAAAGTGGCAGACAGCCCTTCCATGCTGCATGCTGGGAGGGGTCGTAAGACCCATCCCTGCTCCCATAGGGTGGTAGCTTAGCAACTGGGGAGGTGGGAGGAGCCATCTGAGAGCAGACACAGAGAGGAAGGTCAAGTTTAATCAGTCTACCTCAGGGAGTGAGAGAGTGAGCATGTAGTTGGAGAAGAAGAACAAGAGAAAGGAGGGAGGAGGAGGCCTGCTGGAGGCAGGCAAGGAGGAGAAACGAAAGAAAGAGAGAAAGAAGGAAAGACAGAAAGAAAAGCCCCAAGTCAGACAGGGGTTGGAAAGAAGACAGGAGACGCTTCCTGGTGAAGATCCTGGGACCCAGAGGTCCAGGTGACACCACACGGAGACAGAAGGAGTTGCAGGGCCACGGGTAGTCCTAGAGGTACCACAAGCAGTCCTAGAGGTCCCAAGGAGAGAGAGGGCCTAGAGGTGCCACGGGTAGTTGTAGGCTGCGGTGGCCTGTTCCACAAGAACATCGGTGGAGTGACCAAGCTGCGACAGGGGACGGTCCCTAGAGACTGGAGGAGTGCAAAATCATCTCCAAACAGTAAAAACCGAGGCCCAGGGAAGGTTGTAGACTCCCAGGGCCAGAACCCATAGCAGACCTTCAGAAAAGGGGTAATCAGCCGACAGGTGACCCCCCAGCCTGGAGGCTGTAGTGGAGGCCAAGCCAGGTCCACCCTAACAAAGGCAAGGCTAAGGAAGACAGCAGAAGAAAGAGACACTAAGAGAAGGGCACCGGCTTTCACTCTCAGAATCACCCAGAAACGGCGGAGGTCCCTGACAGAGGTCCCAGCAGTCCAAGGGTCCCTACAGCTGTGACAAGAACTGTGAGTAAAGAGCTTGAACTGCACCCTTGAAGTGGTCTCTGTTATTTCATCTGCATAGACACTCACAAGCTCCAACAGTGCCCCGGGCATAGCTCCACCTGTGGGGAGCAGTACCACCATTGCTGCTATAACATCCCCCGGAGGCCTCATACAGCAGCGGCGGCCTATTAGCCGCATACCACAGGTGGCATCACGAACACAAACTTTATTCACCAAGCCACATATTTTACTGACACCCACCAGGGCCACGGAGCCGGGCCCAGCCACCACTGACTACCACCGGACTAGTCCGGCCCGGCACCGGGTGTCCTACAGCCCTGGGGTGGGCGAGTCAGTTGCACTTTTGGTCATATACCAAAATGAGTTGAAAAAGGACAGATGCTGGTGGAAAGGGGAACAGGTGTGTTGGAAAGGGGAAAAAAGTTTTGGTCCGTGGATTTGGTGGTTAAGCAACAGTAACATTTGCTGAAGAAACACCATCTGTTACAGTGGGACTGGCAGATTTGGATAAGGTGGTATATACTATGTTACTGCTATATAACGAAAATTAATAAGAAAAGAAAGAGAAAGGTATATATCCCCATCAGCAGTCAGTGTCCACCGTGCTCCCAGTTGGAAAAGGAGAGGTTGGCAACTGGAAGGTTTGGTGGAGGATACAGAGCTGTGTGGCTATGAAACTAATAGTAGCCTGAACCGAGTTAGACGCCATTCGGATCTGGAGACTGGGAGCCCTGTTAGCGTCACAGGGTCCACATGCCCACCCAGCCCAGGAACTCCCTGTTAACAACACAGGGTCCATTGAGTACGCTGACCGTGTGCGTAGGGGCCACACCTGTGGACAGCAGGCACATCAGCAGCAGCAGGCCTGTTAATGCCACTGGGCTGCACAAGCAGGACTGGTAGGACAGGAGCTGGTCTTAACCGTTCTGCGTTACCAACTGTGGTGGTGGCCTGCATCGACACCCTATCCCTGCCTACCTCTGGCCTAAAGCCGCAATGGGTTCAACACATGGAGGTGTGCTCTTTCGGAGCATAATAGAAGAATGCACACCTCCTTGTTGGCTCCAGCCCCTTTTATAACCTGGGTCCGCCCCAAACCAGGGTGAACCACAATGCACCTCCTGGAGACAAAAGTAGAGTGACACGTCATGAGTGGCATAACTAGCGTCCTATTTGGAACTGCAACTTCAATGATGACCTCATGGCTGCCATGACCCAAACACCTCACCAGTCATCGTCTGACCATCAATAATGCGGTGACAAGTCATAGGGGTGGGCCTCTGCAAGCCATTTGGGAGGACACCTGATGCCCTGTGGTCTATATGGGACCCCCACATCAGGGGCAGGGCCAAAGAGTTCATTACCGGACCTAGTCTCTGATGCAGTAAGTGCTTGAGCATGCTCAGTAGCATGAAATACAGTCTCTGAAAAAGGACTATCAGCTTTAGCATGGTGTCTAGGCACAAAACAGGACTTAGACCCGGCACGGAATGCAAGTAGCTGTGCAAAGAGGCTTTTCACACTTAGTGTGGGAGCATGCGCTGTATCCCGAAATGAAGACTTAGCGTCAGGAATGGCACAGTCAGGCTGAGCATACTCACTAGGCGAAACAATGTAGTTAGGCTGCAGCTGGGGTAAATCGGCACACGCATGCGCACTAGCTGCCTCTCCACACTTAGACGTGGAGGAGAAATTGCTCTTCGGGTGTGAACTTGGAGATGCTGTCTATGAACAGAAGGAAAAGCTAAAGGAAGCCTCACTTTCTATCCCTCCGAATTATCAAATGCAGCAATGAATTCCCTGAGTTTGCTATAACATTAGCGTAGCAAAATGTGCATGAGGGTGTCATGCACAGGTGCTAGAAATAGCTTGGCACCAGTGGGGCACTAATGGAATACAACAGCCAGTTCTATGATGCCACTAAATGGCAGTATTTTTTGCTATCATTATAGCTTATTAAAAACAGAGCAGGAGGGTGTCATGCAGAGGTGCTGCACATAGATTTGCACTAGTGTGACTAGACAAAAGTCCAATAGCCACGTTTAGGATGCCACTAAGTTTCCTCAGTGTTTGCTAGTATAATGGCTTAGTAACAATGATTTTGATTGTGCAATGCAGGCAGACGTGCTGCAAATATCTGTGCACTAGTGGGAATATACAGAAGTCTAATAGCCACATTTAGGATGCCACTAAGATTCCTCAGTGTTTGCTAGTATAATGGCTTAGTAACAATGAGTTTGAGTGTGCAATGCAGGCAGAGGTGCTGCAAATATCTGTGCACTAGTGGGACTATACAGAAGTCCAATAGCCACGTTTAGGATGACACTAGGTACACTGACTGTTTGCTAGTATAATGGCTTCGTTAAAAAGAGTTTGAGTGTGCAATGCAGACAGACGTGCTGCAAATATCTTTCCACTAGTGTGACTACACAAAAGTACAATAGCCACGTTTAGGATGCTACTAGGTACACTGAGTGTTTGCTAGTATAATGGCTTAGTTAAAAAGCGTTTGAGTGTGCAATGCAGGCAGACGTGCTGCAAATATCTTTCCACTAGTGTGACTACACAAAAGTACAATAGCCACGTTTAGGATGCCACTAGGTACACTGACTGTTTGCTAGTATAATGGCTTAGTTAAAAAGAGTTTGAGTGTGCAATGCAGGCAGACGTGCTGCAAATATCTTTGCACTAGTGTGACTAGACAAAAGTCTAATAGCCACGTTTAGGATGCCACTAGGTACACTGACTGTTTGCTAGTATAATGGCTTAGTTAAAAAGAGTTGGAGTGTGCAATGCAGGCAGACGTGCTACAAATATCTTTCCACTAGTGTGACTACACAAAAGTACAATAGCCACGTTTAGGATGCCACTAGGTACACTGACTGTTTGCTAGTATAATGGCTTAGTTAAAAAGAGTTTGAGTGTGCAATGCAGGCAGACGTGCTGCAAATATCTTTCCACTAGTGTGACTACACAAAAGTACAATAGTCACGTTTAGGATGCCACTAGGTACACTGACTGTTTGCTAGTATAATGGCTTAGTTAAAAAGAGTTTGAGTGTGCAATGCAGGCAGACGTGCTGCAAATATCTTTCCACTAGTGTGACTACACAAAAGTACAATAGCCACGTTTAGGATGCCACTAGGTACACTGACTGTTTGCTAGTATAATGGCTTAGTTAAAAAGAGTTTGAGTGTGCAATGCAGGCAGAGGTGCTGCAAATATCTTTCCACTAGTGTGACTACACAAAAGTACAATAGCCACGTTTAGGATGCCACTAGGTACACTGACTGTTTGCCAGTATAATGGCTTAGTTATAATGAGTTGGAGTGTGCAGAGGACAGGAGGGTACAGTGCCAGGATTGTGGGGCTCTGGGTAGAGGAATGGAAGCCTGCCTTTCTATTCCCTCCTAATGGGGAAATGCAGCGACGAAATCCCTGACCTTGGCTACACAGACGCTGTCTCTGTTTTCAGGACCTGTCACCTATGGCTCTGACCCTGCCGGTACGAGCCCTTAAAAGAACTGATAGAAAGTGCTCTCCCTAAGCTGTCTAGCGCTGTGTATGGAGCGCATACAGCAGTATCGGCGATAGGACAAAGGACGGAGCTGCGCCAGTGATGCCTGACACCAAGGACGCAGAAGAGATAATGGCGTCCGAACGGGCAGATACTCGTTTTTATAATGCAGGGACATGTGACATGGACATCCTATCACACATGCCGTTGCTTCTCTGGCTAAAAGTCCACTTAGCTGTGTGTGTGTCTGGGATTGGCTGACATGCTGGCCCGCCCGACAAGACGCGCGCGCTTAGGGAAGGAAGACAAGGAAAAAAAAAAAAATGGCGATCGCCATTATACAAACAGCAGTGATCTGAAGGCGCTGTTCCCGCACACTATACACTGAAATGTCATAATAGTGTGAGTCACAGAGTGACTTACACTATTACAGCGGAAAGCCAGCTAGGAATTAGCTGTTTTTTTGCTGCTAGAACTGTTCTCGAACGTTTCTAGAACTTTCGAGCTTTTGCAAAAAGCTCGAGTTCTAGTTCGATCTAGAACAGGCCCCAAAATCACTCGAGCCTAGAACTGGAGAACCTCGAACCGCGCTCAACTCTAGTTAGGACGCCGACCCCGTGAAATAGGAAGGGAAAGGGCAGGATTTGAGTATCTATCCAAATACCCCCCTTTTTTTCCCTCCACTGTGCAATTTGTAATTTTCATTATTTATCATATGTTCTATGCTGTATGTGTTTAATAAAGGAAAAGGTTTTTAAGGTAGTTTAATTCGGTTTTCTGCAAATTGCACCTGACAGGTTCCCTTTAACTGCGCATACCGGTAAAGACTCACAGTACAGTCAAGGGGGAACAAGTCCACTCCCAAGAGATTGGTACTGCGATGCTCGTCGCTGCGCACTTCTCCTTGCAGGGCAGGGGGAAACCCTTCACCTCACACGGAGCCAGGGTCTCTCAACTCCTCCAGGTGACATTTCTCCCTCTATTCGGATTCTCCGACTTAGGAGCATTTCAGTCCGGTATTCAATCAATAGTGAGCAGAACTCTCTCATGGTCCGGCTCCCTGTATCTCTTGCAGCAAGCACCATAACTCTTCTCAAGGTGCCAACAATCCCGACTTCTCCTGCTCCCATCCAAAACTCTCCTCCCGCTCTTTCTCTCCTTCCCACACTTTTTTGGCCAGTTTAGTCCAGGTCCGCAGTTCAGAGGGGGAGCGCCAGCTAAAACAGCCAGTTCATATCACAGAAAACAGGAGAGCACTGCCTCTTACAGTCATAGCACTCTTAACTGTTTCATTGGGGGCGATACCACTAGATAGATGTGATAAAGGTAATGTCAGAGAAATCAAGTGTGTTTAGTGATTTTGTTGCAAGTACAACCCTCAGTATATGAAGGTTATACTTAACATGAGTTCTTCTGGATTTCCAAGGAAATCTTACACAGGGCGACCATTATTCTTCTGTAAAGTAAAGGGAGGGCCTGATCTTCAGGCACAGGTATCACGCAATTCAAAAGTGAAGTTAATTATTGGGATTTTATTCAACTTCTTTCCAATACATGAAATTACTTCTCTTCATACGATAACTCATCAACAACTCTATACAAAGTTTTTCTCCTCACAGATCAGTCCTCTTCAAAGCGTGTATAGAACTGTGCAGTCTGTACTCGCCTCATACAATGGAGGTGTGGTAGGAAGAAGAGTTTGTGCTGTCCCTCTACTCCTCTCTTGAGATAATACAGAATCTTGTCTCTCCTGAGCCTCCTTATTTATATCGACAGTTTCTCAAGAAAAACACTGATCTAACCCACTGGTCTGTTCCCTCAAAATCTCTCTCACAGAAGTTTATTTCCTGGTTGTCATAGACAGCACTCCTTTTTTCCCAGCATTCCCTGGAGCTCAACCACTACTTCCTGTCTCCTTTTCACATTTATAATCCTGCTAGTTGCTAGCTGATTCTACACCCTGTGCAGAATTATTAGGCAAGTTGTATTTTAGAGGATTTTTTTATTATTGATCAACAACTACGTTCTCAATCAACCCAAATGACTCATAAATATCAAAGCTTAATATGTTTGGAAGTTGGAGTGTTTTTTTTTTAGATTTGGCTATCTTAGGAGGATATCTGTTTGTGCAGTTAACTATTACTGTGCAGAATTATTAGGCAACTTAATATAAACCAAATATATTCCCATCTCACTTGTTTATTTTCACCAGGTAAACCAATATAACTGCACAAAATTTAGAAATAAACGTTTCTGGCATGCAAAAACAAACCCCAAAAAATTAGTGACCAATGTAGCCACCTTTCTTTATGATGAAACTCAACAGCCTACCATCCATAGATTCTGTCAGTTGCTTGATCTGTTTACGATCAACATTGCATGCAGCAGCCACCACAGCCTCCCAGATACTGTTCCGAGAGATGTACTGTTTTCCCTCCCTGTAGATCTCACATTTTATGAGGGACCACAGGTTCTCTATGGGGTTCAGATCAGGTGAACAAGGGGGCCATGGCATTATTTTTTCATCTTTTAGACCTTTACTAGCCAGCTACGCTGTGGAGTAGTTGGATACATGTGATGGAGCATTGTCCCGCACGAAAATCATGTTTTTCTTGAACAATACCGACTTCTTCCTGTACCACTGCTTGAAGAAGTTGTCTTCCAGAAACTGGCAGTAGGTCTGGGAGTTGAGATTCACTCTGTGCAGCACTGGTGTCTAGTGGAAAAGCAGATCTAAGATTGCGTACCACCTTCTGCTGATACTCCTGCATTCGTGCGTCTCTTTCTATGGCAGGAATTTTTTCGCCAAATTTTGTCTTGTACTGAGGATCTAACTGTGTGGCAACCCAGTAGTCAGCATTACTTGGAATTCGTACAATCCAAGGGTCATGTTGTAGGTAGAGCAGCAAGAAGGCGCTCATGTGGCACCCTGGACAAGCCAGGTCATCACAGAACTACACCAACACACCCCACACCCCGGTTAGGCACACCTAGGCCAAACACAAAATCCTTGTTGCCTTCCTCCAGGGGCTGATGTCCACACCAGGGGGTGGGCCAGACGGTTGGTCCCGCCCACCGAGGAGTTCACAGTCCTGGAGGCGGGAAAAGGAAGGAGTTCGGATTAGAGTTTTGAAGTGAGAGGAAGTAAAGTGGTAGAGGAGCAGTCTGAAGGCGGTCCGGGTGTGTGGCCCGGATGGAGCAACAAGGTTGGCAGACGGTGATGACCGTCTGCAGGAGAGGCTAATTGGAGCAAACCGTATGGACCGTGGACGGGCGGTGGCCCGGCGGTACCGGATCGGAGAGTAAAGAGAAGCCAGCACCATCCGGCAGGGCTTACGGACCCCGACAAGGCTAGGAGTCGCCGTTAAACTTGTCAAATCCGTTAGCGAAAGGAACCTCCGGGGTTTCCCAGCAGTCAAGACCCGATTGAAGGCAACCGCTCAAACCGTAGAGGGAAACACAGTCACCGCCAAGGCTACAATTCCCAGGGCCTGAGCCTGCGGGCAAAAGGGGCTCCCTCAGCTTCCATCCAAGCTGGGGAGCGGGTTACCAGTGGGAAGTCATTGGAACTGTAACACAACACAGGTGCAGGGAAAGGCAGTCACCATCAACCTGCCGGGAGAAGAAACACCGCAGCCGTCTGTGGGACCCGTCCATCCAGCCGTTTGTTTTACCGGAGACTTTGCATTCGTCATTGGCTGAGTGAGTACCACCGTGCCGTGCGGCACAGCGCTGCCCCCGTGACCCTGCACCTCACCAGGCCCCGTAACCCGCCTGCCATAGATCCCTACCTCCCTCACCGGGCCCCGGGACAACCAACCCTCTACCCACGGAGGGGAGAACCAACATCCAAGCTGCTACCCGTCATCGCTCCCGGGATCCCCGTCCAGAGCAGCGGTGGTGTCACCAATCTCTCGCGGGGGCAGCGCTGTGCCTCACGGCACTGTGGTACTCACTCAGCCTGAGACGGTGACACAGTTCTCGGTAAAACACACGGCTGGAAAGACGGTTCCCACAGACGGCTGCTGTTGCTTTTCCCCGGTAGTTGACGGTGACAGTCTCTGTCCCTGCACCTAATGAAATGTTGGTAGCGATGGGTTCCCACCGGTAACCCGCTCCCCGGCTTGGATATGTGCCAGAGGAGCCCCTCTTTGCCCGCAGGCGCTGGCCCTGAGAAACTGGTGCCTTGGCGGTGGCGGTGTCTCTCTCTAACGGTTGGACTGTTGCCTTCAATCGGGACTTGGTTGTTGGGAGACCCAGAGGTCCCCTTCACTGATGGATTTGGCAAATTCAAGGCGACTCCTAGCCTTGCCGGGATCCAAAAGGCCCCTGCCAATGGTGCTGGCCTCTCCTCGTATACCGCTCCGGTACCGCCGGGCCACCACCCGTCCACGGTCCTTTCGGCAACCTCCGATCAGCCTCTCCTGCAGACAGTCACCGCCGTCTGCTAACCTTGCTGTTCTCAGTCCGGGGCACACACCCGGACCAACTTCAGGCTTTCTCAACTGTCACTTTCTCTTCACCTTTCCTCCTCTCACTTGCTCCTCTACCACTTTCCTCAACTTCCCTCACTGTTCTGCCTGGTTTTCCCGCCTCCAGGGCTGTGAACTCCTCGGTGGGCGGAGCCAACCGCCTGGCCCACCCCCTGGTGTGGACATCAGCCCCTGGAGGAAGGCAACAAGGATTTTTGTGTATCTTTGGTGTACCTATCCGGGGTGTAGGGTGTGGTGGTGTCATGACCTGTGACCCCTGGCTTGCCCAGGGCGTCACATTCCCCCCTTAGCAAAATGCAGACCGTCCACGGGCTGCCCATCCAACACCGGTTTTATTTTTCTGAAAAGATATAAAAATATGACATACAAGTAAAATAACTTCATCCCACATCGGGAGTTGCTTTGCTTAAACATTACAAACGGTTCTAAACGGTTGCGGCTGCCGCTCTCTCCCACCCAAGTAACCTGGCCCTGATGCTGCCCCTAAAACCCAGGCAGCACCCCTTGACCCCAGTCCTGCACCAAGTTACCCGAGCGGGATCTGTCCTTCCCCTCCAGAGGGTAGCCACCGGTTCCTGTGGTGGCTGGGCCCCAGCCTGCTCCACTGCGGGCCCTCCCTCCAACCTGCCTCTCCGGAGGCGGTAACGGTAAGCTGCAACAACATTTTTATTTACAAGCCACTAATGTTTGTGGTTGCCCTGCAAGTTCTCGGGCCTGTTCATAGAGAGTTCCCTATGCAACTTTTGAAGGGTCCCTACGGGGACAACAATGCCGGCAACGGCCGGTTCCAATCACGGTGCTGACAATCAGGTTACTGTCGGTAATCATTTTCATTTTTATCTTTCAACACTTTTAAAAACTTTCAACCACACAGACTTCCTCCCCCCTTTTAAAGGACGGTTTCCCTGTACCTAAGTGGGGGTCTACCTAGGTTGGGACGGGTGGACCTCCAGGGTCCGGTGTAAGTAGGGCTAGGCAGTGGGGCAGAGGGAACAATCAGTTCCTTCTCCCTGCTATCGTGTGGGGCAGGCGGAGGCATAGGGGAGCTGGGTACAGGTTCATCCCTGTGCACTGGCACTGACTCACGGTTGACCGCCTCCATCACTTCTTCATCCACGGGTTGTGGGAACAGTATCACTGGAAGAATCACCGCGCCGTTCTGTGTAGGCCAGTCCGCTGGGAAGTCTCCCATCGCAGTGTGGATCACCTCTGTTGCCTTCTCTGCTGGTGGGGGAGCCGGTACTTCAGCCGCCGCTCTTAAGGCTGGTGGGCAGCTTTTCAGATGGTCCCGGGAAACCATGGCCAAAGTGCAAAGTGCCCCCTTGATCACGACTGATTTGGTAGGCCTTCCCATCTTCCCATCCTGTGGGCTGTATGACGTACGGGGTTTGTTCCCATTGATCATCCAGCTTGTGGGTTCTCTTCTTCCGCTTCAGTACAACATCTCCGGGCTGAAAAGGGCCAGCAGACGCCTTTTGATTGAAGCGCTGCTCCTGCAGTTCCCGACTCCAACTCAAGTTTTTCTCAACATATTCTTGAATCTGCCGGTATTGTACCCTCCGCCGAGTTTCCCATTCAGCTGTAGAAGGGAGTGCTTCTGGGGCCTCCAATCCCATTTCCAGGTCCACTGGCAGTCGGCCGGGGCGAGCCCTCATCAGATATGCTGGAGTGCACTTCGTTGAGCTGGACGGGATGTTGTTGTACATATCGACCAAGTCAGGTGGCTTCTCTGGCCACAGGTTCCGCTCTTCCAGCGGTAACGTCTTGAGGAGTCCCAGGACCAAGTGGTTCATCTTCTCACACATGCCATTGGTCTGGGCATGGTAAGGGGTGGTCCGGATCTTCTTGCAGCCGTATAACTGGCAGAACTCATGGAACACCTCTGCTTCAAAAGCCGGGCCTTGGTCAGTAAGCACTTTCTCTGGGTACCCATGTGGTCGGCAGAAATAAGCCTGGAACGCTCTAGCGGCAGTACGACCAGTTAGGTCCTTGACTGGGACAACCACCATGAACCTCGAATAGTGGTCTACTATGGTCAACGCGTAGGCGTACCCACTTCGGCTGGGGGTGAGCTTGACATGGTCCAGGGCGACCAGCTCCAGCGGCTGATGTGTAATGAGCCTTCTGGCTGGCCTCGTCCTTCCTCCTCAGCGTGCAAGGACCGCACTCTCGGCACCAGGCCTCTACAGACTCCCGCATCCCACTCCAATAGAACCGCTCTCTCAATAGCATCTCCAGCTTCTTCCATCCGAAGTGTCCGGCACCATCATGGTATGCCTGCAAAACAGTGGGCACATCAGCTTGGGGAATAACCAACTGGCGGATTTTCTCATGAGTCTTCGGGTTGATCAGCTCACGGTACAGCTTCCCTTGATGTAGATACAGCCGGTTCCGTTCCTTCCACAAGCGTTGGGCTTCAGCTGGGGCAGCAGGGTCCATCCCAACAGCGCCTTGTTCCATCAGGGTCTTGACTAGGCGGACAGCGGGCGCCTGGTTTTGAGCTTCCTGCCACTCCTGACTGGGCAGTGGATCCAGGTTCACCCGTTGTTGGTGGACATGTACCTTCTCAGTTGGTGGTTGCTGAAATGCAGGCAACTCGATCTCTTCGAGGTCGTCATCCTCGCACCCTTCTTCTGACAAGTGGGGCAACCGAGAGAGTGCATCAGCATTAATGTTGACACGACCAGCGCTGTATTTGATTGTGAAGTCATAGTTGGCTAACCTGGCCACCCAACGCTGCTCCAACGCGCCCAACTTGGCCGTGTCCAGGTGAGTCAACGGATTGTTATCCGTGAAAGTGGTGAATTTTGCTGCAGCCAAGTAGTGGCGGAACCGCTCGGTGATAGCCCACACCAGTGCCAGGAGCTCGAGCTTGAAGGAGCTGTAGTTCTCAGGGTTCCTTTCAGTCGGCCGAAGCTTTCGGCTAGCATAAGCAATCACTTTTTCCTTTCCGTCCTGGACCTGGCATAGGACTGCCCCCAAATCCACATTGCTGGCATCTGTGTAGAGGATGAATGGGCAGCCGTAGTCAGGGTACGCTAGGACCTCCTCTCTGGTCAAGGCCGCTTTCAGCTGGCGGAGGGATTCCTCATGCCTCTCTTCCCACACCAGTGGGGCTCCGATGGGTCTACCACCTTTGGTCTGTCCCACGAGGAGGTCTTGCATGGGGGCAGCCATCTTCGTGTACCCCTTGATGAAGCGTCGGTAGTACCCCATCAGACCCAGAAACTGCCTTACTTCTCTCACTGTGGTTAGTCTCGGCCAGTCTTGGATGGCAGTAATCTTCTCGGGGTCGGGGGCGACACCTTCTGCACTCACTACATGCCCCAGGTACTGCACTCTGGGTTTCAGTAGGTGACACTTAGAGGGCTTCAGCTTCATCCCGTATTTAGCAAGGGACGCGAACACCTCAGCCAGGTGCTCCAGATGGGCTTCATACGTCTGAGAGTACACAATCACATCATCTAGGTATAATAGGACGGTCTCGAAGTTTAGATGTCCCAGACAGCACTCCATCAGCCGTTGGAAGGTTCCAGGGGCGTTGCACAACCCGAACGGCATACTATTAAATTCACAGAGCCCCATTGGGGTGGTGAAGGCGGTCTTGACCCGGTCCTCCGGTGCCACCGCCACTTGCCAGTACCCACTGGTGAGGTCAAGGGTAGAGAAGTAATTCACAGTTCTCAGTGCGGCCAAAGACTCTTCGATACGGGGCAGCGGGTAAGCATCTTTATACGTTATCTGGTTAATCTTCCGGTAGTCCACACACATCCGCATGGTGCCATCCTTCTTCTTGACCAGTACCAACGGGGCGGCCCAGGGACTACAGCTGTTCCGAATAACCCCTGCCTCTTTCATGTTCCTCAACATATCTTTGGCACATTGGTAATGCGCAGGGGGAATAGGCCTGTACCTCTCTTTGATAGGAGGGTGCTCGCCGGTGGGGATGTGGTGTTGGACCCCTTTTATCTGCCCAAAGTCTAGTGGATGTTTGCTGAAAACTTGCTCATACTCCCGCACCACCCTGTATACCCCTTCTTTGTGATGTGTAGGGGTATCGTCAGTGCCCACGTGTAGCTGTTGGTGCCACTCCTTTAACTCCCCTTGGGGTGGGTGAGTGCTGGTAGTAGGTGGGGAAACTGGGGGAGCTGCCTCGTGGATGGTGTGGGGATCCAGGGTGAGCAACTTGGCAAGGGTAGCATACCGGGGAAGCCTGACTTCTTCCTCCCCACAATTCAGCACCCTCACGGGCACTCTCCCCTTCTTTACATCTACCACCCCTCGGGCGGCCATTACGGTGGGCCAGTGCTCGGAGGGCATGGGCTCTATCATGGCAGGGTAGTCACGCCCCTGAGGCCCTACTGCTGCTCTACACCAAATCATCATCTCACTCCTAGGGGGCACAATCAACGGAGCAGCATCCATCACTCTCACTCCACCAATCTCTCCTCCTGTTGAGTTTACATGCTGGCGGTACATCAAGGCTCGGATCTCACGCTGCACAGCTCTCTGTCGGCTCCCCGCCACCGTGGCGGCCAGCTGCTGCAGTAGGGCCAACACATCACCCATACAGTGCTCCATCACATTAGTTCCTAGCACTATCTTCGGGTTATGGTCACTGGGTTCATTCATGATCACAATCATACCCCATACCCTGGTGTTGCAGTTCAGCTCGCCCCACTGTCATAGCCACTTGTTTATACCCCACTTGGGTCAACGGGAGTCCATCAGCAGCAATCAGTGTTATACTAGTATCTGGGGGTGCCAGCTCGTCTGTCCCCCAATACCGCTGGTATAATGTGTATGGTATGGTGGTTACCTGTGATCCAGTGCCCAAGACAGCCATCACCGGTATGCCGTCCACAGCCACGGGGATGATGGACCGGACCTCGATATACCGGTCCCGCCAGTCTGGGGGGCCATGGGGTTCTACTCCTGAGGATTGGCCCGTGGCCCCAGGGGTTGCTCGTTTAACGGGCACTGTTGGAAGTAATGGCCAGGCTTGCTGCACTTGTAGCAGGTTGGAGGTCTGTTCCGTGAGTTGTTAGCACTTCTCCGCTGCATCCAGGGAACATCCTCAGGGCTGTCAGCGAGCTGTATCCTGGTTGGAGGCTGGGATCTGGTCAAAGGTTGGAGTGCAGCGAGAATCTTGGCGAGGTCCCCATCCATGCGGCGGACCTGGGCTGCCAGTTCTTCCATTGTGCTGCTGGGAGCTGTAGGCATTGGAGAGGCTGGTGGGGCAGGGGCCACCACTACGGGGGCCGTCTCAATTGGCCACGGGGCTGGCTCCGAGATTTCTGAAGCTGGGGTTTGCAGTGCTTTAATGGCCCGCTCCTTTAACACAGCAAAGTCCACATCAGGGTGTTCCAGGGCCCACAGCCGGAGCTGTTTGCGATCCTCAGAGGACCTCATCCCCTGCACAAATTGCTCTACTAACATCTTGTTGCTGTCCGCCTCATTGATAGTGTCTACCCGCTTTAGGGTGCGAAGGGCGGTTTGCAGACGTAAAGCGTAGTCCCGAATGCTATCCACAGACTGCTGCCGGCACTGGTAAAACTGCATCCTCAGCTCAGCTTCGGTACGGGTCTCAAAGGCAGTCTGTAGCTTCTCAAAGATGGTGGCTACAGAGAACCAGTCCCCCTCGGCCCAGGTCTCCGCTTCCTGCTCAGCCGCGCCGGTTAGCTGGCCCAGCACTACCGCTGCACATTGCTTATCAGTCAGGGGGTACAATTCCAAAAGCGGATTAAGCTTTTTCCGGAAGACCTGTAAAGCATCAGGTTTCCCGTCATACTGCGGTAGCCAGGTAGCTCCGGGCACATAGGGCAAGGAGAACGGCATCACCTGAGCAAGAGCGGGGGCCGCGGCACCTCCTGCCAGCACGGCCGGGACCTGGGCAGGCCCATTCCCATCCACGGGTGCCACTGCGGCTGCGACCACCGCTCCTCCAGCGGCTCCGTCGAGCGCAGACATCTTGTTTCTGTCCCCCTTAGCCTCTTTCCGGCCCCTCCTCTATCGGGGCGGGGTTTTGGCCTTCGCGCCTCTGCTACTCGAGAAGATGCTCGAGCGGGAACTCTTCGCGCCAAAGATGGCGGCTTCTGAAATTTTCCGGCCGGACACCTCCGGCGGTCACAAGGCGCACCTCTACCCAACAGCAGAGCGGTAAGATCCTGTTCGTGACGCCAAGTTGTCGCGGGCGGAGGAGGGGACGCTGCGCTCTCCCACTGCTCGGGTCCGGCTGCCGCTGCGGCCTGCTGCTGCTCGGTGGCTCGAGCGATGGGCCGGATCCCGGGGACTCGAGCGGCGCTCCTCGCCCGTGAGTGAAAGGGTTTGGTTTTTGGGATAGTTTATTGTCCGTGATGCCACCCACGGTTGTGGTGATTGTATGGACACCACCGCTGCTCTGTATGGGGATCCCGGGAGCGGTGACAGGGAGCAGCAAAGTTGTTAGTTATCCCCTCCGTGGGTAGGGGGTGGCTGTCCCGGGGCCCAGTGATGAGGTGGGGGATGCTGGATGGCAGGGCCGGTGCAGGGCTTGGTGGGGTGCAGGGACGCGGGGGCAGCGCTGTGCCTCACGGCACTGTGGTACTCACTCAGCCTGAGACGGTGACACAGTTCTCGGTAAAACACACGGCTGGAAAGATGGTTCCCACAGACGGCTGCTGTTGCTTTTCCCCGGTAGTTGACGGTGACAGTCTCTGTCCCTGCACCTAATGAAATGTTGGTAGCGATGGGTTCCCACCGGTAACCCGCTCCCCGGCTTGGATATGTGCCGGAGGAGCCCCTCTTTGCCAGCAGGTGCTGGCCCTGAGAAACTGGTGCCTTGGCGGTGGCGGTGTCTCTCTCTAACGGTTGGACTGTTGCCTTCAATCGGGACTTGGTTGTTGGGAGACCCAGAGGTCCCCTTCACTGACGGATTTGGCAAATTCACGGCGACTCCTAGCCTTGCCGGGATCCGAAAGGCCCCTGGCAATGGTGCTGGCCTCTCCTCGTATACCGCTCCGGTACCGCCGGGCCACCACCCGTCCACGGTCCTTTCGGCAACCTCCGATCAGCCTCTCCTGCAGACAGTCACCGCCGTCTGCTAACCTTGCTGTTCTCAGTCCGGGACACACACCCGGACCAACTTCAGGCTTTCTCAACTGTCACTTTCTCTTCACCTTTCCTCCTCTCACTTGCTCCTCTACCACTTTCCTCAACTTCCCTCACTGTTCTGCCTGGTTTTCCCACCTCCAGGGCTGTGAACTCCTCGGTGGGCGGAGCCAACCGCCTGGCCCACCCCCTGGTGTGGACATCAGCCCCTGGAGGAAGGCAACAAGGATTTTTGTGTAGCTTTGGTGTACCTATCCGGGGTGTAGGGTGTGGTGGTGTCATGACCTGTGACCCCTGGCTTGCCCAGGGAGTCACAGGGGCGCGAAAGCCGAAACCCCGCCCCTGTAGAGGAGGAGCCGGAAAAAGACTAAGGGGGATGGAAACAAGATGTCTGCGCCCGATGAAGCCGCTGGAGGAGCGGTAGTCGCAGTCGCAGTGGCACCCGCGGACGGGAATGGGCCCGCCCAGGTCCCTACCGCACTGGCGGGAGGCGCCGTGGCCCCAGCCCTCGCTCAGGTGATGCCGTTCTCCTTGCCCTATGTACCCGGAGCTACCTGGCTGCCGCAGTACGATGGGAAACCTGATGCGTTGCAGGTCTTCCAGAAGAAGCTTAGCCCGCTGCTGGAATTGTACCCCCTAACTGATAAGCAACGTGCAGTGGTAGTGCTGGAGCAGCTAACCGGCACGGCTGAGCAGGAGGCGGAGACTTGGGCCGAGGGGGACCGGTCCTCTACAGCCACCATCTTTGAAAAGCTACAAACTGCCTTTGAGACCCGTACCGAAGCCGAGTTGCGGATGCAGTTTTACCAATGCTGGCAACGGCCCGCGGATAGCATTCTGGACTACGCCTTGCGTCTGCAAACCGCCCTCCGCACACTGAAGCAGGTAGACCCAATCAACGATGCGGACAGCAACAAAATGCTAGTGGAACAGTTTGTGCAGGGGATGAGGTCCTCGGAGGACCGCAAACAACTTTGGCTCTGGGCCCTGGAACACCCTGATGTGGGCTCTGCCGTGTTAAAAGAACGGGCCATTAAAGCTCTGCAGCCTCCAGTGTCTGAAGTCCCGGAGGCAGCCCCATGGCCGGCTGAGACGGCTCCCGTCGTGGTGGCCCCTGTCCTCCCTACACCTCTGATACCTGCAACCCCAAGCGGCATGATGGAGGAACTGGCTGCCCAAGTCCGCCGCATGGATGGGGACCTTGCCAAGATCCTTGCCGCACTCCAGCCTCCGACCAGGTCCCAGCCCCCGGCGAAGATGCAGCTCGCCGACAGCCCCGAGGACATCTCCTGGATGCAGTGGAGAAGGGCCAATGACCCACGGTATGGACCCCCGATATGTTACAGGTGCAGCAAGCCCAGCCACTCCTCCTGACGGTGTCCGTTAAACGAGCAACCCCTGGGGCCACGGGCCAATCCTCAGGATTAGAACCCCATGGCCCTCCAGACTGGCGGGACCGGTACATCGGAGGCAGTGGCAGTGGACGGTATCCCGCTGATGGCTCTCCTGGACACTGGATCACAGGTAACCACCATACCATATACACTGTATTAACGGTATTGGGAAAAAGACGAACTAGCCCCCCCAGACACCAGTATGACACTGATTGCCTCTGATGGACTCCCATTGACCCAAGTAGGGTACAAACAAGTGGCCATGACCATGGGGGACGAGCTGAACTGCAGCACCAGGGAATGATTGGGATAATGAATAAACCCAGTGATCATAACCCAAAGGTAGTGCTAGGGACTAATGTGATGGAGCACTGTATGAGTGACGTGCTGACCCTACTGCAGCAGCTGGCCGCCACAGCGGCAGGGAGCCAACAGAGAGCAGTGCAGCGTGAGATCCGGGCCCTGATGTATCGCCAGCATGTGAACTCGACAGGAGGGGAGATTGGAGGAGTGAGAGTGATGGATGCAGCCCCTTTGATTGTGCCTCCCAGGAGTGAGATGATGATTTGGTGTAGGGCAGCGGTAGGGCCCCAGGGCCGTGACTACCCCGCCATGATAGAGCCCACACCCTCCGAACACTGGCCGCCCGAGGGGTGGCAGGTGTAAAGAAGGGGAGAGTGCCCGTGACGGTGCTGAACTGCGGGGAGGAAGAGGTCAGGCTTCCCCGGTATGCTACCCTTGCCAAGTTGCTCCCTCTAGATCCCCACACCATCCACGAGGCCGTTCCCCCAATCTCACCGCCTACTGCCAGCACTCCCCCAGCCCAGGGGGAGTTAGACGAGAGCTACACGTAGGCACTGACTATACCCCTACACATCACAAAGAAGGGGTATACCGGGTGGTACGGGAGTATGAGCGAGTTTTTAGCAAACATCCTCTAGATTTTGGGCAGAATAAAGGGGTCCAACACCACATCCCCACCGGTGAACACCCCCCTATTAAAGAGAAGTATAGGCTTATTCCCCCTGCACACTACCAATGTGCCAAGGACATGTTGAGGAACATGAAAGAGGCAGGGGTTATTAGGGACAGTTGTAATCCCTGGGCCGCCCCGTTGGTGCTGGTTAAGAAGAAGGACGGCACCATGTGGATGTGTGTGGATTACCGGAAGATTAACCAGATAACGCATAAGGACGCTTATCCTCTGCCCCGCATTGAAGAGTCCCTGGCTGCGTTGAGAACTGCTAACTACTTTTCCACCCTCGACCTTACCAGCGGGTACTGGCAGGTGGCTGTGACGCCAGAAGGCCGAGAGAAGACTGCATTCACCACTCCTATGGGACTCTGCGAGTTCAACAGCATGCCGTTCGGGCTGTGCAATGCCCCCGGGACCTTCCAACGGCTGATGGAATGCTGTCTGGGACACCTAAATTTCGAGACCGTCTTGCTGTACTTGGATGATGTGATTGTGTACTCACAAACGTATGAAGCCCACCTGGAGCACCTAGCCGAGGTGTTCGCGTCCCTTGCTAAGTATGGGATGAAGCTGAAGCCCTCCAAGTGTCATCTGCTAAAGCCCAAAGTGCAGTACCTTGGACATGTGGTGGGTGTGGAGGGTGTCGCCCCCGACCCCGAGAAAATCACCGCCATCCAGGACTGGCCGAGGCCGACCACGATGAGGGAAGTGAGGCAGTTCCTGGGCTTGGTGGGGTATTACCGACGCTTCATCAAAGGGTACACGAAGATGGCTGCCCCCATGCAAGACCTCCTCATGGGACAGACAAAAGGTGGTAGACCCCTAGGAGCCCCACTGGTGTGGGAAGAAAGGCATGAGGAATCCTTCCGCCAGCTGAGAGCGGCCCTGACCGGAGAGGAAATCCTAGCGTACCCTGATTACAGCCACCCATTCATCCTCTACACCGATGCCAGCAATGTGGGCTTGGGGGCAGTCCTATCCCAGGTCCAAAACGGGAAGGAGAAGGTGATTGCTTATGCTAGCCGAAAGCTCCGACCGACTGAGAGGAACCCTGAGAACTACAGCTCTTTCAAGCTTGAGCTCCTGGCACTGGTGTGGGCTATCACCGAGCGGTTCCGCCATTACCTGGCAGTGGCTAAATTCAGCGTCCCCTCCTCCGCCCGCGACAATCATGTGTCTTGTGCATCCAGGAGGACAAAGTCCTTGGTGTGTTGGTGGCGGAGAGGTGAGAATTGTGCCTCCATCCTCTGCCCTCTCCCCCCAACCTCGCACAACCGAAATGTGTGCAAGCTCTCACTCATCTGCTGAGTCTTCCATGCCCATCGCCAGTTCGTCCTCCATTTCTTCATGGGCTCCTGCACCTTCCTCAACAGTTTTGCTGATTCTATTCGCCCTTGTTAATCCCTCTCCCCCACCGTCCCATGACTGCCGCCTAGGTGCCGCTGACCGTCTGGACCTTGGAGATCTTGTTATCCCTTCCGCATATGACTCTTCCTGTACTTCCTCCCCTTCCTCTTGTCCTAACACCTGACTCCGAATAATGCTTACAGTGTGCTCCATCATGTAGATGACCAGAATTGTCACGCTGAGAATGGCATCGCCAGTGCTAAACATCTTCGTCGACATTTGTAAACTATGTAGAAGGGTGCATAGGTCCTCGATCTGACACCACTCCAGCAGCGTGATCTGTACCACCTCTGGATCAAGTTAGACCAGGGTATACGTCATAACGTATTTCAGCAGGGCTCGGCGGTGCTGCCACAAATGCTGCAACATGTGCAGTTTCAAATTCCTGCATGTCGGCACATCGCATTTCAGACGTTGAACCGCTAGACCAAAAGACTTCTGGAGCAATGAAAGTTGTTGAGCTGCTGAATGCGAATGATGGAAGTGAGCACATAGCGAGTGTGACCGCTGCACAAAGCCATGTAGGCCGGGATGGTGGTTTAAAAATTGCTGGAGAATCAGATTCCACACGTGAGCCGTACAAGGCACGTGTGTCACATTGCCCTGATGAAGGCCCGCAGCCAGGTTTGCATCATTGCCGCACACGGCTGTTAAGTCACCACCGGCGTCTGCTCTGCTCCATCAATTTGTACTCCGGTCGCCAGGTGACAATGTGTTCCTTTTGTGCATAGTGCTGAGAGGAGTTGATGCCAGCGGCGCAGCTGGATGCAGGTTATGCTCACCCACTGGGCTGCGCTACCTTGACAGATGCAGAACTACTGGCTGAATGTAGGTGGTGGGTATCTCACAGATGAAGTACCATCATTCAGCTACAACAAATGGGATGACACCACACCCTTTTTTAGGCCCATCCTGTCTGCTGACCACTGCCATACATAGCTATGAACCTCTGGTTACTGTTACCCCCAGTTCTGTTTTGTGATTTTGTGTGCTTGTTTCCTGACTACTTTTCCTGCCTGCTGTTTATGTACCTCATTGACCAATCCGCATTTCACCTGTGCTTGTTTTCTGATTAAGTCCTGGCCGTCCCATTCTGTTACTGTTCCACAATTAATGTTTTGACCCTGCCTGACTACTACTCTCTCGGACTGCAGCATTCCACAGGTATTGATCACCTTGGGCCCTGGGTCATTCCAAATCCCTGAATTGGGGTTAAAGGGTTTAAGGTTTCTGGGGGTCCTGCTTGGTGAGTGGCTTCCCTCTAGCCTATCCTTTACAGCCCGTCTGAGTGTGTCGATCCAGGCAGGCGTTACACAGTGCCCTCTGCAGAAGGCCATGTAGGCCGGGATAGTGGTTTAAAAATTGTTGGACAACCAGGTTCAACACGTGAGCTATACAAGGCACGTGTGTCACAACACCCTGAAGAAGGGCCGCAGACTGGTTTGCATCATTTTCGCACCCGGCATTCCCTGGCTGCTAGTTGAGTGGAGACAACCATTGATGAAACTCAGTCTCACTCTCCAGAGCTTACCGTTCACAACTCCTCAGCGGTGTGACTCACATTTCCCAGACATTTCTAAGTAAAGAGTCGACCGCATCATGCTCTTGAGCTCTGCTGCCAGCATAGTAAGGAGGTGTGTGGGATTCCTTGTGCACAGTTACAACGCGGGAGGCCTGACCACACAGGGTTTGGGCCGAGGTGGCGGACCCACATGAGGTTGAGGAGGCAGAAGCAGTGGAGGAACTTGTACATACAGAGGAAGAATTGACACACAACTCGTGGGGATGGCAAGACTTGTACAGCAGACCCTTCTCCATCTCTCACCATAGTTACCCAGTGCCCAGTCAGCAACATGTAACTCCCCTATCCATGCTTACTGGTCCAAATATCTGTGGTGAAATGCACCCTGTCACACACAGAGTTTCTCAAGGAATCGCTAATGTTGCGTGCGACCTACTGTGGTAGCGCAGGCACCCCTTTCTTGGAGAAGGAGTGGCGACTGGACATCGGCTCTTGGGGCACTGCGATGGGCATAAGGTCTCGAAAATCCTTGGTCTCAAAAGGGTGTAAAGGCAGCCTTTCTGTAGCCAACAAGTTGCAGATGCTGAAACTCAACCTCTTAGGCATGTCATACCCTTCAAAAATCATGTAAAACACAGCGAGGGGACTCCAAGCACAGTCTCCCTCGTTTCCACTAATTGGGCCACACACACACACACACCCCACTTGACTGGCATCAGTTGACCCCCATTTTCAAAATGAAAAAGTTGCTTTGCATGAAGCACTCTCAAAAATACATATGCCTTTCGCCTCCCCTGGATGACCCAGGGGAAGAAAAGTCCTCTGTGACCCATGACTTGTTCATCTTGGTTCTTTTTTCAAAAGCGAGGGGACTCCAACCACAGTCTCCCTCGTTTCCACTAATTGGGCCACACACACACACACCCCACTTGACTGGCATCAGTTGACCCCCATTTTCAAAATGAAAAAGATGCTTTGCATGAAGCACTCTCAAAAATACATATACCTTTCGCCTCACCTGGATGACCCAGGGGAAGAAAAGTCCTCTGTGAGGCATGACTTGTTCATCTTGGCTCTTGTAAACACAGCGAGGGCACTCTAACCACAGTCTCCCTCGTTTCCACTAAATGGGCCACACACACCCCACATGACTGGCATCAGTTGACCCCCATTTTCAAAATGAAAAAGATGCTTTGCATGAAGCACTCTCAAAAATACACCTGCCTTTCGCCTCCATGACTTTCTCGTCTTGGTGAACGTTACTATGTCCACATTGTCAGTGGACAGATGCGTGCGCTTATCTGTCAGCACACCCCCAGCAGCACTGAAGACACGTTCCGAGAGAAAGCTGGCTGCGGGACACGACAAGATCCCCAAGGTGTACGTGGCAAGCTCAGGCAAGTTATCCAGATTTGAAGCCTAAAATGAGCAAGGCTCAAGTTGCACAGTAATGGCATCGATGTTCCCTTGCATATACTCATATATCTGTGTCTCCTCCTCGTTTTCCTTGTCCAGCTCTTTTATTTTCTCATGAGTATATGTCCTTGTCAATTTCCCATGTGTTTGTGTCGCGGGCGGAGGAGGGGACGCTGCACTCTCCCACTGCTCGGGTCCGGCTGCTGCTGCGGCTGCTCGGTGGTGGCTCGAGCGGTGGGCCAGATCCCGGGGACTCAAGCGGCGTTCCACGCCCGTGAGTGAAAAGGGGGTTTTGATTTTGGGGATTTGATATTGTCCGTGACGCCACCCACGGTTGTGGTGAGATTGGTGACACCACCGCTGCTCTGGACGGGGATCACGCGAGCGATGACAGGGAGCAGCCTGGATGTTAGTTCTCCCCTCCGTGGGTAGGGGGTTGGTTGTCCCGGGGCCCGGTGATGGGTATGGATGGATGGCAGGCGGGTTACGGGGCCTGGCGAGGTGCAGGGTCGCGGGGGCAGCACTGTGCCGCATGGCACGGTGGTACTCACTCAGCCAGTAACACACACGGAGTCTCTGATGAAACAAACGGCTGGATGGACGGGTCCCACAGACGGCTGCGGTATTTTCCCCTGACCCCAGATTGGTAATGTAAGTCCTTTCCTGTACCTTCCGTACACTCCTCCTGCGCTCCGGTTTCCAGCTGGCTCCCCGGTTCGGTACCGGTGGGCCACCGCCCAGCCCCGGCTATCTACGGTTCCACCAGACTGTCTTCCCGGCTCTCACAGACGGCCAGTACCGTCTGCCTGACTGCTGCACGAGGGCCCTAGGCTCCAACCTAGGCCCCAGTCTGCGTCTGCCTCTCTGCAGACCTCCTCTCTCTTCCTCTGCCTGGACTTGTCTGCTCTAGTTTCCTGCCTCAGGCCAGCCAGACTCTTCGGTGGGGTTGCCTTTCTGCTTGACTCCGCCCACCTAGTGTGTCTGTCTGAACCCGAGGGAAGGAATCAGGTCTCACTGGGGATGTCTGTTGTGAACTGCTGGGGGTGGGGGTGTGTGTGTGTTGTTACCTGTGGCCCCTGGCTTGTCCAGGGCGCCACATTCCCCCTTAGTAAAATGCAGACCGTCCGCTGGCTGCCCGTCCATCACCGGTTTTATTTTTCTCTTTTAAACTGAAAAGATATAAAAACAAACACCAAACAGTATACATTTCAAATCTTCCCATACGGGAGGCATAACACTTCAACCGTTGCAACAGCAATAAAACACTTTTAATAACGGCAACGGAACGGGTCCTTCAGTCACCCACCCAAATAACCTGGCCCTGATGCTGCCCCTAAGAAGTGGGCAGCACCCCTTGACCACAGTCCAGGAACGGGCCCAGATTCCTTAACGGGATGGGTGCTTCGCTGCCGTTGCGGCCGGACGGACTGCCGGAACCGTCGTCATCTCCGTCGCGGCCAGGTGGACTGCCAAGTTGTCGCGGGCGGAGGAGGGGACGCTGCGCTCTCCCACTGCTCGGGCCCGGCTGCAGCTGCTCGGTGGTGGCTCGAGCGGTGGGACGGATCCCGGGGACTCGAGCGACGTTCCTCGCCCGTGAGTGAAAAGGGGGTTTTGATTGTGGGGATTTGATATTGTCCATGACGCCACCCACGGTTGTGGTGAGATTGGTGACACCACCGCTGCTCTGGACGGGGATCACGCGAGCGATGACAGGGAGCAGCCTGGATGTTAGTTCTCCCCTCCGTGGGTAGGGGGTTGGTTGTCATGGGGCCCGATGATGGGGTAGGGATGGATGGCAGGCAGGTTACGGGGCCTGGCGAGGTGCAGGGTCGCAGGGGCAGCGCTGTGCCGCACGGCACGGTGGTACTCACTCAGCCAGTAACACACACGGAGTCTCTGATGAAACAAACGGCTGGATGGACGGGTCCCACAGACGGCTGCGGTGTTTTCCCCTGACCCCAGGTTGGTAATGTAAGTCCTTTTTCTGCACCTTCCGTACACTCCTCCTGCGCTCCGGTTTCCAGCTGGCTCCCCGGTTCGGTACCGGTGGGCCACCGCCCAGCCCCGGCTACCTACGGTTCCACCAGACTGTCTTCCCGGCTCTCACAGACGGCCAGTACCGTCTGCCTGACTGCTGCACGAGGGCCCTAGGCTCCAACCTAGGCCCCCCGGTTCGGTACCGGTGGGCCACCGCCCAACCCCGGCTACCTACGGTTCCACCAGACTGTCTTTCCGGCTCTCACAGACGGCCAGTACCGTCTGCCTGACTGCTGCACGAGGGCCCTAGGCTCCAACCTAGGCCCCAGTCTGCGTCTGCCTTTCTGCAGACCTCCTCTCTCTTCCTCTGCCTGGACTTGTCTGCTCTATTTTCCTGCCTCAGGCCAGCCAGACTCTTCGGTGGGGTTGCCTATCTGCTTGACTCCGCCCACCTAGTGTGTCTGTCTGAACCCGAGGGAAGGAATCAGGTCTCACTGGGGATGTCTGTTGTGAACTGCTGGGGGTGGGGGTGTGTGTGTGTTGTTACCTGTGGCCCCTGGCTTGTCCAGGGCGCCACATTTGTGTTGTGTTATGAGTTGTTTGTCACCTTTTGGACACCTTTGAGGGTATTTTCTAGGTGTTTTTATGTGTTTGTGATTGCCTCCCATTGTTTCCTATGGGGTTCGAGTGGTTCGTCGAACCGGTTCGCCGAACTCGAACGCGTCCTCCGTTCGACGAACCGAGCTCGAGCCGAACCGCGACCGGTTCGCTCATCTCTAGTCCTTATATGACTTCCACACTAGCTATTCCAGGGGTGTTTCCTTGCTAAATCATAAGTTGCTTCGTTCGGTAGTCAGGGCTGCCAGCAGGGATCCGGAGGGGAGATTCGTGTTTGTCAATGCAATGATTAATTCTCAGGAATATGTAGTTTTATGCTTATGCAACCCTCCCCCAGCTAATCTTGTGATTATTAAAAGTGCGGTTAGCTTCACTTTAAATAATCCAGATGCACACGTTTTGTGTATGGGGGATTTCAATTTACTTATGGACAATGACCTGCACAGGCTTCGTCTAGACCAGGGGTCTCAAACTCGGCTGGGTGTATGTGCCACACATACAAAAAAAATTATTTGGGGGGGGGGTGCATTCTTTGTAAGGGCCAAATGACATTTTACTTCCATGTATTTTCTTCTATACATCTTTGGATCATTTTTGTGAACATTTTTTGCTTGATTAATAAAACAAAACTGCACTTTTTTGTTATGTTTATATGTAAAAAAAGTCTTTTTTAATGGCAAAACATTTTTTTTATCTCTTTCAAAGGATGACAGGGATTTCCATTTGTGAATAAGATTTCTGGTTCTCCCTAAACCCAATATAATTTGTGACATATAAAATTATCTGCTGAGTGTTTGCCAGTGATGACGGTAAATAGGAAGATGTTCTGATGGCTTGGCGGTGTTTCCCTTGGGCTTTTACTTATAAACTGAAAGCATGGCCTCTGGACTTATTAAGGAAGCGTGTGAAGTGACCGTTCAATCCTCAGCCACTGGGGACAGGAGCTAAATAATAACAGTGTTGTTGTAAAAGTGTTGCTCATTTTGCTAGACTGTGAAAATGCTAAAAGGAAAATGTCCTATTCATATAGCCTCAATTAATGATGCTATTAAAAATTATTGTCAGTAAACACACCAGACTTTCAACTTCGATTAGATATTTATCTACATTTTTATTTTCTGTGCTATTTGCAATATCTGGGATTAAACACACATGGCTTCCATATGTTGCATCACCAGAGTAACAGCTTTCCAATAGGGCCATGTTGACAAACTGGAAAATAAGCCAAGATGACAACTATGACAAAATCAGCATGCAAAGACATGGTCCGAGGGTAGATAAACTTAAGCTCATCTCATCATGCTCCAATGATGAATGGTGATGTTGTCATCTTTTTTCTCCCATGCAGCCTGCGGCTCAAGTCACTGCGCTACCTGGTGCCATGAGTGAGTGCTGAATGGCTGGTGTGCCGCCCCCATGCCAGAAGCCGGGCTGCTCGGATCCGGATCCGCAGTGTGGCTCGAGGGATTCTACCGGACCCGGGACACTTCAAATAAAAGGAGACGTATTTGTACGGGATTTGACGTAATCAGTCTGTGACGCCACTCACGGTGTGTGGTGAAGTGTGGCACGAACGCTGCTGCTGTGGGGCACCCGGGGGCGATGGGATGGCAGCTGGATATTAACCCCTCCGTGGGTAGGGATGGGTGCCCCGGGGCCCAGTGTCTCTGTGCTGAGGGTGGTGATTGCAGGGGCCGGCGCGCCCGGTCAGACCGGTGAATGTTAGTTTACTCACGATTGAATGAATCACACAAGTCCAATGGTAAACCAAGGTGCTGGTGGCCGGCCGCCGCGGCCGGGTGTATTCTAGTCCCACACCCGGGCTGATGGTCTGTGTCACTTTCCTCTGCACTGTATTTTGGTGTGGTGGACTTCCCGATGTGAAATACGAGAATCTCCTCCCGGTACTTTGGTTGGGAGCCGTGCCCGCTGACGCTGGCCCTTGGGATCTATCAGGCCCTGGCGGATGCCCTATCCCCCGTGGTGGGCTATTATCTGCTTTTGGGACTTTGGTTGGGACAGGACCTAAAATCCTGCTCTCAATTGGTTAATTAGCAAGGCCGTTGGTTCCGGTCCTGGCTTCAGGGTCCAATTACCCCCTCTGTGCACGGTTTCCAGGTCGATTCTCCGGTGTCGGTACCGGTGGGCTCCAACCCTGCCCCAGTCCATCTCGGATCTCCGAAAACCGTTTTCCCATCTCCTGACAGACACGGACCACCGTCTGTCACCTAGCCAGTACTCCGGGGCTCCAACCCCGACACCTTTCCTTTATGACTCCGCACTTCACTTTCTCCTCTCAACTGCTCCACTCCACTAGTCTCACTTCTTTCTCCTTGAACTCCAACTTTCAACTCTCCTCTTCAACTACTGCTTTTTCCCACCACGGGTTCTCCAAACCCCTAGGTGGGCGTTCTCCATCCGCCTGGTCCCACCCACTGGTGTGCCTTTCCTACCCTGGGGGGGGACTAGGGTTTTGTTGGCTGAGTGTAACCATGTGTCAGAAGGTGTTATGAAGGGGCTTACTCTGTGTGACCACCTGGCGGTGCCAGGGTGTCACATTCCCCCTTAGTTAAATACAGACCGTCCGCAGGCTGTCCGACCACCAACATTTATTGTAATCGGAACTGTGGAATACAGTGCTTGCCAAAAGTATTGGCACCCCTTCAATTCTGTCAGATAATACTCAGATTCATCTTGAAAATGATTGCAATCACAAATTCTTTGGTATTATTAACTTCATTTAATTCTTCTTCAATGAAAAAAATAAAAAAAATTGTCATAAAGCCAAATTGGATATAATTACACACCAAATATAAGGGGGTAGACAAAAGTATTGGCACTGTTTGAAAAATCATGTGATGCTTCTCTAATTTGTGTAATTAACAGCACCTGTAACTTACCTGTGGCACCTAACAGGTGTTGGCAATAACTAAATCACACTTGCAGCCAGTTGACATGGATTAAAGTTGACTCAACCTCTGTCCTGTGTCTTTGTGTGTACCACATTGAGCATGGAGAAAAGAAAGAAGACCAAAGAACTGTCTGAGGACTTGAGAATCCAAATTGTGAGGAAGCATGAGCAATCTCAAGGCTACAGGTCCATCTCCAAAGACCTGAAAGTTCCTGTGTCTACGATGCGCAGTGTCATCAAGAAGTTTAAAGCCCATGGCACTATGGCTAACCTCCCTAGATGTGGAAGGAAAAGAAAAATTGACGAGAGATTTCAACGCAAGATTGTGCGGATGGTGATTAAAGAACCTCAACTAACATCCAAACAAGTTCAAGCTGCCCTGCAGTCCGAGGGTACAACAGTGTCAACCCGTACTATCCGACGGCGTCTGAATGAAAAGGGACTGTATGGTTGGATACCCAGGAAGACCCCACTTCTTACCCCGAGACATAAAATGCCAGGCTGGAGTTCGCCAAAACGTACCTGAGAAAGCCTAAAACGTTTTGGAAGAATGTTCTCTGGTCAGATGAGACAAAAGTAGAGCTTTTTGGGAAAAGTCAACAACATAGAGTTTACAGGAAAGAAAAAGAGGCATTCAAAGAAAAGAACACGGTCCCTACAGTCAAACATGGCGGAGGTTCCCTGATGTTTTGGGGTTGCTTTGCTGCCTCTGGCACTGGACTGCTTGACCGTGTGCATGGCATTATGAAGTCTGAAGACTACCAACAAATTTTGCAGCATAATGTAGGGCCCAGTGTGAGAAAGCTGGGTCTTCCTCAGAGGTCATGGGTCTTCCAGCAGGAGAATGACCCAAAACACACTTCAAAAAGCACTAGAAAATGGTTTGAGAGAAAGCACTGGAGACTACTAAAGTGGCCAGCAATGAGTCCAGACCTGAATCTCATAGAACACCTGTGGAGAGATTTCAAAATGGCAGTTTGGAGAAGGCACCCTTCAAATCTCAGGGACCTGGAGCAGTTTGCCAAAGAAGAATAGTCTAAAATTCCAGGAGAGCATTGTAAGAAACTCATTGATGGTTACCGGAAGCGGTTGTTCACAATTATTTTGGCTAAAGGTTGTGCAACCAAGTATTAGGCTAAGAGTGCCAATACTTTTGTCTGGCCAATTTTTGGAGTTTTGTGTGAAATGATCAATGATTTGATATTTGTTTCATTCTCTTTTGTGTCTTTTCATTGCAAGCAAAATAAATGAAGATAATAATACCAAAGAATTTGTGATTGCAATCATTTTCAAGAAGAAACTGAGTATTGTCTGACAAAATTGCAGAGGTGCCAATACTTTTGGCCAGCACTGTATAAGGGATAACAAGTATAATAACATTTCAACAATTCTTCCCTTTACGGGAGGCACAATTCTTAAATATTGCAATAACCGGAACGGGACGGAACGGACCACCTTCTTATTGCGCCCCCACCCCAAACAACCTGTTCTCTGGTGCCACTGCTAACACTGGTTCCCACCCCTTTTCCCAAGTCCATGAACGGGTCTGGGTGACGCCCACACGGGCCGGGTGAAAAGTTCCTTACCCGACAGTCCTTGTTGAGGGTCCCATAGTCCGGCGACCCCTGACCTGGAGGTTAGTCACCGGTTGCATTAGTATACAACCTATAGTTAGCCTCAAATGTTAGAAAACAACGTGTCCCTGGGAATGGGAAATCCTATAGACAACAATTTCAGGTACACAAAGCAGATATTGATTTAATCATGCCAAGTTTATTAAGTGTTACAAAAAACACATACAAAGTGTTAAAAAATTCTTTAAATATAGGCAACACAGGTGAGGAATAGGGGGAAAGTCGCACTACTTAGAGTAACTGTCTGAGGCCAGTACGATCCTCAACCAGATATATTACGGCTGATATAAATAAGTATGATTTGTACATATGTCTAGTTCATATAGCATATGGGCTGTGGTCACAAATGAGAGATATAAGTGCTGCTAGGGTGCAGTTGCCAACAGAGTTTTGGAAAATACCAGCACCTCTACATATATTATAGTGGCAGTGTACTCCCATGCAGCAGTCACTCCCACAATTAGTTATCTCATAACATGCCAGCACTATGAACCAGAATTGTATAGTAAGTTACCTGCAGCCATGTGTATAGCGATCGGCACCTGCTCAGACAGTACTCCCACCTCGACGGGCGTTTCACCGCTTCCGGTTTCGTCAGGAGGCATAATGAGGATGTAGTGTGTGGCTTAATATAGTATGTGGAATCCGTAACAGCTGGTAACAGGCTGCCGGTATCGGGCGTTCCGAGTGTCATGATGTGCGTCCAGTGGGTGAGTCGCACTGCGAGCACGTCATCAGGTCACATGACCGCGTGTCACGCGGTATGCATCCCTGTGACGTAGAGTGTCCATGGAGACCGGACCGAGGTCCCGCCCCCCTGTCACTCGCTATGTTGGCGCGTCATCCATGGAAACTGCACAGCGCATGATCTCAGAGCGACCCCCGGATGGATAAGTGAAGCTGGATCCACAAAAATAATTAATTGCATCGTAGAGGTACATGCATCAACGTGATTTAAGAACAATATACAGATATTGTGAAGACGTAAACCATATAGAAAATATGAATACATAACTTAGAATCAGTTGCAACCATTTGTATATATTAGATGAGGGGTCTTAATTTTGTACATATGGCCAACATAGTACAGCTACCCAATATAGGGCAGTCTGCATGCATAATCCAGTATCAGCCATGTGTATCTCTCAGTATGTGACACCATAAGCTTTTACTGTAAAATACTTGATTTCTATAATCCAGAATGTGTATGTACCCAAATAGGTAAAAATTACCTTGCAAATGTATAGGCCTATATAAATACATATCCTAGCACCTAGATAGCAAAAGATTGGGCACATACACATATGGAATAACAGTAAGTAGAAAACGTAATATATCAGCCAATATTCAAGAACCTATCAAACTCCAAAAATTACATCAGGGGACATATATAATGTGTATACAGGCCTCCCTGATTCTATCAGCCAGTTATACCCCTCAGCATATGCATCACATGGTGTAACAAAATTTTTTTAAAAACTTTTAAATACAATAACCCCACATGGTGCATGGTTTATAGTGTAAACATGAAATGAGGACCACATATCAGCTGAGCCTTGGCAAATTCCCAGGCATAGGGACATGTATATTTCATGTTTCTACCACCATATCTGATCCATTGTAATCTAAGTAGTGCGACTTTCCCCCTATTCCTCACCTGTGTTGCCTATATTTAAAGAATTTTTTAACACTTTGTATGTGTTTTTTGTAACACTTAATAAACTTGGCATGATTAAATCAATATCTGCTTTGTGTACCTGAAATTGTTGTCTATAGGATCACCGGTTGCATTAGTGACTGGGCCTCGGCCTACTCTACCGCAGGCCCTTCCTCCAATCAGCCTCTCTAGAGACTGTGCCGTGCACAACAAGAAGGCAGTTTGAAACATTTAAATATCGCTGCCGGGGCAGACTCCTTCTGCAGCTTTTCCCAAAAGACGACCATCCTAGCAGCACGGATTCCCAGTGCCACCTTCACTCACGGTGCTGCACTATCCAGGGACCTCTTCTTTCTGCCACTGATGGTGCGGGTACAGCTGCTCCTCCGGGTATGGCTCCATCCTCCACCAGGGGCTCCGACCCCTGATGGCATCTTCACTTCAACAAGCAGGGGGAAGATGTTCAACAAGAACAGAACTCTAAACAGTCAATTTCTTCAACTGCCCTGCCACCCTCCACCTGCGGTGCAGATGGCCTCCTCCGGAACATGAGGACGTTCAGCAAGGGTGGCCGGGTTTCAAACAGTCAACTTTGTAACTTGAAATTTTTATGGGTAGACTTACGGGTTCTGGTCTCTTTAAGGCCGGGCACCTCCGGGGCACGCAGTGGCAAAGTGCCCGGGCAGACCACAGTGCTGGCAGACTGGCACTATTACACTCCCAATGGCAGAAAGGGCCTCATCCTCGGAGGTGGACTCCGCCTCCATTTCGTACACCTCCAATGCATGGTATGACTGGGACGATAAAGCCATCCGATATCCGTTTTCACCATTTCGTGGAATGTGCTCAGCTGTTGGGGTGCTGGTGCTGGAGTTACTCTCGTCCGTCTCCTCCGACTCCGATCCTGCAGCCACAGAGCCCCATGGGCCAGGTGTCGTCTCCGTCGTGGCCGAATGGACTGCCGGAGCCGACGGCATCACTGCAGTGTGGTGGTCACTGTTGGTTGGTACCCCGGGGATCATAGAGGGGACTCCAGGCTTCACCGCTCGTGCGACCGGAGTGGGAGCCGCTGCCTCTCTGTCATCCGCCATTTTCACGGGCACCGCCGCTCCAGCGGCTGGCGCTGCCCCGCCATCCACATTTGGCGCCGACATCTTCCCACTTCTCTCCCTTGGTTTTTTCGGGAGCAGACCTTTTGTGTGTCTCTCAGTTTCGTTTTCGGCCCTGGGAGTCACTTCCTTCCGGCCGTGTTCCCAGGGGGCGGGGCTTCAACTTTGCGCCCTTTCTCGGGGAAGAAGATACTGGGATGCCATTTTTCGCGCCCAAACATGGCGGCAAAATGGCGGCTTTTCAGAATTTTTGCAGCGGAGCACTGCTGACAGTCCAGAACAAAGCGCACTTCCACCAGGTAGGTGGATGGGTTACAATCCTGTTCGTGACGCCAGATTTTGAGGTGTGCTGCCCCGGTGCTAGCAGCCGGGCTGCTCCGATCCGGATCTGCAGTATGACTCGAGGGATTCTACCGGACCCAGGGGTCGCGCGGACACTTCAAATAAAAGGGGACGTATTTGTACGGGATTTGACGTAATCAGTCTGTGACGCCACCAATGGTGTGTGGTGAAGTATGGCACCAACGCTGCTGTTGTGGGGCACCCAGGGGCGATGGAATGGCAGCTGGATATTAACCCCTCCGTGGGTAGGGATGGATGCCCCGGGGCCCAGTGTCTCTCTGCTGAGGGTGGTGATTGCAGGGGCCGGCGCGCCCAGTCAGACCGGGGAATGTTAGTTTACTGACGATTGAATGAATCACACAAGTCCAGTGGTAAACCAAGGTGCTGGTGGCCGGCCATCGCAGCCGGGTGTATTCTGGTTCCACACCCGGACTGATGCTCTGTGTCACTTTCCTCTGCACTGTGCTTTGGTGTGGTGGACTTCCCGATGTGAAACACGGGAATCTCCTCCCGGTACTTTGGTTGGGAGCCGTGCCCGCTGACGCTGGCCCTTGGGATCTATCAGGCCCTGGCGGATGCCCTATCCCCTGTGGTGGGCTGTTATCTGCTTTTGGGACTTTGGTTAGGATAGGACCTAAAATCCTGCTCTCAATTGGTTAATTAGCAAGGCCGTTGGTTCCGGTCCTGGCTTCAGGGTCCAATTACCCCCTCTGTGCACGGTTTCCAAGTCGATTCTCTGGTGTCGGTACCGGCGGGCTCCGACCCTGCCCCAGTCCATCTCGGATCTCCAGCAACCGTTTTCCCATCTCCTGACAGACACGGACCACCGTCTGCCACCTAGCCAGTACTCCGGGGCTCCAACCCCGACACCTTTCCTTTCTGACTCCGTACTTCACTTTCTCCTCTCAACTCCTCCACTCCACTATTCTCGTTCCTTTCTCCTTGAACTCCAACTTTCAACTGTCCTCTTCAACTACTGCTTTTTCCCGCCCCGGGTTCTCCAGACCCCTAGGTGGGCGTTCTCTATCCATCTGGTCCCGCCAGCTGGTGTGCCTTTCCTACCCTGGGGGGGTGACTAGAGTTTTGTTGGATGAGTGTAATCCTGTGTGGGAAAGTGTTATGCGGGGGCCTATTCTGTGTGACCACCTAGCGGTGCCAGAGCGTCACATTGGCTGTTCTAAAGTTGCCACTGACTTAGGCTATGTGCGCACAGTGCGTTTTTCACTGCGTTTTTGCGTGTTTTTTTGGTGCGTTTTTGCTTAGAAAACTGCATGACTTTGCTTCCCTAGCAAAGTCTATGAGTTTTCATTTTTGCTGTCTGCACACAGCGTTTTTTTTAGCTGCGTTTTGTGGTGCCCACAAAAATGCAGCATGTAAGTTATTTTTGCGTTTTTCACTGCCTTTTCCACCAATTGCGTTCAATGAGATGTTCAAAAACGTAATGAAAAACGCAATTTGCAAATTTTAGTGCGTTTCTATGACTAAAAACACAGCTATAAACGCAAGGGGTGGGCAGTATAGTGACATGTACAGGAAGAGGATTCCTTCTGATGGTAAACACAGAAGCGTGAATCCTCCCGGTTCCGCGACCGCTGCTTCTAGGTGGAAGCAACTAAGAAATCAAATGTGAACAGTAGAAAAAAAAAATCTCATACTCACCTGTCTGCAGACTCCCGCTGCCATGTCCACTCCCAGCTCCTCTTCCTGGTACCGCCACTCCCGCTCGGGCTGTGTGCAGATTCACGGGCATGTCCGATAGCTGCAGGACCTGGCGGTGGATCACCTGATGCGGTCACCTGATGCGGCACCTGACGCATCAGCTGATCGTATGTCTCGCGGTGTCACCGGCATTTTACCGCCCAGCCGGCTTAAACTATCAGCTGGTGCCGTCAGGAGACTTCATCAGCTGATTACCAGCAGCTCCTGCAGCGATCAGACGGGAGTCAGCACAGACATGTGTATTTTTTTTTTTTTTGCACCGATGCATCAGCTGATTGTATAAATGGCTTTTATACAATCAGCTGATGTGTGATGTGATTCAGGCCCTTGAACTTGACACATCATCTGATCGGTATGCCTTCCAGCAAACCGATCAGATGATATTAGATCCGGATAGGACAGTGCGGGACCCTTGACCCAGGATTACTGCGGAGGGGGGGTTCTTTATTTCAATAAAGATGGAGTCACTAATTGTGTTGTGTTTTATTTCTAATAAAAATATTTTTCTGTGTGTTGTGTTTTTTTTTATCTTTACTAAAAATTTGCGGTGGCTATGTCTAATATTGGTGTGACACCATGAATTTCGGGCTTAAGACCAGCTGATAATATACAGCTAGCCTTAACCCTATGATTACCCAGCGAGCCACCCGGCATCAGGGCAGCTGGAAGAGTTGGATACAGCACCAGAAGATGGGGCTTCTATAAAAGCGCCATTTTCTGGGGCGGCTGCGGATTGCAATTCGCAGCAGGGGTGCCCAGAAAGCTTGGGCACTCTACACTGCGGATTCCAATCCACAGCTCCCTAGTGGTACCTGGCTGGACTCAAAAATTAGAAAAAAAGGGCTTCCCTACATTTTTGGTTCCCAGCCAGGTACAAATAGGCAGCTGGGGGTTGGGGGCAGTCGTACCTGCCTGCTGTACCTGGCTAGCATACAAAAGTATGGCGAAGCCCCCGTCATTTTTTTGGGGGGCAAAAAATTCCAGCATACAGTCCTGGATGGAGGATGCTGAGCGTTGTAGTTCTGCAGCTGCTGTCTGCATTCCTGCATATACTATTGGATGGAGTATGCTGAGCCTTGTAATTCTGCTCCCCCTGCCTCTCCCTCCAGCATACAGTCCTGGATGGAGCATTCTGAGCCTTGAAGTTTTGAAGCTGCCTGCTCTCCTGCATACACTAGTGGAGAATGAAGAACATATTGAAGAAGGAAATGACATCAGACCTTTTTTTTTTTTTCAACAATCTTTAATGGCATTGTTCACTGATAACAAAACGCAGAAAAACGCAGCAAAAAACGCACCAAAATGCGGTAACAACGCATGCGTATTTTGCAACGATTTTTGCCGTGGGTGCGTTTATGTGCGTTTTTGAGGCAAAAAATGCACAAAAACGCAGCGTCAAAAAAACACAGTGTGTGAACTTACCCTTAAGGTACCGTCACACATAAAGAGATTGCTAGCGAAATCGCAGCTGAGTCATGGTTTCCATGACACAGTAGCGATCCCGTTAGCGATCTTGTTATGTGTGATGTCGCGGGCGGAGGAGGGGGCGCTGCGCTCTCCCACTGCTCGGGTCCGGCTGCCGCTGCTGCTGCGGCTGCTGCTGATGCTCGGTGGTGGCTCGAGCGGTGGGCCGGATCCCGGGGACTCGAGCGGCGCTCCTCGCCCGTGAGTGAAAAGGGGGGTGATTGGTTGTGGGGGTTTTGATTATGGATATTGTCCATGACGCCACCCACGGTTGTGGTGATTTTAGTGACACACCACTGCTGCTCTAGACGGGGATCCCGGGAGCGGTGACTGGGAGCAGCCTGGTTGTTAGTTCTCCCCTCCGTGGGTAGGGGGGTTGGTTGTCCCGGGGCCCGCTGATGGGGTAGGGATGGATGGCAGGCAGGTTACGGGGCCTGGGGAGGTGCATGGTCGCGGGGGCAGCGCTGTGCCGCACGGCACGGTGGTACTCACTCAGCCCAATGATGAAGACACAGTTCTCGGTAAAACACACGGCTGGATGGACGGGTCCCACAGACGGCTGCGGTGTTGTTGCTCCCAGCAGGTTGGTGGCAACTGCCTTTCCCTGCACCTAAGATGTCTGTACGGTTACAATGGGTTCCCACCGGTAACCCGCTCCCCGGCTTGGATATGGGCCGGAGGAGCCCCTTTTGCCCGCAGGCACTGGCCCTGAGAAACGGTTGCCTTGGCGGTGGCGGTGTTTCTCTCACTCGGTTGGACTGTTGCCTTCTGTCGGGACTTGACTGTTTGGAAACCCAGGAGGTCCCCTTCACTAACGGATTCGGCAAATTCACGGCGACTCCTAGCCTTGTCGGGGTCCGAAAAGCCCCTGCCAGATGGTGCTGGCTTCTCTCTGTGTACCGGTCCGGTACCGCCGGGCTACCGCCCATCCACGGTCCTTACGGTAACTCGGATAGACCACTCCTGCAGACGGTCACCACCGTCTGCCAACCTTGCTGATCTGTCCGGGCCACACACCCGGACGAACTTCAGGCTGCTTAGCTGTCACTTTTCTCCTCTCTCACTTTCACTTCTCAACTGTCCTCACTCCTCTCCAAACTCTATCTCTCACTGATCTGCCTGGTTTTCCCGCCTCCAGGACTGTGAACTCTTTGGTGGGCGGGACCAACCGCCTGGCCCACCCCCTGGTGTGGACATCAGCCCCTGGAGGAAGGCAACAAGGGTTTTGTGTTCTGGCTTCGGTGGCCTGCTGGGAGTGTGGGGTGTGTGGGTGTTGTGCTCTGTGGCCCCTGGCTTGTCCAGGGTGAAAACATTCCCCCTTAGTTAAATGCAGACCGTCCGCGGGCTGCCCGTCCATCACCGGTTTTATTTTCACCATCTGAAAAATATAAAAAAAAACGGTAACAGACATACAATTATAATAACATCTTATCGGGAGGTACTCTTACTTAAACGTTACTAACGATTGAAAACGGTTACGGCTTCCGCTCTCTCCCACCCAAGCAACCTGGCCCTGATGCTGCCCCTAAGCAAACAGGCAGCACCCCTTGACCCCAGTCCTGCACAAGTTGCCCGAGCGGGTTCTGTCCTTTTCAGGGGACCCACATCCATGGGGAACCCCTGAAACCCCCGGAGGATTGCCACCAGTTCCGGTGGTGGCTGGGCCCCAGGCTACTCCACTGTGGGCCCTTCCTCCAATTTGCCTCTCCGGAGGTGGTGGTAACGGTGGAAGCTGTAACAAACATTATTTACATGCCACTAGTTTGTGGTTGCCCTGCAAGTTCTCGGGCCTGTTCATAAGTAGTTTCTTATGTAAAGTGGTGAAGGGGGTCCCAACGGGGACCAGCTGCTGGCTACGACCGGTTCCAAATCACAGTTGACAATCAGGTAACTTTCTTCTGTTTCATTCACTTATCATTTTCAAACTTTCAAACTTTAAAACAGTACTTTCTTAACACACATGTGGTCCCAACGGGGACAATTTTCAGCGGTGGACCGCTGCCTTTTGCGGCTCAACAGTCCATTCTCACTCGTGGGGCTCTAGTGCCACCTTCACATGGTGCATCGCTCTGGACCCCGATGGTAGCTTGCTGCAGGCGATCTTCCTCCATATACATGCGGGCATGCACATCCGCTCTACACCCCTCTCGGGCATCGAGCTCTCTGCGCAGCTGCCGTTGCCGCCGCTCCCAGTCGGGAGCACTTTCTGTTTGCTCCGGTTCAGCGTGTGCGGGGACGGACCCAGCCAGAGTCCCTCCGTGTCGGCTACGACCGGCACCTTCAGTAATGAGGGACCCCGCTGTGACATGGCCTGCTCTGCCTCCTAGCAGCTGCATCCCCGCCGTGCTTCCGGTACACCTTTGCTGACGGCCTCAGCCTTCGGCTTCTTCCATGGAAACGGATCAGGGCGGTCACGAGCTTCTGCTGCAGGTCGGTCCGCCGGGACGGATTGGCAGGGTACCACACCCGGACGAACTTCAGGCTGCTTAGCTGTCACTTTTCTCCTCTCTCACTTTCACTTCTCAACTGTCCTCACTCCTCTCCAAACTCTATCTCTCACTGATCTGCTTGGTTTTCCCGCCTCTAGGACTGTGAAGTCCTCGGTGGGCGGGATCAACCGCCTGGCCCACCTCCTGGTGTGGACATCAGCCCCTGGGGGAAGGCAACAAGGGTTTTGTGTTCTGGCTTCGGTGGCCTGCTGGGAGTGTGGGGTGTGTGGGTGTTGTGCTCTGTGGCCACTGGCTTGTCCAGGGCGCCACATGTGACACCTACCAGCGATCAGGCCCCTGCTGTGAGATCTCTAGTCGTTGCAGAATGGTCGAGGACATTTTCTTCAAAGGCGATGTCCTGCTGGGCAGGACACATTGCTGTGTTTGACACTGTGTGACAGGGTCACAGTGACTGCTGAGATCGTTATGCAGGTCGCTACTGCGACCTGTATTGTTCCTGCATCGCTGGTAAGATCGGACTGTGTGACTTCTCACCTGCGACCTCCCAGCGACCATCCCTATCAGGTCGCCTCGTTTTCAGGATCGCTGGTAAGTCGTTGTGTGTGACTGGACCTTTAAAGTCCAATATTCGCACCATAGTTTTTTTCAAATTCATCAAATTCCTGAGGACTTATTTGGACAGTTGAAAGCTCTACTTACTGTATCTAGGAGATTGACAACAGGAGTGGTGGTCAACAGGTGGTCTTCCCTGATTGTAGGAGAGTTGGAACATTTGCTAATATTAGCACATGTAAAAATCTGTATTTAATACTGGGGCATACAAAGGTCTTTTGCTAATAAAGGAGCATTCACAGGTCTGCTGCTAATAGTGAAGCATTCACAGCTGTTTTACTAATATTGAAGAATGTGTAGGTTTATTCCAAAATATTGGAGAATGCACAGACTAGGCAAAAATCAAAACTTTGTCACACAGCTTGCACACACAAAGGTGAAGACAATAAGAGATTAAGGAGGAAACAGAAGATAAGAAACAAAGCTACAAAACAACAGTGGTAAACTTCCATATCAGCAGCAAGCAAATAGCACAATTTTCACCAGAGAATCTGGGACACCATACTTCTCAGACCAACATAGAAACTAATGGCGGGCATGGGAAGAAGATTTTATCCATTTTAAATAGAAGGTAAGCAGAAGTGATTGGCCTCGAATTCCCACCACATGTGATCAAAGGAAGCTAATTAGGGATAAGCGAACCTCTCAAGATTCGGTTTGCCGAGCCCACCCGAACAACGATACGTTTGTCAAATCTAATCCAAACCGTTATCAAACCTTACCGAACCTCATTGGATTGAATGGGAGGCCAAACATAAGGCTGAGAAAACATTCTTGAGGGGGTGAAAACCTTCCCACACAGCAAAAATACTTTTCACAGTGCAGTACTACTGTTTTGGTTTAGCTATTAGCTTCCTAGACTATTGACATAAGAAATATAGAGGTGGATGAGAAACAGGAGTAGGGCTGGTGCCCCCATACCCCTGCCAGTACAGACAAGACACAACGTTGAGACCCATCTTGGAGTCTTGACATTTAAAAACCTTTCCGGCAGACAGCAGTATAGTAGCATACATTGCTCTCCTCCCCATAGTGTCTTTGCACAGCATGGAGGTACAGTCCATGCAATACACAGGATGCGGCTTGACATTTAAATATTAAACATCAATAGATGCATGACAGACAAGCTGAGGCCACTTGCTCCCAGAAGACTGGCATTACAGATAAAAGCCAACTTGGAGACTCTACTTGGAGTTTCCACGTTTCCAAAAATTAAGGTCAGGCAACAGGAAAAGTGGCAACAATTGACAAACAATATAAATAGCCCAACAAAGCAACATGGCTGCAACATGGCCCTGGAATAAAGCCTGAATCTGCATTTCTACCTTCACCAGAGACAGCAAGATGACAGACAGATATAGGCCACATGCCCCCAGACCACTGAAACTGCAGTCAAAAGAGAATGTTGAAACCTGACTTTGGTTTTGGCTGCTGGGAGGCTCCCTCTGGTGGCCAGGAATAGTTTGGACTTGGACCAGGTGTGTTGTGCAGTGGGTGTTTCCTTTGCTAACTCTCTGCTTATTTAAATCCTGGTCTGATTGCAGGCTGTTGCCGGATGTCAGTTGTTCTTTGTATCTCCAGCCTGCTTAATCCTGCTCTACACCACATCTTCCCCAGATAAGTGCTTGCTCTTTATTTATTGTCTGGTTCTTTTGTTTATCTGGGTTTGTCATTTGCTGTGGTTGGTTTCAGTTTATTTGCTTGCAGGGATTTTCCCCCTTAGTGGATTGTTGAGGAACTCCCTGCAGTTCTGTGTGGAGTATAGCTCCTTTGGGTCCATGTGTTTGTGGCTTGTTGACTTTATTATGATTCTTGTTTTCTGTTCATTGGTATGACAAGGGCACCTGGTATAGGACAGAGTTCAGATCGTGCGATCTGAGGACCTTTTTGTACTATCAGGAAGTTGGTATTTTGCAGGGTTTTTTTTCTGGCCACCATCAGTCCCTTTCCTGTCCTTTCCTATTTTAGCCAGCGGGGGCCTCACCTTTTGCTAATCCTGTCATCTACCTGTGTATTGTGTTTTTCCTATATCACCGCAGTCTTTGAATGTGGGGGGCTAGCTATTGTCTATTTTCTGAGGCAGAGAGTTATTCATCTTTCCTACCTTTAGGATAGTTAGTTCTCCGGCTGGGTTCGCGGTGCACAGGATGTTAGTTCACCCCTTGGCTACTTCTAGTTGTGATGGTTAGTAAGGGGATGGCGGCCAGATTAGTTGCCAATGCTCTTGTCACCTTTTGCCAATGATTTGTGGTGGTCTTCCATGGTTCTGGATCATAACAGTAGCCCCCAGCCCCACCTGTGATGTGTATACTGTAGCCCCCTGCGCCTCCTGTGATATATACTGTAGTCCCCAGCCCCTCCTGTCATGTATATACTGTAGCTCCCAGGCCCTCCTGTGATGTATATACTGTAGCCCCTTGCCCCTCCTGTGATGTATATACTGTAGCCCCCAGCCCCTCCTGTGATGTATATACTGTAGCACCCAGCCCCTCCTGTGATGTTTATACTGTAGCCCCCAAACTCTCCTGTGATGTATATACTGTAGCCCCCAGCCCCACCTGTGATGTGTATACTGTAGGCCCCAACCTCTCCTGTGATGTATATACTGTAGCCCCCTGCCCCTCCTGTGATGTATACTGAAGCCCCCAGCCTCACCTGTCATGTATATACTGTAGCCCCCAGCCCCTCCTGTGATGTGTATACTGTAGCCCCCCAGACACTCCTGTGATGTATATACTTGAGCCCCTAGCCTTACCTGTGATGTATTCACTGTAACCCCCAGCCCCTCCTGTGATGTATATACTGTAGCCCCTAGCTTCCATACACTGTAGCCCTCAGCCTCCCCTGAGATGTATATAATGTTGCCCCCCAGCCCCTCCTGTGATGTATATACTGTAGCCCCCATCCTCCCCTGTGATGTGTATACTGTAGCCCCCAGTGTTACGGGGGGACCGGCAGATTAGGACCAGGGGGTATATATCCTAATCGCCAGTCGGGGCCCACCATGCTCCAGATGACAAAGGAGCTGCTGGCACCTGAGGGTTAGGCGGAGACTATAGAGCTGGATGGCTCTGAGATAATCCAGGAACTCTGGGAACCGGTCACGTGTGTTGGGACACGTCAGACCGGACGACAACCCGATTAGCGTTTTGGTGCACCTAGCGCTACACCAACCACGTGTGCAGGAAACACGTCAGGCCGGGTGATAACCAGGCAGCGTTGATCGGAAGACCGCCACGAAAGCGCCCTGTCGGCCACGTGTGTAGGACACGTCAGGCCGAGCGGTCCTCCGATTAGCGTTTCTGGCCACCTCTCGACTGGCCACGTGTGTGTAGGACACGTCAGGCCAGATGGGTACACCAGTAGAGTTGACCGGGAAGCCGAGGAGGATAAGGAACACCCTGTTAACTCCACAGGGGTCCTGGGGTACGCTGTCTGTGCGCGCAGGGGGCACAACCGGACAGGTGGCGCAGCAGGTGCGTTGTCAGTGTGCGTAGGGGGCACAATCGGATAGGTGGCGCAGCAGGTGCGTTGTCCGTGTGCGTAGGAGGCACAATCGGACAGGAAGCACAGCAGCCGCAGCCCAGTTAACGCCACTGGGCTGCTATAGCAAGACTGGAACGGCAGGAGGGAAGCACGGCGCCTGACCCTGATGTGCCGAGCCACGAATCTTGGCGTGACAGGCACCGTTCGCCTAACCCTACCTACCGCTTCCCAACATAGGCTTATGCCGCAATGAGGCTCTAACATGGAGGTGTGCTCTGACTGAGCAAAAGTGAAGACTGCGCACCTCCATGTTGTCTCCAGCCCCTTTTATAACCTGGGTCCGCCCCAAACCCAGGATGAAACCACCAAGGTCCAATAGCAGAGTGCCATGTCATCAGTGACATCACATGCGACCTATCCGGAACCGCCACGTCATTGATGACCTCATGGCAGCCACGCCCCAAACACTTCACCAGTCATCGTCTGACGACCAATACTGAGGTGCCAGATCATAGGGGCGGGCCTCTGCGAGCCAGTCCGGAGTTGCCACGTCATCAGGACACCTGACACCCTCTGCCCTATCAGGGCCTGCCACCTCACGGACATGCTCAGTGAGGTCCTTACCGGACCTAGCCTCTGGTGCACTAAGTGCCTGAGCATGCCCAGTAGCCTGAGCAACAGGCTCAGACAGCAGACTATCAGTTTGAGCATGCTCAGTAGGCACATCCCAGCACTTAGACACAGCACGAAGTCCAAGTACCTGTGCAAAGAGGCTGTTAGGGTTAATTGTGGGAGCATGCTCAGTAGCCTGAACTGAGGACTTAGTCTCAGACATAACACAATCAGGCTGAGCATGCTCACTAGGCAAAACACCGGGCTTAAACTCTGGCTGGGGTAAATCGGCGCACGCATGCGCACTAGCCGCCTCTCCACACTTAGACGTGGTGGAAGGAACAGCCAACTGGACGACCCGAGGCACGGCCAAGAACGGCAGCCGGCGCCTGGGCGCAACAGGAACCGCAGCAGGCTGCTTGCGGCTATGGCGGCGCCGGTTCGTAACACCCAGGCTCCCCTGTGACGTATATACTATAACCCCAGCCCCTCCTGTGATGTATAAACTGTAGCCCCTAGCCTTCCATACACTGTAGCACCCAGCCCCTCCTGTGATGTATATACTGTAGCCCCCAGCAGGGGCATAACTACCGTGGTCGCAGGGGTCGCCATTGCGACCGGGCCCAGGAGGTTAGGGGCCCGCGGCCGCCCATCAGATCAGAAGTCAGCTCCTTTCAGTGAGAGAGGAGCTGCGCTGATCTGTCACAAACCATGCGGCCACTATATGACCCGCTGCCGCCGTCGACACCGGGCCCCTTTGCCCGATGTCAGCACCGGCACCGGAGCCCCCCCTCGTGCACACTAATGATGTATCATAGAGCGGCCAGCGCCGCTTTATGCATCTTCATTCTGCGCAGTGACGTCATTCCTGTGCGACTACTGTGTTGAATGCAGAGAGTGCAGGATGGGAGGACGCCAACCGGAGCAGCGGGGGAACAGAGGACAGAGGTGAGGACAGCAGCGGTGGAAAGAAGAGATGTGAAGACAGAGCAGCGGTGGAAGGAGGAGACAGGTGAGTACTTGTTTTTTTTTATATATATATAAATTAGTGAGTACACGGTGGCCAGAGGCCTGGGAAAGGCTGCATTATACATGGAGCCTGGGGAGGTTGGCTGTATTATACATGGAGGCCTGGGGAGGCTGGCTGCATTAGTATACATGGAGGCCTGGGGAGGCTGGCTGCATTAGTATACATGGAGGCCTGGAGAGGCTGGCTGCTAAATTATACATGGAGGCCTGGGGAGGCTGGCTGCATTATTATACAGTTAGGTCCAGAAATATTTGGACAGTGACACAATTTTCGCGAGTTGGGCTCTGCATGCCACCACATTGGATTTGAAATGAAACCTCTACAACAGAATTCAAGTGCAGATTGTAACGTTTAATTTGAAGGTTTGAACAAAAATATCTGATAGAAATTGTAGGAATTGTACACATTTCTTTACAAACACTCCACATTTTAGGAGGTCAAAAGTAATTGGACAAATAAACCAAACCCAAACAAAATATTTTTATTTTCAATATTTTGTTGCGAATCCTTTGGAGGCAATCACTGCCTTAAGTCTGGAACCCATGGACATCACCAAACGCCTCCTTCTTAATGCTTTGCCAGGCCTTTACAGCCGCAGCCTTCAGGTCTTGCTTGTTTGTGGGTCTTTCCGTCTTAAGTCTGGATTTGAGCAAGTGAAATGCATGCTAAATTGGGTTAAGATCTGGTAATTCACTTGGCCATTGCAGAATGTTCCACTTTTTTGCACTCATGAACTCCTGGGTAGCTTTGGCTGTATGCTTGGGGTCATTGTCCATCTGTACTATGAAGCGCCGTCCGATCAACTTTGCGGCATTTGGCTGAATCTGGGCTGAAAGTATATCCCGGTACACTTCAGAATTCATCCGGCTACTCTTGTCTGCTGTTATGTCATCAATAAACATAAGTGACCCAGTGCCATTGAAAGCCATGCATGCCCATGCCATCATGTTGCCTCCACCATGTTTTACAGAGGATGTGGTGTGCCTTGGATCATGTGCCGTTCTCTTTCTTCTCCAAACTTTTTTCTTCCCATCATTCTGGTACAGGTTGATCTTTGTCTCATCTGTCCATAGAATACTTTTCCAGAACTGAGCTGGCTTCATGAGGTGTTTTTCAGCAAATTTAACTCTGGCTTGTCTATTTTTGGAATTGATGAATGGTTTGCATCTAGATGTGAACCCTTTGTATTTACTTTCATGGAGTCTTCTCTTTACTGTTGACTTAGAGACAGATACACCTACTTCACTGAGTGTTCTGGACTTCAGTTGATGTTGTGAACGGGTTCTTCTTCACCTAAGAAAGTATGCGGCGATCATCCACCACTGTTGTCATCCGTGGACGCCCAGGCCTTTTTGAGTTCCCAAGCTCACCAGTCAATTCCTTTTTTTCTCAGAATGTACCCGACTGTTGATTTTGCTACTCCAAGCATGTCTGCTATCTCTCTGATGGATTTTTTCTTTTTTTCAGCCTCAGGATGTTCTGCTTCACCTCAATTGAGAGTTCCTTAGACCGCATGTTGTCTGGTCACAGCAACAGCTTCCAAATGCAAAACCACACACCTGTAATCAACCCCAGACCTTTTAACTACTTCATTGATTACAGGTTAACGAGGGAGATGCCTTTAGAGTTAATTGCAGCCCTTAGAGTCCCTTGTCCAATTACTTTTGGTCCCTTTAAAAAGAGGAGGCTATGCATTACAGAGCTATGATTCCTAAACCCTTTCTCCAATTTGGATGTGAAAACTCTCATATTGCAGCTGGGAGTGTGCACTTTCAGCCCATATTATATATATAATTGTATTTCTGAACATGTTTTTGTAAACAGCTAAAATAACAAAACTTGTGTCACTGTCCAAATATTTCTGGACCTAACTGTACATGGAGGCTTGGGGAGGCTGGCTGCATTATTATGCATGGAGGCCTGGGGAGGCTGGCTGCTATATTATACATGGAGGCCTAGGGAGGCTGGCTGCATTATTATACATAGAGGCCTGGAGGCTGGCTGCATTAGTATACATGGAGGCCTGGAGAGGCTGGCTGCTATATTATACATGGAGGCCTGGTGAGGCTGGCTGCTATATTATACATGGAGGCCTAGGGAGGCTGGCTGCATTATTATACATAGAGGCCTGGAGGCTGGCTGCATTAGTATACATGGAGGCCTGGAGAGGCTGGCTGCTATATTATACATGGAGGCCTGGTGAGGCTGGCTGCAATATTATACATGGAGGCCTGGTGAGGCTGACTGCTATTATACATGGAGGCCTGGAGGGGCTGGCTGCTATATTATACATGGAGGCCTGGTGAGGCTGGCTGCTATATTATACATGAATGCCTGGAGAGGCTGGCTGCTATATTATACATGGAGGCCTGGGGAGGCTGGCTTCTATATTATACATGGAGGCCTGGAGAGGCTGGCTGCTATATTATGCATAGAGGCCTGGAGAGGCTGGCTGCATAATTATACATAGAGGTCTGGGGAAAGCTGGCTGCATTATTATACATGGAGGCCTGGGGAGGCTGGCTGCATTAGTATACATGGAGGCCTTGAGAGGCTGGCTGCTATATTATACATGGAGGCCTGGAGAGGCTGGCTGCTATATTATACATGGAGACCTGGTGAGGCTGGCTGCTATATTATACATGGAGGCCTGAAGAGGCTGGCTGCTATATTATACATGGAGGCCTGGAGAGGCTGGCTGCTATATTATACATGGAAGCCTGGGAGGCTGGCTGCATTATTATACATGGAGGCCTGGGGAGGCTGGCTGCATTATTATACATGGAGGCCTGGGGAGGATGGCTGCATTATTATACATGGAGGCCTGGAGAGGCTGGCTGCATTATTATACATGGAGGCCTGGGGGGCTGCATAATAAACATGAAGTACATAATACATAATAATAATAATACATAATACATGGACTATAGGGGTGTCTTTTACATGGAGGTCTATGGGGCAGCGTTATACTGAAGGTCTAAGGGGCTGCATTATACATGGAGGTCTATGGGGATGCATTGACAACATGAAGGACACCTTATACATGGATAAGGGGTGCATTACACATGGAGGTCTATGGTGATGCATTACGCATGGAGGTCTATGGAGCTGCATAATACAAAATGAAGGACACCTTATACATGGAATATAGGGGTGCATTATGCATGGAGGAGTATGGGGCTGCATAATAAAATATGAAGTTTTATGGGGTTGCGTTATAATACATATAGGACTATGGGGGCTACATTATAATATATAGTGGACTATGGAGCCTACCTTCTGCATGGACTATGGGGGTGCATTATGAAACATGGAGGACTATGTGGTGCAATATAATATATGGAGAACTATGGAGTGAATTATAATATATGGAGAACTATGGGGTAAATTATAATACATGGAGAACTATGAGAAATTCATTATAATAATTGGAGGGCTACGAGGGCTACTTTATACATGGAGGACTATGGGGGTGCATTATAATATATGGAGTAATATGTGGTGCAATATAATATATGGTGGACTTTGGGTTGAATTATAATACATAGAGGACTATGGGAAATTCATTATAATACATGGAGGACTATGGGAAATTCATTATAATACATGGAGGACTATGGGAAATTCATTATAATACATGGAGGACTATGGGAAATGCATTATAATACATGGAGGACTATGGGAAATGCATTATAATACATGGAGGACTATGGGAAATGCATTATAATACATGGAGGACTATGGGAAATTCATTATAATACATGGAGAACTATGGGAAATGCATTATAATAAAAGGAGGACTATGGAGGTGCATTCTTATATATGAAGGTGGAGAACTATATACAAGGGGGGGGGGGTCAAAGATACAATCAGGGGATGGGAACGTTTTGTGCTGATGGAAAAAGGCTCTTTCCTTCAGCACCCAGCTTTCCCATGCTCTGCTATACATCTTCTCTTAGCACCCAGCTTCCCATGCTCTAATATGGGAAAGCTGGGTGCTGAGGGAAAGATGTATAGCAGAGCATAGGGAAGCTGGGTGCCGAGGACAAGATGGATATCAGAACATAGGAAAGCTGGGTGCTGATAGAGAGATTTCAGATCATGGGAAACCTTGGTGCTGTGGGTAAGAGACAAGTGTCAGCGTCATTATCCTGTACCCCGAGTGTCAGTATCATTATCCCGTACCCCAAGTGTCTGTGTACGTGGAGGTGGGGGGGCAGGTCTGAACTTTGCACCGGGGCCCATCAAACTCTAGTTACGCTTCTGGTCCCCAGCTTCCCCTGTGATGTACATACTGTAGCCCCCAGCCTCTCATGTGATGTGTATATACTGTAGCCCCAGCCCCTCCTAAGATGTATATACAGCAGTCTCACTGCACTGTGTGTGGCCATGTCTGCTAGTGACAGCCATATCCATGCCCGGGCGGAGTTGGATGGAGACAAGCAGGGAGGTGAGGCTGCTGCTGGCTTCTCCATTTTAATATTATCTCTGTGTCCGTGTGTGCACGTATGACGTCTGTATCTATTTGCGTCTGTTTATATGTATTTTTATGAATTTGTCTTCTAATATATATATGTATGTAGGTGTGTGGTCTGTGTGTGCATAGGAGCCAGAGACTATTTCGCCAAGGAGCCCACATAAACCTTGAGCCGGCCTGGTGGCTTCTCTGAAGCTTTTATGCAGTCATCACTAGTTATGCAATAGTCTTGTTAGAAGCACCAATAAAGTTGTAAGGCCCTGTGCGCACTGGGAAGTGGAATTTTCTTGAGAAAATTCCGCATGCCCTCAAAGATTACTGCACCCGCGGTAAAAAAACGCGGGAAACCGCACCCGAAAACCGCATGCGGTTTGCCGCGGTTTTACCGCGGTATTATTCGCGGTATTGCCGCGGTTTTGCCGCGTGCGGGTTGGGATGTGCTTTATTGCATTCAATGCAATAAAGCACATTGAAAAGAAAAAAAAAAAAAAAAAGTCATTTAATTCTGAGATAGTAGATAGAAGAATAGATAGAGGGATAGATAGATGGATAGAGGACAGATCGCTGCATTTCCCACGGTCGGCAGTGAGTTCACATTACCGGCCGTGGGAAATGACCGGTAATTACCTCTGCTGTCTGCTGCTTTCATTCAGCCTGTGTCTCAGTCGCGGCTGGATGGAAGCAGCGCAGGACGTCGGACCTGGATTACGCCGGAGCTTTGTTTGGGGGGGTTAATAAAATGGTGAACGAGGCTTGTTGGTTTTATTTAAAATAAAGGATTTTCGGTGTCTGTGTTTTTTTCACTTTACTTACGGGTTGATCATGTCAGCTGTCACATAGACGCTGCCATGATCAAGCCTGGGGTTAATGGCGGTGGTCCCCCATCACCATTAACCCCTTGTATTACCTTGCCACCACTGCTACACGGTGGCAAGAAGAGCCGAGGACACGCCGGCATTGCCGCATAATGCATGCGACAGTGCCGGGGCAGCTGCGGCTGATATTCTCGGCTGCGGGAGGGGGAGTGAGGCGGGGGACATTAACCCTGCCCCTCTCCCTCCCCAGCCTGAGAATACCGGGTTGCCGCTGTGTGCTTACCTCGGCTGGAAGGTAAATATGCAGCGGAGCCCACGTTCTTTTTTTTCTATATTTCCGTTTTCTTTCTATGTGTGTTCTATGTGTCTGTGTTCTATGTCTGTGACGTCTGTGACGTCTGTGACTGTTTACTCTCTGCACGGCTTCCTCTTCCTGTAATGACATCACTTCCCTGCAAACCGCAGACAGGCGATGTACATTACCGGAGGTAAACCGCGAAATACCGCAGGGAATAACGCAGGAAAACGCAGTGAACCGCACAGAATTTGCTGCCTGCGTTATTCCCTGCGGGATTTCATGATTAACATTGAGTCAATGGAGTGAAATCCCGCAGCGATGTGCGGAAAAGAAGTGACATGCACTTGTTTTTGCTGCGGGAATCCCGCAGCAAAACATGCAGCTGTCAAATTCCGCCCAGTGCGCACAGGATTTTTTTTCTCCATAGGATTTGCTGGTGATTCACTGCAGAGATGTTATGAACATTTTCTGCAGCGAAACATGCAGCAAATCCGCGAAAAATCCGCGGCAAAATCCGGTAAGTGCGCACATAGCCTAAAGAAACCTTTACGGTGACGTTATCTTCCTGCGACGAATGTGAGAGCGCTCTATCTCCTGGACAAGGTATGTGAAAGAATGTATGGGATCCTTCCATGCATGACATGTTTGTCACGTGATGGGGCGTGTGCAAATTGCAGCCCGATGGTTTCCAGCATCTGCCGTGACGTCATCTTCCTGCGACGAATGTGAGATCGCTGTAGTTTGGACAGATCCTGACTGCGGTCGGTGTGTCGCGATGCCTAAGGTGGTGTCTCGGTCGGTGGTGTGCTCCGACACCCGCGATCGGGAGGAGTATGACGATGGAGAGAAGCCATTACACGTATACTACTGTCTGTGCGGTCAGATGGTGCTCGTGCTGGGTAAGTCTGCTCAGTGGTTATTGTGAGTCGCGTTGTTCCGGGGGATAACTGTCACCATCCGTGTGCTCTGCCGCCCAGTGCGGTATGGGGAGCTGCCTGCACTGTCCCGCATACCGGGCCTCCGGGTTATTGTGTGGGGCGGGCGCTGCCAGGCAGGGGCACACGGTGCTGGGAGAAGCTTCCATCAGCCAGTGTCCGCAGGCTCAATACAAGCACAACATAATTGTTATCCACATTAATAAATTGGGCTGCAGTTCCCACATGGAAGACTAGAGGGCTTAGCAGGTATTGACCATGTGACACTCCACTTTAACCCCTTCACCCCCAGCCTGTTTTCACCTTTCTGACCACTGTCACTTTATGATATAATAAGTCTGGAATAAGTGATAGGTGGACTCGCAGATCACCGGGATCGGATATCTGGCCAGACACCGGTCCCCATATAAGTCTATGGGTGGCTTTACATGCTGCGATATCCGGCCCGATATCGTTAGCATGCGACCCGCCCCCATCGTTTGTGCGAAACGGGCATATCGCTGCCTGTCGCGCACAAAATCCGGCACCCCCGTCACACATACCTGCATGGCGACGTCGCTGTGACCGGCGTACCGCCTCCTTTCTAAGGGGGCGGTCCGTTCGGCGTCACAGCGACGTCACTAAGCGGCCGCCCAATGAAAGCGGAGGGGCGGAGATGAGCGGGATGTAACATCCCGCCCACCTCCTTCCTTCCGCATTGTGGCCGGAGGCAGGTAAGGCTGCTTTCACACTACGTCTTTTTAACATGCGTCCTGAACGTTTTTTTAACGCAGAAACGGATCCAGTGCAAATGCGTTTTCATTTCAATGCATTTGCAATGGACTCGCGTTAGCATGCGTTCACCTGCGTTTGCGTGCGTTATAGTGAGGATCCAGCGACTTGCAGTTTTTTAACATCTTTCAAAAACGCTACTTGTAGCGTTTTTGAGCTGCGTCCAACTTCTGCAAATTGCTGGATCCTGACTAAACAGCATGCAAACGCTGGCGTGCTGATAGGCAGGATCCTGCTTGCTCTACTGAGCATGCCCAGAAACCAGCCTCCGTGATCAGTCTATCTCTCTCCCCCTCTCTCTCTGTCTCTCCCCCTCCCTCTCCTCCACCTGAGAGCTGCGGACACTCGTAACCAAGGTAAATATCGGGTAACCACTTATCTTAGTTACCCGATGTTTACGTTGGTAACGTGTGCAGGGAGCCCGGCTCCTAGCAGCTGCAGACGCTTGTAACCAAAGTAAATATCGGGTATCCAAGCAAGTATACCCGATGTTTACCTTGGTTACGAGCCTCGCAGCTGTCAGATGCCGGCTCCCAGTCTGGCACGTTTAGTTCCCCTCACTCCCGATCACATGAGTCCAATGCCCGCCCCTAAACATCCAGTGACAGGATCCTGCAAAGTAACACATGCGTTAGCATGCGTTTTTTGCTGTAAAAGCAGGATCCGCTTTTGCAGCAAAAAAACGTTCAGGACGCATGTTAAAAAGACGTAGTGTGAAAGCAGCCTAAGGAGATGATCCTCGTTCCTGCGGCGTCACACGGAGCGATGTGTGCTGCCGCAGGGACGAGGATCAACTTCGCCCCAGCGACAGCAGCGATAACTGGCAGCGGACCCCCATGTCATTGAGGAGCAATTTTGGACATTTTTGCAACGATCCAAAATCGCTCCTAGGAGTCACACACGACGAGATCGCTACAGCGACCGGATGTGCGTCACAAAATCTGTGACCCCAACGAGATCGCTGTAGCGAAATCATAGCGTGTAAAGTCCGCTTATGGAGACCAGAATCCGCAATTAAAAATGGTGATAGGAGCAAGCGGGCTGTACTGTTACTGAGTCTCTGCCGTGGCTGTAACTGCGGCCGCTGCTTTCCCTGCCCACTGGCTGTCCTGGCGTCTGTGATTGGTTGCAGTCAGACACCCCCCCCCCCCGACATTTACAAAATATATACAGCTGCACACTAAAATCCTAACAATGAAAAAGGGAAACTCTAGTATTGCATTAGTGCTATAGGAATATTTCAAAAAAAGAGACACTTAGCTCATGTATTGGCCAATGCATGTGAGCCCGGTCACCACGGCAAGGTGCGTCTCTATAAACCGAGAACCTAACCTAATGCCACTATACAGTGTGCAGCTGTATATATTTTGTAGTTGTAATGTTTTTTCAGCTAGCACAGGGGTGGGCAATTAATTTTCCCATGGGGCCGCATGAGAAATTGGGATGGTTTTAGAGGGCTGGACTAATATAATTAGCTCAGTTCTACCCAATACTGTATATAGTTTATATACTATCCCTTCATAAACAAACAGTAAGTTAAACAATAAAAAGATACAATGAAAATGTGGGGGGCATAGACATTACTGGGATCAGTGGGGGGGCATAGACATTACTGGGGTCAGTGGGGGGGCATAGACATTACTGGGGTCAGTGGGGGGCATAAACATTACTGGGATCAGTGGGGGGGCATAGACATTACTGGGGTCAGTGGGGGGCATAAACATTACTGGGGTCAGTGGGGGGCATAAACATTACTGGGGTCAGTGGGGGGGCTTAGACATTACTGGGATCAGTGGGGGGCATACACATTACTGGGATCAGTGGGGGGCATGCACATTACTGGGATCAGTGGGGGGCATGCACATTACTGGGATCAGTGGGGGGCATGCACATTACTGGGATCAGTGGGGGGCATGCACATTACTGGGATCAGTGGGGGGCATGCACATTACTGGGATCAGTGGGGGGCATGCACATTACTGGGATCAGTGGGGGGCATACACATTACTGGGATCAGTGGGGGGCATACACATTACTGGGATCAGTGGGGGGCATGCACATTACTGGGATCAGTGGGGGGCATACACATTACTGGGATCAGTGGGGGGCATACACATTACTGGGATCAGTGGGGGGCAGGGTGGATAAAAATCAATGTTTTTTTTAAAAAAAAAATCGGATTTTTTTGATTTAAATCGGATTTTTTTCAATAAACTGCTTTTTGAGGAAAATATTTTACCATCCAAAGGTTCTTCCATCATGAGATTGAGATTGAGAGAGCTGAGTTGTTTAACTCAGTAGAATAAAGGCTGTATATGTGTAACATTCACAATGCCATGCTCTTCCAGAGGTTTCTGTAGGACTAGTGGGCAGTTTCTCTCCTATATTATCACAGACGCTCGTTTTACTTACGCAGTTCTCAAAACTGAATTTGACTCCGCAGAGGTCCCAGCCGCTTCTTTACGGCAAAAATATTACAACATGAACAGAGTTGAGAAAAAGACCTTAATCCTATTGTTCTACAAACTATGAATACAGAATCAACCCCTTTAGTGCCAAGTCCAAGAAGTTAGACAATATGTTTCTGATGGTTTGGAGTGGAATAGATCTGCACAACACAAGAAGAATGTGAATCTAAGGGGTGCTTCACACATAGCGAGATCGCTACCGAAATCGCTGCTACGGCACGGTTTTGGTGACGCAACAGTGACCTCATTAGCGATCTTGCTGTGTGTGACACTGAGCAGCGATCTGGCCCCTGCTGTGAGATCGCTCTCGTTACACACAGCCCTGGTTCGTTTTCTTCAAAGGCGCTCTCCCGCTGTGACACACAGATCGCTGTGTGACAGCGAGAGAGCGACGAAATGAAGGGAGCAGGAGCCGGCATCTGGCAGCTGCGGTAAGCTGTAACCAGGGTAAACATCGGGTAACCAAGGTGGTTACCCGATATTTACCTTAGTTACCAGCCTCTGCAGCTCTCACGCTGCCTGTGCTGCCGGCTCCGGCTCTCTGCACATGTAGCTGCAGTACACATCGGGTTAATTAACCCGATGTGTACTGTAGCTAGGAGAGCAAGGAGCCAGTGCTAAGCAGTGTGCGCGGCTCCCTGCTCTCGCGGTTATGATTTCTGCTTCGGCTGCTGTGTTTGACAGCTAAGCAGCGATCATAACAGCGACTTACAAGGTCGCTGTTACGTCACAGAAAATGGTGACGTAACAGCGACCTCGTTGTCGCTGTTGCTTAGTGTGAACCAGCCCTAAGTGTGAGGAGGAGGAAGGGCAAGCAGACAAGAAAATGAAAGTGAAACTTTGAGCACAATACTGCAGCATAGCCACAGACAGACAAGTCTGGATCTGTTTGTGTGTACGATCTGAGGTTTATTACATTCTTTCCTTATAATGGCAGCAGGCCGTGAAAGAGACCCAGTTTGGGAATAGTTTAATGAAGCTCCTTCGCCTATCGGTAAGGCAGGCATGCGTGCAAAATGCAAACGATGCAACAAAGAGATGCAAAGCCTGGTGGCGCGAATGAGGCAACATCATGAGGATTATTTTTCTCCTTCGTAAGTACAACAGAACAGTGGTGTCCAAATATGAATGATTAACCCATTAAACTGGGGAGAAAAAAGTAATATAAAAAGTGATTCTAAAAATCTTCATCTACTTGCATGTTAAAGTAGCAAGAACTAGTTTAGGTAGAAACTTTAATTTAAATCACTGATTTAAATCAAGCCTTACTGACTAGTGATTTAAATCGTGATTTAAATCAGTTAGATTTAAATCAAATCCACCCTGGTGGGGGGCATACACAATACTGGGATCAGTGGGGGGCATACACATTACTGGGGCCTGTGGAGCCTGCATACTGGCCCCGGTGGCCGGTGGGGCCTGCATACTGGCCCCGGTGGCCGGTGGGGCCTGCATACTGGCCCTGGGGACTCTGAGGGCACAGGCAGGCAGCACTGCAGCAGCAGAGCCTGAGGGCTCCTCTGGCTGCCTTCTCTGAGTCCCCTGTGTGTCTGCGTCCTCTATTGCAGGCACAGGGGGGACCTGAGAAGACACAAGTGCTGGACTCTCCCCTCCTGCAGCCACTCTGCACTCTCCCTGCTGCTACTAGTGCACTTACCTCAGTTGCAGAACAGACGTTTTTGAAGAGGTCGCTGTGGAGATGAGCCGGTCACGTGAGGATCCCAGGGTAGAAGGGGCAGGCAAAGGGGGCGTGGCCAGCATCGACAGAGCAGGAGGAGGGGACAAGGGAGGCATCCAAGGAGTGTGTGTGCCCAGCATTGAGAGGGGGCATGGATGACAGCAAAAGGGGGCGTGGCTAGCAGCATAGATGTCGTAGAAGGCATCTAGAGAGTGTGATCAGCATCCAGAAGGGGCATGACTGGCAGAGTGGGGGCGTGGCAGCTGCTTATCACTGCACTGGGGGATACATAGCTCCCGGCAGTGAGAGCGAGACTGAGGCATAGATCAGGCCACGCCTCCAACTCTCAGCAAGATGGGCGGGCCGGTCACAGACATTGGGCGGGCCGGATCCGGCCCACGGGCCGCCCCTTTCCCAGGTCTGAGCTAGCAACTTGTTCACATTGCAGTCAGACGGAGTGCATCTGACTGCAACCAATCACAAATGCCAGGATGGCCGGTGAGCTCATTAACTGGAATTCCCTGAGAATCCCAGGTCCGGCACTCGAATACATTTGACACTGCGCGGATCCTGACTTACAGTTTGGGGCCGCCCAACCCTGCTCTGGAACACTTCATCGGATCCCAGTGTTTTTTCATGATCTATTGTACTTAATGATGCAAATTTTTACAACAATATTTACAAAACCTTTTTTTAGGAACCACATCACATTTGAAGTGACTTTGAGAGGCCTGGGTGACAGAAAATACTCAAAAGTGCCGCCATTCTAAAAACTGCACCCCTCAGGCTATGTGTGCACGTGGCGTAGTGTCCATGCTGCAAATTCTGCAGTGATTTGGCAGTGCATGTGTGCTTCAAGTCGCTGCAGAAATACTGCATAATGGATAGTGTAGAAAAAAACCAAGGAGAAAATTGTAGAAAAAATACCCTGACTATAAATAAATAAATTGCAAGTGCTTAATAAACAGGGTACTTAGTATATACATTTTTGCAAAAAGGTAAGAAGCTGTCTCACCTCGTCACGGTGTACCCATCTGAGACAGTCCCTAACCTACTAAAGTTAAAAACATATTCTGTACCTGACTTGTGTCATGTCAAAACTTCAATATGGATGGTAAAGTGGTTAGCTGGGTCCCAGATTAAATACACAGCAAAAAGTGAGAAGCAGGTAATTGTTCAGCCTCAGTATCAGAAGGGCTGCACCCCCAACTTGCATTAAAGCAAGATAACAGACAAAAAAAACCCCAAAAAACTGAGCTGTGACAAATGTTCAAAAAACATGCAACATTACAAGCATGTGAATTGCAGCCTCAAGACTAGGAAAAAAAACAAAACCAATCCATATTGAAGTTTTGACATGACACTAGTCAGGTACAGAATATGTTTTTAACTTTAGTAGGTTAGGGACTGTCTCAGATGGGTACACCGTGACGAGGAGAGACAGCTTCTTACCTTTTTGCAAAAATGTATATACTAAGTACCCTGTTTATTAAGCACTTGCAATTTATTTATTTATAGTCAGGGTATTTTTTCTACAATTTTCTCCTTGGTTTTTTTCTAGTCTTGAGGCTGTCCCCCTCGGCCTCTCTGTCCCCCTCGGCCTCTCTGTCCCCCTCGGCCTCTCTGTCCCCCTCGGCCTCTCTGTCCCCCTCGGCCTCTCTGTCCCCCTCGGCCTCTCTGTCCCCCTCGGCCTCTCTGTCCCCCTCGGCCTCTCTGTCCCCCTCGGCCTCTCTGTCCCCCTCGGCCTCTCTGTCCCCCTCGGCCTCTCTGTCTCTCTCACCTTAACTCACACATAAGCTTCTTATACCAAGAATGTCCTTCGTTGCCTATAGCAATCAATCAGAGCTCCTATTAATGACTTGTATCAAAATAGAAGCAGTGCTGTGATTGGTTGCTTATAGGCCACTTGATAAATATCCAGGCTAACTGTCAAAACAGCCAATATATTAGGTCACACATCCAAACAGTCAGTAAACTGTTTTTGTTGGTGAATAACTGTAAATGCAGGGTTAAAATGTCCCCTCAAAACATAGTCTATGACGTTCCCTTAGTCACATGGGGTGTCTGTGCAAAATTTTGTGATTGTAAATGTGACGGTGCGGATTCCTTTAGCGGACATACATACATACACATACACTGAGCTTTATATATTAGATATTTATATTATACATACAGTATGTACTGGTTTTTTCTTCACAAATAAGACCTCATCCAAAAATAAGCCATAGCAGGGATTTTCAGCATTTTCAGAGCAAGACTTAAATATAAGCCCTACTCCAAAAATAAGCCCTAGTCCTGGTTCAATAATGAAGTGTCCGTGCAGCCAAAAAAGTTAAAGAATTCTGCAGGACACTTCATTATATACAGGACACCCCGCAGTCATACTCACCAGACACTGAGCGGTAGGACCTGCAGTGATTCATTGCACACATCATATCACAGATAGAATCAGCAATACCGATTTCTTCTGGCCGGCAGGATCCTGAATCGCAGTGTTGTGGAGCGCAGGGACCTGCGGATGGAATGCTTACAGGACCTGCGATGCGTAACTTCCTCCTATCTTTCCCTGCGGCCGGAGGCATTCTGTACAGCCGGATGTGAGGAGGGACTAGTGAGTGTGTGTGATCTGATCGATGAGTGAGTGTGTGCAATCTGATGTATGTGAGTGTGTCGGCCAGAAGCAGGGGAGGCAGTGTGCAGCTTACCTGCTGGGAGGGCCCGCTGGAGATCACAGGAGGACCTGGGAGCCACGCAGATGTCCGTGGTCTGGTAAGTATGATTCTCTTGTGAAGGGGGATCTGCTTTTTTAAGGGGTGTGAGGTAGCACGGTCGGCTGCGCAGCAGAAGACACGGGATCCAGGCATTAAGGTTCACAGCACACGGTTTTAATGTCCAAACAAAAGTCCACAACAATATACATGTGCCTCTCCAGCAGAGGACTCAGGGAGTTCTGTTCACTCCCTCACACCCGGCACACCTGCCCTCGTTCCTGTTTCCATTTAACCCTTCCTTCAGCCTGTAGGGAAACAGCATTAACCCTGGAGTGGAGTTACTTTCTATCATGGAGTGAGCACAACCGGGGTGAGACATACCGGCCGTCATAGATAACCCCGGTCACAGTCTCACATACCCCCCCCCTCAGTTCAAGCGTGCGGGGTTGAACTCCCGCCATCAAACACGGGCCGCGGGACAAGGCATCGGCGTTGCCCTGCAACCCACCGGCCCTATGTTCAACCGTAAACCGGAAGTTCTGCAGAGAAAGGAACCACCGGGTAACCCGGGCATTCCGTTCCTTGGCGGACCTCCTCCAGACCAGTGGAGAGTGATCCGTCACCAAGCGAAACTGCCGTCCCAGCAGGTAATAGCGTAGGGACTCAAAGACCCACTTGATCGCCAGGCACTCCTTCTCCACTACGCTATAATTCCGCTCGGGAGGGGTGAGCTTCCTACTTAAGAAGGTGACGGGGTGTTCCTCCCCCTGAACCACCTGAGACAACACTGCCCCCAGGCCAACCTCTGAGGCATCAGTCTGTACTATGAACTCCTTCCGGAAATCAGGGTGTACAAGAACGGGCTGTCCGCACAGGACCCCCTTCAGGGCCCGGAAGGAGTCCTCGGCCTGCGGAGTCCAGCGCACCATGACGGACTTCTTGCCTTTGAGAAGGTCCGTCAAGGGGGCTGATAGTCCCGCAAAATCCTTTACAAACCTCCTGTAGTACCCCACGATACCCAGGAAGGCCCTAACCTGCTTCGTGGTCAGGGGTCTAGGCCACTTCTGGATCGCCTCAACCTTGTTAATTTGGGGCTTAATCACTCCTTGGCCTATCACGTAGCCCAAGTAGCGGGCTTCCGTGAGTCCCAACGCACATTTCTTGGGATTGGCTGTCAATCCGGCTGTTCGAAGCGCGTCCACCACCGCTTGTACCTGTTCCAAGTGGGTCTGCCAATCGGAGCTATAAATAATGATGTCATCAAGGTACGCTGATGCATACGCCTGGTGGGGTTCCAGCACTAAGTCCATCAACCTCTGGAACGTGGCCATGTAACCCAAAAGGCAAGACAACATAGTGGAAGAGACCCTCCGGCGTAACAAAAGCGGTTTTCTCCTTGGCGGACTCCGTCAGTGGCACTTGCCAGTACCCCTTGGTCAGGTCGAGCGTGGTAAAATATTGCGCCTGTCCCAACCTATCAATCAGCTCATCCACCCGGGGCATGGGGTAGAGATCGAACTTGGATATTTCGTTCAATCTCCTAAAGTCGTTGCAGAACCTTAAGGAGCCATCGGGTTTTGGTATTAGGACAATCGGACTAGCCCATTCACTCCGGGATTTTTCGATGACCCCCAGGCGTAACATTGTCTTTACTTCCTCCGATATGGCTTGTCGTCGAGCCTCCGGTACCCGGTATGACTTCAGGCGTACCTTCAGGTGGGGCTCGGTGACAATATCATGTCGTATCAGACTGGTCCTACCGGGCAGCTCGGAGAAGACATCGGGGTTCTGCTGAACCAACCGTCTGGCCTCTCGCCTCTGTTGCTTGGTGAGGGCTTCTCCAATCCTTACTTCCGGTTCATCCTCTCCGGAGGTCGCTGGAGCCGGAGGTGAACGACCCGAAGAGGAGGGAGATGGGGAAAAAACAGCCATCAGGCTTTCCCGTTCCTGCCAAGGTTTTAATAGGTTGACATGGTATATTTGTTCAGGTTTCCGCCTACCGGGCTGCAATACTTTATAGTTAACCACCCCGACTCTTTCCTTTATCTCGTAGGGGCCTTGCCACTGAGCCAGGAATTTACTCTCCGCCGTGGGGATTAATACCAACCCCCGATCCCCGGGTTTAAAGGTCCGCACGGTGGCTTGTCTATTGTAGCGGCCGCTTTGCGCGGCCTGAGCCTCCTGTAAATGCTCCTTCACAATTGGCATGACCGCGCTTATGCGGTTCTGCATTCCTAAAATGTGTTCAATCACACTTTTATGGGGGGTGGGCTCTTGCTCCCATGTTTCCTTTGCCAGGTCCAACAATCCCCGGGGATGTCGCCCGTATAACAATTCAAAAGGCGAAAACCCCGTGGATGCCTGTGGCACCTCACGGATGGCAAACATCAAATAGGGAAGCATCATATCCCAGTCTTTCCCGTCTTTTGAAATCACCCTTTTGAGCATGGTTTTCAGGGTTTTATTGAAACGCTCGACTAAACCGTCCGTTTGAGGATGATACACAGACGTACGCAACTGCTTGATCTGGAGTAGCCGGCATAGCTCTTTGGTCACTTTAGACATGAATGGGGTCCCCTGATCCGTAAGGATCTCCTTGGGCAACCCCACCCGGCAGAACACAGCAAACAACTCCCGAGCTATAAGCTTTGCTGCAGTATGTCTGAGAGGTATCGCCTCGGGATACCGGGTGGCATAGTCAACGATCACTAGGATGTGTTGGTGCCCTCGAGCGGACTTTACGAGGGGCCCCACCAGATCCATCCCTATCCGTTCAAAAGGGACTTCTATAATGGGTAACGGTACCAACGGACTGCGAAAATGGGTCAGGGGTGCGGTAAGCTGACACTCCGGGCAGGTTTCGCAGAACCGTTTTACCTCCCCAAAGACCCCGGGCCAATAGAACCTTTGCAATATTCGCTCCTGCGTTTTCTTGACCCCTAGGTGGCCACTCATCAGGTGTTTATGAGCCAAGTCGAGGACCCGCCGGCGATGCGGCTGGGGCACCACCAACTGTTCTACCCCCACGCCCCGTATTTCATCTACCCTGTAGAGTAAATCCTGCTTAAGAGCGAAATGGGGGTACCTTACCTGGGCACCGGGCAGCTGTGCCACCCCGTCAATTACTGTCACCCGACTCCGGGCATGTATTAATGTAGGGTCCTGGAGTTGGGCTGTCCCAAACGTATCCGGGGACTCCTCCAACTCCGGGATGGGTTCGACCGTCTCAGCCTCTCCTGCCAATACCTCTAGGGGTGACCTATCGGGTTCACATTCTGTCCCTATCATGGGGACCCCTACGGCAGGTGTCCCGGATTCAGGATTGTAGGGCTCAGGTCCCGGACTGACCAATATCTGAGGAGACTTAGGGGGTCCCTTCCATAAAGTCCAAAAATAGGGCAGATCCCTTCCTAGGATCACGTCATAGGGAAGAGTGTTAAGAAGTCCCACCTCATGTTGCACCTGACCGCAAGGTGCTGTGATGGTGACAATCCCCGTGGGATAGTCTCGGCGGTCCCCATGTATGCAAACCACCCCCACGGTACGTCCTGCGGCCTTTACTTTAGCCCTCAAGGTGGATCGCACCAGGGTCACTAAGCTTCCGGAATCCAACAATCCTGTAACCGGACATCCATTCACCTGTATTTGGCACAAGTGGGGCTCAGTCTCTGGGGAGACCAGGTCAGCGGTACACACCACCTGAGCATACATTGAACCCCGCCGGGTAACCCCACAATCCATGGGCTCCGTGGTGAGTGGACACTGGGCTTCCATATGTCCCACCCGCTGGCACCGCCAACATCTAATGGGGACGGAAACCCCCTTGATGGGTTGTCGTTTAGGGTACAGAACCTTCCGGACCTCAGGAATGGTGGCCGCGGCCTCAGACGGGACGGTAGGGGACTCCTGCACCATTGTCAGCGGTGGGTCCTTGGCCCTAGGCTTGGAGGGGCCGGACCGACGGGCGGTACGCAAAGTCTCAGTGTCCCGTATCAAGTCCTGCGTAGCCACATGCCGCTCTACCAGGGACACTAATTGGTCCAGGGTACTCGGGTCACCCTGTCCTACCCACCGTTGAACGGTGACGGGTAAAGTGCGCACAAAACGATCCACTACTACCCTTTCCACCATTTGCGCCGGGCTCAGAGTGTCAGGCTGCAACCACTTTTTTACAAGATGCAACAAGTCATAGGCCTGGGAGCGTACGGGTTTGGCTTCCTCATAGAACCACTGATTTACCCGCTGAGCCCGTACATAGGTATTCACCCCCAACCGAGCCAGTATTTCGGCTTTCAGGGTCACATAGTCAATGGTGTCCTCGGTACAGAGGTCCAGGTACGCTTTTTGGGGTTCCCCCGTCAGATAGGGCGACAATACCTCAGCCCACTGGGGGGTCGGCAGCTTTTCCCGCTCGGCCACCCGCTCAAACACCGCCAGGAACGCTTCCACATCATCCCCCGGGGTCATCTTTTGCAACGCTTGTCTCACCGCTTTCCGGACGCTGCCGTCGTCACCCGGCCCCGGGGTTGTTGCTGCCGGTCCGGCACGGATCGACTTGGCCAGGAGAACAATCTGTTCTTGGTGCCTTTTTTCCTGCATTTGCAAGGATTGCTGCTGACGTTCCAACGCCCGGAGCAGGTGTGCATTGGTCTGTTGCTGCTGTGCATTAGTCTGTTGTTGCTGCTTTAGTATGTCCTCCATGGCGTCACCGGGTTTGGGCTGTAGAATAGCCGCTCGAATCCAGGACATGTGCTACTGGGTCACCAGGGATGGATGCTACACCTCACCGGCTGTCATGCCCGCCGATTCTCCACCATATGTGAGGTAGCACGGTCGGCTGCGCAGCAGAAGACACGGGATCCAGGCATTAAGGTTCACAGCACACGGTTTTAATGTCCAAACAAAAGTCCACAACAATATACATGTGCCTCTCCAGCAGAGGACTCAGGGAGTTCTGTTCACTCCCCCACACCCGGCACACCTGCCCTCGTTCCTGTTTCCATTTAACCCTTCCTTCAGCCTGTAGGGAAACAGCATTAACCCTGGAGTGGATTTACTTTCTATCATGGAGTGAGCACAACCGGGGCGAGACATACCGGCCGTCATAGATAACCCCGGTCACAGTCTCACAGGGGGTATACTTACCCCCAACTATGCTTCTACAAAAATAAGCCCTAGCATTTTTTTGGGGGGAAAGAAAAGTATAAGACAGTGTCTTATTTTTGGAAAACACGGTATTTGATATATTGTTACTGGTCAGACTGGCGTGATTCCTCCCAGATCTCTTGCTGCTCCTGTTGTGGAGCTTCCAGAATCCTCTGCTGGTCTCGTCTCTAGTTTCTGCTCACATGCTACTGTTTCAGACTTTATTTCTGCAGCAGAAAGTGGAGAAGTCTATGAGCCAAATACTTAAAGGGAACACGTCACCGTTTTTTCCCTCATAAACGGCGGCCACCACCAGTAATCCCTTATACTACGTCATCCACACAGAGATAGCACTCCTGCACATGTGCACTTCTCTTTGCCCTGCTGAAAGCAGATCAAGTATTGTAGTACACATGTGCCGGCTTTCTTTGACCTTTTCCTGCGCCTGCACATTACAGATCTTTTCTCTGCCCGCAGCAGGGTAGAGAGAAATGCGCGTGTACAGGAGCACAATGGCGGACTCTGTGTGAATGACGTAGGATGTGTCATCCACACAAAGCAAGAAAGGAGGATGGCTATTGCATGAAGAGAGGAAGTGCTGGACTGAGACCAACGACGCCCATCGGATCCGCCTGCCCCGCAGGTGAGTATAATAAAAGCTGTTTTTTAAGTTATACAGATGGGATTGGACACATATACTATATTCTAAAATGCTGTATATAAGTGCTCACTGGCGGTGGCCCCAAGTTATAGGGGACAAACCTGGTGACAGGTTCCCTTTTAAAGGGCTATTCTGTTGGAAAACCTCTATCTTTTAGCTGCAGTTTATTTATCCTCCGTGGATCCCCGGCATTGCTCACGTTGTTTGCTGCAGCCAGGGAGTGAGCTCAGCGGCTCTGCGGGAGTCAGCGCTATGATGTGCTTTGTCCTGCAATGCTGCCGACATGATGTCCACACTGCACACAATAATAGGTCCAGGGAGCATTGGCAGAGGCTCACTGCTGGACCTGGGGAGGGTGAGAAAAGAACATTTATTTTTTCTTCAAACAATCTAAAGCCGGGGACACAGGTTTCCTGACAGTAGAAAATTCCTTTAAAGAGAACCTGTCATTTGGACGTTATACTCCAAACTAATGGCCTGTGTACCTAAAGGCGCTATAGTGCTGGGTAAATCATTACTGTGCTTGAAGAAAATCCATTTAGCTGTTTTAGAGAAATCCACAGTTGATCTTGTATGTTAATGAGTTGTGAGTGCAGCGGTTTTGTCCAGACTTCCAGCCCTCCTGTCCGTGCTCCCTAGTCCCTGACGCTGCCTGTGTATGGTGTCTGACTGCCACTCACGTCAGTGACCTGGCAGGCAGCGGTGAGTAATAGGGAGCGCGGACAGGAGGGCTGGAAGTCTGGACAAAACCGCTGCACTCACTACTCATTAACATACAAGATCAACTGTGGATTTCTAGAAGCGAGGAGAGAATTTACTCAGCATTAAAGCGTAAGCCTCATTATAATGCTTATTCCATAAATCAATAGTGCACATGAAAATAAGTAACTTTGTAAGATATATTATCAGAGAAAGTGTTCCTTTTCCACCCGGACGGATCATTAATTTTCCAAATTCTGAGGTAAAATCCATTTTCCGTGTTTCCAAGACAGAGAAAGGAGGAAACACTGGCACCATTCAGCGAGCTAACCGCTCAATCTTCCTATTTCAGGTTTATACACGCAATGTATGGCTTGTAAATTTCTTTGCATTCTGGCCACGGTGCTCATTCCAAACGACAACAATCCATACAGTCCATGTGAAAAGAGACGGAAGGCACTCACCAGATATGCGGTAAAAAAAAGCTGTTTTATTCGACCATCAGGTCAGGGGGAAAGGCGTGAGGGAGGTGGGTACACACAATCTGTCGGACGACGGCCGTTTCGCGTCTTTACAACCGACGCTTGCACAAGCCCAGGGACTTTAGCAACCAAGGAAAGGAAAAAGTCAAGTTTGTTTGAGCTGAAGGTAAACAAAGAGATGTAGAGAATAAAGTGATAATTCAAGAGGAACAAAAGTCAGAAAACAAAAAAAAATTAATGTAGGTATGTTTTAGATGACAATACAGCACAGATTAGCTTAAAAAATGTTTTAGAGTTTGTCGGACCACTTTTTTAATGCATGATAGGTGTGACTGTATGATTTCTGAAAGCAGGTAGAAATATGAAAAAAAGAGCAATAATGAAGACCACTGAGATAGAATAGAAAGGTAAAACAATAGCGACCTGCTAATCAAACAAAAAATTATGATGGTGTCAAAACCAGTGCAGCTAAGCAACTTGGAACATGTACAGAGCAGTGGTATGCCGAAGGAGAATAAAGCAACTGCGGCTTCAGCATACATACCCTGATGTACAATGAACCAAGGAACAAAATGTGAGGGTATGTGCGCACGTTGCTTTTTACCTGCTTTTTACCTGCTTTTTTGCTGCTTTTTCTTCTGCGCTGTTTAATGCCAAAATGGATGTGTTCTTCTATTCAAGCAAAGTCTATGGGAATTTGGGTTTCTTGTTCACACTATGTTGTTCAAAATGCTGCCTTTTTGTGGCAGAACTTTGGTCAAAAACTCAGCTTTGCAGTGCAAAACCCAAATGGCAAAAACAATTGACATGTTGCTTCTTTAAAAAGCTGAGTTTTTGACCAAAGTTCTGCCACAAAAAGGCAGCATTTTGAACAACATAGTGTGAACAAGAAACCCAAATTCCCATAGACTTTGCTTGAATAGAAGAACACATCCATTTTGGCATTAAACAGCGCAGAAGAAAAAGCAGGTAAAAAGCAGGTAAAAAGCAACGTGCGCACATACCCTAATGCAGCAAGGAAAAAACTCATAAGAAATTCATGATGAAGAAAGATCCCTGGATAGAGAGGACCTGTGGGCACATGTAACGCCAAACCGTGACGCACACGTTTCGGCGTCACCTTCATCAGGGAGTCAACCTAGTTGGCTATAAATGCTCAGTACTGATATGCAGTACAGGTGATGATGTGTTACTTTAAGTCCAGAAGAAGGTTTAGGCCAACATGCATCTGGGGTGGGCAGCATGCCTGCAGGGGTAGTCACTACTGTAATTACATCATAGCCTGTACTGCATGATATCAGTACTGAACATTTACAGCCACATCCTGGCACATTGTATCTGTACAGTGACATTTTCCAATCCTCCGACCCTTACTGTGGCATTGTCCATAAATATTACTGATCAGTGCAATCTATATATCGGGCTATACTCTCAGGTATATGACTGATCTCAGGATCATCAGTGGTTATCTATGTATATGCTGGTACTTATGAAGAACTAGAAATAGGCCCGATGCTATCGCATCAGGAGTGCAGTGAAATAAACACCTGTCTATGCTTAGTGGTGCTGACAGGAGCAGTGGTGAGTGGGTCTGGAGGCATTCAAATCTAGTGTGGGGGGGGGGGGGGGTCTGGAGGCATACAGATCTGGGGGGGGGGGGGTCTGGAGGCATACAGATCTGGTGGGGGGGTCTGGAGGCATACAGATCTGGTGGGGGGGTCTGGAGGCATACAGATCTGGTGGGGGGGTCTGGAGGCATACAGATCTGGTGGGGGGGTCTGGAGGCATACAGATCTGGTGGGGGGGTCTGGAGGCATACAGATCTGGTGGGGGGGTCTGGAGGCATACAGATCTGGTGGGGGGGTCTGGAGGCATACAGATCTGGTGGGGGGGTCTGGAGGCATACAGATCTGGTGGGGGGGTCTGGAGGCATACAGATCTGGTGGGGGGGACTGGAGGCATACAGATCTGGTGGCGGGGTCTGGAGGCATACAGATCTGGTGGCGGGGTCTGGAGGCATACAGATCTGGTGTATGGGGGGGTCTGGAGGCATACAGATCTGGTGTATGGGGGGGGGGCTGGAGGCATACAGATCTGGTGTATGGGGGGGCTGGAGGCATACAGATCTGGTGTTGGGGGGGATGGAGGCTTACAGATCTGGTGTTGGGGGGGATGGAGGCATACAGATCTGGTGTGTGGGGGGGTTGGGGGCATACAGATCTGGTGTGGGGGGGGGGCTGGGGGCATACAGATCTGGTGTGGGGGGGGCTGGGGGCATACAGATCTGGTGTGGGGGGGGGGGACTGGGGGCATACAGATCTGGTGTGGGGGGGGGGGGACTGGGGGCATACAGATCTGGTGTGGGGGGGGCTGGGGGCATACAGATCTGGTGTGGGGGGGGGGGGACTGGGGGCATACAGATCTGGTGTGGGGGGGGGACTGGGGGCATACAGATCTGGTGTGGGGGGGGACTGGGGGCATACAGTTCTGGTGTGTTTGGGGGGCTGGGGGCATACACATCTGGTGTGGGGGGGGGCTGGGGGCATACACATCTGGTGTGTGTGGGGGGCTGGGGGCATACACATCTGGTGTGGGGGGGGCTGGGGGCATACACATCTGGTGTGGGGGGGGGGGCTGGGGGCATACACATCTGGTGTGGGGGGGGGGCAGGGGGCATACACATCTGGTGTGGGGGGGCTGATGTCCCCTGCTGTAATGTCCCCTGCTGTAATGAGCCCATTGTTTAGTAATGTGCTCCTGATGGTTCCACAATAAAAGATAATCTCACCTCTTCACAATGACTGCGCTACCTCCAGCTGCTTCTTTCAGTCCTCAGGCACACAGACCCCTCTGTGATAGCATCCGGTGTACGGAGCAGCCGCGGCAGGCAGGATGTTGTCATGGCTTTACTGCAGTTGAATGCTTTACAGCGCCACAAAGCATTCAACTGCAGTAAAGCGCTGACAGCAGAAGCGGCGGCGGCCCCGGACAGGTGAGTATGCAGCAGTGTGTGTATGAAGACCTATGTGTGTGTATGCGTCAGACTGGCTACCGGAGGAACCGCCAGTAATACCAGTCCTGGCTGCGGTTATCTGCATTGCACTCCGGAGCTCTCACCTGATCTCTGGAGCTGCAGCCAGGCCTGCTACTACTGGAGATTCCTCCAGTAGCCAGTCCAAGTGTGTGTGTGTGTGTGTGTGTGTGTGTGTGTGTGTGTGTGTGTGTGTGTGTGTGTGTGTGTGTGTGTGTGTGTGTGTGTGCGCGTGTGGTGAGGACTTGGAAGCCGGAGCATCGTTCGAACTGCGGCTGCGCAACTGCCAATTATGTATGTAGATAACTTGTATTACCTGTTATGTCCTGCTAAGCGTGTTGCCATTCCCCTGGAGTGACATATCAATCATGTCATTTCTATATAATACTAGCTGTAGTACCCGGGCGTTGCCCGGTATAGAACTGTCTCTCTCCCAGTTTGTTTATGTGTCACTGTCTGTCTATCTCTTTGTCTGAATTTGTCTCCATCTCTGTGTCTTTCTCTCTGTCTCTGTGTGTGTCTGTCTGTCGCTCTCTTTCCCTGTCTGTCTCTATCCCTGTCTCTTTGTCTGTCGCTTTCCCAGGTCTGTCGCTTTCCCAGGTCTGTCGCTTTCCCAGGTCTGTCGCTTTCCCAGGTCTGTCGCTTTCCCAGGTCTGTCGCTTTCCCAGGTCTGTCGCTTTCCCAGGTCTGTCGCTTTCCCAGGTCTGTCGCTTTCCCAGGTCTGTCGCTTTCCCAGGTCTGTCGCTTTCCCAGGTCTGTCGTTGTCTATTCGTCTCACCACCGACATCTTATTACCTCACACATAAGCTTCCTATACTAACAGTTTATTTTGTTCCTATAGCAACCACTGACAGTTGCTATTAATAGCCTGTAGCTCCCCCCATTCAGTTTAATGGAGGTAGGGTTTTGGAGAGTAACTGTAAAGCTTGGGGTTATATTTTCCCGTCAAAACATAGTCTATGACGTTCCCTGGGTCATATGAGGCATCTGTGAAAAAGTTCGTGATTGTAAATGCGACGGTACGGATTCCTTTAGCAGACATATACAGACACACTTACACTGAGCTTTATATATTAGATTGCTGTTAAAGAATTAAAAAAAAATGCAGGGCCCAACCTGCATTTTTAACGCAGGTACGCTAATCCTTCACTCTCAAGAAATTGCTTGAGAAAAATCCTTTTTCTAGTGCGCACATAGCCTAAATGTCTTTCTATTTAAAGTAATGATCTAAGTACTTTTTTATAATTTACCGTAATTAAAAATTCCCTACCTTCCCCTTTCTAATTTAACTGCTTTTTTATTTATTTTTTCCTACTTCTGGTTTAATTACATTGTGTTTGTGATCCCCCAGTGTATGCTGGGATTCTCAAACATGATGCCATCAGTGTGCATAGGCTGCGGTCATTGCTATAGCCACTGTCCTCACCCTTAAATGAAGTGTCATCAGTGACCTCCATTACAGAGGCCGGGCTAGTCCTTGATGTTCTGGGCAAGCGTCAGGTGTCCATTACGACTTATGCTCAGTAGGATCTTGTAATTGCAATATTCTTCTTAATGCACTGGGAAGTAACAAGCTGGCAACAGAGCACAGTGTCAGTGTGCATTGTAAAGCGATAACGCAGCATACTAAGACAAGGCCTCATCCTGAAAGTGACATTTGGGAGGGGGGGGGGGGGCATTGCTGGCCCCTGCCCTTCCTGATTGCCACATTCTCGCCTTACAATGTGCATTGACGGTGTCGATCTCTTACTAGCTCTCATCAGAGACTGCGAGGGAGCGCACAGTGGGTGTGCATTTAAGGTACCCTCACACATAACGAGATCGCTAGCGAGATCGCAGCTGAGTCACGGTTTCCCCAAATTACTGTACACCACGGGTGGCGTCTTGAACTATACATGCATCCCCCTTGTAAATACCCCCTTCATTTGAGTGGCCGCACGACCCCCGGGTCTGGAGGCCACCGCAAACCCGGATCTGAGCAGCTTGGCTGCTGCCACGGGGACGGCACACTCAGTACAGCAGGGACTAGCCCAGCCTCTGACGGAGGTCACTGATGATGCTTGAGTTTGGGGGTGAGCACAGCGGCTGTACCAGTGACTTGATGACGCCTCATTTGAGTATCCCAGCATGCACTAGGGATTCTGAAATAGAATGTCATAAAACAGGAAGTATGTAAAAAAATAAAGCCGATTAGAATTCGAATGGCAGAGACTTTTTAATTAAAGCACATTAGAAAAGCTGTTAGAATTATTAGTCATGTAGGATGAAAATGATCTGTCAGACCACCCCTGTAAAAATCAAAGTTAGCTGTACAGGCAGGTGGTAAAAGTCTTCCACAATTTTCTCAGTAAATTCTTATCTTTCCCAATAAAGGGTTGCCCAGGCTTGTGGTGTAGGTGTCCTTTCCTTACCTGAGCGTCGGTTCTTGGCAACTACACTGTGAGCTGTGCTAGCCCAGCTTAGAGATCCGTCCACCAATGGAGCTGATCGGTGGGGTTGTGAGGTGTTGGTCCCCCATTATATAATATTTATGACCTGTTCTAAGGATAAGTAATCAATATTTAAAATTCCTGGACAATCCCTTTAAATAATACTTGAGTTTTTTTCAGCACTGTGCCTGTCCCCTGGGTGTGGGGGAAGGGAGAGACCTTTTATAGCATTCCGTCCCCCTCTGCGTGGCTGACGTTGATCGCTCTGTGTCGGAGCCATTGCTGCTCTCTGCAGCATGTAGCCCTGCAGTCTTCTTAGTCTGACATTAGCTGTGCCATTTTATCTGCCCTTGGAACTTTCCCTGAAATAAACGTATTTTTAAAATAACATCAACTCATTTATTTGCGTTTCATCGCTGGATGAAGTCTTGTGAACTTGGCTTTTTGTTCTGGCAGCACTCGAGTTGTGCGGTAATGTAATTGGATTTAAGTCCTTGTGTGTCGGGACCCACTGCCTGCTGTGCTGCAGTAATTATTTAATGTGTGACCCAGCTCCGAGCCACGCCGATAAGGATTCTCAGCTTTAATGTTGTGACCAGAACCCCATTACTGTTGCCTGCGTTAAGCAGGGAATAATGATGCATGCTAAGCCCTGGAGAATTGTAAAACTATAACCCCTTCGAGTCCTTGAGGCCTTTCTATGTGGCTTCCAGAAATCACCGCACAGATTCAGGGGCCCCGCATGTGCCACTGTCCTGACGTTAGCAGCTCTGAATATTCTGGGTACATAGCAGATCCGGGGGGGACAATAGTATAGGTGTAGGGAGTGATGTCCCGATATGCAGAGGCCATGTGATAATTGTTTCTAGCTAGCGGTACTGCTTACAGGACTTGGATCCGAAGACGATGGGGTCCTAATAGTGAATGCTTTCCTCTTTTTTGCACTTGTCTGTTAAAGTTCAAATTTGACTTATTTTAAAGGGAATCTGTCAGCGGGTTTTTGCTATATAATCTGAAGACAACATGCTGTAAGGGTTGAAACATAAAATTCAGCAATACCTCTTGTCAAGTTCCATGATATTTACTTGTAATGTTTGTTTTAGCAGCCAAACCTTATCATTGCTGTCATTAGTTGGCTTGTGGCATGTTGCCCATCATCTGACACTGCCCCCTCCTCTAATTGACACCTCATTGCCAATGTACAATGTCTATAGAGAGCCTGGTGTTGACAGGGGCAGGTCTCTGAGCTCTGCTGCATGGCGAAATCTAAAAACTCTGATTGTGTTAGAACAGCTGCAGCCAGTAATCGAAGTGATACAACAACTGATTCAGAGTCTCTTTGCCTACATCATGCTGCTCTCAGGTGAGGTAGCAAAAACCTGTTGACAGATTCCCTTTAAAGGGATTTTCTGGTCTACATTTATTCACACTATATAATTGACTATTGTTGGATTAGTGTGAGTCCCTCCTCAGGGACCCCAATAAGCAGGAGAATAATGGCCATGTTTTCCTTCTTCCTTGGTCTTTCCCTGGCTCCACGTCTCCAGTTACTGCCGTTGCCTATCTTTTTTCAGGGTGCCCACCAACTGCTCTGTTCAAGTCCTTGTAGTCAGAGGACAGCTGGGGGCACAAATCCAGCAGTGGGTCCCAAAATGATTTATTCTACCCAGTAGGTGGGTGATAGTTTTTGTAGAACGGAAGATGTCACTTAACCCTTTAACGACCAAGGACGTACTTTTACGTCCTTGGTTCCCCCCTCTGGTTACCGTGGGCTTTGGCAGCGAGCCTGCTGTATTCCCCACAAATGGCTGCTGATCTGATCAGCAAACATGTCTGGCTGACAAGCGCAGGGGGATCGAAGATCCACCAGCACCTATTAACCCTTTAGATCGCTCTGTCAAACATTCACCGCGCAATGTAAAGGGCCACGGCGGGGATCGCAACGTTTCCCGCCGCCATCGTCAGCCCAGTGGTGCGATCACGGGGCGCTAATGTGTTGTCATGGTAGTTGATGACCACTGACAATGCTATAACTCACTTCCTGTGAATGCTAACACCGCGCTGACACACACAGGAGATGAGCATTTCTGCTCTGAGTGATGCTCTGGACTGTGCAGTGATAAAGTCCCCTAGAGAAACTAGTAAAATAAACAAATTGTAAAAAAAAAACAAAAAAAAAAAAACAACTTTTATTAAAACTATGAAAAAATAAAAAAACAATCTCCCTTTTGCCCCATTGAAAAATCAAAGTTATTTTATAAAAATTAATCTGATCAGTAAAAAGCGTAGCAAGAAAAAAAAAATTCCAAACTTCCAATTCTTTTTGGTCACCGCAACATTTCTTTAAAATGCAATAACAGGCGATCAAAACGTAACATCTACACAAAAATGGTATAATTAAAAACATCAGCTCAACATGCAAAAAATAAGCCATCACTGAGCCCCAGATCCTGAAAAATGAGAACACTACGGGTCTTGGAAAATGGCGACAAAAGCATTTTTTTTTTTTTTTATTTAAACTTCTGAATTTTTTTCACCACTTAGACACCAAATGTATACTTTTATCTATGAACACATACTGACCGGGGGAATCATACAAATGCATCAGTTTTACCATATAGGGAACATGGTGAAGAAAAAATAAACAAAACCATTGTGGAATTTCACTTTTCTCACGGTTTCTCCACATTTGGAATTTTTTTCCTGCTTTCCAGTACAGTACATGATAAAACTCATGGCTTCATTCAAAAGTACCACAAAAATATAAGCCCTCATATGGCAATATTAACGGAAAAATAAAGATATGGCTCTCAGAAGAAGGGGAGGAAAAACGAAAAAGAAAAACAGAAAATCGCTTGGTGCTGAAGGGGTTAATGCCGTGTAGCCGCATTACTGTTGAGGACCTATCGCTGGTAATGTTCCTGTGTTATATATTTATTCGCCTCTGCTTCTTCGCTTTCAGACTGCCAGCTGGAAAAACTTCCCATGAGGCCGCGGGACAGAGCGAGAGTTATCGATGCAGCAAAACACGCTCACAAGTTCTGTAACACCGAGGAGGAGGAGGCGGTGTATCTGCGCAGGTATCTCCCCCGGGGCTCGTCTTCTCATTTGCCTTCATTTGCACTGTTGCAATGTATGTTCTATTGCTGTCCATGTGGATTTTATTGTTTTTACCTATATTTGTCCTTTGTGAATTTTCTTGTGTGTCTGTGAAGACAGCAGCTTAAAGTCATTTATTCACAACGTTCTCTGCAGTTTGCTAATGGATGAGAAGCATGCTCCTTTCATCAGTTCATGATGTGGAGAAAAAGAAAAGTTCTCAAGGTTTTTGGAGCTGTAAAAAATACCAAACTAAGAGATCTCGCCTACCCTGGATCCAGCGGAGACTGCTCCTGGGTCTGCACTGACCTAGGAATAGGAGAAGTCACCGTTCCACCAGCAGCAAGACCACTGCAGCCTCTGATTGGCTGCAGCGGGACATCACCCTCCACAGCGGCCCTGCGGCTGGTGGAACTGTGATTTCTCCTATTCCTGTGTCAGCAAAGACCCAGGAGTGGCCTCTGCTCGATCCAAGTGGGTGCCGGTGGGGGGAGTATCCATTATTTTATTTATTTATTTATATATATTTTTTTACAGCTCCAAGCAGCCAAGAAACTTTACTTTTTTTCCTGGACAAAGCTTTTAAAGGGTACTCCGGGGAGATAGATGAATTTTTTCTTGTCACTCATCATCTATAAAGATGAGATGCACAGTGCAGTTTTATATCCTCACACTACCTGTAATTCAGTGTACCGCTGGAGCTGCTCCTTGGTTCCCCACCTCCCTTCTAGGACAACCCACATCAGGGCGTGTGGCCTGCTTCGTGCTGTTAGTAACATCCAACTCACAGTCTGAGAACAGAGAACTGGCTCAGGTCCTGCCCTAGCTTGCATTATACACCCTGCAGTTGGCCTGTGCCGAAAATGTATGTCACAAGTGATTAAGGGGTTAATGGACTTTTGTAGTAGGAGACATCTTTGACCTACAGTGTTTTTCCAAAAATAAGACACTGTCTTATAATTTTTTTGCCTCCCAAAAAAGCACTAGGGCTTATTGTTGGAGGAGGTCTTATTCTTGGAGAAACACGGTTGGGGGTAAGTTTACCCCCCCCCCAAAAAAAGCAGACCCCCCCCCCACTTCCCAGGACAGTCATACTCGCCAGACCCGGACGTCTGCGTGGTTCCCAGGACCTTCTGTGATCTCCAGTGGTTGCTGCACGCCGTTCTCCCCTGCTGCTGGCTGACATGCTGACTCACACAGCCCGATCGCAGACACGCACAGCAGATCCCACGCGCAGCAGATCCCACGCGCAGCAGATCCCACGCGCAGCAGATCCCACGCGCAGCAGATCCCACGCGCAGCAGATCCCACGCGCAGCAGATCCCACGCGCAGCAGGTCCCACGCGCAGCAGGTCCCACGCGCAGCAGGTCCCACGCGCAGCAGATCCAAAAAACCACCTGATTCAACTCCTCTTATAAAAATATACACTTTATTCAATATTACTAAAATCAGAACACTTGGGATGTTCTCTCTTTCTACTCTAAAAACCACATACAGGACAAGGACAGTTGTGCATGTGCCAGACAGTGTTCGACCCACGCCAGGATTCAGCTCAGGACAATTGGTTTGTGAGGGAGAACAGGGTTCAGAGGTTTCTCAGATAGATATCCAGGTGATACTGAGTCACATATATCCTAGTTATTTACCCCCTGTTCATTCTCCCGGGGTCCTCGACCTCTGTTCCTATAATAAGCTCACCCTCACTCTCTTAGCAGCTTAGGCGGGGGTGACCATCACCAGAGTGATAACATGTAGTGCAGGACAGAACCACAATTAAAGCAACATAAATCATGCGTTAGTTTTCAAGGTTCCTCATGGGACATGGTATCCCTAGTATGAATATAAATCTGTTAGGTAGGAGTCAAGAGGCCCACTTAACTTATGGACCCCCTTAGACTCTCCCGACGCGTTTCTCCCCCCCTAACGCAATATAGGGGATCATCAGGGGACCAATTCTGATTCACTTCATAAATTATCACACACAGGGAACTATTCTTGATTTTTCAGCCAATCAGTAAAAATTAGTCCTTATCTGATGTATGGCTTCGTTAGGGGAAGGCTTGATAGACCTCTCCGTCACTACTGACTAGTCCCTGCGCTAGGATGTCATCAAACCTCTTAACACGTAGCGGTGGTTTTGGGTTTGTCTAGACGGACGAGCTTATGTCCACTCAAAAAAACAGCCTGGACGATGGCTACGATCTGACCACACTACACCTTACCCTGGAGGAATCGGCTGTGAGCTCCCAGCGTCGTAGAGTAGCAGATACTCGGGACTGACAGTCCTTGCTGGTGGAGTTCACTACCCGAGAATACAAATGATCCAATTGCAAAAGGGTCTGTCTGATAAATTCGTAGGACAGGGAGCTATTTCCTCCTCCTCTGCATATGGTTTTCCTTACAGGGACTGATTGTGGCCAGACATTATCCAGGTCAATGAGGGGATGCACAGACACACTAGTAAAACTGCAAATTTGTTCCGTGTATGTTGCTTGACTCCCTTGACAGGACTCTCAGCCTCGACTGCTGGTTTTTTGAGTGGACATAAGCTCGTCCGTCTAGACAAACCCAAAACCACCGCTACGTGTTAAGAGGTTTGATGACATCCTAGCGCAGGGACTAGTCAGTAGTGACGGAGAGGTCTATCAAGCCTTCCCCTAACGAAGCCATACATCAGATAAGGACTAATTTTTACTGATTGGCTGAAAAATCAAGAATAGTTCCCTGTGTGTGATAATTTATGAAGTGAATCAGAATTGGTCCCCTGATGATCCCCTATATTGCGTTAGGGGGGGAGAAACGCGTCGGGAGAGTCTAAGGGGGTCCATAAGTTAAGTGGGCCTCTTGACTCCTACCTAACAGATTTATATTCATACTAGGGATACCATGTCCCATGAGGAACCTTGAAAACTAACGCATGATTTATGTTGCTTTAATTGTGGTTCTGTCCTGCACTACATGTTATCACTCTGGTGATGGTCACCCCCGCCTAAGCTGCTAAGAGAGTGAGGGTGAGCTTATTATAGGAACAGAGGTCGAGGACCCCGGGAGAATGAACAGGGGGTAAATAACTAGGATATATGTGACTCAGTATCACCTGGATATCTATCTGAGAAACCTCTGAACCCTGTTCTCCCTCACAAACCATTTGTCCTGAGCTGAATCCTGGCGTGGGTTGAACACTGGCACATGCACAACTGTCCTTGTCCTGTATGTGGTTTTTAGAGTAGAAAGAGAGAACATCCCAAGTGTTCTGATTTTAGTAATATTGAATAAAGTGTATATTTTTATAAGAGGAGTTGAATCAGGTGGTTTTTTGGATTAATTACTACCTCTTACATTGAAATTGTGGTTATAGTGACACACACAGCAGATCCCAGACACACGCACACAGCAGATCCCAGACACACGCACGCACACAGCAGATCCCAGACACACGCACGCACACAGCAGATCCCAGACACACGCACGCACACAGCAGATCCCAGACACACGCACGCACACAGCAGATCCCAGACACACGCACGCACACAGCAGATCCCAGACACACGCACGCACACAGCAGATCCCAGACACACGCACGCACACAGCAGATCCCAGACACACGCACGCACACAGCAGATCCCAGACACATGCACGCACACAGCAGATCCCAGACACACGCACGCACACAGCAGATCCCAGACACACGCACGCATCACATCCAGCGCTTCCGGCCGCAGGGAATGATGAGAGCAAGTCACGTGTCCGGCCTGTTCTGCAGGTCGTTGCGCTCCATCGCACTGCCTCTCAGGATTCTGCCAGCAAGAAGAGATCGGTGTCGCTGGATGAGGTGTGTGTGTGTGTGTGTGTGTGTGTGTGTGTGTGTGGGTGTGTGTGTGATCACTGCAGGTCCAGCAACTCAGCATCGGGTGAGTGATTGCAGGGTGCCGCTGTCTATATAATGAAGTATCCTGCAGTATCTGTATCTTTTTTTAGCTGCATGGACACTTCATTATTGAACCATGACTAGGGCTTATTTTTGGGGTAGGGCTTATATTTAAGCCGTGCTCCGAAAATGCTGAAAATCCCTGCTAGGGCTTATTTTTGGGGGAGGGCTTATTTTTGGAAAAACACGGTAGTAATGTGCGATCTGTAATGGTCTGATTACTGGGGCATCTATTGGTTTTGAAAACTAGGAGGCTGAGGAGCTGTGAGCTATTCCTTTTAAATTGAGAGCTTTAACCCCTTCACAACCCAGCTAGTTTTCTTTTTTTCCTACCCTTCCAAGATCCATAACTTGAGGAACAAGTTGTATGTTTGCATGAAATCATTAATTCTATCACGCAGTGTACTAAAGCATGTGGAAAAAATTCCAATTGCAGTGAAATTACAAAAAAAAAGAGCAATATCCACAATTGTTTTTTAGATTTTTTATTTATATGTTCACTACAATGTAAAACTGACCTGGCAGTATGGTTCTCCAGGTCGCTACGAGTATGTAGATGCCAAATGTATAGTTTTTCTTTTATATAATTGACAAATAAAAAATTCAAAAGTTTGTTTAAAAAAAAAAAAATCATAATTATTGCTTTTTGTCACAATCTTCCGAGTCCTGTAACATTTCCATTTTTTGGGATCTGGGGCTGTCTTAGCCTCTTAGGGCTTATTTTTTGCACCTTGAGCAGACCATTTTACTGATCTGATTTTTGGGGAGATACAATGTTTTGATCGCCTCTTATTACATTTTATTTTATTTCAATTTTGCGGCTGCGAAAAAGAATGTAATTCTGGCGTTTAATTTTTCTTTCCATTACGCTGTTTACTTATCAGATTATTTATTTTATTTTTTGATACATAGAACATTTCTGAATGCAGCGATACCAAATGTGTATTTTTTTTTTCAATGGGGAAAAAGGGGGATGATTGAACTTTTAAATGTTTTTTATTTCATATTTTTAAAAACGTTTTCACTTTTTTCTTTAATCGTTTTAAGGCTAGGTTCGCACACTGCGTCTTTTTGACGCTGCGTTTTTGTGCGTTTTTGGTCGCTAAAAACGCACAAAAACGCACCTGCGTCGAAAAAACGCATAAAAAAACGCATGCGTTTTTGCCGCGATTTGGTGCGTTTTTGGCTGCGTTTTGCTGCGTTTTTGATCTCTGCGTTTTGCTGCGTTTTTCCAATGCATTGCATGGGGGGAAAACGCAGAAAAACGCAGGAAAGAACTGACATGTCCATTTTTTTTTTTTAACTCAAAAACGCAGGTAAAAAAACCAGATGTGTGCGGACAGCAAAAATGAAAACTCATAGACTTTGCTGGGGAAGCAAAGTCCTGCAGTTTTGAGGCCAAAAACGCACCCGAAAAACGCCGCGAAAAACGCACTGTGCGCACATAGCCTTACAGTACAAATTTTTTACACTTTTTTGTGTTTTCTGTACAGCATACATTTTGACTTCATTTGCACAGCTTATCACGGCCGGTGTTCACAGGAAGTTTGTCATGACAGACAATAGGGGTCATCAGCTGACCCCTGGCTGTCAGGACAACTCATCGGTGCCCCATGATCACGTCACGAGACTGCCAGTGGGAGCTGGGAATGGCGTATTACCCACTGGTGCTTGTTAAATCCGACTGTCAGCACTTAATAGCGGAATTTTACTGGCTAACAGCCACGGGTGGAAGTCTGTTCCACCAGCAGTGGGATATAGGTTTGTCTGTATACTATCTAATTAATTTGTCCATTGCGTGAGACTTCTGTTTCATAAAGGCATAACTAGAAGAAACTATTTTTTAGATGTGGAAGACAGGGAGGGAGCAGCATGGAAACACATGGGAGATCGGCTTTCTTTATGCTGAGTGTTCTTGTGTGAGAGGCAATAACAAGATGGACTCAAGTATTGTGGAGCAGGAGGAATAAGAATTAAGCCTGCTTTACACGTTGCAATGTCGCATACGATATCGTATGCGATTTGCATTGCCCGCATCGTATGTGTGGCACGTTCAATTTGTTGAACGTGCCGCACAAACAATTAACCCCGTCAGACGTACTTGCCCGTCCATACGACCTCGATGTGGGCGGCGAACGTCCACTTCCTGGAGTGGGAGGGACGTTCGGTGTCACATCGACGTCACGCGGCAGCCGGCCAATAGAAGCGGTGGGGCGGAGCTCAGCGGGACGTAAACATCCTGCCCACCTGCTTCCTTCCGCATTGTGGGTCGGGAACCGCAGGACGCAGGTAAGATCTGTTCATCGTTCCCGGGGTGTCACACACTGCGATATGTGCTACCCCGGGTACAATGAACAATCTGACGTGCAATTCTAGAGAAAGGTACGATGTGTATGCGATGAACGTTTTACCGTTCAATCGCAATCACACGTACCTGTCACACACTGCAATGTACCTTACGATGCCGGATGTGCGTCACTTACGACGTGACCCCGCCGACACATTGTAAGATACATTGCAGCGTGTAAAGCGGGCTTAAGTTCCTACCCTTACAGGAATATCTCCTTAGAGGAGAGAATCTCACCAGATTTTAAGCTAACTCATAAAATGAAAAGGAAAGCCTGCGTCTGTTATTGTGAAGAACACTATAGCTTTTGCATTTTAGAAAAGTCTTATAATTTTATGTACTGTTATTTTTTGTGTTGTGTTTGTGTTGTGTTTTGTGTTATTGTTTGTGTCAGAACAGATAGGTCCTGTTTAAGTCCAAAACAGGGAAGTTGCAAACCCCCCTCCCCATAGTTAGTAAGAATTGGGGTAAGGTCACACGGCGAGTAAAACGGAGCATGTGAAATGTGATAAAAAATTGTATTCCACTCTGACCAATGTTACTCTATGGGGCAGCTCCAGTAAGCGATTTTTTTTTTTTTTCTTCAGCCCTAAGCGGACCGAGAAAACAATTGCAGCATGTTGCAGGTGGAATCCAATTAGTTTTCACTTGCACCCATTCAAGTCTATGGGTGCGAGAGAAACATTGCACTGCACTCGCATTACACCGAAGTGCAGTGAGATAATCACATCAGCTGATAATGGAGGAGATAGGAAGATTAATCCCTGCCTCTCCTCCGCAGCTGTGCTCCGATTGCAGAATCGCATTACATTATAATGACACTCAGCTTACACTAGCAGCAGAGCCGGAGACGGGGGTCATTAGTTTAAGGCATCCGATACTCTCGCAATTCTATGCTAAATGCCTATGTGTTCTTAGCCTAAAAGCCACTTTACGCGCTGCGATCTCGCTAGCGTGCATACCCTCACCTGTCGGTTGTGCGTCACGGGCAAATCGTTGCCCATGGCGCACAACATTGCCCGGACCGTCACGAACATCCCGCCCACCTCCTTCCTTACTCATTGCGGACGGCCGCAGGTAAGCTGAGGTTCCTCGTTCCTGCGGTGTCACACATAGCGATGTGTGCTGCCGCAGGAACTACGAACAACCTGCGTCCTGCAACAGCAACAATATTTGGGAAATGGACAGCGTGTCAATGATAAGGTGAGTATTTTTGATCATTAGCGGTCGCTCGTACGTGTCACACGCAACAACGTCGCTAACGAGAACAAATGTACGTCACGAATTCCGTGACCCCAACGACATCTCATTAGCGATGTCGTTGCGTGTAAAGCGGCCTTTAAGGTCCCATCAATAGTTGATGTCCGGCCTTTCTATTTTTCTCTGCTCATAGGAACTGTGTCCCTGTTTGCTCTTCCCAATTTTCATCAAATTTCTAAGATGTTTGAACGACTTTGATTGTTTATACCCTTCGTAATATAAATGTGTTCTTACACTGCCGTTCCTGTTTGGCTCTACCTGATATGTTTGTGCTCTTCCCTGGTATAGAGCTGTTTTTTCCTTCTTTTTTCGATCCCTGTGCTTGGGCGGCCGTCTCTGGCAGACTGTAGTGTCACTGTATTCTAGACGGGATATGTGTGAATGAGCAGCGTGCTAATTCTTATTAGTCGCAGTAGGAGGTCAATTGAGCCGCTCCTCTTCCGCAGTGTGCGTCTTCCCGTCATTTATTTTTCAGCTAACTGACCTTGATTACTGAATACAATTTTTTTTTATGCTTCAAATAACCAAAAATTAGTAAGAATCTACAAGAAAAAAAACCCATTCTGCTATACTGGTACAGTTGGTACTGCAAAAATAGGCTTTACTACGAGAGATTCTTAACTTTTCTTGGGCTTCTCTCCAGTTGTGAGAACCGGCTTCATGATACACCCTATGTTATGTTATGAATAATGTCTGTGAAGTTAGATTAGCACAGTTTTTATTAGTGTTTACAGCATCTTTTTTTAGCTTGTTAGCCCTTTGTAATGTATATGCATAATGAGGACAGTATGTGCAGCCACCTCTTTACAATAAGGCTATGTTCACACTAGAAAAATTATTTTTCTTAAGAAATTTCTTAAGAAACGCACCTGCGTTTTTGCCACGTTTTCGGTGCGTTTTTGGTGCGTTTTTACCGCTGGTTGCTCCCTGCGTTATTGTGCCAATTATATATGGCAAATAACGCAGTTAGCTGCAGAAAAGAAGTGACATGCTCATTCTTTTTCTTAAGAAAATCTACTGAAAGAATTTTCTTAAGAAAAAAACGCAGTGTGCGCACAGCTAATTTTTTTTGCCATAGGTTTTGCTGGGGAATGTCTGCAGAACGGTTACAAGAATTTCTCAATAAATTTCTGGAGCAAAAACGGACCAAAAACGCAGGTAAAAAACGCAGTGTGTGAACATAGCCTAAAACTGCTTTCAGTGCTATAGTGTAACAATCAATTTTATTTCATAAAGCAATAGCACACATGCAAATAAGCCACTTTGTAATATATTTTATTAGACAAATCTGCTTCTTTTTCCCCCGGGACTGATCTTTCACTTTTAATTCAGGGGTAAAATCTGTATTCAGTGTGGACAGACTTTCCCATTACTGAACTAGAAGATCGCAGTTGGTCCTTTATAAGATTCTATGGAAAAAGGGAAGGGAGAAAGAGAGCTAGAGGCAGACAGTCTACAAATTCTTCTGAAATGACTTTAACCCCTTCCTGGCAATGTGTTAGTTTTTTCCTCCCCTTCTTCCTAGAGTAATAACTTGTTTTTATTTTTTTGTCAATATAGGCATATGAAATCTTGGGTTTTTTTCGGGATGAGTTGTTCTTTTCAATTACACCATTCACTTTGCCCCAAATTGTACTGGAAAAGAAATACAAGTGCAGTGAAATTTCAAAAGAAAAGCACAATTATTTTTTTATTTATCATGTTCACTATATGGTTAAAACTGACCTGGCAGTATAAGGCTAGTTTCACACTTGCGTTGAACGGCATCCGTTGCATTGTGTTGTATGATGGATGCAACGGATGTGTTGCATATAGTGGCACAACGGATGCAACGGATGCTGCAAAACAACGCAATTCGTTTTGGTTTTTTTTTGTTTTTTTTTTACAGTTTTACCGTCGGCAGACTATTGTGAATGATCAGCTGATTGCTAACAGTAGCCGGCCGCAGGGTGATCAGCCGATCACTCACAGTAGCCGGCCGCCGGGTGATCAGCTGATCGTTCGGTCGCCGACAATGTGTGCGGGGGGGGCGGAGTGCGGTGGGTGGAGCCGAGCAGGGCCATGGCTGAGGACGTCAGTGCCGCGGGGACTGCATCGCTGGGGGACGTGTGAGTGTGTGCGTGCGATTGTGTGTATACATACGGAGTGCGGGGAGGGGGCGGAGCCGAGCAGGGAAGTGTCGGGCTCCCGGCACACGTAACAAAGGTTCCTTGGTTACCCGATGTGTACCCTGGTTACGGGTGCAGGGAGCCAGAGAGAGCATGCGCAGGGAAATCCAAAGGATTCCGCTGCTCAAAAAAACGTTACATGCTGCGTTCCTTCCGCCCGACGCAGCGTCAAAATAACGACGCTGCGTCGTCCGGCGGATGCAACGCTGACACTTGCGTTACAGTGCGTCATCCATACAAGTCTATGGAGAATAGCGCAGTGCGTTAACTGACTGCGCTATTCTCCATAGTGACGGACTCCGCTGAACGCAAGTGTGAGACTAGCCTAATTCCCCAGGTCCGTATGAGTTCGGAAATACCAAACATGTATAGTTGCGGTGAAAACATATATTTATTTATTTTTTTTTAAACAAAGAATTGAGCTAATCGTGCAATTTTCCGAGACCCGTGGCGTTCTTATTTTTCGGATTCTGGGGCTGTGTGAGGGCTTATTTTTTGCACTATAAATACATAAAAAGACTGATCTGTACATCCAACAGGTGTGAACAGGTGCTAGCTGAGAACACATAACTACAAAACATATACAGCTGCACACTAAAAGGCTAACAATGAATAAGGGAACTCTGGTATTGCATTACTGCAATAGCAGGAGTCTAGCTGCCCACACATTTAGGTTTTTAACTCAGATAGTGGCATTTCAAGTTAGGTTCCCAGTATACAGAGATTACCTTTCCATGGTGACTGGGCTCATATGCATTGGCCAATACATAAGCTAAATATCCATTTTTTTTTTTCCAAATATTCCTATAGCACTAATGCAATACCAGAGTTCCCTTATTAATTGTTAGCATTTTACAGTGCAGCTGTATGTGTTTTGTAGTTATGTGTTTTCATTTAGCACCTTTTCACACCTGTTAGATGTGCGGGTCAGTCTTTTTATATACCGTATTTTTCGTTTTATAAGACTCACCCCAAATTTGGAATAAAAGTAGGAAAAATATTTTTTAATGTTAAAATAAGGGTCCGTTTTATAATCCTAGTGAGTCTTAATCCTAATGCTCATCAGGGGTGAGCGGCAGTGGTGGAGCAGCTCAGGAAGGTCACAGGAGGCCGGGTAGGCAATGCTGCAGGCTCAGAGGAGGGGGTGTTGCGGCGGACGCAATTGAATTTTCCAGGTATGGCTTACCATGGCAATAGTTGGCTAGCAGGGTCATAGGAGGCAGGTCACAGGACGCACTCAGGGGGATTGCGGTGGGCGCCATTGATCTGCGGGCAAGAGCGGTCTGTGGAGGTTTCACAGCCGGGGTGTCTCGGCGGCAGGCGGGCTGCAAGGATGTCTCAGCGGCAAGTGCATTGAGCTGACTGCCAGCTACATTGAATCGCCCGCAATTGACGAGAAGGACTTCAAGAAAATGGCCGTGGAGGCGGCGCTTGTGCAGATAGGACTCCGCGGCCATTTTCTTGAAGTCCATTGTGTCAATCTGTGCATGCGCTGCCTCTGCGGCCATTTTCTTGAAATTCATCGCGTCAATCACTGCCGATTTTTAATTGAGCTGATTGTCAGCTCAATGCACCTGCCACCAAGACACTCTCGCAGCACGAGCTCGAGAGCAAGTGAAAAATTTTGCTGAAATCTGGTCAATCTGCTTGCTATAGGAGACGGAGTGAAATCTTTTTCCTTGCGGCAACGCTTTGCCTGCTCCATGTCATCCAAATACTTGTCAAAGTTAATCTCCTCATCTGATGAGGATGAAGATATGGCAGCAGTAGCACTGTCAGGACCCAAGTCCTCTCTCGCCTGGCAGTCCTGTAGCCGCTCATCCAGGCTTCTTTTCCTTTTAGTTTGCTGTTGATCATCAAGCAGTAACGATGACATGGGTCCACATAAACAGCTGCCAGAAGAATTTAATTTTCCAATAGCTGTGTCTCTCTCTGTTTCATTGAAGCAGAAATGCCATCTGCGATTAAACCTGCTCTTTTGAACAGGCAAAATAGCAAGTTCTTCCACTCCCTTATGAAAATGACACGAGTTAAATCCTCAGCTTGTAATTTTTTAGTCTCTGTAAATGGGTGATTAAGCAATTCCTTCAATTCAGCCACCTGTGTCCATTGACCTTCATTTAGGGTTACCTGAGGGTTCACCATATCTATAAGAAACGATTTTAGTTCAAGCAATCGCTCAATCATTAAATAAGTGCTGCCCCACCGAGTGGCTTGATCGACAATTGCCCCTTTCCCAGCATGTCTCTTCAAGATGGAATCAATTTTAGGGGTTCTGGCGGCAATAACCAATTTCCTCACTTTTCCAATCAGATTTCCAGCATGTCCCTCTTGCAGACTATCTTTTATTGCCAGCTGCAGCATGTGCACAACACAGCGCATGTGATGAATATGAAAGTGTTTTGAAGCAGCTTTAACAAGATCATCTAATCCTAAAGTATCATTTTGCTTTTCTTCTGTTGTAATATCAGTTTCTTCCTCAGTTACATGAAGAGCTCTGTGGCCTTTCATCAACATATGGAATCCTAAATTTTCTTCTAGCTGTGGTTCATTTACTCCCATTCATCAGTTTAATTGTTCTTATGTTTGAAGCATTGTCCATTACAATCAGGGCTGTGGAGTCGGATTCGGAGTCTGTGTTCATTTTGGTGGAGTCGGTATAAAATGGTATTGCTAGAACTAAAACCGTTTTGTTATAGATATGGCGAACCCTCAGGTAACCCTAAATGAAGGTTAATGGACACAGGTAGCTGAATTGAAGGAAATCGCAGATGGCATTTCTGCTTCAATGAAACTGAGAGAGACACAGTTATTGGAAAATAAAATTCTTCGGGCAGCTGTTTAGGTGGACCCAAGTCATCGTATACTGCTTGATGATCAACAGCTTAATAAAGGAAAAGAAGCTCTGACTGAGGTAGTTGTTAAAATGAGTGGCCTACAGGACTGCCAGGCAGAAGAGGACTTGGGTCCTGACAGTGCTACTGCTGCCATATCTTCATCCTCATCAGATGAGGAGTTTAACTTTGACAAGTATTTGGATGACATTGAGCAGGCAAAGCGTTGCCGCAAGGAAAAAGATTTCACTCCGTCTCCTATAGCAGCAGATTGACCAGATTTCAGCAGAATTTTTCACTTGCTCTTAAAGAAATAGAAAAATTCAACCGTTCATCAAAACTGACTGTGCATGGGGAAATTCCTTTATACCTGGAAATTGTTAGGGATGTTGCCCATGTGGTTATGGCTTTGTCTCCAACCCAAGTTAGTGTAGAGAAGTTGTTCTCCAGCCTTAAAATTATTAGGTCAGATTTGAGGTCATCTATGAAGGAGGATCTGATGGAAGCAATTCTATTTCTTACAACAAATTCATACACTGCACAAATGTTATTTAGTATGTTTTTGTTGAAAACTGTTTTTTTTTGCCACTTAAATAGTTTATTACACAAAATATATATATATATAATGTGTGTGTGTTATATATATATATAATGTACAATTTTCAGAGTCATGAACATAAAGAAACCTCTTTGAATGAGGTGTGTCCAAACTTTTGGTATAGAGATATATATATATATATATATAGATAGATATAGATAGATAGATAGATAGATAGATAGATATAGATAGATATAGATAGATAATGTATAGATGTGTGTGTGGAGGTGTGTGTATATATATATATATATATATATATATATTAGACCAAAAGTTTGGACACACCTTCTCATTCAAAGAGGTTTCTTTATTTTCATGACTCTGAAAATTGTACATTCACATTAAAGGCACCAAAACTATGAATTATATGAATTAACACATCTGGAATGAAATACTTAACAAAAAAGTGGAACAGCTGAAAATATGTCTTATATGCTAGGTTCTTCAAAGTAGGCACCTTTTGCTTTGATTAATGCATTGCACACTCTTGGCATTCTCTTGATGAGCTTCAAGAGGTAGTCACCAGAAATGGTTTTCTCTTCACAGGTGTGCCCTGTCAGGTTTAATAAGTGGGATTTCTTGCATTACAAATGAGGTTGGGACCATCAGTTGTGTTGTGCAGAAGTCTGGTGGATACACGGCTGATAGTCCTACTGAATAGACTGTTGGCTACAAATTCTAAGTAAAGAAAAACGAGTGGCCATCATTACTTTAAGAAATGAAGGTCAGTCAGTCCGAAAAATTGGGAAAACTTTGTTTTTGCCACTGCACTTGGGGACACTATCAATCAAACGCTACAAAGGAACTGGCTCACATGAGGTCCGCCCCAGGAAAGAAAGACCAAGAATCACTTCTGCTGCGGAGGATAAGTTTATTCGAGTCACCAGCCACAGAAATCATAGGTTAACAGCATCTCAGATTAGAGACCAGGTCAATGGCACACAGAGTTCTAGTAGCAGACACATCTCTAGAACAACTGTTAAGAGGAGACTTTGTGCAGCAGGACTTCATGGTAAAATAGCTGCTAGGAAACCACTGCTAAGGACAGGCAACAAGCAGAAGAGACTTGCTTGGGCTAAAGAACACAAGGAATGGACATTAGACCAGTGGAAATCTGTGCTTTGGTCAGATTTGTCCAAATTTGAGATCTTTGGATCCAACCACGTGTCTTTGTGCGGCGCAGAAAAGGTGAACGGATGGACTCTACATGCCTGGTTCCCATCGTGAAGTATAGAGGTGTGATGATGTGGGGGTGCTTTGCTAGTGACACTGTTGGGGATTTATTCAAAATTGAAGGCATACTGAACCAGCATGGCTACCACAGCATCTTGCAGCGGCATGCTATTCCATCTGGTTTGCGTTTAGTTGGACTATCTTTTTCTTTTTTTTTTTTCTTCCCAACAGGACAATGACCCCAAACACACCTCCAGGCTGTGTAAGTGCTATTTGACTAAGAAGGAGAGTGATGAGGTGCTACACAGATGACCTCCACAGTCACCAGACCTGAACCCAGTCGAGATGGTTTGGGGTGAGCTGTACCGCAGATTGAATAAGCCAGTTTCTTTTGTAGCGTTTGATGGTTTTTGCCACTGCACTTGGGGACACTATCAAAGTTTTCCCAATTTTTCGGACTGACTGACCTTCATTTCTTAAAGTAATGATGGCCCTTATTTTCTTTACTTAGCTGCTTTTTTCTTGCCATATTACAAATTCTATCAGTCTATTCAGTAGGACTATCAGCTGTGTATCCACCAGACTTGTAACTGATGGTCCCAACCCCATTTATAAGTCAAGAAATCCCACTTATTAAACCTGACAGGGCACACCTGTGAAGTGAAAACCATTTCCGGTGACTACCTCTTGAAGCTAATCAAGAGAATGCCAAGAAAGTGCAAAGCAGTAATCAAAGCAAAAGGTGGCTACATTGAAGAACCTAGAATATAAGACATATTTTCAGTTGTTTCACACTTTTTTGTTAAGTATTTCATTCCACATGAGTTAATTCACAGTTTCGATGCCTTCAATGTGAATCTACAATGTTCATGAAAATAGTCATGAAAATAAAGAAAACTCTTTGAATGAGAAGCTGTGTCCGAACGTTTGGTGTGTGTGTGTGTGTGTGTGTGTGTGTGTGTGTGTATATATGTGTGTGTATATATATATATATATATATATATATATATATATATATATTATATACACGCACGTATGAATAATATATACCGTGTGTGTGTGTATATATATATATATAATATATAATGATGTCTGCCTAATATATATATATATATATATATATATATATATATATATATATATATATAATTAGTGTGTGTGTATGTAGATATATATAAGGCTAGCATAGCAATGTAAAGTGTTACGCATATTTGATATAAGTTATTAGTCGAAGCTGATATTAAGGCTGTGTGCACACGTTGCGTTTTTTACCGCGGAAACGCTGCGTTTAGAACCGCAGCGTTTCAGTGGCAAATTGCATGCTTTCAGCTTTCCCAGCAAAGTGTATGAGAAAGCCGAAAAATCAGTGCACATGCTGCGTTTCTAAACGCAGCGTTTTGGATGCCAAAAATCGGTGCGGAAAGAAAAGCAGCATGTCACTTCTTTTGTGCGGTGTAGCTGCGTTCTCTCCCCCATTGAATCAATGATGTGGGGTCAGAACGCAGCTACACCGCAGTGAGCTGCTATTTTGTTGCGGTCCGCGGCCTTTGTCGGCATGCCAAAACGCAGGCATTTACCTGGAAGTGAGGTCAAGAGGTTTCCTGTTGACCTCACTTCTTGGCAAAGTCCAGGAAAGCCCCCCGGTGTCTCCAAAGTGCCCGCCCCGACCCCCCTCCCGAAAATCCAACATGGCCGCGCGCACAGTAGCGCACCGGCCGCCCTGCTCCTATGATTTCTGTCGCATGTGCAATAACACATGCGACAGAAAAATGCCCCCCAGGCCCTGCCCGGTCACCCCCTATTCCCCCGGTATTCCCCCTTACCTGTCCGGTCACAGCGCTGATCCCCCGCGGCCCCCTCCTCCTTCACAGTGCACGCCGGCCGGTCACATGTGCAGAGCAGCTGACAGCCAGCACTGTGTTCAGAGAGCTGTGCTGGCTGCTCGCACTGTGCAGCTGTGACCCGGGGAGAGTGGGTGCAGATTTTTGGCACCCACTCTCCTCAAATGAAGGGTCTGCCCTCCTAGAAAATGGGGGATACGTTCCCTGAGCGTGCCCCCATATTCTAGAAGGTCCAGAGGCGACGTGGGACGTCCATATGGATTTCTGCGGACCCATTTTTTTCAAATTTTTTTATTAAATTGGAGAACAAGGGAATGATTTGGGGAGTGTTTTTTCTAATAAAAAATGTTGTCATTTTTTTTTTTTGCTTTTGTTTACTGTCAATTAGTTATGTCGGGTATCTGATAGACGCCGTTACATCACTAATTGCTGGGCTTGATGCCAGGTGACATTACACATCTGGTATCAACCCCATTTATTACCCCGTTTGCCAACGCACCAGGGCGCGGGATGAGTTGGGGCGAAGCGCCAGGATTGGCGCATCTAATGGATGCGCCACTTCTGGGGCGGCTGCGGCCTGCTATTTTTAGGCTTTGAAGAGTCCAATAACCATGGCTCTTCCCACCCTGAGAATACTAGACCCCAGCTGTCAGCTTCACCTTGGCTGGTGATCTAATTTGGGGGGACCCCACGTTATTTTTTTTTTTTAATTCTTTATTTATAAATAAAAAAAAAGCCTGGGGAGCCCTCCAAATTGATCACCAGCCAAGATGAAGCTGCCAGCTGTGGTTTGCAGGCTACAGCTGTCTGCTTTACCCTGACTGGCTATCAAAAATAGGGGGGACCCCACGCCATTTTTTTTCATTTTTTTTTTTTTTTTTTATTGGATAAATACTAAGCTAGGCACCCTTTAGTGCCACATGAAAGGTACTAAAGGTGCCAGCTTAGAATATGCAGGCGGGGGTGGGACGTTCTATATATTTGACATCCCTTCATCCATTGACGCTTTTTAGGCTGTGTGCCCACAATCAGGGTTTTCAGCGTTATGGGCGCTGAGTGTTTTCCCTGCGTCCATAACGCTGCGTTGTGCAGTAGAAGCACAGTGGAAGGGTTTTTGGAGATCCCATGCCCACTGTGCTTCTTTTCTCCGCAGCATAAACTGACCGGTGGCGCAGCTTCCCGAGCCTCAGCATGTCAATTTATGCTGCGGAGACGAGAGTGTTCTCTGCAGGTAGCATAGAGCTAAAGTCCACAGCATCCTGAACCCAAATCGTGGGCATGGGCAGCTGCAGGAAGGCTGGCACTGTGTACTAGACGCCGTGTCGCTGGATCATGGCCACATAGCCTTAGGCCTCTTTCACGTTTGTGCTTTTTTTTAAACGTACCAGGATCACTGACATACGCAGACCCATTGTAATGAATGGGTCTGCTCACACGTCAGTGATTTTTCACTGCACGTGTCTCCGTGCGGCGTACCCGCGTGTGCGTGATTGCCGCACGGAGACATGTCCATTTTTTTCTGGCATCACTGACGTCCCACGGACCACGCAGTGGTGTGATCCGTGAAACACGTGCCAGAAAAAAACGTGCTTTTAAAATAAAAATCATTTTAACTCACCCGGCGTCCAGCGATGTCCTCTGCAGCCCGTGCAGCTTGCTGCTTCTGAGCCGGCTCATTATTGTCGCGCATATTCATGATGCACGACACAGCCGACCCGGAAGCAGCTGCTGCGGGGGTCAGCGCCGGCCGGATGCTGCACCGCGGGAGCGATCAGCACCATGGAGAGCGGGAGCGGGCACAGGTGAGTTAATCTCTAAGTGCAATCACGGGCCACGGAGAACGGAGCCCGGATTGCACTTAGACAACCCATGTGTGCCGTGATTCACGGCACACGGAGGGACATGTGCGTGTTTTACACGCTAGTGAAAAACGTCAGTGTTTTTCACTGACGTGTGAAACGGGCCTAAAAGTGAGAATATTGTTGCTACAGCAACATTTTGGGTGAAGTAGCTGTGGATTCAAAATGCTTAATATACTCCTGAATAAAATCCTTGAGGGGTGCAGATTCCAAAATGGGGTCACTTGTGGGGGTTTTCTGACGTATAGGTACCTAAGGGGCTTGGTGCGCGAAGTTTATTTCAACTTTTCCAAAATTCAAATGGTGCTCCTTCCATTCCAAGCCCTCCCATTTATCCAAACAGAATGTGGAGAAGGAAATGACATCACAGGTTTTTTTTTCCCAAAGGTCTGTGTTCAACCAACTTTATTAACATTGACAAGTCTTAAAAAACGCATGAAAAACGCATGCGTTTTCGATGCCTTTTTCTCAAAAAGCATTGTTTACAATTCTCCCCTCTGCCAGAGGGTGCGTTTTTTCCGCGCTGAAAAAAAAGCAACGTGTGCACATAGCCTAACAATATACGGAACTCCCCTGCAACAGTTCCGCTTTAATATATCGGTCTTGACAGACAGAGTAATTATCGAAATATGAATTATTAATAGTGGAGGCAGACATTAATCATTAATATTCATAGCTAGCCCTGTAACCGATATTAATAAACTTGTATTTTTTAGCTTCCAAATATTATGGACCTGACTCATCACTGCGATTTTTGCAATTTTTTTTACATGAATATCTCCATTAATTTGTTGTTGTTTTTTTTTTTTTCTTTTCATTTCATCACATTCATCAAACAATTTGCAACTATATGAAAGTCGTCTTTGTGTGCTTTGCTGACTAAAACGTCAGTGGTTTTTCCAGATTCTTTAGACTGATCCATCCATTGCAGCTTTATTAAAAAAGCCTCAGAATTTGGCAGAAATGTCCTCGCGTTTTCCTCCCTCACTGATTTTATTTACAGCAGTTTTTTTGCTCCAATTGAAAAAAAACGGTTAAAGCCAGAAAAAAAATAGCATTGGATGTGTCTTCTTTTGGATCTTGTTTCCATAGTAGAATGATCTGCTTTAATAAGGGGCTCTGTGTTGTCCAAGGACAACTGAGTTTTTCCATCCATTAAACAATTTGTTCCATTAGAAAAAGGAGAATAGTAGAAACCAGAGAGGATACTTTTTCCCCCCTTTATCTGTAAAAAAAGAAAATATTTCCATTTCAACGAGGACCACACTAGTATCTGGGACATTGCCCCAAAAATTGAGGTTTTGTTTGCCAAAATATCCCGTAGAACTAGTCTGCCTTTTGAGGACATGAGGTCCCTTAAGGATCATATCGATAGAGTGAAGTTTCCTTAAAAAAGCTTTGGATTCTGCTACGCTGCCTTCAAGCTTCATGTATCATCTACTTGCGTAGATCCCAGTGTGGCTCAATCAATTAGAAATACTTACTCAGAGAAAGCTTCTAGAGCTAATTTACTTCTATGCCATTGCTTTGCGGAGCAGCAGGTTTCCTTGTGGATGCGTCTATGGATGCATTAGTGCAGCTGATGTAGCTGAGGATCCTATCAAACTCCGCTAGATGGGCTATATGGCGGAACAGTTGGTCAGGGGGGGAACGTTCAAAAGGTCACTTGTGCAACTGTAATAGAGGCTTCCTGTTCAGGGCAGTCTTGGGTGAAATTTTACGCTGGTGTTAAAAAGAGGTATTCCTCTAAAGTTTCCACCCAAAATAAGATTTATTTTTATTATCAAACTTCTCTTTCGCAGCAAATAAGGTGAAACGGAGGGCTGCAGATGGAGTTAACAATGGGAGGAATATGGACTTCATTCAGGAGTAAAGCTCGATTCCCGTTCTCTTGCTTCTACTAGCTTTGTGGTTCTCGTCTTATCTAGGTCAGCATGCCATAGAAAAGGAAATGTTCTCCCTTTTTAGAAAAAGGGTTTTACTGCCTGTGACGTGTCCTTCTCCAATATCACACAATCAACAGAGTGAGAGATGAGTGAACAATCCAAAGCATATTTATTCCATGCAGTACAGAATGAGCATCATATAATCCACCACACGGAGGATAAAAATAGTCCAGAAATGGCATAAATGTCCCGGAGTTAAGTCACAATCCTCCAGCAGTCTTTCTCCAGGGAAATCTGGGTTTCTCACAGTCTCTCTGTGGTGCTGGCCACAGCCTCAGCATCTCCCTCAGATGTTCAATCTTGCTTCTTCTCTCTTGTAAGGGTATGTTCACACAGGGCTTTTTTGGTAAGTTTTTGCTGCGTTGTTTAGCTGCAGATTTGCCTTGGTTTTATGCAAATCCATGCTAATTAAAAGCTGCTTCTTACAGTCCCAACAAAGTCTGAGACTTCTGAAATCTCATGCGCACACACAAAGTAAAGATAACAAAAATGCAATATATCCAGCTCACCAGTCTCTGTGTCTAGATTCCACCTGGGTCGGTGCACGGTATCCGTGGTTGGCGTCCACACCTGTCACAATCATTGGAAAGGAGGAGGGGAGGGAAAACATATCCAGCACCATGTCTTTAAAAAAGCTTCAAATTTATTAATTCCAAGTAAATTTTTTTTTTTAAATGGACTAAAACAATCTCTCCATATGCCTTATAGCGCCTTACATGTTTCAGAAAAGAACTCCTTAATCATAGGCAAACTATTGCCTAGTATTGCATAGTATTTGCTTGTGATTAAGGAGTTCTTCTCTGAAACATGTAAGGCGCTATAAGGCATATGGAGAGATTGTTTTAGCCCATATATGAACATTTTTTTTTACTTGGAATTAATAAATGTGAATTTTTTTTTTTAAAGACATGGTGCTGGATAGGTTTCCCTCCCCTCCTCCTTTCCAATGATTGTGACACACACACAAACACATCAGGTTTTTTTTCCTGACTGTTTTGTCAAATACCTGCATTGTTGGTCAGGTTTTTAAAGAATGAGCATGTAAATTCTTTGCTGCAGATTTGCTGTGGTTTTTCATTGATACAACCCATTTTGGAGAAAAAAAGCAGCAAATCCGCACCAAATCTGCACCAAAAATGCCACTAAAAAACGCATGAAAAATGCACCAAAAATGCAGATGACTCAAAGGAGATTTCCTGCCACAAGATCAGGTTTTGGTCAGGAAAAATCTTACCAAAAAAGCTCTGTGTGAACATAGCCTAAGTTTCACCCAGAATCACTAATCCCCCAGATAAACAGAGAGTTTAGGTGGATCCCAGGCCCCCTCCCCCAGCACTAGGGACAGAAGCCCTTCAAGGGGATATAACCTGACTTAACAGGACAAACAATATATCGAATAGACAGACCACCACGCCCAAAACGTGAACCCACACAAAATGGTACATATCCCACAATATCACACTATCACACTGCCAACTCCCCCAGATGAAGAAAGAGGTTTTATTTCACTATTTCTACAAAAAAAAACAATAGCTCCTGCAGCACAGTCATCAGTTTAAAACCTTTAAACAAATTCTTAACATTTCAAAATGGAGATTTCCCTAAACATCCAAAATTTCCCAAATTTGCGGTATGTGTAATACAGGTTTTTTGTGAGGTTCAGACCTCTGTTCTTATTGTGTCAGCAGAGTATTTGTGACTTTTGTGCGACACTGCCCTGTAACCCTATAGGGTCTGTCAGTACATAGCTGAATTGCTGCAGATCTTCAATAATCTCACTCACCACTGAATGTGGAATATTTTGGAGGGCGTAAATTTCTTGATGGGACATGTTGGAGTGTGGTACGGTAACAGGATGCCATCACTGCAATATGGTGAGCTCTTTAGAAGGACCAATTTTTTCACAAATGTTAGTAATTTGAGACTGTAAGGTGAGAGGCTGGATTTTATACACCAGTGTGAATGGGAATGGATGACACACTAGAATTCTGTGATATAACGTATGTTTAAATGCTGCTAAGAACCCTTTCCATCCAGAGAATGAAAATAAACCCTTGTCTGCCTTTGAGAAAGCTACCAAGAGGTAGCGCTACGCGTGGGGTCACCCATATTTGGTCCATTACCCCCTCGTGCCCTGCCCTGGACGATTTTTTAACATTTTTTTACCTTGCTGTGCCTTGCTGAGGTTTGGTATGTTTACTTGTGGGATTTTCCTCAGTTGCTCCCTGGACTTCCTTTTTCTATTGTAGCCCGGTTGCTTGACTGCTTGAAACATGCTGGAATGCCTGCTGGGTTTTCTGTTTTGGTTTTTGTGAATTTTACAACCCAATCTCATACATATATCTTGGCTGTTCACTTTGCCATGGGTCAGCCAGTTAATTTTATATGAATACCTGTGGGATCCCCGGCGCAGGCCTCAAACTTAATTTGTGGAATTTCCTCTTTGTGGCATACATATAGGGTTATTACAGGGCCTGTGAATATTGACCATAGTTCATTGGTTTTGGACTAAAAATATTTTTCAATGTGGGTATCACTCAAGTGCATCAGTGCTTTTAATTGATTTTAGATGTTTGTATTTGTCTTTGTGTATTTGGTTGTATATCTGTATTTTTTGCACCATATGTCATGTGTTTCCATGTGTGTTCTATTTATAATAAAATATTGATTTTTTTTTTGATACTTCATATGTGGGGATCCCATCTATTAGGTACGTCTTTTCTGTTTTCTGCTGCTTTCCTCTAGCCTGTCTGTGAGAGCCAGTCTGAGTCTGTGGATCCAGGCAGGTGTTACAGCTACTAATGGTAATATTTGATACTGTGGTCCCAGATCTCTTCATGCCATTGACCAGGTCCTCCCGTGTAGTTCTGGTTTGATTACTGTCCTTTCTCCGAATCATCCTTACCCCTTGAGGCAAGATTGTGCATGAGCCCCAAACCGATCAAGACTGACAGTCATTTTGTGTTTCTTCCATTTTCTAAAAATTGTGCCGTCAGTTGTTGTCTTCTCACCAAGCTGCTTGCCTATTGCTCAGTAGCCCATCACAGCCTTGTGCAGGTCTACAATTTTGTCCTTGGTGTCCTTAGGCAACTCTTTAGTTTTGGCCATGGTGGAGAGGTGATTGAGTGTGTGTGGACAGGTGTCTTTTATAGAGGTTACAAGTCTAAATGGGTGCAATTAATACAGGTAATGAGTGCAGAGGAGAAGGTTTTTTTAAAGAAAAACTAACAGGTCTGTGAGGGCCAGAATTCTTGCTGGCTGGAAGGTGCTCAAATACTTATTTTATGCAATAAAATGCAAATTAATTACCGTATTTTTCGCTTTATAAGATGCACTTTTGTCCCCCACATTTTGCGGGAAAGTAGGGGGTGCGTCTTATAATCCGAATATACGGGAGGTGGGGGTGTATATATTTACAGAGTCCAGTGGAGGTGCGGGCAGCTCTGGAGCAGTGCTGAACACTGGTGGGGGCAGGTGAAGCTGCGGGCGGCAGCGTTTGATCTCCTGCTCCCGCTCATATAATATGTACAGCCGCTGTCCATCAGCGTGGTGCTGAAACTGCATCGCGCTGAGGGGCTGGGGCAGCGAGGCATATTATATCTGCCTGTGCTTACCTTTGATCGCACATGCACCCCTGTGTTAGCTATGGCCCCCATGCTGCTGCCCATAGTAAAATAATAAACTCTTTACTCCCCTCCTCCTGCGTGTCTCCCCGGTCTCCCTCCTGCTGCTGTGATCTCTGCTGTCCCGATCACATGACCGGCACTAGAACCAGGAAGTAGGAAGTGCAGGAGACAGGAGGAGCTCAACCCCCGAGGAGGGAGACACGAGACAGGACAGTGCTGCAGAAGGTAAGGAAAGAGTTTATTTTACTAAAAGCAGCAACATGGGGGCGATATCTAACGGAGGGTGATGTGTGCCTGCCACAGTGGGCTTGTGTGCCTGCCACAGTGGGCTTGTGTGCCTGCCACAGTGGGCCTGTGTGCCTGCCACAGTGGGCCTGTGTGCCTGCCCCAGGTGGCCATGTGCTGCAATAGGGGGCCTGTGTGCCAGCCATAGGGGAAATGTGGCATCACTGGGGGACGTGTTCAATAGAAGGTGGCCATATCCAGATTAAGGGGGCTACTTTTAGGATGAGGGGGCTATGAGGGACATATACCTTATATTATTTGTTAGACGGACGCTGGCATTATAAGACGGACCCCATTTATTAAAAAATTCTCTATTCCTTCACCAAATTTGGGGGTGCATCTTATAATCAGGTGCGTCTTATAAAGCGAAAAATATGGTATTTAAGGCTGTGTCCACGGGAGAATGTAGCTGCGGATTTTTCTGCATCAAAATCCGCAGCTTTCCCGCAAAATCCGCACCTTTTCAAAGGTGCGGATTTGCCGCGGATTTACCGCGGAATGGCTGCGGATTTTGGTGCAGATTTTTTTTTTTTATTTCTTCACAATTTTAAAGCCAAAATCCGGATGAAAATCCGCAACAATAATTGACATGTTGCAGATTTTTCCGGATCAAAATCCGCACAAAATCCGCTGCGGAAAAATCCGCATCGTGGGCACAGCATTTCCAAAATGCCATAGAAATGGCTGGGAAGTGCCTGAGGTGCAGATTTTCCGGAAATCCGCGGCTTTTCCGCGAGAAATCCGCGGCAAAATCTGCGCATTTTCCGCAGCGTGGGCACATAGCCTAAAAATCATACAATGTGATTTTCTGGATTTTGTTTTTATTCTGTCACTGGAGTCCTCATCTATCCTCCATGACCTCATCACGGCACTGGTGGATGTTAGAGACCTTGCAATCCTCCACCATCCTTTTTGAGGATGTCCCAAAGATGTTCAGTAGGGTTTAGGTCTGGAGTTTAGCTAGTCTCGCACCTTTACCATCAGTCTCTTTAGCAAGGCAGTGGTCGTCTTGAAGGTGTATTTGGGGTCATTATCATGCTGGAATTCTGTCCTGCGCCCCAGTTTCCAAAGGGAGAGGATCGTGCTTTGGTTCAGTATGTCATAGTACATTTTGGCATTCATGGTTCCCTCAATGAATGCAACCCCAAACCATGACACTCCTGCCACCATGCTTGACTGTAGGCAAGACACACTTGTCTTTGTAGTCCTTACCTGGTCGTTGCCACATACGGGTGACACCATTTGAACTAAATAAGTTTAACTTGGTCTCATCAGACGACAGGACATAGTTCCAGTAATCCATGTCCTTAATTTGCTTGTCTTCAGAAAACTATTTGTCGGTTTTCTCGTGGATTATTTTTAGAAGAGGCTTCTTTTTGGAATGACAGCCATTTGATGCAGTTTGTGGAGTATGGTCTGAGCCCTGACAGGCTAACCCCCCTGTAACCTCTGTAGCAATGCTGGCTGCACTCATACGTCTATTTTGAAAAAAAAACAACCTCTTGATATGATGCTGAGCACGTGCCTTCAACTTCTTTGGTCGACCATAGTGAGGCCTGTTTTGAGTGGAATTTGTCTTGTTAAACCGCTGTATGGTCTTGGCCACCGTGCTACAGATCAGTTTCAGGGTGTTGGCAATATTCTTCTAGCCTAGGCCTTCTTTATGTGGAGCAATTTTTTTTTCAGATTCTCAGAGAATTCTTTGCCATGAGGAGCCATGTTGAACTTCCATTAACCAGTGTGAGAGACTGTGTGAGCGATAACACAAAATGTAATACACCTGCTCCCCATTCACACCTGAGACCTTGTAACACTGAGTCACACGACACCAGGGAGGGAAAATGGGTAATATGGCAGAATTTGGCCATTTTCACTTGGGGTGTAATCACTTTTGTTGCCAGCAGTTAGGCATTAATGGCTGGCTGTTGAGTTATTAGAGGTCACATCAAATTTACATTGTTATACAAGATGTACACTGACTACTTTTTACTGTATCAAAGCGTCATATCTTCAGTGTTGAAAAGTTAGATATTTACAAAATGTGAGGGGTGTAGTAACTTTTGTCATATACTGTAGCTGTATGGTTTGGAAATTGCACTGTGGCATCCCCTCCTCCTGACAGACCTCCTTGACCTTCAGTAAGGTCCGTTCAGTTCCCCTGAGGTTTGTGACTAGAGGAACATTGCAGCATGCAGAAGTGTTTACCTCAGAAGTGACGGGCCCTCCACCAGCACAGTGATGGGAGACAGCTCAGTATGTCAGGTTTAATAAATTAACATTTGTCATGTTTCTTTTTATTTTTCACAGGCCAGATGGCATTGAGCGGCAGTATCGGAAGAAATGCAGCAAGTAAGCAGACAATCTATTAATAATACAATTTATAAATATTCATATTTAAAAAAAACAACTTTGTCTTTTTCCATTTCAAGCGCATATAAAGACAATCTCAGTCCTCTTAACCCCTTCACAACAAAGTAGTTTCAATTTTTTTCCGTTCCTTACAAGATCTGTGACTTTTATTTTATATCTTTTTGTTTTGAATCATTAATTTTACAATGTAATGTTCTGAATAACAGGGGAAAGAATTTCCAAGTAAGCTAAAATAGTTTTAGGCTATGTGCACACTAGAAAAGTGATTTTTCTCAAGAAAATTTCTTGAGAAACTTCTGGGAGTTGAAGATTACCGCACCTGCGGTAAAAAACCGCACCAAAACCGCGGGAAAAACGCATGCGTTTTTGCCGCGGTTTTTCCGCAGGTTGGTCCCTGCGTTTTTTTTATGCTGAACTGCAATAAATAATATAGATAGATGGAAAGATGGATAGATGAATAGATAGATAGATGAGAAAGACCTATATAATGTCCCACCCCCCTGCATATTCTAAGCTGGCACCCTTTAGTGACTTTCATGTGGCACTAAAGGGTGCCTAGCCTTGTATTTAGCCAAAAAATAAATAAATAAAAAAAAAAATGACGTGAGGTCCCCCCATCTTTTGTAGCCAGCTAGGGTAAAGCAGACAGCTGCAGCCTGCAGACCACAGCTGGCAGCTTCACCTTGGCTGGTAATCCAAAACAGAGGGCACCCCACGCTGTTATTCTACATTATATAAATAATTTAAAACAAAAAATGTGGGGTCCCCCCCCAAATTGGATCACCAGCCAAGGTAAAGCGGACAGCTGGGGTCTGATATTCTCAGACTAGGGAGGTCCACTGTTATTGGACACTCCCCAGCCTAAAAATAGCAGGCTGCAGCCGCCCCAGAAGTGGCGCATTCATTAGACGTGCCAATCCTGGCGCTTCGCCCCAACTCATCCCGTTGCCCTGGTGCGGTGGCAAACGAGCTAATATATGGGGTTGATGCCAGATGTGTAATGTCACCTGGCATCAAGCCCTGGGGTTAGTGATGGCACGCGTCTATCAGATACCCGACATCACCAACCCAGTCAGTAAGAAATAAAAAATAGACAACAAAAAAAGTTTTATTTGAAAAAACACTCCCCACATTCCCTCTTTCACCAATTTATTGACAAGGACAATGAAATCCAGGTCCGGCGTAATCCAATAAGGGGGGGGGGGGGGTCCCACAACGATCCATACCATAGTCACTGTCCCAGTAAGTGAAGAACAGAATGTTCCCCATTGGCTGGGAGAGCAATGCTGTGACCTGAGCTAGGTTGGATGAGATCATTACCTGCTGTGATGATCTCCTGCAGTCCTGCCATCAGCGCTGTCACTGCCTTCTGTGCCCGCCGCGTTCTCAGCAGTATCGCGAGAGCTCGTGACGTCACCGCCAGTGACAGTCTCGGGCCGCGGGCATAGACGGCAGTGACAACGGTGACGTCAGGAGGCAGGAGATCGTCACAGCAGGTAATGATCTCCTCTCACCTCCTGACAGCAGCGCTCGGCATCCCCGCGGCTGCACGCACTGCTGTGTGTCAGTGTCTGCCTGCGCTGCAGGGTGACAAGCTGCTGGCACTGCGGGCAGACACTGACACACTGCAGGGTGGGCAGCCGCGGGGCTGGAGCGGGACACAGACTGCACGGGCACCTGGAGGTCACACGGAAGCGCTTCTGTGCGGCGTCCAGGGAGTGTGATGTGTGTGTGTGTGTGTGTGTGTGTGTGTGTGTGTGTGTGTATACTCTGCTCCGCTTCCTCTTCTGTCATAATGACCACTTGCTGCAAAACTGCAGGCAGCGATGAGCATTACCGCAGGTAAATCGCGGCTATACCGGGGGTATACTGCACATCATTTGCTACCTGCGGTATACCCCCGGAATTTCGCGATTACATTACAGTGAATGGAGTGAAATACCGGGGCATAAAAGAAGTGACATGCACTTTTTCTCAAGAAATTTTCTCAAGAAAATCTTCACAAAGAATTTTCTTGAGGAAAAAAACGCAGCGTGCGCACAGCTATTTTTTTTTCCCATAGGTTTTGCTGGGAAATGTCTGCAGAAAGATTTCAAACATTTCTCAAGAAATTTCCGCAGCAAAACCGCGGGTAAATCCGCGGGTAAAAACGCCTAGTGCGCACAGGGCCTTAAAGCTAGTTTTGCATTTGGTTATGGAGTTATGCTGATCAAAGCATATCAGTTCTGGGCTTCATAGGAGCATCAATGTGGCCTTCATTAAACCTCTGGCTGTAATGGCAACCCATTGGCACAGATGAGCTCTTGCAACTGCCCATCGTTGGAATTGTGCCACTTAAATACCACTGTGAGAAAATGGCCATGGCATTTAAGGAGCTAAACAACAGTGCTCAGAGCTAGGTCCGATTCCTGTCAAAAAGAAAAGAACGGTCCACAGTAATCCTTTCAAGGACCTAAGTCTGGGCAATTAGCCACATAAGGAGGCACGTTCAATATCCAAGGAGTCTACTTGGAGTTGCCATAAATGAATGAAGAATAACAGCATCAAGCAAAGGTGACATGTCCTGTATTCTTTACTGTGCCATCATGCAACGTTTCGATCTATGTAGGTCTTTCTTAAGTATGCTTGAGAAAGGCCTACACAGGTTGAAACATTGCATCCTGGCAGAATAAAGAATTCTGGACATTTCTCCTTTGCTGGATGCTGTTATTCTTCATTGATCTAGGTCCAATTCCTGGCTGGCTGTTCACCACACTCCGCACCCCCTATGTGTGGAGGGCGCCAAGCTCCTGAGCCCACTTTATACACCCAAACCTGATATGTAACAAATTGTTATGTCACCCATTGGGAAAGGTTGGGGAGCATTTGGTACCAGCATAAAGTAGTAACCAACACAGTGATTATAGCACTGTGTATAAGTTATCATTTTGCTGGAGTTTCTAAAATTAACATCTTATCTGATGAACAATTTAAGCCAGAAGTGCCAATGATGTGCACGCAGTGTGATGGTATTCATGTTGATTGGTGGTGGGCTAACCCCACCAGATTTTCCCCTATCCACAGTAATAAAGAGCAAACTATCAATCATCTGTTGCGGTGGTCAGACTCCCTGCTGTTCATGAATGCAAGAACACCCTGAATTGTGCTGCCACTTATTGCTTTCTTTGAAATAATTGTACCTGCAGATTCCAGGTCTTCCTGTAGCTCGCCCCTGGTTGTTCTTTTCTCTTGGACAACTCTACTGATAATTCTTTTCACTCCTTTGTCTGAATTCTTGTGGGGGAGCACTTGGTCAGGTCCAATTTATGGTAAAATTATGTTCTTCCACTTCCAGATTATAAGCCCAAAAGTTTTCACTGGAGCCTTCAGTAGTTTAGAAATTCTTCTGTAACCAATGCCATCAGTATGTGATGCAACAATAAGATTTTGAAGGTCTTGAGATGGCTCACTGGGTTTACCTACAAGGTATTTGACCTAATTTTGTTAAGAAAGTGACAGGTCCTCTTTAAAGAAAAAAAAATATTGACTGCAATGTAAAATGCTCCCCTTTTAATCAGAACAAAACGGACATCCTTTGTAAACTGAACGTGCATGGCATTAGGTGCTCAGGCATCACTTTGATTGGCAGACCCTGCTGTTCCCTGCACAATGTATATTTATAGTAATAGTAAGTAGCACTGGAATGGTTTTGACCTTGACCATGTGCTTGTGCTCATCCATAGGTGCAGCCTTCCTCTATTCTACCAGCACCAGCAAAAGAATGCCCCCGCAACCTTTATTTTTAATGGAGCTCTGGTCAAGTTTGGACAAGGTTTCGGCAAAACTAATATCTACACCCAAAAACCTGATCCACCTAAAAAGGTACGTATCTAAGCTATGAGTGCAATCAAAGGGTTCTCTGAAAGTTTTCAAACTTTGCAGGATCAAATGTAACCTTGTAAGTCTAAGAAATCACTATTACCACTCCAATTCCACATCACACCAATGATTTCTGTCAAGAGCGGATATGATGCAGTTCCATCTGTCAGTCACATGACTACTGAGGCCACTGTTTCCTTCAAGGTCAGATGGCTGTTTAGCACTTTATTATTTCCTATCTCTGTAGAGACCACAGAGCAATGCTAGATTGGAGGGGTAAAGAACGTTATTTCTTTATTTTCAAAGGCTATATTTGCTTCTTTAAAGCGCACCAATCATCAGAATTTTCCTATATAACCTAAAGTGCTATACTGGCACAATCATGCTGATTCTCTACATACCTTTAGTTGTCCGCTCGGATGTTTTGAAACACAAGCAAGTAAAGTTTGTGAAATGAGCAGCATTTTGAAAGGCAGCAGCTGCCGATCAAATGGTAGATGAAGTAGGTTTTAATAGTGATTGTCACTTCCTGGCCTGTCTGTCCTCCTCCTATCTGTTATTTATGCTAATTCTATTATAGAATTGTTTTACTATGTGGCTAGAAGGACCTGTGCTGATGTCATACCCATGTGAAACAGAAGGGGCAGGGCCTCAGCCAACAGAAAAATAATTTTGTTTTCTGGTATCAGCTATGTTGGCTGAGGCTCCACCCCTTCTGGTCACATCGGTATGACATCTGCACAGGGGGGACAGGAATCACTATCAAAACCCACCCCAGCTATCAGCTGATCGGCAGCTGCTGCCATTCAAAAAGTTGCTCATTTTACAAACTTTACTTGCTTGTGTTTCTAAAACATTACAGCCTAGCTGACAACTACAGGTATGTATAGAATCCGCATGATAGCGCCAGAATAACACTGGCTTTGGGCTATATAAGAAAATCCTGGTGATTAGTGCGCTTTATTTACTTAAACCTGATCTGCAGACTCCATAAAAAGGGGTCTCCAATAAAAAGTTAAAAATTCATACTGAAATTGGTTAAGATTAATTTGTGTATTGAATAATAATTAAAAGAATGTTAGAAAAAACAAAAATGGGGAAATATCTAGAAAAGGGACACCGACATTATTGTAGTAGCGAATTATAGAGTTATTAATAGGAGCCAAGAATTACATAAATACTGTTGTACAGCAAAAAAAGTTGTATGGCATGTAAAAGATTACAAGTGGAGATCCTAATAAAACCCTGCACCCTGGGGAAATCCTGGGAGCGGATATAACAGAAAACCGCACGTTAAAATGAAGCGCAAGTGGCTGTTATTGCAGTGAATAAGGAAACCCAAAAATACAGAAGTAACAAGAGAATTAATAAAGACACAAGTGACTCCTCTAGTGCTATAGTGCTAAACAAGGGTTATCTTCTGTATTAATAATCCGCTGCTAGCCAGAAGCCAAGGCGGCAAGCCCCCAACACATCGACGCACATTTCGCGATCGCCACTTGTAATCTTTTTACATGTCATGCGATTTTGATGCTGTACAAAGGTATTTATGTATGTAATTCTCGGCTCCTATTAATCACTTTTGTATAATTCCCTATTCCCATAATAATGTTTTGCCCCTTTTCTAGAGATTTCACCTTTTTTATTTCATTTTTTTAACTCTTAATTACTATTTAATAATAATAAAAAATTAATTTTTACAAATTTCTGCCTGAATTTTTGCCTTTTTTTTCTGAGCCTTTTTTTTTTTTTTTTTTTTTTTTTTTTTATTGTGTCTGCAGATCAGGTTTAAGTAATTGCTTCTATTAGGTGTCATGCAATCTGTGTAAATCATGGACTTTTGAGTCATTCTTTGGTTTTTTTTAACCTCTTACCGACATTGGAAGTACTGGGTACATCCTGCCTCATGTCGGTATACTCCCTGCTGGCTGTCGCGGGCAGCCGGCGATGAGCTCCGCACATGTCAGCTGATTTGAACAGCTGACGTGTGCAGCTATCAGGCACGAGTGGATCTGCTCTCCACTCTTGCTTATTAACCCCTTGCACCACGCTGTCAAAATGTGACAGCACGGTGTACATCGCAGCTGCGGTAAGCACTCACTTGGCTCCATCGGAAGGCATGTGACATGATCACGTGGATCCGATGGTTGCACAGAGTCATGTGATGACTCCTGTAGCTATCATGAGTCAGTTCATCTTCCAGCCGGCAGAGGGCCGTGTGTGAGAGCAGACCAGCTTTTCTGTAGATCAGAGCGATCATGGTCTGATCTACAGAAATAAATGAGCGCTCAAACTGCTGATCGTTATAGTCCCCTAGGGAGACTAGTAAAGTAAAAAAAAAAAAAAGTTTACAAAATTTAAAAAAAAATGATAAAACCTAAAAGTTCAAATCACCCCTCATTTGCCCCATTGCAAAAAAAAAAAGGTTATAAAAATATACATATATTTTGTATCGCCGCATTCAGAAATAAAAATTTTGCAAACAACAAAATTATGTTTTTTGGTCGCTGAAAATTTTGCGCAAAGTGCAATAACAGGCTATCAAAACGTAGCATCTGCGTATAAATGATGCCGTTAAAAACGTCAGCTTGAGACACAAAAAAATAAGCAGTCATTGAGCCCCAGATCCTAAAAAAATGAGAACGCTACGGTTTTCAAAAAATGGTGCAAAAAGTGCGCCACTTTTGTTGGACAAAAGTCTGAATTTTTTTAAACCCCTTAGATAACAGTGAACTTATACATGTTTGATGTCTATGAACTCGTACTGACCTGCGGCATTACACTGACACATCAGTTTTACCATATAGTGAACATTGTTTTTGGGATATTTAATTCACAATCGTTCAATCGCACTATTTTTGAAATTTTTCCGCACCTAGAATTTTTTTGCCGTTTTCCAGTACACTATATGGTAAAGCTTATGGTTTCATTTAAAAATACAACTTGTCCCGCAAAAAATAAGCCTTCATATGGCAAGATTAATGGAAAAATAAAAAGTTACGGCTCTCTGAAGAAGGGAAGCAAAAAGGAAAAAATGGAAAATTGCCCATGGTAAAGGGTTAATGTATTGATTAAAATATTCTTGATTGCTGTATTAACAGGAGGAGCACATGATGTATCGGGTCAGAATGTGGTATTATATAAGGCAGAGAGACAGTTAATCAGTCAGCGTGCAGTTTCTTCCCTGAGCACTAAGTGAACTCAGCGGCTGAGTCCTGCATTTAGACAAAGTTCAAGGACAGGTTCCTGTTGTGGTCAGATGTGCTGTGACATCTCCATGCAAGCGTTACATCACTTATCTGCTACTAATAATATTCCCTTTTCTTTTTAGGTGATGATGACTAAACGCACCAAAGACATGGGCAAATTCAGCTCTGTTACGGTTTCCACCATTGATGAAGAAGAGGAGGAGATAGAGGCGGTAGGTGCATTATTACCTTTAGTTACTTTGATGTGATTTTGAAGGGTACTTTCTATGTGTATCTTAAACAATATTTATCCCCTAACTATCCACATGGATGTATACTGACCTAATGGTTAATTTTGTCAGATGTACCTAGAACAATAACTACTTAGGGCTCTTTCAGACGTCCGAGCAATACGGTCCATGCACAGACCACAATGCACGGACTGGCCGCGGATCTCCACACTAGAGCGTGACAGCTTTATATGTTTCTATGAGGCTGTCCCTTTTAACACATTTAATTGGTTGAAAGATATCCACCTCTTTGGGAGAAAACGCAAGTGGAACACATTTTTCATAAATCATGACAAAGAAGAGTGCAACAAGCTGGGGGTTAACATGCATTGTTTTGAAGGGTACCTTTTAGTGGAGGGGAATGTGACAGTATTGAGTATTGGCACCTTTTCTGATGTCAAACTAACTAGCAATAAAATGGAAAATACAAATGATCTATCTAGTATCAATATTTTTGTCGAGGTAGTTGAGGATAAACTAAAGCTTATCTGCGGTGCTCAGGATCACAGTAATTTGTCTGAGAACAGAAAGGCCTGCTCTGTGGAATTTGAAGAAAAATCAAAATATAATAACAAAAACATATGACAAGGAGAAATTCCGTCATCCTGGATTGTGAGATGTCCAGGTCAATGTCTTACACCTTTGTGAAGACTAATGATATACCTATAGGACCTTGTATGATAATCCTACTTCTTTCTTTAGGGATATCATGAGATACCTCCTAGTGGAGACACTTGACTAATAATATCTAAAAATGAGTTTGACTTTATGCTGCCAGCTGATCCCATGGTTCCCACTTTATATGCTCTACCAAATATTCATAAGAGGTTGGATCTGTTAAAAGAACGCTTTACTGTCTCTGGGGTTAATTTGATCATCCAGACTGTGAGTGTTTATCTTGATAAGGTTTTGAATCCTTTTGTTTTGGCATTCTCATCCATTATAAAGGATACATCGGACTTATTAATGAAGATAGAAGGTGCCACCCTTGATGAAAATAGCTTTCTAGAGTCCATAGACAATGAATCCCAATGTAGTACCATCCCACACGATAAGGGAATTGAAGCTGTGCAGCATTATCTCAGGTCTAGAGCAGTTCATAATCTCATATAATATCCTGGTTGTCAAACTCCTTCATTTCATTCTGACCCCCAATTACTTCCTTTTTGATGGCAAGTACTTCCACCAACTCTGGGGCACACCTCTTTAGACAAGCCTACAACCTGCAGTAACCCTCTTTCCACCATACCACTGCATGGCCAGTTCCATCCTCACCTACTGTATCCTCACCCATCCCCTGTAGACTGGGATCCCTTGTGAGCAGGGTCCTCTCTCCTGTACGAGTCTGTGCCTTGTATTGTTCATGATTATTGTACTTGTTTTTATTATGTATACCCCTTTTCACATGTAAAGCGCCATGGAATAAATGGGACTATAATAATAATGTGCCCCATCATAAGCCAATCTTTTCCTGGGTTGGTGGGATGAGACTGTGATCTTCCCGGATGATTCCCCCTCGTGGTTAACTATGATAATGTATTAGGGAGATATATAGATGATATCTTTGTCCTGTGGTCAGGGTCTGCACAAGAATGTATCAAGATTAATATATTGGGTCTTAGATTTAGTAGTGAGATTCATAATTCATGTCTACCGTTTTTGGATATTTTATTCAGAAAGGATAAAAAGGACCCTTTCTTTAAGCATCTATAGAGAGCTCACCCCTACGAATAGTCTACTTAGGTGGGATAGCTTTAACCCTGTACATCTCAAATAAAGCATCCTACAGGGCAATATGTAAGGATGAAAAGGAATTGCTCTATGGGGCATGATTTTTTTTTTATATACAATCTAGGGATCTGAAGAACAGATTCTGTGAGGGAGAACTAAATTTGAGGATGGGACCCTTCAGAGTGATTGGTATATTTGATAATCAGGTGGACATGAAGTTCCCTTGGAGATCAGTTGGTGCATAGCTTTTACAGTAGGCTGGGGGCAACCTGGCACATGGCTTGACAGAAACCTATTGTTAGATACAGATGTGAAGACTGCAGTTTCTGCAATTGGGTTAAACCCTCCTAAACATTTTCTTAGCGCCTGCACAGATAGACATTATTATATAAGGGATTTTGATAATTGCAAATTCACTGGAGTCGTAGAAGACCACCTGCACTTGGCCATGTGATTATATTGGAAAGACAAAGAGGGGGCTTAAAAGACGAAATGGGGAACATCTTGGTGATATCTGACATAAAAAGGACACCTATCACTGGTCATATACAGGAATTCCATCAGGGGATGAGGGAGCAGTATCCTTTTGTGTCAATAAAGTCATTAGGCAGAGTCTGAGGAAGGGGGATTGGAAGAAAAAGATATTACAGAAGTGCCAATGGACTTTTAAATTAGGATCCCAAAGTCCAGGGGGCTCAACCCCTTTTTTGTTTGTACGCCAGTTTGCTATTATGCATGCAAGGCTTAGTTATGCGTTGCTCATGCTTTATGTTGGGCCACTCTAGCCACGGTTGTTACAATCCACTTGGTAAACTAGAGCAGACAAAGTCAAGGGCTGCATCACTGTCACATGATTTGTGACGCGCCTGTACTGCCATGCCTTGCATTAGTGAGTAATGATGTGAATTGTGTCATTTGATCACTATACAAGAGGTCACCCCTTTTTTTCAGTCACATGATAGGTCATGTGTTCTATGATATGATTTGTGTCACTGAATTAGCCGTCCGCCCATCACCACTGCCATGTGACCTATTAAGTGATTTGCGTAATCTGTCTAATTAGTCACATGACTAGTGCTTGCATGATCCGGAGCATGTGTGTTCCGCACTATGGGACAGGCTAATCCTTTGCCTTGTTCTCTAGAATCTGGAATCTGCCTCCATATACTATTTAAACCAACAGTTTTGTATCAGGCACAGCATCATCTGTTTTTGTTTTGTTTTTTCCCTTTTCATTGACCTGGACATCAGTCTATTTTAACCCGGCTCCCTGATGCGCTTCCCCTCCATGTTCTGGTTCGTCAGTTGTAGGGAAGTACCATCATTTCCTCTTATCATAGCCCCTTGATTTTATCTGTGTTACTTTGGTGTGTTTTTGAGGGGTGCATTCTATGTGTATCTTAAACCATATTTATCCGATAACTATTCACATGGTTGTATATTGACCTAATAGCTAATTTTGCCAGATGTACCCTAACAACAATTACTTACGTAGTGTCCATTTTTGCCAAGGGCTATTTTGGTACAGCTATTTTGTAGCTGCATTGGTGTCTTGTTTGGTATAGACTTATTTTGTATATTATCAATTAAGGGATATATCGGGCATACTAGGGGCAGACCCATGTTTAAGTGGGAGCGCCATCATTTGCATTGTCTTTTAGGGTGCCAACCTTCACCGCTAGGTAGGGTAAACCCTATGGCATCTATAAACTTTACAGCGGTTAGTCTAATATATTACATTTATTCCCTATTTCGGATTCTCTATTGTGTGTGTGTGTATATACACCTTGTCCTGACCTATACCAATTTTAAGCTTTTTTGGGGAGTTCCTTTTTTTATTGGAGTAACCCTCGACTCTGCTCTATCCTTCAAGCCACACATCCAAGCCCTCTTCAACTCATGCCGATTACAACTCAAAAATATCTCCCGGATCCGTGCTTTCCTTAACCAAGAATCTGCAAAAACATTAGTGCATGCCCTCATAATCTCCCGCCTCGACTACTGCAACCTCCTCCTCTCTGGCCTCCCTTCTAATACTCTTGCACCCCTCCAATCTATCCTAAACTCTGCGGCCCGCTTACTCCACCTCTCCCCTCGCTACTCCCCAGCCTCGCCACTCTGCCAATCCCTTCACTGGCTTCCCATCGCCCAACGACTCCAGTTCAAAACATTAACCATGACATACAAAGCCATGCACAACCTGTCTCCTCCCTACATCTGTGACCTAGTCTCCCGGTACCTACCTGCACGCAACCTCAGATCCTCACAAGATCTCCTTCTCTGCTCCTCTCTTATTTCCTCTTCCCACAATCGCGTACAAGATTTCTCCTGCGCATCCCCCATACTCTGGAATGCTCTACCTCAGCACATCAGACTCTCCACTACCGTGGAAAGCTTCAAGAGGAACCTCAAGACCCACCTCTTCCTACAACCTACAATAGCCCTTAGTCCAGTAGACCACTGCGCAACCAGCTCTGTCCTCAACTATTGTACCATCACCCATTCCCTGTAGACTGTGAGCCCTCGCGGGTAGGGTCCTCTCTCCTCCTATACCAGTCTGTCTTGTACTGTTAATGATTGTTGTACGTATACCCTCTCTCACTTGTAAAGCGCCATGGAATAAATGGCGCTATAATAATAAATAATAATAATAATTATTATTATTATAGCGCCATCAATTCCATGGCGCTTTACATGTGAAAGGGTATACATAATAGGGACAAGTACAATAATCATAAACAATACAAGGCACAGACAGGTACAGGAGGATAGTGGTCCCTGCCCATGAGGGCTCACAGTCTGCAAGGGATATGTGAGGATACAGTAGGTGAGGGTAGAGCGGATTGTGCGACGCTATATTTTATTTTATTTTATTTTACAGCTTTTCTGATAAAGTATAGGGATTTTTTTTTTTTTTTTTTTATTATAAACTCCTGTCTACCAACATTTTGGACATCACACACTTTAAAGTCTCATTTTATTACTTAATTACTGTGAGTTTTTCCCTGCTTTTTACAGAGAGAGGTGGCGGACTCCTATGCCCAGAATGCTAAAGTGATTGAGAAGCAATTGGAGAGAAAAGGCATGAGCAAGAGACGACTGCAGGAGCTGGTATGTAGTCAGTGCGACCTGGCGACTTCACACTGTAAACCTATCCGACTATGCCAATGTCATGTGTGACTGTCAATTATGTTTGCATCAGTCTTTTCTTTTCATTATGCAGACAAAACTGCTTGAAAACACAAGTTTAGGGTATGTGCACACGCTGGGTATTTGGTGCAGAAATTTCTGCATCTATTGGCTTGAAAAACCCAGCTGCAGAAATGTACGTTTTCGATTTACATTTTTGTTTAGGTTTTTCAGCTATATTTTTCTAGCGTTTTTGGACCTCAATGAATGCTATAGAGATATAGAATATATATAGACAGACATATAATTGCACAACCCCCTAACATATAATAAAATTGCAACCAGTGGTGCTAATTGGACAGATTTTTATAATGAAATAAATAAATGATGAAAACTACTTGGGGTCCCCCCCAATTTTTGTAATTAGCAAAGATAAAGCAGACAGCTTGGGGCTGGTATTATCAGACTAGAAAGGTCCTTGGTTACTGGGCCCTTTCCAGCCTAAAAATGCCAGCCCCAGAAGTGGCGCATCATATTAATACTCCAATTCTGGGGTCTTGCCTCGGCTCTTACAGAGTACCCTGATGCATTGGGGTTGATGTCAGCTGTCATCATGCCCTGGTGTTAAAAGGACTCTGTCACCAAGTTATTACTATCCCATCAGAGAGCAACGTAACGTTGGGGCAGAGAGCCTGATTTCAGTGAGGCGTCACTTACTGAGCTGTTTGCTGTCATTTTGATAAAATCAATATTTCCTCTTCTGCCGATCTCGCAGTTATACAGAGCTCATGAATATGCTGGACTACCTGGTAGCAGACCAAGTAGTCCTCTAATGATAATATACTGCTGATTAAACAGTGATTTTATCAAAACTTTGCTAAGCAACCCAGTAAGTGACACATCTGGAATCCAAGTCGCCTACTCTACATTATGCTGCTCTCAGATTAGCTGGCAAAACCTGGTCGTCTGAATCTGTTTGCAGTGGCAGCGGTACGCACCAGAAGGGAGGCAGCTGCTACACAAGGAGATGCAGACTGCGGCCGTCGCAGCATCTTCAGCAATCCTCCTCTGGCCCGCGCGACCGAGGGAGAATTCAGGTATTCCTGGAGAACCTTCCTCAGGCAGCACGGTCTGTAGGCATCCGCTCCCAGGAACAGGGCAGTCACTCTCACGTACGGAGCGGACATGATGAAGGGAAAAAACAACACCCAAAAACAGTTTATTTGAAAAAACACTGCCCGACTTTTCCCTGGTTCACCAATTTACTGTATTTTGCAGGCTTTAAGATTTAACTTCTTTCCAGAAATATGGAAGGAAGTTCGGGGGGAGTCTTTTTGTTGTGCAGATGTACCTGGTTTGCTGGGGCGGGGTGGGCAGGCAATCGTATGCAGTGACTGGAGCAATCGTATGTCCGCGGATACATTTTAATGGGCCCTGAAGTTCCCATGTTTCCTTCCAACATCCTGGCAGCTGCTGTGACCTCGAATGTGCACCGTGATCTGCTTTTGTGCCATTACCCTGTGCCAAGTTGATTATAAGTTTGATCTCCTGCTCCCGCTCATATAATATGCACAGCCACTGTCCATCAGCAGCTTGGTGCTGAAACTGCATCACGCTGAGGGGCTGGGGCAGCGGGGCATATTATATCTGCCTGCGCCCTCCTTTGATCGCACATGATCCCCCCCCCTGTGTTAGATATGGCCCCCGTGCTGCTGCCCATAGTAAAATAAAAAAAGCTTTACTTACCTCCAGCGCTGATCTCCGGTCTCCTGCTGCTGTCTGTGATAAGGCACGCAGAGATGATATCACTCTGCCGTGCCGATCACATGACCGGCAGCAAGAACCAGGAAGAAGGAAGCCGGAGCTCAACTGCGAGGTGGGAGACACGAGGAGGACAGCGCTGAGAAGGTAAGGAAAGAGTGTTTTATTTTATTATGGGCAGCAGCATGGGGGCGATATCTAAAACAGGGGAGCTGTGCCATCTATAGTGGCCATGGACAGCACACATGGGAGCCATATCTAACACAGGGGAGGTGTGCCATCTATAGTGGCCATGGGCAGCATACATGGGGGCCATATCTAACACAGGGGAGGTGTGCCATCTATAGGGGCCATGGGCAGCACACATGGGGGCCATATCTAACACAGGGGAGGTGTGCCATCTATAGTGGCCATGGACAGCACACATGGGGGCCATATCTAACACAGGGGAGGTGTGCCATCTATAGGGGCCATGGGCAGCACACATGGGGGCCATATCTAACACAGGGGAGGTGTGCCATCTATAGGGGCCGTGGACAGCACACATGGGGGCCATATCTAACACAGGGGAGGTGTGCCATCTATAGGGGCCATGGGCAGCACACATGGGGGCCATATCTAACACAGGGGAGGTGTGCCATCTATAGTGGCCATGGGCAGCACACATGGGGGCCATATGTAACACAGGGGAGGTGTGCCATCTATAGTGGCCATGGGCAGCATACATGGGGGCCATATGAAACACAGGGGAGGTGTACTATCTATAGGGGCCATGGGCAGCAAACATGGGGGCCATATCAAACACAGGGGAGGTGTACCATTTATAGGGGCCATGGGCAGCACAGGGGGACGTGTCCCAGCACAAGGGGGCTATAGTCAATATAAGGGGGCCATATCCAGATTAAGGGGGGCTAATTTTAGGATGGGGGGCTATGAGGGACATATACCCTATATGATTTGTTAGACGGATACTGGCATTATAAGATGGACCCCATTTAACATTAAAAAAAAATAATTCTCTTTTCCTTCACCAAATTTGGGGGTCCGTCTTATAATCAGGTGCGTCTTATAAAGCGAAAAATACGTTTTTTTATATATATATATATATATATATATATATATATATATATATATATATATATATATATATATATATATATAATATATACCCCCCCACGTGGATTCTTCGCTTTTTTTTTTTTTTTTTTCCCTCTTCTTACTACATCTCTACCTCTACCTTTCTGGGCATGGATCACAAGAGATTTGGACTTTTCAAATAACAACCTAACTGGTGAGCTGACATAAAACCTTTTTTCTATTACCATGTGCCGTCACACTGCACACTCGAAGGCTGACTGGCTGAGCGCTTCCCTCTGTTATCTGTTACCATGCTGAGTTGGAGGGCAGTGGCTCGTACATGAACTTCTATGTGACATTACATTCCAGCTCAGCGCGATCCACAGCAGCGCAGCACATGTCCTGTGAGAAGAGCTGGTTCCGGTCTGCGTTGTGATCTTCTCCCTGTGTGCAACTGCACTAGCGTATAATACTGAGCTGGCATGTAGCAGCACACAGGGAGAAAATCACAGCACAGACAAAAACCCAGCTCTTTTCACAGCAGATGTGCTACACTGCTGTGTATCGCGCTGAGCTGACAAATACTGACCAGGCAGACTTCGGATGTGCAGTGTGATGCCAGGGTAATTTCACACAGGCAGATCACTGTGCACACCCAAGGTCACAGCGGCCGCTAGGGATTTGTGTGACATCGGATGTTGGGATGTCGGAAAGTACAGCGCACTGCAGGGGAACGGAGGTAAGGTGAATATAATTGTTTATTTTTTAATGTCTCAGCCAAGGTGGGAGACATATCTAACAGGATGCGCCGATGATGACAAGTGACACATACCAGGATTAGGGACATATACAGTGAGGAAAATAAATATTATACACTGCTGATTTTGCAAGTTTTCCTACCTACAAAGAATGGAGAGATCTGTAATTTATATGGTAGGTAACTTCAACTGTGACAGACAGAATCCGAAAATCCAAAAAATCAAGAAAATCAGTGTGATTTTTAATCATTAATTTGCATTTTATTGCATGGAATAAGTATTTGATCACCTACCAACCAGCAAGAATTCTGGCTCTCACAGACCTGTTACTTTTCCTTTAAGAAGCCCATCTACTCTGCACTCATTACCAGTATTAATTGCACCTGTTTGAACTTGTTACCTGTATAAAAGACACCTGTCCACATACTCGATCAACCGAACTCCACCATGACCAAGACCAAACAGCTGTTCAGAGATACAGGAGACAAAATTGTAGACCTGCACAAGGCTTGGTTTAGCTACAGGACACTAGGCAAGCAGCCTGGTGAGAAGGCAACAACCCCCATAACATTGTCAACAGCAGATACCTCCTCCCATAACAGTGCGTCATGACCACATTGTTTGCTTCAAAGTGTTTCTTATGAGCCGCAAAATATGGAATTTTTTTTTTTTTTATTATAAAATAAATCCCATGCCATTCTAATGTAGTCCAGAGTTTCCGACATAGTACAGGGAATTTGACGTGGTCCACAAATGGAAACCTGAAAAACATAAAAAGAGAAAATTAAAAACAAGACACTTCCTCATTCACCAATTTATTAGAACGCAAAGTTCCAAAGCAGATACGCCATAGTCCATCTGAATCCCATGTAGTCCAGAGTGAGCAGGAACGTCTGAAGACCGCTCGCTATACTAAGTGCCTCTGCAGAGCGGTGAACTCACTGCTCTTCAGACGTGTCTGTTCACTCAGTGCTCTGGACTATGTCAGATTAAGGTGGACTACGTCGGACCTGTGTGGAAACTTTGCTTTCTAATAAATTGGTGAATGAGGGACCGGCTCTTGTTTTTTATTTCTCGTTTATGTTTTTCAGATTTCAATTTGTGGACTGCTTCAGATTCCCTGCACTACGTCTGACCTGTGTGGAAACTATTATTTATTTTTTATTTTAATATTTTTATACTATGGTGAACCAGGGAAAGCGTGGGGGGAGTGTTCATTTTAATAAGCAATTTTTTTGTATGGTTTTTCTTCTTTTTTTCTTTTTACTTACTGGTTTAGAAATGGGGGTGTTTGATAGACGCCCATCCATTACAAACTCCAGGGCTTGATGCCAGCTGACACTATACTGCTGACATCAACCCCAGCTACCATTACCTCGATTGCCATCACACGAGGCACATCGGGAGGAGCTGAGGTGAAGCACCAGAATTTGAGCATCTAATGTGATGCTCCACTTCTGGGGGTGGCTGTGAGCTGCTTTTTTTAGGCTGGGAAGGGCCCAATAACCATGGACCTTGCCAGCCTAATAATGTCAGCGCTCAGCTGTCTGCTTTCTTTGCTGGTTATCAGAGATAGAGGGGACCACAGGTAGTTTAATTATATAAACATAAAAAGGTGTCCAATAAGCTGTATAGGGTCTAATTTTATTATATGTTAGAAGGTTCTGAAATTATATTTTTATAATTATAGTCTGAAATTATATAATTTATAGTCTGAACCAAAACAAAAGCCATAAACTATATATTCCAAAAATAAAAAAAACAACAAAATACCAAAGAAATCTTTGGAAATCTAATAATTTACAATCTTTATTAAACAATCCTAAAAATTACATTAAAAAGGAAGGTAGAATGTACAGACTGTACTTAAGGCTGAAATTCATGTATGTAAACATTCTGATAAAAATAAATATTCAATGAATAAATACATTACAAAAATGTATTACTGAAAAAATTCACAAAAAACAATACCAGTGAGTATTCATATAAGCAAATGCAACACTACATAAAGTGCCTAGTGCAGTTCATATAATATTGAAAAAAAGTTAGAAAAAACTAAAGCCATACAATAGATTCTACTAAGTAGAGGTTCAAAATAAACATTATTGTGTCAGAAAGCAAAGTATGTAATGCCTAGTGCAATATATACAATAGCAAGTACTTTGTGCTAAAGGACACTTTCAAATATAGCGAAAGACAGAAAAATCCTTATGAATTGATGTTGAACAGTAAACAGAAGGCACAGCTGCATAAGCTGAACAAACATGGTGGTTTGAAACAATATCAGAACAGAAGGGTAATAAGGAGTTAATTACCAGTGCAAAGTCCAGCAATGTGTACGGAGTTCCCTGACGCACGTTTCGCTAGCTGCTTTTGCATGAGGGGCGTATGTGAGGGTTCTGAATCAGGGCTATAAATAGCCCTCCAGTCTAGGTGCAGCAGTTTGTTCGGCGCTGCCTCAATGCCCGCGCTGCCTGGAGACACCATGCTCGGCGTCCCATGTCATGTGTACCCGCCTCCTCACTGATGTGTGTGCAGGCTTCTCACACTGACGAGGCTGAAAGGATGTGGTGCCCTGGAAACTCTGCAGCACAGCAGAGACTGCAGCACACACCGCTACAGAAAGTGGGCTGGGAGATATAGGTAGATGATCATATACAGATCAAATAGCTTCTATCTAGCAACAACAAATATAGATCGAAAGTCCGGTGTCATGCACACTGAGCCCAAATCCAGCGTCTGACAGTGATGGCAGCGGAGAGGTGAGTGAGATCATCCTCTGATGCTGCACATTCATTAGCATGTTAGTACAACCACAGAGGCACACTAATATGCCAATGGGGCCGATTAGCAAGGTAAGCAATGCCCTTGGGACTAGTCCACCTGCTCATTAACATACAAAAGAAGATCTTTAGAAATACTTTTTCTAAAGATCCCTTTATCTGTGCTAGTGTATACATAGACGGTTAGGCAGGGATTAGCAATATGCACCCAGGACTGTGCTCATGGTTCTGGGTGTATATTGGATCTGACAGGTTCCCTTTAAACCCTTAACGACCCTTGACGTACTGGGTACGTCATGGTGACATGCTGCTAAACGAGCCATGACGTACCCAGTACGTCATGGCGAAATCGCGGTCCCGGAGCTCCGGTGAGTGCAATCTGTGCACACAAACCTTAGATTCGGGGAGGAGGGGACTTCTGCCTGACCTGCAGGAGGGGTGGTGCCTCCTCCCCGGACCTACGGAGGCTGTGATTGGCTGAGCGGCGTTCGTCAGCCAATCACAGCCACTGTAATGTTTCTGCCATTGAAAATAGCTGAAACATTGAATTCCAGCCCTGATCAGAACAGCTGTAGCTGTGATCATTGGCTGGAGCTGGGTGATTGGTCTTCACCCGCCCCAAGCTCTGATTGGAGAGATCGGCCTTGTGACCGATCTCTCCAATCACCGTGGATCTGGGGCCGGAGACCACTCCCCCTCAGCTTTACTCCGTCCGTGGAAGCTGAGGGGAGCGATCTCTGCAAGTGCCCTGGTAAGTCTCTGACCCCCCCAATCGGCCGCCCCTGCCACCGCCGCCGATCTCCTGCAGCCACCTCCATCTGCCACCGCTCTCCCCCATCCGCCGCTGCCCCCCTCCGTGAGCTGCTGTGCGCTCTCTCTCTCTCATGCTCATCTGCTGCCCCCTCCACCATCTCCACCCCCCCACCCGATCTGCTGCCCCCTCCCCCATCTCACCTTCCCGATCTGCTGCGCGCTCTCTCCCATGCTCACCTGCTGCCCCCTCTACCATCTCCCACCCCCCCCGATCTGCTGCCCCCTCCCCATCTCACCTTCCGGTCTGCTGCCCCGTCTCCCATCTCACCTTCCCGATCTGCTGCCCCCTTCCCCATCTCACCTTCCCGATCTGCTGCCCTCTCCACCAGCTCTCACCCTGATCTGCTGCCCGCCCTCTCCCATCCTCCTCTACTCCTCCATCCACCCCGCCCTCTCCCATCCTCTGCCGCCCTCTCCCATCCTCTGCCGCCCTCTCCCATCCTCTGCCGCCCTCTCCCATCCTCTGCCGCCCTCTCCCATCCTCTGCCGCCCTCTCCCATCCTCTGCCGCCCTCTCCCATCCTCTGCCGCCCTCTCCCATCCTCTGCCGCCCTCTTCCATCCTCTGCCGCCCTCTCCCATCCTCTGCCGCCCTCTCCCATCCTCTGCCGCCCTCTCCCATCCTCTGCCGCCCTCTCCCATCCTCTGCCGCCCTCTCCCATCCTCTGCCGCCCTCTCCCATCCTCTGCCGCCCTCTCCCATCCTCTGCCGCCCTCTCCCATCCTCTGCCGCCCTCTCCCATCCTCTGCCGCCCTCTCCCATCCTCTGCCACCCTCTCCCATCCTCTGCTGCACTCTCCCATCCTCTGCTGCACTCTCCCATCCTCTGCTGCACTCTCCCATCCTCTGCTGCACTCTCCCATCCTCTGCTGCACTCTCCCATCCTCTGCCGTGCACTCTCCCATCCTCTGCCGTGCACTCTCCCATCCTCTGCCGTGCACTCTCCCATCCTCTGCCGTGCACTCTCCCATCCTCTGCCGTGCACTCTCCCATCCTCTGCCGCCCTCTCCCATCCTCTGCCGCCCTCTCCCATCCTCTGCCACCCTCTCCCATCCTCTGCTGCACTCTCCCATCCTCTGCTGCACTCTCCCATCCTCTGCTGCACTCTCCCATCCTCTGCTGCACTCTCCCATCCTCTGCTGCACTCTCCCATCCTCTGCTGCACTCTCCCATCCTCTGCTGCACTCTCCCATCCTCTGCTGCACTCTCCCATCCTCTGCCGTGCACTCTCCCATCCTCTGCCGCCCTCTCCCATCCTCTGCCGCCCTCTCCCATCCTCTGCCGCACTCTCCCATCCTCTGCTGCACTCTCCCATCCTCTGCCGTGCACTCTCCCATCCTCTGCCGCCCTCTCCCATCCTCTGCCGTGCACTCTCCCATCCTCTGCCGTGCCCTCTCCCATCCTCTGCCGTGCCCTCTCCCATCCTCTGCCGTGCCCTCTCCCATCCTCTGCCGTGCCCTCTCCCATCCTCTGCCGTGCCCTCTCCCATCCTCTGCCGCCCTCTCCCATCCTCTGCTGCCCTCTCCCATCCTCTGCCGTGCACTCTCCCATCCTCTGCCGTGCACTCTCCCATCCTCTGCCGTGCACTCTCCCATCCTCTGCCGTGCACTCTCCCATCCTCTGCCGTGCACTCTCCCATCCTCTGCCGTGCACTCTCCCATCCTCTGCCGTGCACTCTCCCATCCTCTGCCGTGCACTCTCCCATCCTCTGCCGTGCACTCTCCCATCCTCTGCCGTGCACTCTCCCATCCTCTGCCGTGCACTCTCCCATTTTCTGCCGTGCACTCTCCCATTTTCTGCTGTGCACTCTCCCATTTTCTGCCGTGCACTCTCCCATTTTCTGCCGTGCACTCTCCCATTTTCTGCCGTGCACTCTCCCATTTTCTGCCGTGCACTCTCCCATTTTCTGCCGTGCACTCTCCCATTTTCTGCCGTGCACTCTCCCATTTTCTGCCGTGCACTCTCCCATCCTCTGCCGTGCACTCTCCCATCCTCTGCCGTGCACTCTCCCATCCTCTGCCGTGCACTCTCCCATTTTCTGCCGTGCACTCTCCCATTTTCTGCCGTGCACTCTCCCATTTTCTGCCGTGCACTCTCCCATTTTCTGCCGTGCACTCTCCCATTTTCTGCCGTGCACTCTCCCATTTTCTGCCGTGCACTCTCCCATTTTCTGCCGTGCACTCTCCCATTTTCTGCCGTGCACTCTCCCATTTTCTGCCGTGCACTCTCCCATTTTCTGCCGTGCACTCTCCCATTTTCTGCCGTGCACTCTCCCATTTTCTGCCGTGCACTCTCCCATTTTCTGCCGTGCACTCTCCCATTTTCTGCCGTGCACTCTCCCATTTTCTGCCGTGCACTCTCCCATTTTCTGCCGTGCACTCTCCCATTTTCTGCCGTGCACTCTCCCATTTTCTGCCGTGCACTCTCCCATTTTCTGCCGTGCACTCTCCCATTTTCTGCCGTGCACTCTCCCATTTTCTGCCGTGCACTCTCCCATTTTCTGCCGTGCACTCTCCCATTTTCTGCCGTGCACTCTCCCATTTTCTGCCGTGCACTCTCCCATTTTCTGCCGTGCACTCTCCCATTTTCTGCCGTGCACTCTCCCATTTTCTGCCGTGCACTCTCCCATTTTCTGCCGTGCACTCTCCCATTTTCTGCCGTGCACTCTCCCATTTTCTGCCGTGCACTCTCCCATTTTCTGCCGTGCACTCTCCCATTTTCTGCCGTGCACTCTCCCATTTTCTGCCGTGCACTCTCCCATTTTCTGCCGTGCACTCTCCCATTTTCTGCCGTGCACTCTCCCATTTTCTGCCGTGCACTCTCCCATTTTCTGCCGTGCACTCTCCCATTTTCTGCCGTGCACTCTCCCATTTTCTGCCGTGCACTCTCCCATTTTCTGCCGTGCACTCTCCCATTTTCTGCCGTGCACTCTCCCATTTTCTGCCGTGCACTCTCCCATTTTCTGCCGTGCACTCTCCCATTTTCTGCCGTGCACTCTCCCATTTTCTGCCGTGCACTCTCCCATTTTCTGCCGTGCACTCTCCCATCCTCTGCCGTGCACTCTCCCATCCTCCATCCAGCTTCTTTTCCATCCCACCTAGTCCCCCCCTCCTTTTTGCAGCACATCCATGCGTGCGTCCTGATTTTTTTTTTTCTGTAAACTACCGTATTTTTCGCTTTATAAGACACACCTGATTATAAGACGCACCCCCAAATTTGGTGAAGGAATAGAGAATTTTTTAATAAATGGGGTCAGTCTTATAATGCCAGTGTCCGTCTAACAAATAATATAGGGTATATGTCCCTCATAGCCCCCTCATCCTAAAATTAGCCCCCTTAATCTGGATATGGCCACCTTATATTGAACACGTCCCCCAGTGATGCCACATTTCCCCTATGGCTGGCACACTGCCCCTGTGGCAGGCAGACAGGCCCACTGTGGCAGGCAGACGGGCCCACTGTGGCAGGCAGACGGGCCCACTGTGGCAGGCAGACGGGCCCACTGTGGCAGGCAGACGGGCCCACTGTGGCAGGCAGACGGGCCCACTGTGGCAGGCAGACGGGCCCACTGTGGCAGGCAGACGGGCCCACTGTGGCAGGCAGACGGGCCCACTGTGGCAGGCAGACGGGCCCACTGTGGCAGGCAGACGGGCCCACTGTGGCAGGCAGACGGGCCCACTGTGGCAGGCAGACGGGCCCACTGTGGCAGGCAGACGGGCCCACTGTGGCAGGCAGACGGGCCCACTGTGGCAGGCAGACGGGCCCACTGTGGCAGGCAGACGGGCCCACTGTGGCAGGCAGACGGGCCCACTGTGGCAGGCAGACGGGCCCACTGTGGCAGGCAGACGGGCCCACTGTGGCAGGCAGACGGGCCCACTGTGGCAGGCAGACGGGCCCACTGTGGCAGGCAGACGGGCCCACTGTGGCAGGCAGACGGGCCCACTGTGGCAGGCAGACGGGCCCACTGTGGCAGGCAGACGGGCCCACTGTGGCAGGCAGACGGGCCCACTGTGGCAGGCAGACGGGCCCACTGTGGCAGGCAGACGGGCCCACTGTGGCAGGCAGACGGGCCCACTGTGGCAGGCAGACGGGCCCACTGTGGCAGGCAGACGGGCCCACTGTGGCAGGCAGACGGGCCCACTGTGGCAGGCAGACGGGCCCACTGTGGCATATCGCCCCCATGTTGCTGCTTTTAGTAAAATAAACTCTTTCCTTACCTTCTGCAGCACTGTCTTGTCTTGTGTCTCCCTCCTCGGGGTGAGCTCCTCCAGTGTCTCCTGCACTTCCTACTTCCTGGTTGTAGTGCAGGTCATGTGATCGGGACAGCAGAGAGATATCTCTGCGTGCCTAATCACAGCAGCAGGATGGAGACCGGGCAGACGCTGGAGGAGGTGAGTAAAGAGTTTATTATTTTACTATGGGCAGCAGCACGGGAGGCTATAGCTAACACAGGGGGAGGGGGGATCCTGTGCGATCAAAGGTAAGCGCAGGCAGATATAATATGTGCAGCTCCCCCAGCCCATCAGCGCGATGCAGTTTCAGCACCACGCTTCTGATGGACAGCGGCTGTGCATATTATATGTGTGTATATGTATATTATATATATATATATATATATATATATATATATATATATATATATATATATATATATATATATATATATATATATATATATATATATATATATATATATATATATATATATATATATATATTTTCTTGCAACTCAAGTTTTATAAAAACAATTTTTTTTTCTTCCTGTCCCTTTCACATGTAAATATGCCGTTTTTATATATTCAAAAGACATAAGAGAGATTTATTTTAGCAAATATGCACTTTCTATGTATTTTAATCCCACCACCTTGTTCCACATATTATTTATGTTCACTTTCCCCAAGTACAAATCCACGGTGACCATATTCCTGTTTAGTGGAGAGGTTTGGCCCCCGTGCTATCACCTACACTTTCTGGGTTCGCACACCATCTGCTTTGTGCTTTACATTTTCCCCTTGTCCCCACTTTTTTCTTTTTCCATATACTCTTTTATTAAGTAACACGCAATAATTATTATTTTTATGTTTTTTATTGATCCTTCACTGATCCACTAATTTTCTCCTTGAGATGTTCATGTTATTTCACGGTAATTCCTTCGGTTCATTTGTGATGATTCCCTGTGTGCTTTCTTCTTCTTTTTTTTTTTTTTTTCCTCTTCTCCATGTGGCGGTGAGTCATCGGCTCTGAGTCATATGGGCTGTTCACTTTTCAGATTCATATGTGGCTACTGGTTTTCCTTTATATAGGCTCTGTTGCCCCTTTTTTGTAATATGATTTCCTATCCTGAGGAAGGAGACGGAATGTCTCTGAAACACGTAGAATTATGAAATAAAAGAAATCTTTTTCATCTACAGCATCAGTGGTTTTTAGCGCGGCATTTAAACCGGTTTTCTCTTTACCTGACCTATATATTACAGTGCCACACATGAAAGCGATGCACGAGTCTCACATCTCATCATCCGGCATGGTCGCTCTCTTCCAGACAGGAGTGTGCGGCTGTGCCGGATGATGCAATGCCAGATTCGTGCATCGCTCTCACATGTAGCACTTGCCTAAAGGCCGCTTTACACGCTACGACATCGCTAATGCAATGTCGTTGGGGTCACGGATATGTGAGTTACATCCGGCCGCATTAGCGATGTCGTTGCGTGTGACACTTATTAGCGATTTTGAATCGTTGCAAAAACGTTCAAAATCGCTTAACAGTGACATCCCCTCCTAATCTCGATTATCGTTGCTGCTGCAGTAACGATGTTGTTCCTCGTTCCTGCGGTAGCACACATCGCTACGTGTGACACCGCAGGAACAGGGAACCTCCACTTACCAGCGTCTCGCCAGCAATGCGGAAGGAAGGAGGTGGGCGGGATGTTCGTTCGCTCATCTCCGCCCCTCCGCTTTGATTGGGTGGCCACTTAGTGACGTCGCTGTGACGCCGAACGGACCGCCCCATTAGAAAGGAGGCGGTACGCCAGTCACAGCGACGTCGCTATGCAGGTAAGTAGTGTGACGAGTCCGCACAATTTTGTGCGCGACAGGCAGCGATATGCCTGTCGCACAAACTATGGGGGCGTGCACGTACGCTAGCGATATCGGTACCGATATCGTAGAGCGTAAGAGTGTAAAGCTGCCTTTAGTGTCAGTTTCAGGCGCTCATATTTTTTTTTTTTTCTTCTACTGACGTCCGTATTTTTTATTTCGCCAAACTAATTTTTTTGTATGGGGGGGTGTCTAGTTTCTAAAATGGGGTCACATGTGGGGGAGCTCCATTGTTTAGGCACCTCAGGGGGTCTCCAAATGCAACATGGCGTCCCCTAATAATTCCAACCAATTTTGCTGTAAATAGCGCTCCTTCTCTTCTGAGCCCCGCCGTGCGCCCAAACAATTGATTTCCACCACATATGAGGTATCTGCGCACTCAGGAGAAATTGCACAATACGTTTTATGGTGCATTTTTTCCTGATACCCTTGTGAAAAAAAAGCTACCTGTTTGTAAAAACAATTTTGTGGTTAAAAAAAAATAAATAAATAAATATTTTCACGGCTGAACATTACAAACGTTTGTGAAGCCTCCAGGGGTTCAAAGTGCTCACTAAACAGCTAGATAAATTCCATGAGGGGTCTTGTTTCCAAAATGGGGTCAATTGTGGGGGAGCTCCATTGTTTAGGCACCTCAGGGGGGTCTCAAAACGCAACATGGCGTCCACTAATAATTCCAACCGATTTTGCTGTGAAATGGCGCTCCTTCTCTTCTGAGCCCTGCGGTGCGCCCAAACAATTGATTTCCACCACATATGAGGTATCTGCGTACTCAGGAGGAAATGGACAATACATTTTATGGTGCATTTTTTCCTGATACCCTTCTGAAAAAAAAGCTACCTAGTTGAAGCAACAGTTTTGTGGTAAAACTTTTTTTTTTTTCTTTTCACGGCTCAACGTTATAAACGTCTGTGAAGCCCCCAGGGGTTCAAAGTGCACATCAAACATCTAGAAAAATTATTTGAGGGCTCTAGTTTCCAAAATGGGGTCACTTGTGGGGGAGCTCCATTGTTTAGGCACCTCAGGGGGTCATCAAACCCGACATGGCGTTCGCTAATGAGTGCAGCTAATTTTGCACTAAAAAATTCAAATGGCGCTCCTTGCCTTCCGAGCCATGCCATGTGCCCAAATATTTGATTTCCACCACATATGAGTGCTGCGTACTCAGGAGAAAATGCACAATACATTTTATGGTGCATTTTTCCTGATACCGTTGTGAAAATGCTAAATTTTATGGCTAAAGTAACATTTTTGTGTAAAAAAAAAAAAAAAAAAAGTAAAATTTTCATTTTTTTCCCTCCTACATTGCTTTGAAGCTCCTAAAGGGTTAATAAACTTCTTGGATGTGGTTTTGAGCAGAGTGAGGGGTGCAGATTTTAGAATGGGGTCACTTTTGAGTATTTTCTGTCGCCTAGGTTTCTCAAATCACTCCAAATGTGATGTGATGTACCTAAAAACATTTTTTTTGTAAATTTTGTTGTAAAAATGAGAAATTGCTGATGAACTTTGAACCCTTCTAACTTCCTAACGGAAAAAAATTTTGTTTCAAAAATTGCGCTGGTGTAAAGCAGACATGTGGGAAATGTTATTTAGTAACTATTTTGTGTGACATATCTCTCAGATTTATGGGCATAAAATTTCAAATTTTGAAAATTGTGAAATTTTAAAATTTTCGCCAAATTTCCGAAATTTTCACAAACACAAAATATATCGGCCTAAATTTACCACTGACATGAAGTACAATATGTCACGAAAAAACAATGTCAGAATCGCCAGGATCCGTTGAAGCGTTCCAGAGTTATAACCTGTGACACTGATAAAAATTGCAAAAAATGGCCGGGTCTTTAAGGTGAAAACAGGCTGGGGGCTGAAGGGGTTAAGGGGTTATTCCCAAAATAACAAATTTGTATATCGGTGGACCCAGGTGTATTTGGACAGTGGCATTTGAAATAAAACCATTAAAGCAGTTTTACACTTTCAGAAATCTTCTGTCTCCAAGTACAGCTTGTCTTACAAAACAAATTGTGATTTATTCACCATCCCTGGGTCCAGCACCGAGTCTTCACTGCTACTCTGTCACTTTTATTGTCTGCAACGCTGACGTTACCTAGACAGCCCTGCAGCCAGTTAGTGAGCTGTGCCCGAGTTAATGGCACGAGCCGCTGAGCTCACGGGTTAGGTGCATGAGGAGTGGAGTCTTGGCGATGAACCTGAGAGGGTGATTAAACAGTTTTTTGTTTATAAAGTGTGGACGGACTTTCAGCTACAATTCCAGCGGTTTTACACAATGTTGCATTAGTGATTTACGTACAGGCAGTATTTGTATTGTACCACATTTCCACAGGCTCTAAAGTAATTGGAAAACTCACTGTAAAGTGTTTCATGGTCTGGTGTGGCCTGTTTCTATGAAGAACCACCAAGCATGCCGTGTTTTAAAAAAAAAAAGCAAAAAAAAAAAAAAACCCCGTCAAACACCCAAAAAGTAACGGTAAAGAAACACTGCCAGAATAAAGATTATGTTGGTATATTTTTAATAAAAGAAGTTTGAAAAACACAATTTGCAAAACTACCACATTTGCATAGAAATAGCAAGACTTTAAGAGAAGGCAAATCAACAATCTGATCCATTTTTAATCAGATATGAGTTTCGTGAACACAGCAACATGTAAAGGACTAGTAGTCCAGGTCAGACAACTAAGGTGGATGATCCCAGAATTCATCCCTTGGCAAAAAAGACCCGTTTCTAACATCTGAGCTAGCAAAGAGCACTCTCATGGAAGCCGGAGTATCATTGCCAGAGTCCACAATCAAGACTGCACTGTGAATGCAAGTATTCTCTAACCCTCAAGAAAACAAAGATCTGATTAGACTTTGCTAGAAAGCGGCCGAAGTCTTGCCCTGTTCTTTAACAAGAGTCAATCAACCGATGAAGACAAGGGCTCATGGATAATGGAGGTATGGACAGGTATGGCTGCCAACAGGACTGTGATTACTGGTTACGGCAGATAGAAGATGCAGAATGAAGTCTGACCTGTCCAGAGCAATATCTTCTGCTTCAGTCAGAAGCTGCTGACCTGACTGATTGTACTTCCAGACCTAAACATATGGCAAAAGTAACCTAGAAGCATCTAAAGAAAGAACTGAAGCCAGAAAGTCCCAAAGACAAGCAGCAACTGAAGAATGCCTGGCAAAGTATCTCAAGGAAGGAAACTCAGTATTTGGTGTCTGTGTGTTCTAGACTATAGCCATTTACTGATATTTGCATCCAAGTGTTAATATAAAAATATTATTTACATTTATTTTTTTCCAATTATGTTTGAGCCTATGCAAATTGAGCTAAAATTATTGTAATTCTGAAATGGTTAATGCAGTATTTTTGTAAAAAAAACTTGAACAGAAGGTTCCTAATCCTTCAGCTCTGACACTTACAGGTAAATGTCCCCTGTGATCCTCTTTCTTGATACCACTGATACTGTAAACATAACCAGTTGCAGCATCTCTCATTAATTTAGCCCATTTTCTATGCCATCCCGCCCTGCATAAACATCAAGTCATTTATTAGGAGACCTGAATCAGTCGTAATGGATGCTGCTTCTTAGGTACATGTGACATATGTTCCACTTCTGTGATTACCCAGGGGCTTTCTGAACGCCAGATGTTTGGGTCAAGGTTCAGTTTATACTTCTTTTATTTACTGGTGTTTTCTTTCCACAGGCCGAATTAGAAGCGAAGAAGGCCAAAATGAAGGGAACGTTGATTGACAACCAGTTCAAATAAATGAAATGCACTCCTGGAACGTGAAGTAGAATAACTCATCAGCCATCACATATTGCTTACTTGTGCTATGGCCGCTGCGGCAGACATGGCCACCACTAGTATGTCTCTTCTGAGTATGCTGCCCAAGATCGCAGAGGCTCTAATCCATATAAAGCACAATATGGACCAGAAAGCATTGTTGAGCCCCTATTTTTGAGGGATCAAGCAAGTATTTATTGTTGTTTTTTTCTGATTTCTGTAAATTAAAAACAAAAGTCTTTATTTCTTTTAGTAAAAGTTTTGAATTTCAAAGATGTATTTGTTTGGCGACCCTGGCATTTTGTGGCATATGTGGTTATTGTACGGTTTCCCAACTAGGGTTGGTTGGTAAAGGTACTGCAGCACAAAGCTAAAACCAGGCAGATCCTGTTTCAGTGAATGGGACCTTTTCAGTTTAATTTGTACAAGATCCTTTTTTTCCTCATGAGATTTACTTCTGTGCTTTTAACAAAATAGAAAATAGAAAAAAGCTCAAAACAGATGTAAAGCAGACAACAAAGCTTAGCAAAATTTAGAAATGGGGTTTCAACCCTTTCCCGACATTGGACGTACTGGTACGATCAATTTTCCACTACACTCCCGCAAATGGACGCACCTGTACATCCTGACGTTCGTGTGCGCACAGGAGCTGTGCTCACACAATCGTGAGCCGGAGCTCTGCTTAAGTGATAAGCAAGTTCCGGCTGTCCCAGATAGGGCCAGTGCCCGCACCGCCCCTAGCTATTTAACCCTCTAGATGCTGAGATCAATAGTAATTGCAGCATTTAGAAACTTGATAGGGTGAGAAGAAGCCTACTCTTAAGGGGGCTTTACACGCTACGACATCGCTAATGCGAAGTCGTTGGGGTCACGGAATTCGTGACGCACATCCGGTCGCATTAGCGATGCCGTTGCGTGTGACACCTATGAGCGATTTTGCATCGTCGCAAAAACGTGCAAAATCGCTCATCGGTGACATGGGGGTCCAGTCTCAATTATCGTTACTGCAGCAGTAACGAAGTTGTTCCTCGCTCCTGCGGCAGCACACATCGCTCCGTGTGACGCCGCAGAAACGAGGAAGCTCTCTTACCTGCCTCCCGGCCACTATGCGGAAGGAAGAAGGTGGGCGGGATGTTACGTCCCGCTCATCTCCGCCCCTCCGCTTCTATTGGGCGGCGGTTCAGTGACGTCGCTGTGACGCTAAACGAACTGTCCCCTTAGAAAGGAGGCTGTTCGCCGGTCACAGCGACGTCACTAGGCAGGTAAGTAGTGTGACGGGTCTGGGCGATGTTGTGCGGCACGGGCAGCGATTTGCCCGTGTCGCACAACAGATGGGGGCGGGTACCCACGCTAGCGATATCGGTACCGATATCGCAGCGTGTAAAGCGGCCTTTACTCTATCGGGACTCCCATAACACGATCAAAGGGGCCCAATGGTTAACATGACAGCAGGAGGTCAAATAATGACATCCTAATCTGTCGGCTACCGTGGCCTGTCAGACCATTCCTAGAGCATAGTTTAACCCCTTCAGCCCCCGGGCACTTTCCGTTTTTGCGTTTTTGTTTTTTGCTCCCCTTCTTCCGTGAGGCGTAACATTTTTATTTTTCCATCAATCTTGCCATATGAGGGCTTGTTATTTGCGGGACGAGTTGTACTTTTAAATGAAACCATAAGTTTTACCATATAGTGTACTGGAAAACGGCAAAAAAATTCCAAGTGCGGAAAAATTGCAAAAAAAGTGTGATCGTACAATAGTTTTTGGGATATTTTATTCACTGTGTTCACTATATGGTAAAACTGAGGTATCTATGTGATGCCTCAGGTCGGTGCGAGTTTGTAGACACCAAACCTGTATAGGTTTACTTGTATCTAAGGGGTTAAAAAAAATTCACAAGTTTCTCCAATAAAAGTGGCGCACGTTTTGCGCCATTTTCCGAAACACGTAGCGTTCTTATTTTTAAGGATCTATGGCTCAGTGATGGCTTATTTTTTGCGTCTCGAGCTGACGTTTATAATGGTACAATTTTTGCGCAGATGCTACGTTTTGATCGCCTGTTATTGCATTTTGCGTAAAACTTGCGGCGACCAAAAAACGTAATTTTGGCGTTTGGAATTTTTTTGCGACTACGCCGTTTACCAATCAGATTAATTGATTTTATATTTTGATAGATCGGGCATTTCTGAACGCGGCGATACCAAATATGTGTATATTTATTTATTTTTTAACCCTTTAATTTTCAATGGGGGGAAAGGGGGGTGATTTGAACTTTTAGGGTTTTTGTTTTTTTTTTTATTTTTTAAAACTTTTTTTTTTACTTTTTTATTTTATTTTACTAGTCCCCCTAGGTGGCTATAGCGATCAGCAATCCGATTGCTGATCGCTATCTGCTGATCACAGCTATACCGCTGTAATCAGCAGATTCAGTCACTTTGGTTTTCCCTCTGCTCTCGGCCGAGGGAAAATGAAAGTGAAACATCGTAGCAGCAGGCGTCATCACATGACCCTGTGCTACGATGGCAACCACCGATAGTCACGTGATAACACACGTGACTTCCGGTGGGGGCGGCGGTGAGTAACAAACATGGCCGCGCGCATTTAAATCTTGCTGCCAGACTTTGGCAGCAAGATTTAAGGGGTTAATGGCCGCGGGTGGAAGCGATTCCACCCGCGGCTAGTAGGCACACATGTCAGCTGTTGAAAACAGCTGATATGTGTGCCGATCCACGCCGCCTGCCCGCGGCAGGGGGCGGGGCTTAACCCGACACGATCCTGGACGGATAGATCCGTCCAAGGTCGTGAAGGGGTTAACAAGCATTCTGCCAGTGTCACACTGACAGTTCTACTGCATTGTAATATATGTGTTGCAGTACATTAGACCAGTAATCAGACTAGCTAAAGTCCCATAGAGAGATCAAGTAAAAAAATAAAAAAAATTGCAAAATGATTTTTAAAAAATCTATCAATTAAAGAACAAAAAAAAAGAAAATGATGGCAATAAATATTTATGCAATAATAAAAATAAATAAAGTACACGTTTGGTATTACCGCGTCCAGAAAGACCTGACCTATAAATCTCACACCAGTTAACCCATTCAGTGAATATCGTGAAACAGTAAAAGTTGTGGCAAAAATTACTTTTTCAGCACACTGCCAGAAAAAAGTGGGATAAAACGCAGTCAAAAAGTCAAATGTAAATAAGTATGGAATCCCTAAAAAGGTAGTCTTGTCCTGCAAAAAAACAAGCCTCCACTCATCTTTATCAGCAGAAAAACAAGCTATACCGGAGTATATATTTTTTTTTTTTTACATAAAATTGTTTTTACTGTGAAAGAGGCAAAACATCATAAATAAAACTATATCAATGTGGTATCGCTATAATCGGATTAACCCAAGGAATAAAGCTCTTATTACTAATACCAAACAGTGAGGCATTAAAAAAATGTTGCGTCCCCAAAATTGAAATTAAAAGCAATCAAAAAATGTCTTGTACCGCATAGTGCTACCAATAAAAAAAATCAAGCCGTCACACAACTGTCAGCAGAAATATAAAAAATAGCACTCAAAATATGGCAATGCAAGAACTTTTAATGTGTTGTTTTAGCGTGCAGTAGTAGCCAAACATAAAAACTCTATGTAAATCTGATATCGTACTGACCCGAAGAATGAAACGGTCTAATCCTATATTGAACCGAGAACGGCATAAAAAATAAAACCATTTCTTTACCAGCTGCTGATTAGTTTATTCTGCCTCCCAAAGATCAAAGTAAAGGGGGCTTTACACACAGCAACATCGCTAGCGATGTCGCTGGTGAAAGCACCCGCCCCCGTCGGTTGTGCGTCATGGGCAAATCGCTGCCCATGGCGCACAACATCACTTACACCCGTCACACATACTTACCTGCCTAGCGACGTTGCTGTGGCCAGCGAACCGCCTCCTTTCTAAAGGGGCGGTTCGTTTGGCGTCACTAAGCGGCCGCCCAATAGAAGCAGAGGGGCGGAGATGAGCGGGCCGAACATCCCCCCCCACCTCCTTCCTTCCTCATTGCGGGCGGCCGCAGGTACGGTGATGTTCCTCGTTCCTGCGGTGTCACACACAGCAATGTGTGCTGCTGCAGGAATGACAAACAATCTGCGTCCTGCAACAGCAACGATAATCGGGATTAGAATGACCTATCAACGATTAGGTGAGTAATTTTGATCGTTAACGGTCGTTCGTGCGTTTCACACGCAACAACGTCACTAACGAGGCCGGATGTGCGTCACGAATTCCGTGACCCCCAACGACATCTCGTTAGTGATGCCATTGCGTGTGAAGCCCGCTTAAGGCTCAGCTCACATTTATCCTGTGCTGAGCGCTTCCATCGGGATTTACTTGTACAGTTAGGTCCAGAAATATTTGGACAGTGACACAATTTTCGCGAGTTGGGCTCTGCATGCCACCACATTGGATTTGAAATGAAACCTCTACAACATAATTAAAGTGCAGATTGTAACGTTTAATTTGAAGGTTTGAACAAAAATATCTGATAGAAATTGTAGGAATTGTACACATTTCTTTACAAACACTCCACATTTTAGGAGGTCAAAAGTAATTGGACAAATAAACCAAACCCAAACAAAATATTTTTATTTTCAGTATTTTGTTGCGAATCCTTTGGAGGCAATCACTGCCTTAAGTCTGGAACCCATGGACATCACCAAACGCTGGGTTTCCTCCTTAATGCTTTGCCAGCCCTTTACAGCCGCAGCCTTCAGGTCTTGCTTGTTTGTGGGTCTTTCCGTCTTAAGTCTGGATTTGAGCAAGTGAAATGCATGCTCAATTGGGTTAAGATCTGGTGATTGACTTGGCCATTGCAGAATGTTCCACTTTTTTTCACTCATGAACTCCTGGGTAGCTTTGGCTGTATGCTTGGGGTCATTGTCCATCTGTACTATGAAGCGCCGTCCGATCAACTTTGCGGCATTTGGCTGAATCTGGGCTGAAAGTATGTCCCGATACACTTCAGAATTCATCCGGCTACTCTTGTCTGCTGTTATGTCATCAATAAACACAAGTGACCCAGTGCCATTGAAAGCCATGCATGCCCATGCCATCACGTTGCCTCCACCATGTTTTACAGAGGATGTGGTGTGCCTTGGATCATGTGCCGTTCCCTTTCTTCTCCAAACTTTTTTCTTCCCATCATTCTGGTACAGGTTGATCTTTGTCTCATCTGTCCATAGAATACTTTTCCAGAACTGAGCTGGCTTCATGAGGTGTTTTTCAGCAAATTTAACTCTGGCCTGTCTATTTTTGGAATTGATGAATGGTTTGCATCTAGATGTGAACCCTTTGTATTTACTTTCATGGAGTCTTCTCTTTACTGTTGACTTAGTGACAGATACACCTACTTCACTGAGAGTGTTCTGGACTTCAGTTGATGTTGTGAACGGGTTCTTCTTCACCAAAGAAAGTATGCGGCGATCATCCACCACTGTTGTCATCCGTGGACGCCCAGGCCTTTTTGAGTTCCCAATCTCACCAGTCAATTCCTTTTTATTCAGAATGTACCCGACTGTTGATTTTGCTACTCCAAGCATGTCTGCTATCTCTCTGATGGATTTTTTTTCTTTTTTTTCAGCCTCAGGATGTTCTGCTTCACCTCAATTGACAGTTCCTTAGACCGCATGTTGTCTGGTCACAGCAACAGCTTCCAAATGCAAAACCACACACCTGTAATCAACCCCAGACCTTTTTAACTACTTCATTGATTACAGGTTAACGAGGGAGACGCCTTCAGAGTTAATTGCAGCCCTTAGAGTCCCTTGTCCAATTACTTTTGGTCCCTTGAAAAAGAGGAGGCTATGCATTACAGAGCTATGATTCCTAAACCCTTTCTCCGATTTGGATGTGAAAACTCTCATATTGCAGCTGGTAGTGTGCACTTTCAGCCCATATTATATATATAATTGTATTTCTGAACATGTTTTTGTAAACAGCTAAAATAACAAAACTTGTGTTACTGTTCAAATATTTCTGGACCTAACTGTAAATGTCTGAAATATGTAATTCACATGGAACTCCCCAATGGTACACTACAGTTCAAAAGTTTGGGGTCACCCAGACAATTTTGTCTTTTTCATGAACAATCATACTTTTATTTATCAAATGAGTTGCATAATGAATAGAAAATATAATGTGGCACCCTTGTGGTCTGGATGCCACAGTAGTGTTGCCCTCCCTAAAAAGGGTAAACCTGCCCCTGGAGGAAGATGGGGGAGTCCATTGGCCAGTGAGTACCATCATACAACACAATTCTTCCTCCGAGCCAGCAGGGGGAGCTCTAAAGCTGGAGTTCTAAGGAGCATTCCCTAAGCTCTGACCTGGGGTAGGAGTCAGTCAGTCCTGAGGAGAGCTGAGTGAGAGAGGTCGAGTAGTGTGGACGTACGCGCTAGAATTGGAGCCGGTCCGCTCAGCCCAGTAAAGTACGGTTCACAGTGAGGCAAAGAGGAGAAGGACATCGGGGAGTGGAGCGTAGCCAGCTCACTCCGAAGTCACCGCTCGAATACCAGAATTCGGAACCACTCGATTACCGGTGGACGCTTCCGGAGGACAGAAGTATTTCAGGTCTCCTGCCCACCACACCCCCAGAGGCACAGCTGCAGCGACCAGCAAAGCGACACCTGTGTCGGTCCACGTAGCCTGCCATACGGGTGAGGTAAAAATTACCTCAGAGAACAGCAGAATGGGCCTCAGCATAGCTAAAGCAGTGGGGCCCTGCATAAACAGACAGAGCGTAGGGATCAGGCCTCATTACTCTCCTGGCCAGTGTAAGTTTACCGGACTACATCCTGGCTACTGGACCACCACCACCACCTGTAACAGGCTCCCTGGACTTCAGTTAAGCCAAGTAAAGGAGAAGGTAAAGAAATCCTTGTTTGTGTCTGTTACTGTCCTCCACCTGGCCCAGCACCCTAAAGTCAACCCAGTCCCTACCACAGACTCTCCTAACTGTTGCCCCAGGGTTACCCGCTCCACCTGTGGGGAGCAGAAACACCACAGCTGCCACAACATCAGCCCTGGGAGTCCCGTCCAGCAGCCGCAGCGCCATAGCCACAATCCACAGGTGGCGTCACAAACTTTATTTAATATTGACTACAACTCCCATCATCATTTCCCCTTTATTAAAAACACTGCCAGGGTCACAGAGCCGGACCCCGCCACTGCTGACGTCCCCGGACTTGTCCGGCCTGGTTCCGAGTGCTCCCGGCCCTGGAGTGGACGTGTCAATTTTGGCATCACGAACAGGATTCTCGTGCCCAGTACCACCAGGTACTGTGTGCCTAAGTACTGTGTTTATAAACTGCGCAATAGTAAACTGTCACCGCCATTAAACCTGTGACAAGCAGAGAGAAAGTGGGCGTGCCACAAAAAGAGCACGAAGAAAGCCTGCCATCAAAGCGACAGTTAACCCTGCGCCAACCGGAAGAGAAACTCGGAGCCTGGTAAGATCCACTAAGGAGGAGGAAGATGTCCACCCCAGGTGGAGATGAGGCTGCCGCTACAGCCCCAGCTGCAGTGCCCATTATGCTGCTCACAATGCCATACCTCTCGGGAGCGGCTAGGTTACTGCAATACTCAGGGGAGTCACATACCCTGAGCGACTTTAGAGAGAGGCTGCAAACGCTATTTGAAGTGTACCCCCTGAGCGAAAAGTCAAAGGGTGGTCATAATCATAGGACAGTTAACCGTCGTAGCCCAGTAGTACAAATACTGGCCAGGGGAAAAGACACTTCTGACACCCACACGGCGGCAAAAATAAAGATAAGATTCTTTGGGTACAAGCAAAGGGTGCAGGACACATGAAAGTGTTGAGTTTCACATGAAAGTTCTCTTTTTCTGGCCATTTTGAGAGTTTAATGCAACCAACAAATGTAATGCTCCAGATTCTCAACTAGCTCAATGGAAGGTCAGTTTTATAGCGTCTCTAATCAGCAAAACTGTTTTCAGCTGTGTTAACATACTTGCACAAGGGTTTTCAAGAGATTTCTAAACATGCATTAGCCTTCTAACACAGCAAACACAATGTACCATAAGAACACTGAAGTGGTGGTTGTTGGAAATAGGCCTTTATACACCTATGTAGATATTGCATTAATAACCAAAAGTTTGAAGCTAGAATAATCATTTACCACATTAACAATGTATAGAGTGTATTTCTGTTTAATGTTAGCTTCTTTGAAAAAAAATGTGGTTTTCTTTTAAAAATAAGAAAATATCTGTGACCCTAAACTTTTGAACTGTAGTGTACATTCACCATAATGAGGCAGATAGAGACACTTTGGACTATATCTTGTCTATAATCTGGCAGTGTCCGACTTTTTAAGCGTTCATAAAAGCGCAGTCGACCATAGTTCTTCTGAAAAGACGGACACTGTCAAACAGAGGTCAAAGTCCAGAGTATCACTGTCTTCCTCTTTATGGTGAGCAGATCTATAGTGGGTTTCATCTGGTTCACATCATTTGGAGATTTAAATGTAAATTCAAAAATAAGTGCTCAACCTAGAGCACAGGTTAATTGTGATCCAAAATGTCAAGAAAATGTTCTTAATAAAATCTTCAACTCATTCCACACAAAAAAAAAAAACAAAAGCTAGTCTCCACTCCGGTCTGTCAATGGAAATATAAGGGGCTTCCATATTACTGTCAGCACAAAGGCTTCGGAAAAGTGCTATGGCACTTAGGGGTTCTGTATATGGATTCTGCAAACTATTCTAGGAAAATGTTCTTCACCTGTCTAATAGTGCTCCTTCCCTCCCTCATAAGTTTCATCGTGGTAAAAATGTAATTATTTTTTTCTTCACCATACAATGGAGCACAATCCTGGGACACACCTTTGGTATCAATATGATCACTGCCTCTCTGAATTAATTCATAGGTGTATTTTGTAACATGAGGTCTTTTATAGGGGGGGGAGGGGTTCTTCATTTCTGGCACTGCAGGGTCTCTGTCAATGCGATATGGTACCCACTAATCATAACACCAAAATCTGCACTATAATATGGCACTCCTTCACTTTTGAGCTTTTCACTGTGCCTGAAAAGTAATTCCTGATTGCATGTAGGGTATTGGCGCACTCAGGAGAAATCGCACAACAAACTGAGTGGTCCATTTTTTTTCAATCATAAAAATTAAAAACGTGGGACTAAAACAACATTTTAGTGCTAAAAATGTAATTATTAATTCTTCACCACCCAATGGTATAAAATTATGTGAGGCATGTGTGATATCAATATGGTCACTGCATCCCCAGATGAATTTGAGGATGTGTCGTTTTGAAGTGGGGTCATGTATGGGGGGAGTCTGCTTTTCTGGCACCTCAAGGGCACTGCCCTCTGTTTTCCACTACATATGGGTTATCGATGTACACAGGAGAAATTGCATAACAAATCAACCCTTTATCGACTGCGGGCAGTAATATGACATCCCTGCTGTCGTAGTCGCTGCTGCAGGCGGGGATCCGCGTACATGTCAGTTGATTTGACAGCTGACGTGTGCCTGCAGCCACGAGTGGAAGCGCGTTCCGCCCATGCTTTTTAACCCTTTAAATGGCGCTGTCCTGATGTGACAGTGCCTTGTTAACAGCAATCGCAGGTAGATCTGTACTCACAGGCCGATACCGGAAGTCACTTGATGTGATCACATGGATTCGGTGGTTGTAATGTTAGCGCAGGGTCATGTGATGCCTCCTGTAACACACAGGCGCATGTGATGCATTCTGTAGCTCACATGACTCCGGTCCTGTAAAAAACAGGCGAGTACTGGCAGTTACAAGGGATGATCATTTCTCCCGAGCTGAGCGGTGCGCTCTGATCGGGAGAAATGAGTGAGCGATCAGACAGCTAATCCTTATAGCCCCCTAGGATTACCAATACAATAAAAAAAAGAAGAAGAAGAAGAAGAAGATTAAAAAAAGTTTTGAAAAATTAAAAAAAAAAAAAAAAAATTAAATAAAAGTTCCAACACCCTTTCGCCCCCTTGAAAATTAAAGAGCTAAAGGCTAAAAAAAATATACATATACTTGGTATCACCACGTTCATAAATGCCCGATCTATCAAAATATAAAATCAATTAATCTGGTCGGTAAACGATGTAGCGGTAAAAAAAATCCGAACGCCAAAATTACGTTTTTTGGTCGCCACAAATTTTGCACAAAATGCAGTATCAGGCGATCAAAACGTAGCATCAGCGCAAAAATGGTACCGTTAAAAATGTCAGCTTGAGAAGCAAAAATTAAGCCATCACTGAACCATAGATCACGAAAAATGTGAATGTTATGGGTCGTGGAAAATGGCGCAAAACGTACGCCACTTTTTTTGGACAAGCTTCTGATTTATTTTTTTTAACCTCTTAGATAAAAGTAAACCTATTCATGTTTGGTGTTGCACCAACCTCAGGCATCACACTGACACATCAGTTTTACCATATAGTGAACACTGAATAAAATATCTCAAAAACAATAGTGCAATCACACCTTTTTTTTCAATTTTTCTCGTATTTGGAATTTTTTTGCTATTTTCCAGTACACTATATGGTAAAACTAATGGTTTAATTTAAAGGTACAGCTCGTTTCCCAAAAAAAGAGCCCTCACATGACCATATTGACGAAAAAATAAAAAAGTTACGTCTCTGAAGAAAAATGGCGAAAAAATAAAAGGAAAGAGCAAAATCGGCGGTTGTGAAGAAGTTAAACAAGTAAAAGAAACCAACAAGGCAGAATCCAGCAGAAATATGAGGGGCTGCTGATAAGTCTTTGGCTTTGTGATCTTTTTTGTTCCTATGATAACAAATCTTACATCACTTGAAAGCCTTAGGCCCCTTTCACACATCAGTTTTTTACCATCAGTCACAATACGTTTTTTCGATGGTTCCGTCGCAGATTGTGTAAAAACTGATGAGACAGATCCCTGTAAAAAAACAGATCCGTCGTACACGGTATTTCAGGCCGAAGGTTATTTGCCGTTGAAAACCTATATCACCCCCATCTTGAGATAGAGAGAGAGCAAGATTTATACCCATCTGAGCATGCTCAGTAACAAAAAAACATTTGATGGATGACGACGGATCCTGTGCCCATAGGCTTCCATTCTACCAAATGACGGACGGCAAAGGAATCCCTCACTGTCCGTTTTTTCGACGTACACAAAAAACGTTAGTGTGGACGTCGTCTCCGTTGGATGGACAACAGTCAAACGAGTGGAAGGACAGTAGTTCTCATCCAAAGAAGTCCAGGGTACAAAAATAAGCCACTAAGGTGATGGCGTCTGTGTTCTGGGATAAGGAGGACGTGCTGCTAGTGGACTACCTTCTAAAGCAGTGTTTCTCAACTCCAGTCCTCAAGACCCACCAACAGATCATGTTTTCAGGTTTTCCTCAAGCAGGCTTTCAGGATTGCCTTAAGGTTGCACAGGTGATGGAATTATTCCCTTTCTAATATCGAGGGTAAACCTGAAAACATGATCTGTTGGTGGGTCTTGAGGACTGGAGTTGAGAAACACTGTTCTAAAGGGTTCAATGCAAGGTATTACATTGAACTATTGGACCAATTGAAGGCAGCTCTGAAGGCCAAAAGGCGTGACACGCTGTCCAAAGAAATATTGTCCTGCAAGACAAGCCTCCACTAATACTGCACAAGCGACCATGGCAAAGCTGGGCTTCCAACTAGTTGACCACCCGCCTTGTTCACCAGATCTACCGTATTTTTCGGACCATAAGACACACTTTTTTTCCCCCAAATGTTGGGGGAAAGTGGGGGGTGTGTTTTATGGTCTGAATACAGGGCTGCGGGGAATGAGGGTGCTGCGGTGGAGCGGGTCATTAGGGGCACGAGCAGGCTGTAGCAGCCTGCCGTGACCACGTGGACCCGCTCATTTAATATGCACGGCCATCATCCCGCCCATCATCTCTCAGCGCTGAAGCTGGCACTGACAGGTGGGCGGGATGATGGGCGGGGGATAAACAGCCGGCCCGCATGATCACCCCTGACAACTACAGCCTGGAGTGATCATGTGCGGCTGTATTCACTGCTCCCCGCACATCATCATCATCAGCGCGGGGTGCAGTGAATCAGTAGACATTACTCATTGTTCCCCTGCAGCACCGCGCTCTCCTCCTGTCTCCTCCGGTCAGCTGACTTGCGTGGAGACTAGCGCCGTGCACAGCGATGACGTCATCGCTGTGCGCACGTGTCCACACGGGACAGACAGGAGGAGATCACGATGCTGCAGGGGAATGGGGACGGCTCCACTCAGCGGTGCTGCCGCTGACATAGATGGTAAGAGGAGCGGTGCTGCAGGGAGTGAGGTGAGATAAGGTGAGTATGAACGTTAATTTTTTTTTTATGTGCCACAGGATGCGGCCATACACCAGGATGATGGGGGTATATGAGCAGGATAGGGATTTGTTATGAGCAGCCTGGGGAGTATATGAGCAGCCTGGGGAGTATATAAGCAGCCTGGGGAGTATATGAGCAGCCTGGGGAGTATATAAGCAGCCTGGGGAGTATATGAGCAGCAATGGGGAGTATATGAGCAGCAATGGGGAGTATGTGAGCAGCCTGGGGAGTATGTGAGCAGCCTGGGGAGTATGTGAGCAGGATGGGGAGTATATGAGCAGGATGGGGAGTATATGAGCAGGACATTACCCCATAAGTGTCAGCAGCAGATCCTCACCCCATAAGTGTGTCATGACCAAATTTTTTGCTTAAAATTTTATTTTCCCATTTTCCTCCTCTAAAATCAGGGTGCGTCTTATGGTCAGGTGCGTCTTATAGTCCGAAAAAATACGGTAGTTCCCTCCAACTATCATCTGTTTCCAAACCTGAAGAAACCCCTCAAGGGTACAGCATTTCACACCATTTCTGATGCCATGGCTACTACGGATGCCTGGTTTGAGGCACAACCGAAATCCTTCTTTTTGCTAGGCTTCCAGAACTTGGAATACCGATGTAAGAAGTGTGTTGGCATCAGTGGAGAGTATGTGGAATAAATAGTTTCATCATCCTATATCGTTTCTTTCTGGGTAAAGCCAAAGACTTATCGGCAGGCACTCGTAGTAAGGTGTGTCGTACTCAAAAATATTTTAAAAAAATAGCTTTATTAATCCACTTTAAAAATCCATTCCAGTTTTCTAGACAGAGCAATTAGGGATATCTCTGCAATCTAGCAGCGACAAAACGTTTTGGCGAGATCTGTGCACCTTCATCATATTCTTTGATTTGCATACCCCTACGGGTTGTCAATTTTGATGTTGTGATTTCAATGTTGAGGAGGGTAGAAATTAGAATGTTGATCAAGAAAAGGGTTTTTTCCACCAAAATTAGGAATAATGACTTCGGCTTCAAGAGGGTTTTCACCTTCCACTATATAAACATGGCAGAAAAAAAATCTGGATGGAAGTTTAAAGGGTGGCTAAGAACTAATAGGCTAATTCCCACCCGCTAGTGCTTAGGCACTGTTTTATTTTTGTTTGTTTATTTATTTTAAAGTCTACCCTTTGAGGCTATAGTGAGGACTCTTGCAGGGTATTTTTTTTTTTATCTCTCTGCCTCTTGTCTCTGCTCATTTACTTGTATATAACACATACTGATGTGTCAGCTGACATACTGCATCCTGTCCCTTGTCACTTGGCATCTTAATAAGGTCTGACAGCTTCACTTTGCACAGCAGTAGCAGCATCTGTTGGTACACAGTAAGTCTTCATCTCCACCAGATATCTGCCTGCAGCCACAGGAAGAGAGGACACATAGCTGGGTGTCATTCTACATGAAACTTAACTCTTAAGGCCCCGTCACACACAGAGATAAATCTGCGGCAGATCTGTGGTTGCAGTGAAATTGTGGACAATCAGTGCCAGGTTTGTGGCTGTGTACAAATGCAACAATATGTCCATGATTTCACTGCAACCACAGATCTGCCAAAGATTTATCTCTGTGTGTGACGGGGCCTTTACTCCGCTTATTACTTCACAACTGTCCTCTTTGCCTTTAATTTCCGTTTCAGTTTTTTTTTTTCTTATAGTGTGTTCATTTATAGCATATTTTTAAATGTCACTTACTTTTTCAAGTTTCCATTGAACTTCAGCAAAAATGTCAGGAAAATAATATATTAAATGTCACAATTTGTTGACAAGAAAAGTATAAATGTGCAAGTTTGTGCAAATAACTGCATTCCATAGATATCTAATGCTAGGAAGGCCCCCGATGAACCTCTAGATTGTGAGGGAAACACATTGGAGCAAGACGCAAGAGATCTCAACAGAGAAGTTCCTTTACTGAGGGATTTCTAAAGTTCAGGATCTGATGCGTGTGACTGCATTAGCATGGAGGATTTTTTTTTGTCAGTTACGGGGTCTGTACCACTCACCTTTCTTCACTTTTTTAGTGCCAGTTTTAAATATCTGTTTCTTTGGTGTGCTCTATTCCTGGTCTCAATGGAAGGAAAACCCCAGCCAAGTAAGTTCCCCATATCGTTCAGCGAATAAGGAGCAAAGCCTTAACTGGTGCACTTTTTTATTTTATACCTAGGAATCTTAATTTGCTGTTCAGTTGTTTGTTTTATTTTTTAGAGTAGAGATATACCTTCTTCCAAGGTATAATACAAACTGCAAAATGTGCACTACATGCAATATTCTCAAATGTTCAGAAAGAGTGTTAATTAGTTATGGGCAAGCACTAAAATATTTGGGGGCTCGTTACTCGAGTCAAGCAATTTGTAATGCTTGAGTGCTTATCTTGATTAACTAGCATAATGTAAGTTATTTTTCCGGCAGATCTTCCCAGGAGGTCTGGGGGGCTCTCATCAGGAGTGAAGAGAGAGGGAGTACCATATTGCGACATTTATTTCTTGAAATACTCTGTGTTGCTGAAAGATAATTCTCCTCCCACTGTGTAACTCTGTGTTCAGACACCAGATTATCATACCCCTGAAATACTCTGTGCTTTGGGTGGAACCTGCACTTTCCAGCTTGTGACCTACTGCAAAATCTCAACATTCATTTCTTTAAATACTCTGTGCATCTGGAAACCAATTCTCCTTCCACTATGTAACTGTCTGTGACCCACAACAAGATTATCATATCCCTGAAATACTCCGTGTCTGTGCTGCTGGTGGAACCTGCACTATTCATCTTGTAACCTACTACAATATCTTGTCACTCACCTGCTGAAATACTCTGTGCTGCTGGAAGATAAGCCTACGTCCACTGTGTAACTCTGTCTCTGATCCACCAAAAGATTATCATACTCCTGAAACACTCTGCTGCTGGAACACAATTCTTCTTTCACTGTGTAACTCTGTCTGTTACTTGCCACAAGATTATCATACCCCTGAAATACTCTGTGCTGTGGGTGGAACCTGCACATTCCAGCTTGTAACCTTCCTCAATATCACACTATTCCTATCCTAAAATCCTTTGTGTGGCCAGGGGGCCCTGCATCATTCACAGTTTATGCTCCATCTGTGATCTACCACATCAGCTTGCTGATTTCCTGAAATACTCTCTGCCTCTGACCTCCTATAAGACTGATGTTATTTTGCTGAATTACTCTGTGCTGATGGGAGACCCTTCTCCCACTATGAAGCTCTGTCTGTGACCTAAGGTCAGCACACTTCTCTACTGAAATGCTTTGTGCTGCTGGGAGACCCCACTTTATCTTATCCATGAGCATAATACCACCATACAGTAACCACATTACATTGCATTGTATAGACCCTGCTTAATACCGCTATATTTGGGATTGGATGTGTTACTAGGGACAATGGACGAGTATACAAATGTTAATGAAGTTGTTGGTAGAGTGACTGATTACATTAACTTCTGCATTGATATGCTGGTGCCTGTTAAAAAGATTAGGTGTTTTGCAAATAACAAGCCATGGATAACAGAAGTGAAGCATTTGCTCAATAGGAAATATGCAGGACTAAATGGTTGTCTTCACTCAACCTGCAGCCAGGGAAGGCCATGTGCGACAATGCTGCAAACCTGGGTGCGGCTCTTCGCCGGGGCAAGGTAACACACGTGCCTTGTATGGCTCACGTGTTGAACCTTGTTGTCCAGCAATTTTTAACCCCCTATCCTGGCCTGGATGGGCTTCTGCACAGGGCTCCGCCGTTCAACCGCCGCAGCTGACTAACTTGCATTGCTCCAGAAGTCTTTCGGCCTGCCGGTTCATCGCCTGAAATGTGATGTGGCGACACGCTGGAATTCGACTCTCCACATGTTACAGCGACTGTGGCAGCACCGCCGAGCCCTTGTGCAATACGTTATGACGTATAGCCTGGGCCAACGAGATGCAGAGGTGGGGCAGATCACGCTGCTAGAGTGGTCTCAGATCAAGGACCTATTCACCCTTCTGCACAGATATGTTTATCAGCATGACAATTCCAGTCATTTACATGCTGGAGCACATGCTAAACACTATTCGTAGTTAGGGGGTGGGACAAGAGGAAGGGGAGGAAGTACAGGAGGATTCATATGTGCAAGGGATACCAACATCACCAAGGTCCAGACGTTCATCATCACCAAGGCGGCAGGCATGGGACGGTGGAGGAGAGGGCTTAACAAGGGCACATGGTAGCAGCCAAAATGTTGAGGAAGGTGCAGGAGACCATGAAGAAATGGAGGACAAACTCTCGATGGACATGGAAGACTCAGCAGATGAGGAAGACCTTGGTCAAATTTCAGCTGAACAAGGTTGGGGGGAGATGTCAGAGGAAGAATGCACAGTTATCACCTCTATGCCACAAACACAGCGAGGACTTGGTCCGCATGGATGCGCAAGACACATGAGCGCCTTCTTGTTGCACTACCTACAACATGACCCTCGGATTGTCAAAATTAGAAGTGATGATGACTACTGAGTTGCCACACTATTAGATCCTCGGTACAAGTCCAAATTTGGAGAAATAATTCCAGCCATAGAAAGGGACGCACGTATGCAGGAGTATATCAGCAGAAGCTGTTACTCAATCTTAGCTCGGCTTTTCCACCAAACACCAGTGGTGCATGGAGTGAATCTCCCAGTTGTCACTTGCCAAGCATGGGACTGTCTGGTCATTATCAGTCAAATCGTACCAGCAACACAGTATCTGGTGCTGGTAACAGCAATTTTATGGAATCGTTTTATAATTTTTTTAGATCATCCTTTGCAAGGCCACAAGAGACAAGAAGTCTGACACAGTCAACGGCTGGAGAGGATGATACAGGAGTATCTGCAAATGAACATCGATGCCATGACTTTGCAACTGGAGCCTTGCTCATTTCGAACTTCAAATATTGAAAAATGGCCTGAGCTCGCCACTTACACCTTGGAGATCTTGTCGTGTCCCGCAGCCAGCGTTGTCTCTGAACGTGTCTTCAGTGCTGCTGGGTGTGTGCTGACAGATAAGCGCACGCGTCTGTCCAATGACAATGTGGACAGACTAACGTTCATCAAGATGAACAAGTCAAGGATCCGCAAGAACTTTACTACCCCTGTGTGTTACGCTCACCAAGGAGCGGCGAGCGTCCGGTGGTGGACCCACTGGACCGTGCACCGGACTCCCCTGAGAAGGCGACCAGCAGCGAACCCCTATACAGGGACTGTGCGGCGCCTCCCCAGAAGGCCTAAATGCACGGCAGCCAGGAACCGGTAGTAGGAGTCTCTGTAGGGCCAGATGTAGCAAGGTTGTGACGTCCACAGGCGGCAGGACACGGAAACTGCACCGGAGATGTTCACAGCAGGTGACGTCCGCCGCAGGTACGGCACGGATAATGTCCACGGCAGGTAGGGCACGGTGACGTCCACTGTCGGTATGAGCGGTGACGTCCACAGCAGGTACGGCATAGATAATGTCCACAGTAGGTAGGGCACGGTGACGTCCACTGTCGGTATGAGCGGTGACGTCCCCAGCCGGAATGGTACGGATGGCACTACGGTGAGACAAGGGATTAGAACCAGGTAACAATGCACAGAAAACAGATAATAGCACAAGAGGTCTGGACACTGGCAGGCTCTAATGGAAGCGTTGCTCGGGCGCCTGCTGCTGGGGGAGGTGAACCTAAATACCCAATAGGTAACAGGTGACCTCTGAGGTCACTTCCAGAAAACGGGGCATACCGCTTTAAGAAAGGGGGCGTGGCCTCGCACGCAGCCTAGAGTCACTTACTGCAGCTCTGTGTAAGGAAGGGAGACAGGAAGAGGCTGCAGCATGCCTGGGAGCAGGAGCAGTGCCTGCAGAGCCATGGGACCAGTAAGAGGAAGGCCGTCGCTGCCTGGGGCTATGACTGGGAGTGCTAGTGGGAGCCATGCTGGGACTGGGCACATGTGAGGAAGCGCGCCCCCCACGGGGTCTGATGGGACCAGGCGCTACAGTACCCCTCCCTGAAGACCCCCCCTCCTCAGGAAGCTCCGGAGGAGACGAGGAGCATCCACGTCCTCCGCAGGTACCCACGTCCTCTCCTCAGGACCGAACCCCTTCCAGTCTACCAGATAGTAGGTTCTACCTCGGACCTCCTTAGCCGCAAGGATGGCTTTTACCTCATAGACGTCGTCATCACCAACAGGAGGAGGCGTATTACCAGGATCACTCTGGAAACGGCTCAGGACCACTGGCTTGAGGAGGGACACATGGAAGGAGTTCGGGATGCGAAGTGTAGACGGCAGCTTCAACTTTAGGACACCTCATTGATCCGTCGGAGCACTTCAAAGGGACTAATAAAGCGGGGACCCAGTTTGTAGGACGGCATCTTCAGGCGGACATACTTGGATGAGAGCCAGACTTTATCTCCGGGTCGAAAGAAAGGAACATCCAGACGTTTCTTGTCAGCGTGTTTCTTCATGCGGACAGAGGAATGTTCCAGAGCCGACTTGGTCTCAGCCCAGACGGCGGAGAAGGACCTCACAAGGTCATCAGCTGCAGGGTTGCCGGAAGAACATGTCACAGGGCACGGCACTTTGGGTCGCTGTCCATACACCACCTGGAACGGGGATTTAGCAGAGGACTCACTGTCATGATTGTTGTAGGAGAACTCGGCCCATGGAAGCAGGTTGACCCAGTTGCTATGGTGTTCGTCCATGAAGTGGCGAAGATAATTAGTCAAGACTTGGTTAATGCGCTCCACTTGCCCATTGGACTGAGGGTGGTAGGCAGAAGAAAAGTCCAATTGTACCTCCATCATTTTGCAGACTGCTCTCCAAAACCGAGCGGTGAACTGGACCCCTCTGTCGGACACGATATGGAGAGGCAAGCCGTGAAGCCGGAAGATATGTTGAATGAATAAGTCAACAAGAACCGGAGCGGACGGTAGCCCGGAGAGTGGTGTGAAGTGGGCCATCTTGGAGAACCGGTCCACCACCACCCAGATGACTGTGCAGCCAGGCGATTTTGGCAGGTCCGTGATGAAATCCATGCCGATATGTTGCCATGGAGCGGATGGTACGGGTAAAGGAAGCAAAGGGCCCGCCGGAAGAGTCTTCGGGACCTTGTTCCGGGCACAGGAGGAACATGATGAAACAAAGTCCTGGACGTCTTGACGTAGCCCTGGCCACCAATAATATCGGGATATCAATTGCAGAGATTTCTTTTGACCCACATGACCTGCTATTCGGGAAGAGTGTCCCCACCGGAGTACACGTTCCCTATCGACCTCAGCAACAAATGTCTTACCGGGAGGAAGGTGGTGCATGTCAACTGGTGCCGCCATTAGCTTGGAAGGTTCAATGATGTGCCGAGGTTCATCTTCCTGATCCTCTAACAGGAATGATCGAGACAGCGCAACGGCCTTCAGGTTCTTCTCGGCTGGACGGAAATGCAGAACAAAATCAAAGCGGGCGAAGAATAATGACCATCGGGCCTGTCGGGGGTTTAGCCTGTGGGCTGTCTGGAGATATGCCAGATTCTTGTGGTCAGTATAGATGGTAACTGGATGTAATGACCCTTCCAGCAGGTATCGCCACTCTTCCAGTGCCAGCTTGATTGCCAGCAACTCACGGTCTCCGATTGAGTAGTTTCGTTCTGCTGGGGAGAAAGCCTTAGAAAAGAAGCCACAGGTTACTGTCTTACCCTCTGACGTTTTCTATGTAAGAACCGCACCGGCTCCGGATGAGGAGGCATCTACCTCAAGGATAAACGGCTTGTTAGTGTCGGGTCTGTGTAAGGCTGGAGCAGAAGCGAAGGCTCGTTTAAGGGACATGAACGATTCTTCAGCTTCCAGGGTCCATTTCTTAGGGTTCTCCCCTTTGCGAGTGAGAGAGGATATGGGACGCACCAGAGACGAGAAGTGTGGAATGAATTGCCGGTAATAGTTGGCGAATCCCAGGAATCGCTGGATAGCCTTCAACCCTTCCGGACGGGACCAATTCAGTACGGCTGATACCTTATCGGGGTCCATCTTCAGGCCAGTATCAGAGACTATGTGGCCAAGGAAGGGTAGCGAGGTCTGCTCAAACAGGCATTTCTCGAGTTTGGCATAAAGGCGATTCTCTCTCAATCTCCGCAGGACAAGACGGACATGTCTCCGGTGGGTATGCAAGTCCGGAGAGAAGATAAGGATGTCGTCTAAATACACAACCACACAGGTGTATAGAAGGTCACGGAAGACGTCGTTCACGTACTCCTGGAAGACCGCTGGAGCGTTACTGAGCCCGAAGGGCATCACTCGATATTCATAGTGCCCATCCCGAGTGTTGAACGCATTCTTCCATTCGTCTCCCGACTGAATGCGGACCAGATTGTACGCACCCCGGAGATCTAATTTGGAGAAGATCTTGGCACCTTGAAAGCGGTCAAACAGGGGGGGCGTGGCCGGAGCTTCATGGAGCAGGACGTTTAGGGACTGAGCTCCTTCACCCGGGAGTAAAATAAGCCCATTTGCACTAGCTTGGAGTGCCCAGGATGGGGAAGAGAAAGGCCCTTAAGGTTGCCAGAGACCAGGGAACCCCAGCGCCGCTCACCCTGGACTCCTATCTAGTAAAGGAGCTGCCAGGGGAGCAAGAACAGGAGGACGCCAAGATGGCGGGAACGCCGCATCCCCTGCTTCCACAGACTGCTGCGGCTCCGGGAGGTATGGGAGACAGCGGACGGAGGGAACCGGAGCATACCGCAGATGGAGGAGGAGGTGAGGAGACTGGAGAGGTCGGCGGCGCAAGCGGAGGAAGAGATGAAGATCCCGCGGACGCCGGCAGGAGGGGAGCTGACCTCGTGGTTAAGATGGCGGCGGCGGAGGAGAAGCGCGGTGACTCACCTGCTCGCGGCCGGGATCAGGACTGCGGTGAGCAAGCTGAGGTCGCACGCCCATGGACTGCAGGACCGGGTAGGAGGCATACGTTCTCCCTAGAGGCGAGCTCCGGCGGTCACACGGAGATGGGGGAAATGCCGCTCCTACCCCCACTAGAGATCCTGGAAAGTGGAGGCGGCTGGAGTCCGTCGGCTCTAACTGCAAATCCACAGGGGGAGACCGGTGACTTAGCCTGGGGCGATGGAGCTGAGGACTGGGAGAGCTCTGGTAGTGGGATAGTGGATGGCTTAATGGGGGATGGGGGAGAGGCACAGGAGGAGGCCCGGGAGGCCAGGAGTGAGACCCGGCAGCCTGCAATAATTCCCCAGCCTGTGTGGGACGACCCAGAATCTCATAAAGATGCCCCCCTGTCCTCCCCACTGGGACCACCAATATTACAGAGTGAGACTCTCACCCCAATGCCCCAAAGGCACCAGAAATCAACTGGGGAGGCAGGGCAAAAGAGCCCAGTCCCTGTAACACAATATAAAGAGACCTCTAAGACCCCACTGAGCCCGCCTGGCAGAGTAGCTTCCAAGAGGGGGCCACCGGGAAACCTGACTGCTGGACCCGTGCTTCCGCAGCCTGCATGCCCTCCAGCAGATTGGTGGGAATTTGTACGTCAGCTCCCTACAAAAACGGATTTCCAAGCACTTATTTCTGAAGTAAAAGATACCTGCAGGTCTGAAATAGCGGCGGTCCGACAGGATGTAGTATCTATCTCTAAAAGAATAAACCAGCTGGAGACTGATCACAATGATGCTAGAACAACCATTCGCCACCTCCAGTCCCATGCCTCCTCCGAAGCTGACGCCATAAGAGAATTAGAGCGTCATATTGAAGATCTTGACAACAGAGGCAGACGCCATAATATAAGGGTCAGAGGCGTTCCGGAGGCCCAAATAAAGGAGGACGTTACAAAAATTCTGCAGACCATATTTAATTCACTCCTTCAGCGCCCTCCTGATAGCCCAATTCCTATGGACAGAGCACACAGGGCTCTGCGCCCCAAAAATTTGACAGGGAACCCGAGAGACATTATTTGTCATATTGTGGACTTCCAACTTAAAGAGGAAATAATGTTCAGAGCACGACCGCCAAAACAAGCGATGTACCAAGATGCTAGGATTCAACTGTTTCAGGATCTTTCATGGTTGACACTACAGCAGCGGAGGGCCCTCCGCCCATTACTGTCATCCCTAAAGGCTAACAATATCCTCTATAGATGGGGGTTCCCGTTCAGTCTGTCTGCACGGCGAGGGGAGACGTCGGCCAGCCTTCGGACCCCTGCAGATCTGGAGTCATTTTGCCGGACATTCGACCTTCCTGTCCTGGACCTGCCAGACTGTACTCTGCCCCAACAGATACAGCAGCTTCCTCAGACCTGGCAGCTGGCCACGGCAGCACGTAAACGGCGATCTAGAGGCCCAAGAGCAGAAGGACCTACCTGATTGCTTTTCTCCGTGACTTTATAGTCATTTTTTGATCTCATATGGGAATTCCAGGGGGTCAACTGACTTGCTTATATTGCTTCCCATTTTCCTGAGACATCCTCCTTTATACAAAACCCCGGGGGGGGGGAGGTTTGGATCCCTGGTCCAGTTTGTGAGGTTCCGCCACTAACCCTTCTGCAGAGTCATACCAATTGATTCGCACTTTGGTTTATAGTGCAGGTTATATTTAGTGAGGTATCTCTAACTTTGTATAAAAGTAAGTCGACTCTGCTGGTGGGGTAGTGGACGGTTGGGGTTGATTCCATACCCTTATTACATAATTGAAGAGTTTCTATTTTTGGTAGAACGTAGGTATGTTTTGGTTTATTCTTTCTTGTTCTGGTTGTACTCACAGGTATGCAACTCGCTATAGTAGAGGCGCTCTGTTTCGAAAGGGCCCAGGGAGTATATCTACCATACACATCAAGCGACAGTCTCAAACACTAGCCCTGACATTAGCTTACATTAAGACACCGGGATGGCTACGTTGATGAGCCTTAATGTGAAGGGGTTGAATTCTGATGTTAAAAGGAGGCTGGTTCTTCAGGAGATGCGAAAATCACTGGCGGATGTGGTGTTTCTGCAAGAGACACACTTCACGGAAAAAAGCTCTTTTAACTTTGCCCGCCATTGGTTTCCTTAATCCTTTTCGGCTACAAATACAAAAAAGAAAGCTGGGGTGGCTATACTAATTTCTCACACTTGCCCGCTCCAAGTGAGTAAGTGGGAAGCAGATCCCTCAGGTCGCTACCTGATCATCCAGGGTACGCTGAATGGGATGAAATTAGTCCTATGTAACCTCTATGCTCCAAACTCTAATCAGAATAGATTTGTTTCCTCGGTCATCTCGCGCCTCCCGCCAGATTGGGGGGTCATTCACATTATAGGAGGGGACTTCAATATGGTGTTTTCACACAGAGCCGATAAAATGCTAGCACCCTCGCAATCCACAAACCTAAGTAGGTCATCTCATTTGTCTACGGGATTTCGCAAGTTGATCCATAAATACCAACTATTTGATCTGTGGAGAATTGATAACCCGACAGCAAGACAATACACCTTCTTCTCACACCCTCATAATTCCTATAGCCGAATAGATTATGTCTTTGGTAATGTTCTTACTCTTAGAACACTCCGACAAGCACAAATAGGCAATATCACGTGGTCAGATCATGCCCCTTTACTACTACACCTTAATTTAACAAATGTTCCCCCAAAAAGAACCCACTGGAGACTAAATGAATCCCTACTCACTAACCCTACTTCTCGAGAATCTATCTGTAAGGCTATACAGAATTACTTTGCGGAAAATTCTCAGACCCCTCCATCTTTCCCAGTGATATGGGAAGCCCACAAGGCGGTTATTAGAGGGGAGTGCATAGCTATTTCTTCCAAGCTCAAAAAGGACTCACAGCACCTTTATCGTCAATGTGAAACAGACCTCCGAGCAGCAGAGGAACGCCTTCGCACCCACCCCTCTAAGACCCGCCTGAAAGCGGTAATAGATCTCAGATCTAAATTAAAAGAGATATCACACGGGAAAATAGAAAAGCTATTACGTTACTCACGCCAGAAGTATTATGAGTATGGCAATAAGCCACATACGATGCTGGCCAGAAGGCTCCGGGACCAAACGATAACTTCCGCACCTAGCGCCATAAAGGATACTTTGGGTATCCCTCATTATGATCCCACAAAAATCGCACAACTATTTCACGCATATTACACATCCCTGTACTCTATCCCTCCGTCACTACCAATGTCCCACCCAGATAGAACAACAATAATGAATGATTATTTGGCTGACTGTCACCTTCCAAAACTGTCCCAGGAAGCTCTGGAGGATCTTAATCGAGAAGTAGCCCCGGATGAGATCCATCAGACCGTTAAAGACCTCCCAAACCACAAGGCTCCGGGCCCAGATGGGTTTACTTATCTATATTATAAAACCTTCCTGGGAGAACTGTCGCCTCATTTGACTCACCTTTTCAATCTTTTTATGAAGGGTGAGGACATCCCAAATACTTTTTTACACTCTTACATAACTGTCATACCTAAAGCAGGTAAGGATCCCATGGAATGTGCGAGCTATAGCCCTATCAGCCTCTTAAACTCTGATCTCAAAATATTCACCAAACTGTTGGCGGACCGTCTAAATAACTGGATACCACAGCTGGTCCATAAAGACCAAGTAGGGTTCGTTCGCTATCGGCAGGCGGGGGACAACACCCGAAGGATCTTAGATCTGGTGGAAGTGGTGAATAGGGAAGGAGTGGAAGCACTTCTTCTGGGACTAGACGCGGAGAAGGCTTTCGATAGGCTGGATTGGTCCTTCATGTTTTCTGTGTTGGACCACTCTGGCCTCTCAGGACCATTTGTCTCAGCCCTGCGGGGCTTGTATTCCCTCCCCGCGGCGACAATTCGCCTCCCTCATGCACACTCCAATCCCCTGCCCATTCGAAATGGAACTAGGCAGGGCTGTCCTCTGTCCCCTTTGCTATATGTCCTAAGCATTGAACCACTGGCAGCACATATTCAACTTAATCCGGACATTGGGGGGGTCAAGGTTCGGGATAAATCCTTTAAAGTGGCCCTATTTGCAGACGACGTCCTGTTGTCCCTGACTAATCCCGTCATTTCCCTACCAAACTTACACGCAGTACTCACTCAATACGCTAGACTCTCGGGTTATAAACTTAACTCCGACAAAACAGAGGCCTTGCCGCTTAACATCCCAGAAACTAAATTACAGATCCTTAAACAAAATTGTAAGTACTCTTGGCATTCAGATTCCCTACGATATTTAGGAGTCAAAATAACCCCTAATTATAAAACATTATACCAAGCCAATTTCCCGCCCCTGATACGCGAAGTGGAAAATAGCCTGAAAAAATGGTCATCACTTCAGATCTCTTTTTTGGGTAAAATCGCTACAATTAAAATGTCAGTCATCCCTAAATTTCTGTATCTGTTTGAAACACTCCCAGTGCGGGTTCCCCTGGGGGTACTGAAAAAAGTCCAATCAAAACTTTTGCAATTTATATGGCACTCAGGAAGGCACCGCATCCCAGATTCAGTACTATGCGCACCACGTACAAAAGGGGGCTTGTCGTGTCCGAATCTTAGGCTTTACTACTATGCCGCACACCTGCGCAGCCTGGCGTCATGGACGACCCTACCGGCTTTTAACAGGTGGACGGAAATAGAGAAGCTTTGGATGGCACCTTTCCACCCCAGCTCTCTAATATGGGGACGCCCTAGTGAAACCCCCTCCAGAGACCTCCTGGGTCCGATGGCATTTACAAGAGAGGTGTGGCGGCAGTGTAGAATGAACTTCCAGCTGGCCTCACAGTCTTCCCTGCTGACCCCTTTCTTGTTCACACCACATCTGACAAAGGGCATGAACTCGGGGGTGATGGGGCAGTGGGCGAAGGCGGGCCTCTACTGTTTTCGGGACCTGGTCAACCCGGTTACACTGAAATTGAAGCCATTTTCGGATTTACGATATCAATACAACCTACCCCTCCACCTATATTCCTCATATCAACAGGTATCACATTTTTTCACAGACATTATGGGATGGGCGGGGGCGCGACGTCCCACAGCATTCGAAATTCTTTGCTCGGGCAGGACTTCAACCAGGGGACTGATCTCGGCCATTTATAATATTCTGATAATCGGGGACCCGCCGGAAGCACTGAAGCATTCATACATGAAGAGATGGGAGGGATGGGTTGGACGCCCCCTTTCAGATGCACTCTGGTCAGTTATATGGGCTAGGACATTTAAGTCCTCGATTAGCACTCTTTATAAGGAAAACCAAGTAAAGATCCTCATGACATGGTACCACACACCAGAACTCCTACACAAATTTAACCGTACCTACCCAGATGTGTGTTGGAGATGTGGCTTTGGGGGAGCATCCCAATACCATATATTCTGGACATGCCCGCTCATTGAGGGCTTCTGGGAGGAGGTGGAATCCTTGATTGGCAGATTGGTGGGGGGTAGTGTGACCAGAGATCTGGTAGTGTACCTGCTGAATGCCCTCCCATCGTCTCTTAGCAAACCTGAACTAAAGCTTTTACTCCATGTCCTTACTGCGGCCAAGTGTCTAATTTCACTGTTCTGGAGAAGGGTAGCCCCGCCCTCTGTCTCAGATCTATATGCCAGAATAAAAGATGTCAGGAATATGGAAAAGCTCACAGCACAGCTCCATAATACAATGGATAAGTTCACAGTGACATGGTCTCTTTGGGATGCCCTAGTGGACACATACCAGATGTAGGGTCGGATATGGGAAGGAAGTGATCGACACTCGGGGTTTAGACCGGTATCAGGGGACACCTTCCACCTTCTACTTCACGCTTGGAGTGTTGGCGGTATAGTCCATTAATGAGCATACCTGTGAAATGGTACATTTATTCGTGTAACTGCATATCTGTGTATTATTCTTTTCTTTTCTGTTGTACAATATGTTTTAAAAAACCTTTTTCAAAATAAAAAGTTGAATAAAAAAGAAAGCGGTCAAACAGTTCCGGTATCAGGGGTAGTGGGTATCTGTTCTTCACCGTGATCTTATTCAATCCGCGGTAGTCAATGCAAGGCCGTAGACCCCCGTCCTTTTTCCCCACAAAGAAGAAGCCCGCTCCGGCAGGAGAGGAGGATTTTTGGATGAAGCCTCGTGCTAAATTTTCCTTTATGTAATCAGACATGGCTTGGGTCTCTTCTCGGGACAGAGGGTAGATGCGCACACGCGGAGGGGTTGCCCCGGGGAGCAGGTCGATGGGACAATCGTAGGGTCTGTGTGGCGGCAACGTCTCAGTCTCCTTCTTGTCAAGACATCGGCATAGGCCCAATAGGCAGGGGGTAACCCGGGAAGGGTGACCAGTTCAACGGGTCGGTGCGGAGGATGCACTGGTTTCAGGCAGTTGCTGTGGCAAGACACACCCCATTGCAGGATGTCTCCAGAATCCCAGTCCAGTACTGGCTTGTGCGACCGAAGCCAAGGTATTCCCAGTAGTAGGGCATGCATCATGCCAGGGAGTACGTGGAAGGCAATGGTCTCAGCGTGTAGCAACCCCACTTGCATAGTACAGTTCTCCGTGATGTACCGGATGGGTTCGGATAGCGGTTTTCCATCCACGGAAGAAAGACTGATGGGGGTAGCAAGACAACGGACGGGAATCTGGTGTAGGTCCACCACGGCTTGTTGGATAAAGTTCCCGGCAGAGCCTGAATCCAGGAATGCATGCTCTGACAACCGGATGGAACCACAGGACAGGGATACAGGTACATGGAGAAAAGGAGAGGACTTGGCATGACCTAGGGTGGCCTCTCCGATGGACCCTAGGCTCTGTAGTTTCCCGGCTTTACTGGACAGTCCTGAATCAGATGTTTGGCACTTCCGCAGTAGAAGCACTCTCCTGCCATTCTTCGATTTCTCTGTCGCAGTCTGGACTCACTGACGCAATCGACCTCCATGGGCTCGTGCGGAGCAGTAGGCCGGGTGGAGGGAGGTGACATCGGCCTTTGGAAGGTGGGTGCAAGGCGCAGGGTTCTTCTCGCCCGGGTGACTTCTCTGGCACGCTCTTGGAAACGGAGATCAATATGGGTAGCCAGAGAGATCAGTTCTTCCAGGGTGGTAGGTACATCCCGGCCGGCCAGTTCATCCGTGATTTTACCGGATAACCCTTCCCAGAAGGCAGCTACCAAGGCGTCATTGTTCCACTTGAGTTCGGAGGACAGAGTGCGGAATTCGATTGCATACTGTCCCACGGTGAGATTCCCCTGGTGGATTCTCATGAGCGAAGAGGCAGAAGACGAGAGACGGCCTGGCTCATCGAACACCTTACGGAAGGTAGTCAGAAAGACGGACAGGACTTGAACGGTCGGGTCATTCCTCTCCCAGAGCGGTTTCATCCAGGCCAGAGCCTGACCAGTCATATGAGACATGATAAATGCGATTTTCGAGCGATCAGTCGCTCGCTGCAGCGGCGACAGCTCAAAGTGCTGGGAGCACTGGTTTATGAAACCGCGACACGAACGGGGATCCCCTCCATACATGGGTGGGGAGGCCAGGCGGGAAGGAGACATGCATGTCGATAATCCCACAGAGTCGGGGGGTTGTTGAGGAGGCCGGATTCTGCAGGGCGTATAGACGGGAATCCACGGACGCCATATATTCGGCCATGCGTCTCTGGGCCTCATGCTGGCGGGACAGTTCCTTCTGTAGTTCACTTAACTGGGAGCCATCTGAGGATCCGGAGGTTTGCATGGATGCCAGACGGGATTCCACAGACTTCATGTGAGCCACTAATCTTGCTTGGGTCTCGCGTTGACGGGAGAGCTCCTGTTGCAGGTCAGTCAGCGGGTTAACCTTGATCCCGGCGGAGTCCATGGGCCCGAGCAAACTGTTACGCTCACCGAGGAGCGGCGAGCGGCCGGAGGTGGACCCACTGGACCGTGCACCGGACTCCCCTGAGAAGGTGACCAGCAGCGAACCCCTATACAGGGACTGTGCGGCGCCTCCCCAGAAGGCCTAAATGCACGGCAGCCAGGAACTGGTAGTAGGAGTCTCTGTAGGGCCAGGTGTAGCAAGGTTGTGACGTCCACAGCCGGCAGAACACGGAAACTGCACCGGAGATGTTCACAGCAGGTGACGTCCGCCGCAGGTACGGCACGGATAATGTCCACGGCAGGTAGGGCACGGTGACGTCCACTGTCGGTATGAGCGGTGACGTCCACAGCAGGTACGGCACAGATAATGTCCATAGTAGGTAGGGCACGGTGACGTCCACTGTCGGTATGAGCGGTGACGTCCCCAGCCGGAATGGTACGGATGGCACTACAGTGAGACAAGGGATTAGAACCAGGTAACAATGCACAGAAAACAGATAATAGCACAAGGGGTCTGGACACTGGCAGGCTCTAATGGAAGCGTTGCTCGGGCGCCTGCTGCTGGGGGAGGTGAACCTAAATACCCAATAGGACCTCTGAGGTCACTTCCAGAAAACAGGGCATACCGCTTTAAGAAAGGGGGCGTGGCCTCGCGCGCAGCCTAGAGTCACTTACTGCAGCTCTGTGTAAGGAAAGGAGACAGGAAGAGGCTGCAGCATGCCTGGGAGCAGGAGCAGCGCCTGCAGAGCCATGGGACCGGTAAGAGGAAGGCCGTCGCTGCCTGGGGCTATGACTGGGAGTGCTAGTGGGAGCCATGCTGGGACTGTGAGCGCGCTCCCCACGGGGTCTGGTGGGACCAGGCGCTACACTGTGTCATCCTGGGGAGAGTAAAGGCTGTCGTATTTTGGAATGTGCTTGATACAAATGTACCTGTGAAGTGTACAACTGGGGCACAAGTGCTGCCACTGAAGTGGTGTCTGTGTGGCCCAATTTTTGGAAAAAAAGGGAGACTCCGCTTGGAGTCCCCTTGCTGTGTTTTTAAAAATGATCCAAGATGAACAAATCATGGATCAGCAAAGACTTTGCTACCTATACCGGTGTCATCCCGGGGACAGTTAAGGCTGGCGTATTTTTGAATGTGCTTGATGCAAATGTACCTGTGAAGTGTACAACTGGGGCACAAGTGCTGCCACTGAAGTGGTGTCTGTGTGGCCCAATTTTTGGAAAAAAGGGAGACTCCGCTTGGAGTCCTATTGCTGTGTTTTACATGATTTTAGAAGGGCATGCCATGCCTATATTTGTGTCTCGTCCTCTTTTTCCTCTTCCAGCTGTTTTGTTTTCGCATGAGTATTTGTCCTTGTCACTTTCCCATGTGTTTGTGTTGTCTTGTGAGTTGTTTGTCACCTTTTGGACACCTTTGAAGGTGTTTTTTCTATGTGTTTTTATGTGTTTGTGATTGCCTCCCATTGTTTTCTATGGGGTTCGATAGGTTCGTCGAATGGCTCGCCGAACCGAACTTGAACGCGGCCTCCGTTCGACAAACCGAATTCGAGCCTCTAGAGTGTGGCTCATCTCTATTAGTTAGATCATTTTCTATGGCAAATAAGCATTTTGTGGTGATTTGTTTGGAAAATTAATTTTTATTTCATATCTGTTCCCACATGGTCAGTTTATTTGTTCTAGATTCTTTTATCCCTTCAAGTTATAGTACAGTATCACAGAGATGCTGATAATGTCCTCAATTTTGCAAATATGAATGCCTCTATATCCAGAGGTTGTGTTACGTTGTTGTTGTTATTATTATTGTTGTTATTATTGATAATAATTATGATAATAATAGTAGTAATAATAGTAATAATAATTAATAATCTAATTTATTAATAATTACAATAATTTGGTTTAAGGTATGTGGATGATTTATGGAATTCTGTGTTTGATATTTAATGTATTGAATCGTCTGCTTTCTTTTTATAGAAAGAAAGATTGTAATGCAGATTTCTGTGGATCAAGCGAAGTTTGAAAAGTCATTGAAATTGTTTACCATTATAAGGTTACACATAACACAATGTTGATGGTGTTCCGAGTTATGTACAATCTACACAATGTGACTTTTATGCCTAAATGTAGAACTCTGGTGCCACACACTTTTTGAATCTAATTATGTTTTGGATCATAGATTCAAAAAGGGGGGAAAGATGATGTGGAAAGTCACACCTATTTTTTAAGGTTTTAATTTGTTCATCGATTGAGTTTTTCTTCTAAGTTTACTTTATATTGTTATCTGTAAGGAGGATACAGCAGACATCCATAAAGCTTATGATTGCTTTGATTAACATGAATTGTCAGGTTTTTGAACATGTCTCGGATGAGCCCATTGCTAATGCAGATTTTGAGTTTTTCCGTACATGGATCCAGATACCAAGATGCTGGTTGATTCTGCACTGGATATGCTGAGGTTACACAACATGAGGTAATAAAAATCCAACCACTCGCTCCTCTCCCATCGGAATAGGAGAACGAGATGAAGATTTGCAATCGCTGTGGTTCGTAGAGCGGAGGGGGGTAAGATAGTCAAATGTGGATATAGGTAGCAGATATTTTCTAGTGTGACGTGATAATCCTATAAAGACCGTAGAGTGGGTGTGAGCCCCGGTGGAGGCCCACCTGTTATCAAAGGAGCCGGAGGAGATGCTCGCATAGGTGAAGACAACAAAGAAGCATTGATTGGGCCTAGAGTTGAGAGTCCTTTACCATTGCAGACCAGTGCCATACCTCGGTGGCACCTGTCACTCCTCGTGTTCTTAAATCCCTACAGGAACAAGCGATTCAGCAAGGAAAGGAGTGTGAGATGCAGGGAGCCAGCTAACTGAGGAAGGTCTGTGGATAAAGGGCGGTAATCTTTCTCTGCCATGAGTTCGCTACTCAATAATAGCCCAGGTAACTATGAACACATGACAAAGAGTGTGGTGGTGGACAAGATATGGGCAGCACCACTGCTTCAGTACCCAAATGGCTAGACACATCCAGTCTTGTAAGACATGTGCCTATTAAGGTAGAAAAACTGTTAAACACACCCCTCATCCGCTCTACTACTCCGGTGATTGCAGATTAATCATATAAACTTACACATGGTTTATATGAGATTGTGCATGTTGTGTGAATTTCTTTTCAGGCCTGCTCTGAAACATATCCAGTATGGAAAATGTTACTGCTGAAAAACTCATGATGCTGGTGGTATGTAAAAATAGAGTTCCTAAAAGTAGTAAAAGTACATATTCTATAGCAGAGGTCATTATAGAGATCTTACAGTATCTGGGGATTTGCAGCTGTTTTGGATAGGCTAGGAAACTGGCTACACTAACGGTCCTGACCTGGGGATGCCCCTGATGAACCCCTGTCTGCCATTGTGAAGAGGAGAGAAACGCGTTGGGCTTCTTTCATGCTAAGTTTTTGACAAATATGCGTTTATTTTTATTAGCCTGAGTGTCAATTGGACAGTGAAGGGTCTGTGATTGGACACGATCTCCTCATGACTTTACCTGGCCTTATTATTATTATATTGATACAGTAGATTATTATTTATTATTATTTATTTTTAGAGCACCATTAATTCCATGGTGCTGTACATGAGAAGGGGGTTACATACAAAATACATATACAAGTTACAGTAGACAGACTAGTACAGAGGGAAGAGGGCCCTACCCTTGCGGGCTTACATTCTATAGGATTATGGGGAGGAGACAATAGGTGGGGTGTAGGTCAGGCGGCAGCTCCGCACGGTGGTCGGGCGGCAGCTCCGCACGGTGGTCGGGCGGCAGCGAGTTCATTGTAGATTGTAGGCATTTCTGAACAGGTGCGTTTTCAGGTTCCGTTTGAAGTTTGCAAGGGTAGGGGATAGTCTGACGTGTTGAGGCAGCGAGTTCCAGGAGACTGGGGATGCTCGGGAGAAGTCTTGGAGTCGGTTGCGTGAGGAGCGAATGAGAGAGGAGGAGAGAAGGAGATCTTGGGAGGACCGGAGGTGACGTGTTGGAGTGTAGTGGGAGAGTAGTTTGGAGATGTACGGAGGGGAAAGATTATGCACAACTTTGTAGGTCAGTGTTAGTAGTTTGAATTGGATACGGTGGAAGATTGGAAGCCAGTGGAGGGACATGCAGAGGGGAGAAGCGGGGTGGTATTGAGGAGAGAGGTGGATCAGTCGGGCAGCAGAGTTAAGGATGGACTGGAGAGGGGCGAGCGTGTTGGCAGGGAGGCCACAGAGGAGGATGTTACAGTAGTCGAGGCGGGAGATTATGAGGGCATGCACTAGCATTTTAGTAGATTGCAAATTGAGGAAAGGGCGGATTCTGGAAATATTTTTGAGTTGAAGACAGCAGGAGGTGGTGAGGGATTGGATGTGTGGTATGAAGGATAAGGCAGAGTCAAAGGTCACTCCGAGGCAGCGAACTTTGGGTACTGGCGAGAGCATGGTGTTATTTATTGTAATAGATAGATCAGGTGGAGAGTGTAGGTGAGACGGAGGAAAGATGATTAGTTCAGTTTTGGCCACATTGAGCTTTAGGAAGCGAGAGGAGAAGAAGGAGGATATAGCAGATAGACATTTCGGGATTTTGGACAGCAGAGATGTGGCATCTGGGCCAGAGAGGTAGATCTGGGTGTCGTCGACATATAGGTGGTATTGGAAGCCATGGGAGTTTATGAGTTTTCCCAGGCCAAATGTGTAGATAGAGAAAAGTAAGGGTCCTAGGACAGAGCCTTGAGGGACGCCAACAGAGAGATGGTGGGATGAAGAGGTTGTGTGAGAGTGGGAGACACTGAAAGTGCGATTTGAGAGGTATGAAGAGATCCAAGAGAGGGCAAGATCTCTGACACCAAAGGAAGAGAGGGTCTGTAATAGGAGGGAGTGGTCAACGGTATCGAAGGCTGAGGACAGGTCTAGAAGTAGGAGTATAGAGAAGTGCTTGTTCACTTTGGCAGTAAGCAAGTCATTTGTGATTTTAGTCAGGGCAGTTTCGGTAGAGTGATGTGGACGGAAGCCGGACTGTAGGTTGTCAAAGAGAGCGTTAGAGGAGAGGTGGGAGGAAAGTTCAGCATGGACATGCTGTTCCAGGAGTTTTGAGGCAAGTGGGAGTAGTGATATGGGGCGATAGCTGGTAGTAGAGGTTGGATCGAGGGAAGGTTTCTTTAGGATAGGTGTGACTGTTGCATGTTTAAAGGCAGAGGGGAAGGTTCCAGTCGTTAAAGATAGGTTGAAGAGGTGGGTTAAGGCTGGAATAAGGATGGTGGTGAGGTTGGGAAGGAGGTGGGATGGCATGGGGTCAAGTGCGCAGGTGGTGAGGTGCGCTTTTGAGAGAAGACGTGCAAGCTCTCCTTCGGTGATGGTGGGGAGGAAGTTTATGGGAGAGGGGCAGTGGTCAGTTACATGAAGGGGTTGTGGTGGCTGAGCAGAGAAGACTTGCCTTATGAGGCTATGTGCGCACTAGAGCTTTTTACCCGTGGATTTGCCCGCGGATTTGCCGCGGAAATTTCTTGAGAAATGTCTGCAATCTTTGTGCAGACATTTCCCAGCAATTTCTATGGCAAAAAAAAAAGCTGTGCGCACTGGTGCGGATTTTTCTCGAGAAATTTCCGCATGCGGATTTTCTCGAGAAACTTTCTCGAGAAAATGAAAATGTCCATTATTTCCGCGGGTACCCTGCGGATTTCTGCAGTACAGCCTGCAAAAATCCGCAGGGAACCACCCGCGGGAAAATCGCGGCAATTCCGCGGCAATTCCGCGGCTAATCCGCGGCAAATCCACGTCAAATCCGCATGCGGATTTGACGCGGATTTTTTCCGGAGGTCCGGAAATCTTTCACTCAAAGAAGTTTCTCGAGAAAGTTTCTTGAGAAACTTCACATCTCTAGTGCGCACATAGCCTTAGGTCGATTTTTTCTTGAAAATAGGTGGCAAAGTCTTCTGCAGAAATGAGGGAGGTTGGAGGGGGCAGTGGTGGGCGAAGGAGGGAGTTGAAAGTGTTGAATAACTGTTTGGGGTTGTGTGTTAGAGAGGATATGAGGTTTCTGAAGTAATCGTGTTTAGCGGAGGTGAGGACTGAACGAAATGTGTGAATTGCATTTTTGAATGTGGTGAAGTCTTCCTGGGAGTGCGTTTTCTTCCACCGCCGCTCTGCAGCCCTAGACCTTTGCCGAAGTTTTTTAGTGAGGCTGTTGTGCCAGGGCTGTCTATTGATTCGTCTCACTCTGCCATGCACAAGGGGAGCGACTGAATCAATAGCTGATGTGAGGGTGGTGTTGTAGAAAGTGGTGGCACTGTCTGTGTCGTGGAGGGACGATATGGAGGACAGTGGGAGGATAGAGTCGGCGAGGGTGTGCATGTTGAGGTGTGCAAGGTTTCTGCGGGGATGTGCTAGGTGCTGGACAGGGGGGGGTAGGTGAGGAGGACAGGGCTGAAAAGGTCAGAAGATGGTGGTCAGATAGGGGGAGGGGGGAAGTTGTGAGGTCAGAAAGGGGACAGAGGCGGGTGAAGATAAGGTCTAGTGTGTGTCCATCTTTGTGGGTGGCAGAGGTGGACCACTGAGTTAAGCCAAAAGACGAAGCAAGGGAGAGGAGTTTGGAAGCAGCTTGTTGGCGAGTGTCAGTGGGGATGTTGAAGTCACCCATGATGATGGTGGGAATGTCAGCAGAGAGAAAGTGTAGAAGCCAGGCAGAGAAGTGGTCGAGGAAGGCAGTGGTGGCGCCCGGGGGTCTGTATATGACAGCCACTTGGAGGTTGGAGGGAGAATAGATTCGGACAGAGTGCACTTCAAAGGAAGGCAGGTCGAGGGAGGGTAGAGGTGGGATTGTGGTGAAGTTGTAGTTGTTAGAAAGAAGGAGGCCTACTCCTCCACCTTGTCTATTGCCAGGGCGAGGAGTGTGGGAGAAGTGCAGGCCACCGTAGCATAGTGCAGCTGGGGAGGCAGAGTTGGATGGTGTCAGCCATGTTTCGGTGATGCCCAGAAAGGATAGATTGCTGGAGGTAAAGAGATCATGAATGATGTGCAGTTTATTACACACTGAACGGGCATTCCAGAGCGCTCCTGAGAGAGGGGGCGGCGGAGTCGGTGAGAGGGGAATAGTTTTTATGTTGGATAGATTGCGGTAGTTACTATTATGTGGAGAGTGGTGGGTGGGTGATAAAGAGGGGTGTACCATCCATGGGGGGCCAGGATTGGGGGCTATGTCACCAGCAGTGAGAAGGAGTAGAGAAAGGGAGAGCAGGTGGGAGAAGGAGAGTGGACGGCATGGTCTGCGTGATATTAGGAGCGATCTGAGGTTCAGGAGTAGGTCAGCAGATGAGGACAGATGAGAAGGCAGGAGGGAGGGGGAGATGAATATTTGTTTAGAGGGTGCTGGGGTGTGGGGATAGCGAAGGAGGGTGAGGAGGAGAGGGGCAAAGACTGTGAGGGCATAGGTGAACATGGTGGGAGTAGTGTGGTAAGTATGTGATTTAACAAGTAAGTTGTGTCAGTGGCAAACTTAGTTAGAAAGAGCTGAAGTTTACCTTCTGGTCACGTCTGGTTCATTTCTGGTATATTTCTGACAGTTATGAGGCACTTATCCAGAGGCACGCACACAAACAGATACATGTTATACATGTTATACATTTGAACTATTCAATTTGTTTTAGGGTTTGGTCCTTGAATTTGCTATATTATATTGACTTAAGCTACCAAACAGATATTTAAAATACAGAGTTTGAATATTTAATCTTTGGGAATGAATTGGATATATATAATTGCATATTGAAACCTCTTTATCCCCTGTATCTAACGGTTTCTATATTCCCTCACTGACATTAGCAGCACGTATTAGCTTAGCAGTGTAGGGATAGGGAGGGTGAGCCGTCGGTCAGCGGGGACGCCAATTCGCCTTTTAGGGTGCCGACCTCCACTGCGAGGTAGGGAGAGTTTTGGACTATTGCCCCAATCCCTGCCCCCTACTTTATTGGAATATTTAATTGTGTCTATAGTTACTCACATGGGTGTATGTTGTTTGGAATTTTAATGATTATAACATAAAAATGTAACGATCCACAAAATAATCGTGAACGCTGACAAATCATGTAACAAATGTTCGTTTTCCTTAATAATTAGATCTTTATATAAGATATTTTCTGGTTTAGCACCTAGAACGTGATTATATTTCTCATAGATACTTCAGATACAGTCCTGACCAGTGATGTATGAGGCTTATACAACTGCCTATATAGAGTGTTAAACATGTGTATCCTCCAATTCCAGATCCTAAATCAGTGTCAGGAGCACGTGGTCTCAAGCCAGGAGACTGGGTGATCCTAAAAAGACAAGTCAGAATGAGCCATGAGTCAGAATCAGATCCAGCTTTTTCCAACCACAGCAACTTTCATGAAGCTTGAGGGAAAACCCATCTGGAGACAACAGCCGGTGTAGAGAGTCTATCGTACCAGTAGAATGAGGGTCACAACACACATAGTGCTGGATCATCTCACATAGAACCTTATGGAGAATTTCTAGACTAGGGATGATACCTGGGAAATAACCATGATAAGGGAACAATGGGTACAGGAACATTACACAAATAAGGGCTCATGGTGGGAAAAACATTATTTGACCTGAACCAACCAATTAGTTTAAGGGTTTAAAGCTGGGTTCACACATAGCGACAACGACGTCGCTGTTTCGTCACCATTTCCTGTGATGTAACAGCGACCATAGATGATCGCTAGTAAGCTTTCAAACATGTAATGTAAAGCAGCGACTTAGCAGCGATCACAGCGATCTCGACGTTCGTTGGGGACGTGTCACACGCATCGCTGTCCAACGACTCAGACCTTGATAGAGGCATGGTGTTTCCCCTAGACATGTTTTGCGATGCCTCTTTTCACGTCCTTCTGTTCCGATTGGTGATCGCTACAGTGCCTTTCTTCACGCCCCTCTGTTCCGATTGGTGATCGCTACAGTGCCTTTCTTCACGCCCCTCTGTTCCGATTGGTGATCACTACAGCGTCGCCTGATTGGGTGACTGTGTCAAACAAAGGAAGACGCAGTAGTGTTTTCATTCATTCTACCTGAGTTTTTTCAAGACGCAGTTTGGTGCAGTGATTTCATCTACTTTGTTATTGATTTCTTCGTGGATTTTCAAACTTCTTCTGACTTAAAAGGTAGGTATTATTTGTGGGCAGTATTATACTTATATTTTTGTACATAGGGATATTATTATAGCAGCTGTATTCTTGTATATAGGGGCAGTATTATAGTTGTTATATTTATGTACATAGGGGGATGTATTATAGCTTTTATATTCCTGTATATAGTAATTATATATATATATATATATATATATATATATATATATATATATATATATATATATTCAATACAGCTGTACATATAGTTATGTTCTTGTATATAGGAGCAGTATTATAGTAGTTATATTATTGTATATAGGGTGCAGTATTATAGTAGTGATATTTTTGTACATAGGGGGCCGTATTATAGTAGTTATATTATTGTACATAGGAGCAGCATTATAGTAGTTGTATTCTTGTACATAGGTGGCTGTATTATAGCAGTTATATTCTTGTGCGTAGTGTGTAGTATATAACAATGTAGTAATATATTATTTTGCTTTGTTTTTTTCAGATGTCTTCCAATAAACAGGATTTTTTAAGGGAGGTGATCGATATGTATAGATCCCTGCCATGTTTGTGGAGGATAAAGTCAGTCGATTATAGCAATCGATACAAGAAGAAGCAGGCATATGCGCAGCTGATAGAAATATTCCAGAGACACAACCCAATGGAGACCATCACGGAAGACATTGTGCGGAAAAAAATTCAGGGTCTTCGGACCGTTTACAAAAAGGAACTAAATAAGGTGGAGAAGGCCAGCAAATCTGGTGCCGGAACGGAGGAACTTTACGTTCCAAAGTTATGGTACTACGATTTGCTGGCCTTCACAAGAGACCAAGAGGTTCCGCGGACAATGTCATCCCTGACATTGGGTCACGAACCACAGCCTGAGGTCCGGCCTGACACCCCAGTCGGAGATGTAAGTACCTTTTTGAAACTTTGTATGTACATGGCATTATTAAATAGAAAATAGTTACTACGGTTTTCTATGATTACTGTTGCAGATTTCAAAATGTATCCCTTCCAGTTCAGATAAGTATACTCCTTTACTAGTTTCACCCCACTCTATTTTCATACCGTTTAATGACATTTCATATCCTGTAGTACTAGTCCGCCCCTCCCATTAGTTTCCAGTGCACGTGTATCCCTGTGACTGCTGCTCATGATATATGGGTTTAACATTATTTTTCTGTTTCCGCAGGATCGTTGTGAAGCTGTGCCAACAGCTACAGGTTTCGGGGAAGACGAAATCGCCGGGACTTCGGAGGAGCCTCCTGAAGCTCCATTACCGCGGCGGCTCTCCTCGCACCGGAAAAGGCAGGCCACCACCTCGTCTTCCAACGATCTTTTGGACATGGCTAAAAAGATTTTGGAGCAGCACAGCAGACCGTCCATTTGCAGATTTGCCCAGCTTACGGATGAAAGACTCCGTAAGCTTGATGACAAACAAAGAGGTCACGTTGAAAGGGTCATGCTGGAGGCCCTCAACAAGGCGGCAGAGGGGAAACTCACAGACTCCTCAACTGTGTGCGAGCATGATCATCGTCAACACTCCACATGGGACCAAGTGCCACGGATGAGGATGGAGCCTCCACCACACCTCCAGCTTGCCCCCCACGCAGTATCCCATGTTCCCTCCAACTAACCAATTTTTCAGCCCACCGAGGCAACATTTCAACGACTCTGGCAACCAATATCAAAATTTATAGTTTTTGTTTATTTTGTTTTAATATTTATACTGTTTTTGTTATAGTTTTCCCAATTTTATGTTATTGTAATAAAAAAGTTCTTTGGTTTCAAACTTTTGTACAGATTTAATGAATTCTGCATACCGTAATTCGCGGGGTAAAGGGTTGAGTGTAGGTCAGGGCCGCCATTATGGCACTACTCTACAGATGCACAGATATAATGTGTGTATGTGTGTGTGTGTGGTTTTTTTTTTTTATAAATGTTTTATTGGGTTCTTTGTTTTAAAGCTGTGGTGGGGAACATAGTGCTCTCCCTGCTGCCTCCTAGTGCTGTCACCTAATGCTCTCCGAGCTGCCTTCTAGTGCTGTCACTGTCAGTGCTCTTTGTGCTGCCACCTACAGCTCTTTGTGCTGCCACCTAGAGCTCTTTGTGCTGCCACCTAGTGCTGTGTTGCCCAGGAATAGGGGGGTACTCAGAACCGGGCCAAGGGGTCACTTCTGCAGGTATCCCGCTGACGTGACCCGGTCTGTGATCCAAGGCTCCACAATAAAAGGGGGATTAGATAAACAAAAGACCTCATAACTAGAGATGAGCGAACCGGTCCCGGTTCGGCTCGAGGCGGTTCGCCGAACGGAGGTCCCGTTCGAGTTCGGTTCGTCGAACGTTCGACGAACCGAACTCGAACTGCATAGAAAACAATGGCAGGCATTCACAAACACATAAAAACACCTAGAAAACACCCTCAAAGGTGTCCAAAAGGTGACAAACAACTCAAACACATGGGAAAGTGACAAGGACATATACTCATGCGAAAACAAAAGAGCTGGACAAGGAAAAAGAGGAGGACACACAGATATATGAGTATATGCAAGGAAACATCGATTCCATTATTGTGCAACTTGAGCCCTGCTCATTTTAGGCTTCCAATCTGGATAAATTGCCTGAGCTCGCCACGTACGCCTTGGGGATCTTGTCGTGTCCTGCAGCCAGCGTTCTCTCGGAACCTGTCTTCAGTGCTGCTGGGGGTCTGCTGGCAGATAAGCACACGTGTCTGTCCACTGACAATGTGGACATGGCTCTCAGAGGACTTTTCTTCCCCTGGGTCAGCCAGGGGACGGGAAAGGCACACGTATTTTTGAGAGTGCTTCATGCAAAGCATCTTTTTCTTTTTCAAAAGGGGGCTCAATCGATGCCAGTCAAGTGGGGTGTGTGTGGCCCAGTTAGTGGAAACGAGGGAGACTGTGGTTGGAGTCCCCTCGCTGTGTTTCTAAAAGAACCAAGATGAACAAGTCATGGCTCTCAGAGGACTTTTCTTCCCCTGGGTCATCCAGGGGACGGGAAAGGCACGCGTATTTTTGAGAGTGCTTCATGCCAAGCATCTTTTTCATTTTGAAAAGGGGGGTCAAGTGATGCCAGTCAAGTGGGGTGTGTGTGGCCCAATTAGTGGCAACGAGGGATACTGTGGTTGGAGTCCCCTCGCTGTGTTTCTAAAAGAACCAAGATGAACAAGTCATGGCTCTCAGAGGACTTTTCTTCCCCTGGGTCAGCCAGGGGACGGGAAAGGCACGCGTATTTTTGAGAGTGCTTCATGCAAAGCATCTTTTTCTTTTTCAAAAGGGGGGGTCAACCGATGCCAGTCAAGTGGGGTGTGTGTGGCCCAGTTAGTGGAAACCAGGGAGACTGTGGTTGGAGTCCCCTCGCTGTGTTTCTAAAAGAACCAAGATGAACAAGTCATGGCTCTCAGAGGACTTTTCTTCCCCTGGGTCAGCCAGGGGACGGGAAAGGCACGCGTATTTTTGAGAGTGCTTCATGCAAAGCATCTTTTTCTTTTTCAAAAGGGGGGGTCAACCGATGCCAGTCAAGTGGGGTGTGTGTGGCCCAGTTAGTGGAAACGAGGGAGACTGTGGTTGGAGTCCCCTCGCTGTGTTTCTGAAAGAACCAAGATGAACAAGTCATGGCTCTCAGAGGACTTTTCTTCCCCTGGGTCAGCCAGGGGACGGGAAAGGCACGCGTATTTTTCAGAGTGATTCATGCAAAGCATCTTTTTCTTTTTCAAAAGGGGGGGTCAACCGATGCCAGTCAAGTGGAGTGTGTGTGGCCCAGTTAGTGGAAACGAGGGAGACTGTGGTTGGAGTCCCCTCGCTGTGTTTCTAAAAGAACCAAGATGAACAAGTCATGGCTCTCAGAGGACTTTTCTTCCCCTGGGTCAGCCAGGGGACGGGAAAGGCACGCGTATTTTTGAGAGTGCTTCATGCAAAGCATCTTTTTCTTTTTCAAAAGGGGGGGTCAACCGATGCCAGTCAAGTGGGGTGTGTGTGGCCCAGTTAGTGGAAACGAGGGAGACTGTGGTTGGAGTCCCCTCGCTGTGTTTCTAAAAGAACCAAGATGAACAAGTCATGGCTCTCAGAGGACTTTTCTTCCCCTGGGTCAGCCAGGGGATGGGAAAGGCACGCGTATTTTTGAGAGTGCTTCATGCAAAGCATCTTTTTCTTTTTCAAAAGGGGGGGTCAACCGATGCCAGTCAAGTGGGGTGTGTGTGGCCCAGTTAGTGGAAACGAGGGAGACTGTGGTTGGAGTCCCCTCGCTGTGTTTCTAAAAGAACCAAGATGAACAAGTCATGGCTCTCAGAGGACTTTTCTTCCCCTGGGTCAGCCAGGGGACGGGAAAGGCACGCGTATTTTTGAGAGTGCTTCATGCAAAGCATCTTTTTCTTTTTCAAAAGGGGGGGTCAACCGATGCCAGTCAAGTGGGGTGTGTGTGGCCCAGTTAGTGGAAACGAGGGAGACTGTGGTTGGAGTCCCCTTACTGTGTTTTACATGCTTTTAGAAGGGCATGACATGGCTTAGAGGTTGACTTTCAGCATCTGGAAACTGTTGGCTACCAAAATGCTGCCTTTCCAACCTTTTTAACCGAGGATTTTCGAGACCTTATGCCCATCGCAGTGCCCCAAGAGCCGATGCCCAGGCGCCACTCCTTCTCCAACAAAGGCGTGCACGCGCTACACCAGCATGTCGCACTAAACATCACTGATTCCTTGAGAAACTCTGTGTGACAGGGTGCATTTCACCACAGATAATTGGCCCAGTAAGCATGGACAGGGGCGTTACATGTCGCTGACTGGGCAATGGGTTACTGTGGGGAGAGATGGAGAAGGGTCTGCTGTACAAGTCTTGCCGTCCCCACGAGTTGTTTCAATCCTTCTTCTGTATGTAGAAGTTAATACACTGCTTCTGCCTCTTCAACCTCGTGTGGGTCCTCCACCTTGGCGCAAACCCTGTGTGGTCAGGCCACCCTTCCTTGTAACTGCGCACAAGGAATACCACACACCTCCTTACTATGCTGGCAGCAGAGCTCAATGCCATCAGGCGGTCAAAGGTTTACTTTGAAATGTATGGGAAATGTGAGTCACACCGCTGAGAAGTTGTGGACGGTTAGCCCTGGAGACCGAGTTTCATCAATGGTTGTCTCCACTCAACCAGCAGCCAGGGAAGGCCGGGTGCGACAATGATGCAAACATGGGTGCGGCCCTTCGCTGGGACAATGTGACACACGTGCCTTGTGTGGTTCACGTGTTGAACCTGGTTGTCCAGCAATTTTTAAAGCACTATCCTGGCCCACATGGCCTTCTGCAGAGAGCACGGTGTAACGCCTTCCTTGATCCACACACTCAGATGGGCTGTAAATGATAGGCTAGAGGGAAGCCACTCACCAAGCAGGACCCCTAGAACCCTGAAACCCTTTAACCCCTATACAAGGATTAGGAATTACACAGGGCCCAAGGTGATTAATACCTGTGGAAGGCTGCAGTTCCAGAGAATAGTAGTCAGGCAGGGTCAAAACATTAATTGAGGAACAGGAACAGAATGGGACGGCCAGGACTTAATCAGAAAACAAGCAGAGGTGAAATACGGATCAGCCAACAAGGTACATAAACAGCAAGCAGGAAAAGTAGTCAGGTAACAAGCACACAAAATCATAAAACTGAACTGGGGGTAAAAGCAGAGCTATGTCTGGCAGTGGTCTGCAGACAGGATGGGCATAAAAAAGGGTGTGGTGTCTTCCCATTGGTTGTAGCTGAATGATGGTATTTCATCTGTGAGATACCCATCAGCTACATTCAGCCAGAGATTCTGCATCTGTGAAGGTAATGCAGCCCAGTGGGTGAGCATAACCTGCGTCCACCTGCGCCGCTGGCATCGACTCCTCTCCCATCATCAGCACTATGCATGAAAGGAACACGTTGTCACCTGGCGACCGGAGTACAAATTGACGGAGCGTACTCCGTTGGTGACTTAACAGCCGTGTGCGGCAATGATGCAAACCTGGCTGCGGGCCATCGTCAGGGCAATGTGACACACGTGCCTTGTATGGCTCACGTGTTGAACCTAATTCTCCAGCAATTTTTAAAACACCATCACGGCCTACATGGCCTTGTGCAGCGGGCACGCTCGCTATGTGCTCACTTCCATCGTGCGCACACAGCAGCTCAACAACTTTCGTCGCTACAGAAGTCTTTAGGTCTGGTGGTTAAACGCCTGAAATGCGATGTGCCCACACGCAGGAATTTGAATCTGCACATGTTGCAGCGTTTGTGGCAGCACCGCCGAACCCTGCTGCAATACGTTATGACATATAGCCTGAGATAACTTGATCCAGAGGTGGTGCAGATCACGCTGCTGGAGTGGTGTCAGATCAAGGACCTATGCACCCTGCTACACAGTTTACAAATGTCGACGAAGATGTTTAGCACTGGCAATGTCATTCTCAGCGTGACAATTCTGGTCATCTACATGATGGAGCACACTGTAATTATTATTCGGAGTCAGGTGTTGGGACAAGAGGAAGGGGAGGAAGTACAGGAGGAGTCATATGCGGAAGGGATAACAAGATCTACGAGGTCCAGATGGTCAGCGGCACCTATGCGGCAGTCATGGTGAGGGAGAGGGATTAACAAGGGCGCATAGTATCAGCAAAAAGTGTTGAGGAAGGTGCAGGAGCCCATGAAGAAATGGAGGACGAACTGGCGATGGGCATGGAAGATTCAGCAGATGAGTGAGAGCTTGCTCACATTTCGGTTGTGCGAGGTTGTGGGGAGAGGGCAGAGGAAGGAGGCACTATTCTCACCTCTCTGCCACCAACACACCAAGGACTTGGTCCTCCTGGATGCACAAGACACATGAGCGCCTTCTTGCTGCACTACCTACAACATGACCCTCGGATTGTACGAATTCGAAGTAATCCTGAATACTGGGTTGCCACACTGTTAGATCCCTTGTACAAGACAAAATTTGGCGAAATAATTCCTGCCATAGAAATGGACGCACGTATACAGGAGTATCTGCAGAATGTGGTACGCAATCTTAGATCTGCTTTTCCACTAAACACCAGTGCTGCACAGAGTGAATCTCAACGCTTTGTCATGGATAGGAGGAAATGGTCTTTTACTTGTCCACATCGGAGGGACCGAGGGATGGCTGCTGTGCTGAGATGGCGTTGAGTACGGTGTCCCTGCAGAGTTGCACTTTTGGTCATATACCAAAATGAGTTGAAAAAGGACAGATGCTGGTGGAAAGGGGAACAGGTGTGTTGGAAAGGGGAAAAAAGTTTTGGTCCGTGGATTTGGTGGTTAAGCAACAGTAACATTTGCTGAAGAAACACCATCTGTTACAGTGGGACTGGCAGATTTGGATAAAGTGGTATATACTATGTTACCGCTATATAACGAAAATTAATAAGAAAAGAAAGAGAAAGGTATATATCCCCATCAGCAGTCAGTGTCCACCGTGCTCCCAGTTGGAAAAGGAGAGGTTGGCAATTGGAAGGTTTGGTGGAGGATACAGAGCTGTGTGGCTATGAAACTAATAGTAGCCTGAACCGAGTTAGACGCAATTCGGATATGGAGACTGGGAGCCCTGTTAGCGTCACAGGGTCCACATGCCCACCCAGCCCAGGAACTCCCTGTTAACAACACAGGGGCCATTGAGTACGCTGACCGTGTGCGTAGGGGCACACCTGTGGACAGCAGGCGCATCAGCAGCAGCAGGCCTGTTAATGCCACTGGGCTGCACAAGCAGGACTGGTAGGACAGGAGCTGGTCTTAACCGTTCTGCGTTACCAACTGTGGTGGTGGTGTAATGATGAGCCAGGGGAGCCTCCGGCCTTGTAGTCATGGCCTTTGTTGCGTCAAGGCTTACCCCTGACTCCATCACTACCTGAACGTCGGGGACTGGCTTGGTGGGGCAGAGTGTGATGGTGCATTCGCCGGACGATGTACAAACGATCTTTAGACAAAGGGTGCTGGTAACAAACGACATCCTTTATTTGTACAACACGATCCGGCAGTAAAATCAGGCACTTTCGGTGGAGCTGGGGGCAGCCTGCCCTAACGCACCCTCTGGTGGGGATATGCCCGGGGTACTCCACTTCGCCGGGCTCCCACTCTTTTGTTTCATGCACACCGGACCCACACCAGTTGCTTCACACCCTGAGGTTTCGTTCCACACCTTACTCTCCGGCGCCCCCTGCTGGTCCCGCTCACACACTCTGCCCCTCGATGTTTTCACTCTTCCATCCCGGATCCGGATCCGACTCCTCTCACACACACACACACTCCCCTGTGATTCAGCCGGCTCCTCCTCCCCGGTGGCGACAGCCGTCCCACCCGGCCACTAGGGGTGCCCTATCACAATATACAATAAAAGTCAAACATTTTTATTAATTACAATTCCGGGTTATCTCAGCTCCCTCCTGTAGGGGGTATGCTCACCCACTACAGTGGCCTGCATCGACACCCTATCCCTGCCTACCTCTGGCCTAAAGCCGCAATTGGTTCAACACATGGAGGTGTGCTCTTTCGGAGCATAATAGAAGACTGCGCACCTCCTTGTTGGCTCCAGCCCCTTTTATAACCTGGGTCCGCCCCAAACCAGGGTGAACCACAATGCACCTCCTGGAGACAAAAGTAGAGTGACACGTCATGAGTGGCATAACTAGCGTCCTATTTGGAACCGCAACTTCAATGATGACCTCATGGCTGCCATGACCCAAACACCTCACCAGTCATCGTCTGACCATCAATAAAGCGGTGACAAGTCATAGGGGTGGGCCTCTGCAAGCCATTTGGGAGGACACCTGATGCCCTGTGGTCTATATGGGACCCCCACATCAGGGGCAGGGCCAAAGAGTTCATTACCGGACCTAGTCTCTGATGCAGTAAGTGCCTGAGCATGCTCAGTAGCATGAAATACAGTCTCTGAAAAAAGACTATCAGCTTTAGCATGGTGTCTAGGCACAAAACAGGACTTAGACCCGGCACGGAATGCAAGTACCTGTGCAAAGAGGCTTTTCACACTTAGTGTGGGAGCATGCGCTGTATCCCGAAATGAAGACTTAGCGTCAGGAATGGCACAGTCAGGCTGAGCATACTCACTAGGCGAAACACTGTAGTTATGCTGCAGCTGGGGTAAATCGGCACACGCATGCGCACTAGCTGCCTCTCCACACTTAGACGTGGAGGAGAAATTTCTCTTCGGGTGAGAACTTGGAGATGCTGTCTATGAACAGAAGGAAAAGCTAAAGGAAGCCTCACTTTCTATCCCTCCGAATTATCAAATGCAGCAATGAATTCCCTGAGTTTGCTATAACATTAGCGTAGCAAAATGTGCATGAGGGTGTCATGTAGAGGTGCTATAAATAGCTTGGCACCAGTGGGGCACTAATGGAATACAACAGCCAGTTCTATGATGCCACTAAATGGCAGTATTTTTTGCTATCATTATAGCTTATTAAAAACAGAGCAGGAGGGTGTCATGCAGAGGTGCTAGAAATAGCTTGTCACCAGTGGGGCATTAATGGAATACAACAGCCAGTTCTATGATGCCACTAAATGGCAGTATTTTTTGCTATCATTATAGCTTATTAAAAACAGAGCAGGAGGGTGTCCTGCACAGGTGCTATAAATAGCTTGTCACCAGTGGGGCACTAATGGAATACAACAGCCAGTTCTATGATGCCACTAAATGGCAGTATTTTTTGCTATCATTATAGCTCATTAAAAACAGAGCAGGAGGGTGTCATGCAGAGGTGCTGCACATAGATTTGCACCAGTGGGGCACTAATGGAGTACAACAGCCACTTCTTGTATGCCACTAGGTACACTGACTGTTTGCTAGTATAATGGCTTAGTAACAATGAGTTTGAGTGTGCAATGCAGGCAGAGGTGCTGCAAATATCTGTGCACTAGTGGGACTATACAGAAGTCCAATAGCCACGTTTAGGATGCCACTAAGTTCACTGAGTGTTTGCTAGTATAATGGCTTAGTAACAATGAGTTTGAGTGTGCAATGCAGGCAGAGGTGCTGCAAATATCTGTGCACTAGTGGGACTATACAGAAGTACAATAGCCACGTTTAGGATGCCACTAGGTACACTGACTGTTTGCTAGTATAATGGCTTAGTTAAAAAGAGTTGGAGTGTGCAATGCAGGCAGACGTGCTGCAAATATCTTTCCACTAGTGTGACTAGACAAAAGTACAATAGCCACGTTTAGGATGCCACTAGGTACACTGACTGTTTGCTAGTATAATGGTCTAGTTAAAAAGAGTTGGAGTGTGCAATGCAGGCAGACATGCTGCAAATATCTTTCCACTAGTTTGACTACACAAAAGTACAATAGCCACGTTTAGGATGCCACTAGGTACACTGACTGTTTGCTAGTATAATGGCTTAGTTAAAAAAAAGTTTGAGTGTGCAATGCAGGCAGACGTGCTGCAAATATCTTTGCAATAGTGTGACTAGACAAAAGTACAATAGCCACGTTTAGGATGCCACTAGGTACACTGACTGTTTGCTAGTATAATGGCTTAGTTAAAAAGAGTTGGAGTGTGCAATGCAGGCAGACGTGCTGCAAATATCTTTCCACTAGTGTGACTAGACAAAAGTACAATAGCCACGTTTAGGATGCCACTAGGTACATTGACTGTTTGCTAGTATAATGGTCTAGTTAAAAAGAGTTGGAGTGTGCAATGCAGGCAGACATGCTGCAAATATCTTTCCACTAGTTTGACTACACAAAAGTACAATAGCCACGTTTAGGATGCCACTAGGTACACTGAGTGTTTGCTAGTATAATGGCTTAGTTAAAAAAAGTTTGAGTGTGCAATGCAGGCAGACGTGCTGCAAATATCTTTGCAATAGTGTGACTAGACAAAAGTACAATAGCCACGTTTAGGATGCCACTAGGTACACTGACTGTTTGCTAGTATAATGGCTTAGTTAAAAAGAGTTGGAGTGTGCAATGCAGGCAGACGTGCTGCAAATATCTTTCCACTAGTTTGACTACACAAAAGTACAATAGCCACGTTTAGGATGCCACTAGGTACACTGACTGTTTGCTAGTATAATGGCTTAGTTAAAAAAAAGTTTGAGTGTGCAATGCAGGCAGACGTGCTGCAAATATCTTTCCACTAGTGTGACTAGACAAAAGTCCAATAGCCACGTTTAGGATGCCACTAGGTACACTGACTGTTTGCTAGTATAATGGCTTAGTTAAAAAGAGTTTGAGTGTGCAATGCAGGCAGACGTGCTGCAAATATCTTTGCAATAGTGTGACTAGACAAAAGTACAATAGCCACGTTTAGGATGCCACTAGGTACACTGACTGTTTGCTAGTATAATGGCTTAGTTAAAAAGAGTTGGAGTGTGCAATGCAGGCAGACATGCTGCAAATATCTTTCCACTAGTTTGACTACACAAAAGTACAATAGCCACGTTTAGGATGCCACTAGGTACACTGACTGTTTGCTAGTATAATGGCTTAGTTAAAAAGAGTTGGAGTGTGCAATGCAGGCAGACGTGCTGCAAATATTTTTCCACTAGTTTGACTACACAAAAGTACAATAGCCACGTTTAGGATGCCACTAGGTACACTGACTGTTTGCTAGTATAATGGCTTAGTTAAAAAGAGTTTGAGTGTGCAATGCAGGCAGACGTGCTGCAAATATCTTTCCACTAGTGTGACTAGACAAAAGTACAATAGCCACGTTTAGGATGCCACTAGGTACACTGACTGTTTGCTAGTATAATGGCTTAGTTAAAAAGAGTTTGAGTGTGCAATGCAGGCAGACGTGCTGCAAATATCTTTGCAATAGTGTGACTAGACAAAAGTACAATAGCCACGTTTAGGATGCCACTAGGTACACTGACTGTTTGCTAGTATAATGGCTTAGTTAAAAAGAGTTGGAGTGTGCAATGCAGGCAGACATGCTGCAAATATCTTTCCACTAGTTTAACTAGACAAAAGTACAATAGCCACGTTTAGGATGCCACTAGGTACACTGACTGTTTGCTAGTATAATGGCTTAGTTAAAAAAAAGTTTGAGTGTGCAATGCAGGCAGAGGTGCTGCAAATATCTTTGCAATAGTGTGACTAGACAAAAGTACAATAGCCACGTTTAGGATGCCACTAGGTACACTGACTGTTTGCTAGTATAATGGCTTAGTTAAAAAGAGTTGGAGTGTGCAATGCAGGCAGACGTGCTGCAAATATCTTTGCACTAGTTTGACTACACAAAAGTACAATAGCCACGTTTAGGATGCCACTAGGTACACTGACTGTTTGCTAGTATAATGGCTTAGTTAAAAAGAGTTTGAGTGTGCAATGCAGGCAGACGTGCTGCAAATATCTTTCCACTAGTGTGACTAGACAAAAGTCCAATAGCCACGTTTAGGATGCCACTAGGTTCACTGACTGCTAGTATAATGGCTTAGTTAAAAAGAGTTGGAGTGTGCAATGCAGGCAGACATGCTGCAAATATCTTTCCACTAGTTTGACTACACAAAAGTACAATAGCCACGTTTAGGATGCCACACTAGGTACAATGACTGTTTGCTAGTATAATGGCTTAGTTAAAAAAAGTTTGAGTGTGCAATGCAGGCAGACGTGCTGCAAATATCTTTGCACTACTGTGACTACACAAAAGTCCAATAGCCTCGTTTAGGATGCCACTAGGTACACTGACTGTTTGCTAGCATAATGGCTTAGTTAAAAAGAGTTGGAGTGTGCAGAGGACAGGAGGGTACAGTGCCAGGATTGTGGGGCTCTGGGTAGAGGAATGGAAGCCTGCCTTTCTATTCCCTCCTAATGGTGAAATGCAGCGACGAAATCCCTGACCTTAGCTACACAGACGCTGTCGCTGTTTTCAGGACCTGTCACCTATGGCTCTGACTCTGCCGGTTTGAGCCCTTAAAAGGAGTGATAGAAAGTGCTCTCCCTAAGCTGTCTAGCGCTGTGTATGGAGCGCATACAGCTGTATCAGCGATAGGACAAAGGACGGAGCTGCGACAGTGATGTCTGACACCAAGGATGCAGAAGAGATAATGGCGTCCTGGAGGAAAATGTCCGGTTTTATAATGCAGGGACATGTGACATGGACATCCTATCACACATGCCGTTGCTTCTCTGGCTAAAAGTCCACTTAGCTGTGTGTGTGTCTGGGATTGGCTGACATGCTGGCCCGCCCCACAAGACGCGCGCGCTTAGGGAAGGAAGACAAGGAAAAAAAAAAAAAATGGCGAAACAGGAGTGATCTGAAGGCGCTGTTCACGCACACTATACACTGAAATGTCATAATAGTGTGAGTCACAGAGTGACTTACACTATTACAGCGGAAAGCCAGCTAGGAATTAGCTGTTTTTTTGCTGCTAGAACCGTTCTCGAACGTTTCTAGAACTATCGAGCTTTTGCAAAAAGCTCGAGTTCTAGTTCGATCTAGAACAGGCCCCAAAATCACTCGAGCCTAGAACTGGAGAACCTCGAACCGCGAACCGCGCTCAACTCTACTCATAACCAGTATAGATATTAAACCATCAGAGACCTCCTCCAGTGAGGGGCCCTGTGGTGAACACCTACTCCATGGAATACATGAAAAGAAAGGAGGAATGGAGTATATATGGTGCAAAATAATAACAACGTTTATTTAGAAATGCATGATTAAAATGATACACACAAAATCAGGGCCATGATTAAAAGGGTTAAAACCACATGGAAGGGTGGTGGCACTATACGACTCAGAGTGCCTTGGTTTAACACTGGATATAGAGTTACATAGAGAATAAAAAATCCATGAAAGGTAAACAACAGTATGTAATACAATGAGTCACAATGCAGTAAAGCCAAATTGAATCAGATGCTGTGAACAGATTCTGGCTAAGTATTTATGTCCACTAAAGTGCATGTGCCAAATAGGGACCATGAGTCATAATAGAACCATGGGGATAATAGTGTAGCAATTACCCTAATAGGATTAAAGTTGTCACATACAAAGAAAGCTCCCAGAGCAATAGTGCCACCCAACCTGCCCTAAAGCCATCCTCCAAGGTACGTTTCGCTAAACGGTGAATCACAGTGGCAACAGCTTCATCAGGGAAAGGCGATGTAGAGGCTTAGAAAGGCTGCATTAAATAATACCATCAGCCACTGGCTTCCGGGTGCACTGCGCCCTTGGTGACGCGCGCCGAGGCAGACCCCGCCTCCCGACACCAACGCGAGCGCCGTCAGGTCCAGGAGTACAAGCGAGGGAGTGGGGACGCGTCACCCATATCCCACGCCGACACCACAGCCAGCAGTGGCGGCGGTGAAGGGGGCGGGCCCGGCCGGGGAGCGAGATCGATGGGCGGTGGAGCAGGAAGTCAGGTGATATAATGAAATGAGGTGGCGGTCACATGATAAGAGAGGGGCGGTAACAAAACATTCCCGGAGTCTCCATTGTCAAAGTATATGTAAGCTGAGAAGTCCATATTTTTGTAGAATTCTATAACCCATAGTGTATTTTAAATGGAATCTTCTCATAACTTGTAGGATCTCCAAGTCCATATATAATAAGAAGATAGATTCAGGTTGTCAATCCCGCACTCAATCCGTTCAGTGATGATGTAATGGGCCATATATGAGATGACATTATATAGTAATCCACTGTAAACATAATTGAAAACATATGCAATAAGTAAAGGCATTTATGTGAAGCAGCCAACAGAGAAAATATAAGGAGAAATAGGGCATCTATGTATAAGCATATTATCAATATTCTTAAATACAGTTATTAAAAACATATGAATATATAATAAAAATTCATAAAAAATCTCACAAGTGATGGTGAAAAGATATATATATAGGATGAAGACCAGAGAGGTGGCCTATAAAAAGGGGCGAAACTAATGGCCTCGTTTAGCCCTTTGGGAACCAAAGTGTCAAGAGTTGAAATCCATCGGGTTTCACATTGGGCCAGTAGTCGTTTTAAATTCCCGCCCCTAGATCCGCCATTAATCGCATGGATACCACGTATGTGAAGTAACGTGGCATCACATGCATGGTATTTTTTAAAATGGCGAGGGAGTGTTTTTAGCAATGACCAATCCTCAATAGACGTGGCTGCTGTTATGTCACGCACATGCTCCCTGACCCTGACGCAGAGCTCATGGGAGGTAAGCCCCACGTAGATCAGGGAGCATGGACATGTCGCAAAATACACCACGTGTGTGGTGCCACACGTGATGTATTTGCGAATGGTGTAGATTTTTTTACCATCAGAGGAAGAAAAGGTCTTGCTGCGGATGATGTTGCTGCAAGCTAGACAATGTCCACACTTGAAGCATCCAATGAGTAGGTCACGGTTACTGAAGGGGTTCTGTATATTTGGAACATAATGACTCCTCACTACCATGTCTTTAATATTGGGGGCCTGTCTGGCTGTCATGAGTGGGGTATCGGTAAGCATACTTGAAAGTACCGGGTCAGATGTTAAAATCGGCCAATGCTTATGAAGAATCTCTCTCATTGTGCCCCACTCATGATTATAGGTTCCACAATAAAAGGGGGATTAGGTAGGGGGAATTGTCCGTCACGCCACCCGTGGGTAGCGCTGATTATGTGGTGGCACCGCCGCTGCCTCTGGGGACCGTGCCCAGGACTGATGGTGTGGGGCAGCATGGTGGGATCCCCTCCACGGGTAGGGGGAGTTATAGTCCCGGGGCCCAATTGTGAGAGGTGGTTTGGGTGCAGTCCTTGCCTTGGACCAGGTGGTGCAGGAGTATGCACAGTATAAACCAATAACTGACACGAGTCCAGGAATTAACCAAGTTGCTGGTAACTGGTGCCAACGGCCCGCTGCTGTGTAATTCAGGTGCTCTTTTCCTGCCCGAGGTCTGTGTCTCCTTTGCACACTGGTCCGGACTGGGTGCCGACAGCTGGCACAAGGGGGGCCACTCCCCTCTCCCGGTCCACTTCGGGTCCCACAAGCGGCTGGCCTATTCCTGAGGCTCTGACTACCACTCTCCCCAGCCCCACATAGGGGCTGCTTCCAGACTTCTCTCCTCCTGCATATAACTGAATAGGATAACTGAAGTGAGCACTAATATATATATTATGAGTGCAAGCCAAAAATTACATACTATATACGGATAAGGCTGCACATCAAACTTAGATAATAGTATAATGCCTCAAGCATATGGACAAATATTGGAATATACAATGAAAAAATGCTACTTGCTAATTTGAACATGTGAATAATGAATTGCATACCTGCCATGAATATTAGGAAAAAGGAGATATTTAGCAATCGCATTGATCAATGTAACTGAGCCCCAAGGCCTCGTCAAGGCATATCTCTATATTGGGGTCCCTAGCTCTGTGACCCTAACTGTGTGTCATCTCATTGCAATTAAAAACTGCTATGGGTGGAGAGGGGTAACTAAGGACTTTCTTATAAAGGAGATGGAAAAAACATGGCCGAAAAGGGCGGAGCTGTGTTCACATTCAGAAAAAAAACTACATATAACTGAATAGGATAACTGAAGTGAGCACCAATATATATATTATGAGTGCAAGCCAAAAATTACATACTATATACGGATAAGGCTGCACATCAAACTTAGATAATAGTATAATGCCTCAAGCATATGGACAAATATTGGAATATACAATGAAAAAATGCTACTTGCTAATTTGAACATGTGAATAATGAATTGCATACCTGCCATGAATATTAGGAAAAAGGAGATATTTAGCAATCGCATTGATCAATGTAACTGAGCCCCAAGGCCTCGTCAAGGCATATCTCTATATTGGGGTCCCTAGCTCTGTGACCCTAACTGTGTGTCATCTCATTGCAATTAAAAACTGCTATGGGTGGAGAGGGGTAACTAAGGACTTTCTTATATAGGAGATGGAAAAAACATGGCCGAAAGGGGCAGAGCTGTGTTCACATTCAGAAAAAAACTACATATAACTGAATAGGATAACTGAAGTGAGCACTAATATATATATTATGAGTGCAAGCCAAAAATTACATACTATATACGGATAAGGCTGCACATCAAACTTAGATAATAGTATAATGCCTCAAGCATATGGACAAATATTGGAATATACAATGAAAAAATGCTACTTGCTAATTTGAACATGTGAATAATGAATTGCATACCTGCCATGAATATTAGGAAAAAGGAGATATTTAGCAATCGCATTGATCAATGTAACTGAGCCCCAAGGCCTCGTCAAGGCATATCTCTATATTAAGGTCCCTAGCTCTGTGACCCTAACTGTGTGTCATCTCATTGCAATTAAAAACTGCTATGGGTGGAGAGGGGTAACTAAGGACTTTCTTATATAGGAGATGGAAAAAACATGGCCGAAAGGGGCGGAGCTGTGTTCACATTCAGAAAAAAACTACATATAACTGAATAGGATAACTGAAGTGAGCACTAATATATATATTATGAGTGCAAGCCAAAAATTACATACTATATACGGATAAGGCTGCACATCAAACTTAGATAATAGTATAATGCCTCAAGCATATGGACAAATATTGGAATATACAATAAAAAAATGCTACTTGCTAATTTGAACATGTGAATAATGAATTGCATACCTGCCATGAATATTAGGAAAAAGGAGATATTTAGCAATCGCATTGATCAATGTAACTGAGCCCCAAGGCCTCGTCAAGGCATATCTCTATATTGGGGTCCCTAGCTCTGTGACCCTAACTGTGTGTCATCTCATTGCAATTAAAAACTGCTATGGGTGGAGAGGGGTAACTAAGGACTTTCTTATATAGGAGATGGAAAAAACATGGCCGAAAGGGGCGGAGCTGTGTTCACATTCAGAAAAAAACTACATATAACTGAATAGGATAACTGAAGTGAGCACTAATATATATATTATGAGTGCAAGCCAAAAATTACATACTATATACGGATAAGGCTGCACATCAAACTTAGATAATAGTATAATGCCTCAAGCATATGGACAAATATTGGAATATACAAAAAAAAAATGCTACTTGCTAATTTTAACATGTGAATAATGAATTGCATACCTGCCATGAATATTAGGAAAAAGGAGATATTTAGCAATCGCATTGATCAATGTAACTGAGCCCCAAGGCCTCGTCAAGGCATATCTCTATATTGGGGTCCCTAGCTCTGTGACCCTAACTGTGTGTCATCTCATTGCAATTAAAAACTGCTATGGGTGGAGAGGGGTAACTAAGGACTTTCTTATATAGGAGATGGAAAAAACATGGCCGAAAGGGGCGGAGCTGTGTTCACATTCAGAAAAAAAAAAAACTACATATAACTGAATAGGATAACTGAAGTGAGCACTAATATATATATTATGAGTGCAAGCCAAAAATTACATACTATATACGGATAAGGCTGCACATCAAACTTAGATAATAGTATAATGCCTCAAGCATATGGACAAATATTGGAATATACAATGAAAAAATGCTACTTGCTAATTTGAACATGTGAATAATGAATTGCATACCTGCCATGAATATTAGGAAAAAGGAGATATTTAGCAATCGCATTGATCAATGTAACTGAGCCCCAAGGCCTCGTCAAGGCATATCTCTATATTAAGGTCCCTAGCTCTGTGACCCTAACTGTGTGTCATCTCATTGCAATTAAAAACTGCTATGGGTGGAGAGGGGTAACTAAGGACTTTCTTATATAGGAGATGGAAAAAACATGGCCGAAAGGGGCGGAGCTGTGTTCACATTCAGAAAAAAAACTACATATAACTGAATAGGATAACTGAAGTGAGCACTAATATATATATTATGAGTGCAAGCCAAAAATTACATACTATATACGGATAAGGCTGCACATCAAACTTAGATAATAGTATAATGCCTCAAGCATATGGACAAATATTGGAATATACAATAAAAAAATGCTACTTGCTAATTTGAACATGTGAATAATGAATTGCATACCTGCCATGAATATTAGGAAAAAGGAGATATTTAGCAATCGCATTGATCAATGTAACTGAGCCCCAAGGCCTCGTCAAGGCATATCTCTATATTGGGGTCCCTAGCTCTGTGACCCTAACTGTGTGTCATCTCATTGCAATTAAAAACTGCTATGGGTGGAGAGGGGTAACTAAGGACTTTCTTATATAGGAGATGGAAAAAACATGGCCGAAAGGGGCGGAGCTGTGTTCACATTCAGAAAAAAACTACATATAACTGAATAGGATAACTGAAGTGAGCACTAATATATATTTTATGAGTGCAAGCCAAAAATTACATACTATATACGGATAAGGCTGCACATCAAACTTAGATAATAGTATAATGCCTCAAGCATATGGACAAATATTGGAATATACAATAAAAAAATGCTACTTGCTAATTTGAACATGTGAATAATGAATTGCATACCTGCCATGAATATTAGGAAAAAGGAGATATTTAGCAATCGCATTGATCAATGTAACTGAGCCCCAAGGCCTCGTCAAGGCATATCTCTATATTGGGGTCCCTAGCTCTGTGACCCTAACTGTGTGTCATCTCATTGCAATTAAAAACTGCTATGGGTGGAGAGGGGTAACTAAGGACTTTCTTATATAGGAGATGGAAAAAACATGGCCGAAAGGGGCGGAGCTGTGTTCACATTCAGAAAAAAAAAAAACTACATATAACTGAATAGGATAACTGAAGTGAGCACTAATATATATATTATGAGTGCAAGCCAAAAATTACATACTATATACGGATAAGGCAGCACATCAAACTTAGATAATAGTATAATGCCTCAAGCATATGGACAAATATTGGAATATACAATGAAAAAATGCTACTTGCTAATTTGAACATGTGAATAATGAATTGCATACCTGCCATGAATATTAGGAAAAAGGAGATATTTAGCAATCGCATTGATCAATGTAACTGAGCCCCAAGGCCTCGTCATGGCATATCTCTATATTGGGGTCCCTAGCTCTGTGACCCTAACTGTGTGTCATCTCATTGCAATTAAAAACTGCTATGGGTGGAGAGGGGTAACTAAGGACTTTCTTATATAGGAGATGGAAAAAACATGGCCGAAAGGGGCGGAGCTGTGTTCACATTCAGAAAAAAACTACATATAACTGAATAGGATAACTGAAGTGAGCACTAATATATATATTATGAGTGCAAGCCAAAAATTACATACTATATACGGATAAGGCTGCACATCAAACATAGATAATAGTATAATGCCTCAAGCATATGGACAAATATTGGAATATACAATAAAAAAATGCTACTTGCTAATTTGAACATGTGAATAATGAATTGCATACCTGCCATGAATATTAGGAAAAAGGAGATATTTAGCAATCGCATTGATCAATGTAACTGAGCCCCAAGGCCTCGTCAAGGCATATCTCTATATTGGGGTCCCTAGCTCTGTGACCCTAACTGTGTGTCATCTCATTGCAATTAAAAACTGCTATGGGTGGAGAGGGGTAACTAAGGACTTTCTTATATAGGAGATGGAAAAAACATGGCCGAAAGGGGCGGAGCTGTGTTCACATTCAGAGAAAAAAAAAACTACATATAACTGAATAGGATAACTGAAGTGAGCACTAATATATATATTATGAGTGCAAGCCAAAAATTACATACTATATACGGATAAGGCTGCACATCAAACTTAGATAATAGTATAATGCCTCAAGCATATGGACAAATATTGGAATATACAATGAAAAAATGCTACTTGCTAATTTGAACATGTGAATAATGAATTGCATACCTGCCATGAATATTAGGAAAAAGGAGATATTTAGCAATCGCATTGATCAATGTAACTGAGCCCCAAGGCCTCGTCATGGCATATCTCTATATTGGGGTCCCTAGCTCTGTGACCCTAACTGTGTGTCATCTCATTGCAATTAAAAACTGCTATGGGTGGAGAGGGGTAACTAAGGACTTTCTTATATAGGAGATGGAAAAAACATGGCCGAAAGGGGCGGAGCTGTGTTCACATTCAGAAAAAAACTACATATAACTGAATAGGATAACTGAAGTGAGCACTAATATATATATTATGAGTGCAAGCCAAAAATTACATACTATATACGGATAAGGCTGCACATCAAACATAGATAATAGTATAATGCCTCAAGCATATGGACAAATATTGGAATATACAATGAAAAAATGCTACTTGCTAATTTGAACATGTGAATAATGAATTGCATACCTGCCATGAATATTAGGAAAAAGGAGATATTTAGCAATCGCATTGATCAATGTAACTGAGCCCCAAGGCCTCGTCAAGGCATATCTCTATATTGGGGTCCCTAGCTCTGTGACCCTAACTGTGTGTCATCTCATTGCAATTAAAAACTGCTATGGGTGGAGAGGGGTAACTAAGGACTTTCTTATATAGGAGATGGAAAAAACATGGCCGAAAGGGGCGGAGCTGTGTTCACATTCAGAAAAAAACTACATATAACTGAATAGGATAACTGAAGTATGCACTAATATATATATTATGAGTGCAAGCCAAAAATTACATACTATATACGGATAAGGCTGCACATCAAACTTAGATAATAGTATAATGCCTCAAGCATATGGACAAATATTGGAATATACAATGAAAAAATGCTACTTGCTAATTTGAACATGTGAATAATGAATTGCATACCTGCCATGAATATTAGGAAAAAGGAGATATTTAGCAATCGCATTGATCAATGTAACTGAGCCCCAAGGCCTCGTCAAGGCATATCTCTATATTGGGGTCCCTAGCTCTGTGACCCTAACTGTGTGTCATCTCATTGCAATTAAAAACTGCTATGGGTGGAGAGGGGTAACTAAGGACTTTCTTATATAGGAGATGGAAAAAACATGGCCGAAAGGGGCGGAGCTGTGTTCACATTCAGAAAGAAAAAAAACTACATATAACTGAATAGGATAACTGAAGTGAGCACTAATATATATTATGAGTGCAAGCCAAAAATTACATACTATATACGGATAAGGCAGCACATCAAACTTAGATAATAGTATAATGCCTCAAGCATATGGACAAATATTGGAATATACAATGAAAAAATGCTACTTGCTAATTTGAACATGTGAATAATGAATTGCATACCTGCCATGAATATTAGGAAAAAGGAGATATTTAGCAATCGCATTGATCAATGTAACTGAGCCCCAAGGCCTCGTCATGGCATATCTCTATATTGGGGTCCCTAGCTCTGTGACCCTAACTGTGTGTCATCTCATTGCAATTAAAAACTGCTATGGGTGGAGAGGGGTAACTAAGGACTTTCTTATATAGGAGATGGAAAAAACATGGCCGAAAGGGGCGGAGCTGTGTTCACATTCAGAAAAAAACTACATATAACTGAATAGGATAACTGAAGTGAGCACTAATATATATATTATGAGTGCAAGCCAAAAATTACATACTATATACGGATAAGGCTGCACATCAAACATAGATAATAGTATAATGCCTCAAGCATATGGACAAATATTGGAATATACAATAAAAAAATGCTACTTGCTAATTTGAACATGTGAATAATGAATTGCATACCTGCCATGAATATTAGGAAAAAGGAGATATTTAGCAATCGCATTGATCAATGTAACTGAGCCCCAAGGCCTCGTCAAGGCATATCTCTATATTGGGGTCCCTAGCTCTGTGACCCTAACTGTGTGTCATCTCATTGCAATTAAAAACTGCTATGGGTGGAGAGGGGTAACTAAGGACTTTCTTATATAGGAGATGGAAAAAACATGGCCGAAAGGGGCGGAGCTGTGTTCACATTCAGAGAAAAAAAAAACTACATATAACTGAATAGGATAACTGAAGTGAGCACTAATATATATATTATGAGTGCAAGCCAAAAATTACATACTATATACGGATAAGGCTGCACATCAAACTTAGATAATAGTATAATGCCTCAAGCATATGGACAAATATTGGAATATACAATGAAAAAATGCTACTTGCTAATTTGAACATGTGAATAATGAATTGCATACCTGCCATGAATATTAGGAAAAAGGAGATATTTAGCAATCGCATTGATCAATGTAACTGAGCCCCAAGGCCTCGTCAAGGCATATCTCTATATTGGGGTCCCTAGCTCTGTGACCCTAACTGTGTGTCATCTCATTGCAATTAAAAACTGCTATGGGTGGAGAGGGGTAACTAAGGACTTTCTTATATAGGAGATGGAAAAAACATGGCCGAAAGGGGCGGAGCTGTGTTCACATTCAGAAAAAAACTACATATAACTGAATAGGATAACTGAAGTGAGCACTAATATATATATTATGAGTGCAAGCCAAAAATTACATACTATATACGGATAAGGCTGCACATCAAACATAGATAATAGTATAATGCCTCAAGCATATGGACAAATATTGGAATATACAATGAAAAAATGCTACTTGCTAATTTGAACATGTGAATAATGAATTGCATACCTGCCATGAATATTAGGAAAAAGGAGATATTTAGCAATCGCATTGATCAATGTAACTGAGCCCCAAGGCCTCGTCAAGGCATATCTCTATATTGGGGTCCCTAGCTCTGTGACCCTAACTGTGTGTCATCTCATTGCAATTAAAAACTGCTATGGGTGGAGAGGGGTAACTAAGGACTTTCTTATATAGGAGATGGAAAAAACATGGCCGAAAGGGGCGGAGCTGTGTTCACATTCAGAAAAAAACTACATATAACTGAATAGGATAACTGAAGTATGCACTAATATATATATTATGAGTGCAAGCCAAAAATTACATACTATTTACGGATAAGGCTGCACATCAAACTTAGATAATAGTATAATGCCTCAAGCATATGGACAAATATTGGAATATACAATGAAAAAATGCTACTTGCTAATTTGAACATGTGAATAATGAATTGCATACCTGCCATGAATATTAGGAAAAAGGAGATATTTAGCAATCGCATTGATCAATGTAACTGAGCCCCAAGGCCTCGTCAAGGCATATCTCTATATTGGGGTCCCTAGCTCTGTGACCCTAACTGTGTGTCATCTCATTGCAATTAAAAACTGCTATGGGTGGAGAGGGGTAACTAAGGACTTTCTTATATAGGAGATGGAAAAAACATGGCCGAAAGGGGCAGAGCTGTGTTCACATTCAGAAAAAAACTACATATAACTGAATAGGATAACTGAAGTGAGCACTAATATATATATTATGAGTGCAAGCCAAAAATTACATACTATATACGGATAAGGCTGCACATCAAACTTAGATAATAGTATAATGCCTCAAGCATATGGACAAATATTGGAATATACAATGAAAAAATGCTACTTGCTAATTTGAACATGTGAATAATGAATTGCATACCTGCCATGAATATTAGGAAAAAGGAGATATTTAGCAATTGCATTGATCAATGTAACTGAGCCCCAAGGCCTCGTCAAGGCATATCTCTATATTGGGGTCCTTAGCTCTGTGACCCTAACTGTGTGTCATCTCATTGCAATTAAAAACTGCTATGGGTGGAGAGGGGTAACTAAGGACTTTCTTATATAGGAGATGGAAAAAACATGGCCGAAAGGGGCGGAGCTGTGTTTACATTCAGAAAAAAACTACATATAACTGAATAGGATAACTGAAGTGAGCACTAATATATATATTATGAGTGCAAGCCAAAAATTACATACTATATACGGATAAGGCTGCACATCAAACTTAGATAATAGTATAATGCCTCAAGCATATGGACAAATATTGGAATATACAATGAAAAAATGCTACTTGCTAATTTGAACATGTGAATAATGAATTGCATACCTGCCATGAATATTAGGAAAAAGGAGATATTTAGCAATCGCATTGATCAATGTAACTGAGCCCCAAGGCCTTGTCAAGGCATATCTCTATATTGGGGTCCCTAGCTCTGTGACCCTAACTGTGTGTCATCTCATTGCAATTAAAAACTGCTATGGGTGGAGAGGGGTAACTAAGGACTTTCTTATATAGGAGATGGAAAAAACATGGCCGAAAGGGGCGGAGCTGTGTTCACATTCAGAAAAAAACTACATATAACTGAATAGGATAACTGAAGTGAGCACTAATATATATATTATGAGTGCAAGCCAAAAATTACATACTATTTACGGATAAGGCTGCACATCAAACTTAGATAATAGTATAATGCCTCAAGCATATGGACAAATATTGGAATATACAATGAAAAAATGCTACTTGCTAATTTGAACATGTGAATAATGAATTGCATACCTGCCATGAATATTAGGAAAAAGGAGATATTTAGCAATCGCATTGATCAATGTAACTGAGCCCCAAGGCCTCGTCAAGGCATATCTCTATATTGGGGTCCCTAGCTCTGTGACCCTAACTGTGTGTCATCTCATTGCAATTAAAAACTGCTATGGGTGGAGAGGGGTAACTAAGGACTTTCTTATATAGGAGATGGAAAAAACATGGCCGAAAGGGGCGGAGCTGTGTTCACATTCAGAAAAAAACTACATATAACTGAATAGGATAACTGAAGTGAGCACTAATATATATATTATGAGTGCAAGCCAAAAATTACATACTATTTACGGATAAGGCTGCACATCAAACTTAGATAATAGTATAATGCCTCAAGCATATGGACAAATATTGAAATATACAATGAAAAAATGCTACTTGCTAATTTGAACATGTGAATAATGAATTGCATACCTGCCATGAATATTAGGAAATATATTCATGGCAGGTATGCAATTCATTATTCACATGTTCAAATTAGCAAGTAGCATTTTTTCATTGTATATTCCAATATTTGTCCATATGCTTGAGGCATTATACTATTATCTAAGTTTGATGTGCAGCCTTATCCGTAAATAGTATGTAATTTTTGGCTTGCACTCATAATATATATATTAGTGCTCACTTCAGTTATCCTATTCAGTTATATGTAGTTTTTTTCTGAATGTGAACACAGCTCCGCCCCTTTCGGCCATGTTTTTTCCATCTCCTATATAAGAAAGTCCTTAGTTACCCCTCTCCACCCATAGCAGTTTTTAATTGCAATGAGATGACACACAGTTAGGGTCACAGAGCTAGGGACCCCAATATAGAGATATGCCTTGACGAGGCCTTGGGGCTCAGTTACATTGATCAATGCGATTGCTAAATATCTCCTTTTTCCTAATATTCATGGCAGGTATGCAATTCATTATTCACATGTTCAAATTAGCAAGTAGCATTTTTTCATTGTATATTCCAATATTTGTCCATATGCTTGAGGCATTATACTATTATCTAAGTTTGATGTGCAGCCTTATCCGTATATAGTATGTAATTTTTGGCTTGCACTCATAATATATATATTAGTGCTCACTTCAGTTATCCTATTCAGTTATATGTAGTTTTTTTCTGAATGTGAACACAGCTCCGCCCCTTTCGGCCATGTTTTTTCCTTCTCCTATATAAGAAAGTCCTTAGTTACCCCTCTCCACCCATAGCAGTTTTTAATTGCAATGAGATGACACACAGTTAGGGTCACAGAGCTAGGGACCCCAATATAGAGATATGCCTTGACTAGGCCTTGGGGCTCAGTTACATTGATCAATGCGATTGCTAAATATCTCCTTTTTCCTAATATTCATGGCAGGTATGCAATTCATTATTCACATGTTCAAATTAGCAAGTAGCATTTTTTCATTGTATATTCCAATATTTGTCCATATGCTTGAGGCATTATACTATTATCTAAGTTTGATGTGCAGCCTTATCCGTATATAGTATGTAATTTTTGGCTTGCACTCATAATATATATATTAGTGCTCACTTCAGTTATCCTATTCAGTTATATGTAGTTTTTTTCTGAATGTGAACACAGCTCCGCCCCTTTCGGCCATGTTTTTTCCATCTCCTATATAAGAAAGTCCTTAGTTACCCCTCTCCACCCATAGCAGTTTTTAATTGCAATGAGATGACACAGTTAGGGTCACAGAGCTAGGGACCCCAATATAGAGATATGCCTTGACGAGGCCTTGGGGCTCAGTTACATTGATCAATGCGATTGCTAAATATCTCCTTTTTCCTAATATTCATGGCAGGTATGCAATTCATTATTCACATGTTCAAATTAGCAAGTAGCATTTTTTCATTGTATATTCCAATATTTGTCCATATGCTTGAGGCATTATACTATTATCTAAGTTTGATGTGCAGCCTTCTCTCCTCCTGCAGACTGACTACAGCTCAAACTCTGCTCTTTCTAAGGTCCTCTTTCCCAGCTCCTCTTTTCCTGGGGAGGGGGTGAGTGTGGTCTGATTGGCTGGTGTGTGTTTGTGTGTGGAAACTCTCCAAGGGAGAGTGAGATCTGCACCAAAAACATGGATGCAGACCTCTGTAACACCCTGGTTTTGCCAGGGCGGCACAGTGCTCTTTGTGCTGCCACCTACTGCTCAGGGTGATGTATATGCCTCATACTCTTATGGGATGTACTGTATATGACGCAGCCTCTCCTGGGATGTATATGCCTGCGTGTCTCCTGTGATATAGATGCCCCAGCTTCTCCTGTGATGTGTATGCCCCCAGCCTCTCCAGACCAAGACAAACCTGGAAAAGCAGTTGTGAGAAACAAAATGATCAATATCACCGAACATCACAGTCGCTCCAGCCACCACTTTAGGGGTGAGTTAATTAATTATTTGACCAAATATAGCTAGGTCGTTTTCAAGTTGATAATTTGGTGTGGCCCCCGAAGGTTGGTAGAAAATTACAAATGGCCCCCGGCAGTAAAAAGGTTCCCAACCCCTGTTTGAAAGGTTTTTCAAAAAATTGACACAACACCGAATATAAACTTGAAAGATTTATGTCTAATAAAAAAAACAAAAACAGGTTTTAACAAATAATAAGACATTTAGTGGCCCTGTGGTTGTGTTGCCACAAACTTTGTTAACATCTTCCCATATTGACGGATGTCTTCAGACAAACACCGATGTGATGCCAGCAACCGCCTGTGTGAGTCCACCAGCTCCTGTAGTGCGGGAATTTCTGTGGAGGGAATGGTAAAAGTTAACCAGGCTTGTACAAACATCGAACTGACAGGTATGTGTTTGTTGTTTACCACTTACGGTTTTGGGGTTCATCAGCTTCATCCTCGGAGGGGCTGACGACCCAACCAGATCCTGAGGCTAGGGAACACAGATCAATTAATATTACACGAGAGCCCTCCATCATTTTAACACCCATGTATCCTTTACAACTTGTAGGCACTTCATGTTATGTGCTTAAATTACAGGAAGGGTAGCCTGCACCAAACTCACCAAGTGATGCGGTGGAGAAGGCCACATCGGGAGACTGGAAATTTGGAGGAGACAGGGTATAAGGTGGCAATAGGGTTGAATGTGGAGATGGGGTTGCAGCAGGAGATGGTTGAGGAGAAGGAGAGGGTGCCTCAGCAGGAGATGGTGCAGCAGGTGGAGGTGGGGGATCCGCAGCAGATGCTGGACCAGGAGATGGTGGAGCAGGTTGCGGTGGTGGTGCAGCTGGAAGTGGTCCTAGGTATAGGAGAAAACTTCTATTGAGTGGATAACTCCAGACCTCCATGGCTTAAGCCCGCTTTACACCATACAATTCTGCATACGATATCGTATGCGATGTGACATGCCCCCATCGTATGTGCGACAAATTAAATTAGTTGACCGTTTTGCACCAACGTTTAGTTCCTGTCACAAGTACTTACCCTTCCATACAACCTCGATGTTGGCGTCGAACATCGACTTCCTGGAGTGGGAGGGACGTTTGGCGTCACCGCGACGTCACACGGCAGCCGGCCAATAGAAGCGGAGGGGCGGAGATGGGCAGGACGTAAACATCCCGCCCACCTCCTTCCCTCCGCCTAGCCTACGGGAGGCGCGGGACGCAGGTAAGCTGCAGTTCATCGTTCCCGGGGTGTCACATACTACGATGTGTGCTGCCCCGGGAACATTGAACAACCAAACGTTCAATTTTTAGTAATTGAACGATGTGTATGTGATGAACGGTTATTCGTTCAATCGCAATCGCATGTAGGTTTCACACACTACAATATCCCTAACGATGCCGGATGTGCGTCACTTACGACGTGACCCTGCCAACACATCGGTAGATATATTGTAGCATGTAAAGCCCGTGTAAAGTCAGCTTGTTTTATGTATGTTTGACAAACCTTTTCTCTCGGGGTACCAGACACATGGGGACCCCTTGCCTCAAAGCAGCAGACATGCTGCATTCATTGAAAAAACAAGGCACAAAAAGCAATAACCAATCTGTAGAATTCTTATATTTTATTCTGTTATCTAAATAGTACAACATATGGCTTGGACACAAGGCTTCTAATGTCAATCTGATATGCACCGAGATTACAACCATAGTCAAGTCAATGGACAATACTCCAAACACGATTACACAGCATGGTTTTTGCAAATGGTTTTTGCAAAGACTTGCACAGTGTTGTTCAAATGCTAATATATCCGAAGAGAAAATAATCCCATTATACCCCAGGAGCATTGAAGTTTTTAAGTATCAGAAATTTACCTATAATCAAGTTTGCATACCATACTTTACAAAGGGTAATTAGCTCTTTTTCGCCACCTTGTCCCTCTGATATGCACACTTGATATATTGGTATAATGTGATTATTTTCTTTTGAATATATTAGCATTTGATCTACACTGTGCTTTCCAAACAACCTTGCTGTAATCGCGTTTGGAGCATTGTCCAGTCATCTGACTATACTTGTTATCTTGGTGCATATCAGAGTGACATTAGGAGCATGTTTGGCCTGTGTAGAAGCCATATGTGTGTATTTCTAGTGCCTATCTTTCAGAAATCAACCCCCTCCTTTGGGTCCTCGCCAAACTACCTCATATTTTACACCATTGTATTATTATTGTTTGTACTTTTTATATAAATTAATAAAATATATGAATTTTAGTGATTGGTTATTGGCATTTTGTGCCATGTTTTTTCAATTGTAATCACTGGGTCACCAGTGTTGGGGATGAATAGCCCAGGTAATGTCCATGTTAGGAAAGTATGTATGCTGCATTCATTCCTGCACTTATGCATTTTTTTTTTATTTTTTCCGTATTTTTTTCGCTTTCAGTTTTTAAACAGACAGAACTTTTCAGATTTTTCAGTCAATGTTCCCATATGTTTTCTGCGGGACTTGTTGTACTTTTAAAGGGAACCTCTCACCACTTTTTTGTGCTGTAAGCTGCATCCACCACCATAAGGGGTACTTTGCACACTACGACATCGCAGGTGCGATGTCGGTGGGGTCAAATTGAAAATGACGTACTTCCGGCATCGCAGGCGACATCGTAGTGTGTAAAGCCTAGATGATACGATTAACGAGCGCAAAAGCGTCGTAATCGTATCATCGGTGTAGCGTCGGCGTAATCCATAATTACGCTGACGCGACGGCCCGAAGTTGTTCCTCGTTCCTGCGGCAGCACACATCGCTGTGTGAAGCCGCAGGAGCGATGAACATCTACCGGCGTCACCACGGCTCCCGTAGGATATGCGGAAGGAAGAAGGTGGGCGGGAGGTTTACATCCCGCTCATCTCTGCCCCTCCGCTCCTATTGGCCGCCTGCCGTGTGACGTCGCAGTGACGCTGTATTTAATAAGGAGGTGGGTCGCCGGCCAGAGCGACGTCCCAGAACAGGTGAGTCCATGTGAAGCTGCCGTAGCGATAATGTTCGCTACAGCAGCTTATCACAAGGATATCGCAGCTGCGACGGGGGCGGGGACTATCGCGCTCGGCATCGCAGCATCGGCTTGCGATGTCGCAGCGTGCAAAGTACCCCTAAGGCCATTATATACTGCATTTTAACATGCTGTATATAAGAGCCCAGGCCGCTGTGAGAACATAAAAAATACTTTATATAACTTACCTAGCCGTTGCGCTGCGGTGGAATAGGAGGACGAAGATGGCCGAAAGAGGTGCCGGCGGAACTGAACAACGTACACGCCTCCGTGACCCTATTCCAGCGTAACGCGACCGTAAGGTAAGTTATATAAATTGTTTTTTATTTGCTCACAGCAGCCTGGGCTCTTATATACAGCATGTTAGAATGCTGTATATAAGAGCCCTGTGATGGTGATGGCCGCAGCTTACAGCCCAAAAAAGTGGTGACAGGTTCCCTTTTAATGAAACCATAAGTTTAACCATGTAGTGTTCTTGAAAACGGAGAACAGAAAAAGTACCTCGTGTCTATAAGCTGCCAAAAAAGGGTGATCCTACAATATTTTTTTTGGGATATTATATTTACCATGTTCACTAAATGGTAACGTGATGCCTCTGGTCGGTGCGAGTTCATAGACACCAAACATGTATTGTTTACTCGGGGTGCCGTGACCTCCGATGGGGACAGGGGAAGTTATCGTAATGGCGAGGTGCATATAGCTCTTGCTGCCAGATTTTGTCAGAATGAAATATAAGGGGTTAATAGTCGTGGGTGAAACCCTATTACACCCGCAACTACACGTTAATTGTTGAAATTAAATTATATCTGTATGGATCACCATGTCATGCCCACGGCAGGAGTTGGCGATTAAGCAAACAAGATCCATGACCATGCTCCATGAACCACAAAGTCATGGGTTGTTTAGGGGTTAACAAAACCGAACCTGGCCAAAGCCGCTAAACAGCACTCACCACGACGCCTCAGGATGTCTGCCCGGATGCTGGCGAGGAGAGCACTGGACCTGTAGCGCAGGTCTGCCAGTTTCTTCCGGATTTGGGTTGTGGACCGCTCCACCCCAAATCTACGGGACAGGCCTCTGCTGATTATCCCCAGCACTGCCTGCTTAGGCAGCATGGGATGCTCATGGGGGGCCTCACAAAGGTAATCCTTTTTCAGCATCATTTTCACTATATAGTGAACCTCCACAGGCCCCCAGGGAGAACAGCGCCTCCGTGCCGCCATGTTCCCGCCTCTGAGCATAGCAAAACATCGACGCCACCCACCAGACTTCAAAGACAACGGGAGAAACATCATCACGTCGCGTTATGAACAGCGTCGCAGTAGTGATCCCGCTAGCGCTCTCATTGTCAGATAGCCCGCTCGAACCGCGTTACAGTAGCGTCCCCGTTCGTGAAACTAGCGGGCTGAATATCACAACCCGCTTGCAGAGTCACAATAGCATTCCCGTCTGCGATCCCGGCTGTAACCGAGTCACAAAGCAAAAAGCATATCTAATCATTGATTTATGTTTATTGGATTTCTGTGTTATGGAATTTGTGGTTGATATGCAGTCCCATATCATTACAGACTTTGGAAATGTAGGTGTTCTTTTCAGACTGTTCTATTTTTAAATGCCATTGTAATGACACCAAATAAAAGTTCCAGCATCATCACTTTTAACAATGCAGATTTGCATTGCTGAATTCTAAAAGCTATTTTTTTTTTCTTTTTAATGGGGCTGTTTTATATATTCAATACAGCTGTGCATATTGTTATATTCTTGTACATAAGGGCAGTATTATAGTAGTTATATTCTTGTACATAGGGGCAGTATTATAGTAGTTATATTCTTGTACATAGGGGCAGTATTATAGTAGTTATATTCTTGTACATAGGGGCAGTATTATAGTAGTTATATTCTTGTACATAGGGGCAGTATTATTCCGCAGACACGCGGAATAAAAAGGGGGGCGTAGATGAACGGGCTAGGCCGTATTAAGTTCGTGACGCCACGCAGGATGTGTAGTCAGGTGGGACACCACCGCTGCTGTTGTGGGGCACCCAGGGAAGAGATAGTGGCAGCTGGATGTTAAACCCTCCGTGGGTAGGGATGGTTGCCCCGGGGCCCAGTGTCTTTGTGCATCGTATAGCGATGGCATAAAGTGTCAGTTGTACCATTTTGATTTAAAATCTATTATAGGAAGGAGAATAGAGCGCACATGGGATTATACCCGATGGGGTATCGGTACAGAGGACCTAAATGGTTGTTGGTACAAATGACAGTCAGTGTAATAAAAGTCATCAACTATTATAGTATATATCAAATTTTATTGAACAAATACAAACAGTATAATATTCAGAAAGATTAAAATAAAACTTAAAACAAAAATATATTATTATAAATACAGTATAGACAGCAAAGCGTTCAGTAGGCCACTATAACATCTGATGCTGCCAAGTTACAGCACCAGGACCGTTAAAATATTGGCAGTAGTTGTCTCGACAGGCCTTCGCATTATCCTTGTTTCTGCCATGTATGACCGGTTGAAGGCCTGCAATTGCGGGATCGTTAGCACGCCACTCACCAAGAACCACTTCCCCATTTGTTGGTTCCACAGAGTCCACGAAACCAGGCGGACTGTACGCATTTACATCTTGCAGACGAAGGAAGTTGTGCAGCGTGCAACAGGCCAACACAACAGAGTCTATTGATTGAAGCTTCAGGTTAATAGGAGTGTGGAAAACTCTGAAGCGGTTGGCCATGATCCCGAAGGCATTTTCTACCACCCGACGTGCCCTTGACAAGCGGTAATTGAAAATGCGTCTTTCCTGCGTAAGAGTGCTTTGTGGAAACGGTTTCAGAAGATTGGCATGAAGCGGGAAGGCTTCATCGCCGACAAAAACAAAATTAAGGTTGCCTGTGGTCTCAGAGTTGGGAGGCAAGTGCAGGGCACCGTTCTGCAAATGCTCACCAAACATTGTGTGTTCTAAAACCCCACCATCAGAAACCCTGCCGTTCATGCCAACATCAACATTTATGAATTCGTAGTTGGCGTTAACAAGGGCCATCATGATGACGCTGAAATAGCCCTTGTAATTGTAGAAATAGGATCCGCTGTTCGTTGGTTGCGTGATCCGCACATGTTTCCCATCCAAAGCCCCACCACAGTTTGGGAACTGCCAGAGCTGCTCAAAATCCTTGGCAATTTTTTTCCATGCCTTCTCCGTTTTAGGAAACTGATTATCGCTGCGTAGACTGCAAACAATTGCATTACATGTCTCTGGAATTATTACGCTGAGCAGGGACCTTGAAACAGCTGCAGAAAAATGCAAGTCTTGCAGGGAGCGTCCGGTAGCCAGGAATCGCAGTGTGACTGCCAATCTTTCATCTGTGGGGACGGCAGCACGCATCTTTGTATCCTTCCGTTGAATGAGTGGCGTAACTCTTTCCAGTAACAGTTTGAAGGATTCCTCAGACATCCGCAGATAGTTGCGGAAATCATGAGGACCCTTCTCCTGCAGCTCTCTTATAAGTTGCATGTGTGAGAATTCGGACCTCCTCTGCAGCCACTCTCTGGTCCACATGCGACGCTTTCGCTTGGAATGCCTCTCTAGCATCCGTGCCTCATCTTGTCGCCGAGCTTCCTCCACCAGCAATGCAGCAACAACAAGAGCACGCTGCGCATCGTCCATGCTGTGCAAACTGCAAAAATAAAATGAAATGAGAGAAGTTTCAACAATATGTATGTATATTCCTATGTACCGGAATATAAAAGCTATAATACTTCCACCTATGTAAATAAATTAATATAACAACTATAATACTGCCCCCTATGTACAAGAATATAACTACTATAATACTGCCCCCTATATACAAGAATATAACTACTATAATAATGCCCCAGAATATAACAACTATAATACTGACCCCTATGTTCAAGAATATAACTACTATAATACTGCTCCCTATATACAACAATATAACTACTATAATAATGCCCCAGAATATAACTACTATAATACTGCCCCCTATATACAAGAATATAACTACTATAATAATGCCCCAGAATATAACAACTATAATACTGACCCCTATGTTCAAGAATATAACTACTATAATACTGCTCCCTATATACAACAATATAACTACTATAATAATGCCCCAGAATATAACTACTATAATACTGCCCCCTATATACAAGAATATAACTACTATAATAATGCCCCAGAATATAACTACTATAATACTGACCCCTATATACAAGAATATAACTACTGCTCCCTATGTACAAGAATATAACTACTATAATACTGCCCCCTATGTTCAAGAATATAACTACTATAATACTGCTCCCTATATACAAGAATATAACTACTATAATAATGCCCCAGAATATAACTACTATAATACTGCCCCCTATATACAAGAATATAACTACTACTCCCTATGTATAAGAATCTAAATATAATATTGCTCCCTAAGTACAAGAATACAACTACTATAATACTGCTCCTATATACAAAACTACTATTCTATATACAACAATTTGAGAATAAAAAGCGTACTTTACCTTTTCAATCACAAGGTCTGATGAAAGATCCACAAAAAACGACACACTAGCGACACCAAACAGAGCATCTACTACGTAGGACAAAGAATGGAACTTAAAGAATGAAATCACTGTAACGCCTTCGGCAAAGTACCCAATCGGAACGCTGTTGTAACCACCAATCGGAGTCGTAGGGGCGTTGCAAAATACACCGCAAAAACACGCCCTTGACCTACCTTCAGTCCTACGTCACTGCCTTCAGCGTCGTAGCAACCGTCGCTGCTGCGGTGTCAAACACAAGGATGCCGAGCTTATCATCATGGCGCAGCGGCATAGCAGCGATCAAAAAATGACCTGGAACATTCAGGAACGAGCAGCGATTTCACAGCAGGGGTCTGATCGTTGTTATGTCACACACAGCGACGTCGCTGTTGAGGTCGTTGCTACGTCACAGAAAATGGCGACTTAGCAGCGATGTCGTTGTCGCTATGTGTGACACCACCTTTAGTGACTCTTAAGGATAACACACTTGTAGGTAACTGGTATTGTCTTATTTGTTAGTATTTGAAGCCGTAAAAGTGTTAAGGCCACTTCACACATAACGAGATCGTAAACGAGATCGTTACTACGTCACAGTTTCTGTGACGCAAGAACGACTTCAATTGCGATCTCGTCACGTTTGACACGTACCAACGATTCACCCCCTGCTGCGAAATCGCTGATCGATGCCGAACAGCTTGGGCCATTTCTGGCTCGTTGGAGTCCTGCTGGGCTGCATGAATCTGTATGTTTGACACCCTATTAACGATTTCGTTGACGACCTAGATGAGATGCACGAAGGCGTGTTGTTGCGTCCCCGTTTCCGCGCCCCTCTCTGCACCGATTGGTTAGCTCCAGGTGCAGGTGCGGCTTCGATCCGAAAAACACACCAACAAAGCGACCGGGTACAATGGACGAAGGAATCAGGGTGGAGACGCAGGTTCTATCTCAAAGCAAAGCGCAAAAGAAGTGACAAAGGGTGACGCGATCCAAAATTTAACCGCTAGATACGCCCCCAATCAGAACGCAGTATTGGCCGCCAATGAAAGCGGAGGGGGGGTATGGAAAAGGCGACGCAAATGCACGCCTACGTGACTCACTGCATTTTACTACGCCCCTAATGGGATTAGAATCGTTAACATAGTAGCTGTGTGACAGGGTCCCAGCGATTTGAAAGATCGTTATACGGGACGCATGCTCGTTCATAAACTCGTTATGTGTGACACCCAACATGCGATTTCAACAACGACTCATAAACGATCCAGAAAGTGTGACGTAGTAGCGATCTCGTTCACGATCTCGTTATGTGTGACTGGACCTTTACTCTGTGTTACTGAAGGTAATCAGGTCCATGTGTAAGGGAAATCTTGTTAAAGGCCTCCTGGTGATAGATTATGGACCAGAGACAAGAAGAGATCCATTAGTGTTGTGATATAATCAGGTGTATTCAGGTAGAAAAGTCTCGAAGACGTGGATAGCACTCAGATGTTGACTGAGAATCAGTCTTTCAGAAACAGTAATGCTAGAAGCTTCTGCATAACGGTAAGACGCTTATTCTTAAAAGTGCCTTACTGTTTCTAAGGACTGGGACATTACCTATACCTCTGTGAACTGTGTGTGCAGGATGTGATCAACTCTCTGATCAATAGTCTGTACCAGCGCAGGCAAAGGCTTAGCATTGCTTGTATAGCGGATAGCCAAATGAAAAAAAGTTGCAGTTAAAGCATTAGAGCTGATGTGTTAGAGGACCACGGTAGGGTCAGAAGGTTAATAAAGTATTTAGGGGGGACTGTTGAGGAGAGCCATAAGATGAAATACTTAACTAACCTCTGGACATAGAGCACTGTGAGAAGTGAGTTCAATTAAATCAATTCTCTATACATAAAAGCGTAGCTCTGGCACACCCAAACGAGAAAGAAACAAATATGGTGGTCCAAAAATTATTTTTATTATTATTATAATTCTTCACTCATTTGCAAAATATCAAGTTGTAACCTTCATTCATTTCATGAACGTTTTCGGCATTAAATATCCTTTATCAAAAAATTAGGTCTGCATAAACAAAATAACAGAATTAACAGTCAGTATATATGTATTTTTTAAGATCCATATATAACATCATTTTAATTTACAATAACAGTCGCCACTGGATCATAATAATATAATAGAACAAGCAAGTATAAGTGTAGCATGAATCATATATATATATATATATATATATATAATGTATCATATAATGACGAACAGTTGAGCGCCATTGTGTCTAAGGTCTCTGCCCAGGGCGAATTTTTGCACATTCCTGTTGAGGAACACAGATCCCGGGACTTGGAAAAGGAGAAACGTAGACTCACTGCTTTAGAGTTACATAGCGTGACATTGGCTGAGTATTATAAGGCTCAGCGGATCCCAAGAGGAATGAGAGTTCAATTGCGACCTACCCTGTTTCATGACAATGCTGATTTTTGCAACACTTTTGAGAGCATTATTAATAAATGCTCTATGGATTTGTTGATTTTGACCATTGATTATCTGGAGAGAGAAATTACAGATATTGGTGTACGCTTGAGTAGCATTGAGACGCAACTTTCTTCTACCATGCCTTCTGCTGATTACAATACTATGAAGTCCAAAATAGATAATACCATGAAGGAGTTCAGAGAACAACTACAACAAAGAAAGAAGCTGAAATTTATACGTGATGCTGATGATTATCGGAATAATCAGGTGTATAGCTGGCGGTCCACCAATTTCTCTAATTTTGATAATTCACGACGTCGATACCAATATTCTTCTTCTGGAAGCTCTGATGGAGAATACATTCAACAGAGATCCACACGTTTTTTAGGGTCACGCCGACCTCCACCAGTAAGAGGAAGACGAGGAGGAGCCGACGTAAGCTACAGACAAACCCCAATTGTGACTCGTTCACAGGTACCAAGGACAATATAGTCTTTAATATATCTTCTGTGAATTTATCTCCCACTGCATTGAATGTTTTACAAAAAGGCCTGTCTTTCTGTCCGACTCCCTCGTTTAATTTCTTTAGACTTAACCAAGAGTTGGTGAGGTTCTTTCGAACTGTTAGGCTTAAGGCGCATTTCTCTTCTATACAAGATGTTTTGAATCCGGTGGTTGACTCTAGTACACAATCACAATTTAATGGTGTGTTTTCTTTGAGTAAATTACATTTATGGATGCCTAGTTCTTTTTCTGCACCTCGTAGTCACCACCCTATTGAAACTTTTATCTCGTTGGTCCAGCGAGAAGTGGACTCTACCATTGGTAAAATTAAACATGGAGAACTGCGCCTTAGGCATAACCTCTCTATTGAAGAGTCTAGAGTGCTTGAGGAATTGAAGTCTAACAGGGACCTTATAATTAAGCCAGCCGATAAAGGGGGTTCCATAGTGATTATGGACAGATCCTATTACGTGTCAGAGATATTATCGCAGTTGGGTGATGGTACTACTTATGAACCTATACCACATAACCCTACATTTCAGATAGCACAACAGATCAGAGCTTTTATCACTAAATATCAGTTATTAGGAGTCATTGACTCTAAACTGTCTGAATTTTTGGTGAAGCAGCACCCTGTAATTCCAGTGTTCTATACACTGCCAAAAATTCACAAGAACTTGAGTTATCCACCAGGGAGGCCTATTGTAGCATCGACTGATTCAATTTTGTCGCCCCTCGCCATCACTTTGGAAAAAATCTTAAGTCCACTAATACCATTAATTCCTTCTTTTTTACGTGACACATCTCATTTTTTAGACTGTCTCAAATCTCTCGTTCCTCTTCCTTCTGGGTGCTTACTGGTGACTATGGATGTCACCAGTCTATATACTAGTATTAAACACGAAGAAGGATTGAGGTCTGTTGAGAGCTTTCTTACTCACAATACAGATTATTCCCCTGATCAAAGATCCTTCTGTTTGGACCTTTTGCGTATTGTTCTGACTAGGAACTTTTTTCTCTTTCAAGATCAGTATTATTATCAGCGCACGGGTACGGCCATGGGGTCAAACATGGCCCCACCGTACGCCAATATCTTTATGTCTATCTTTGAGGATACTTTTGTATACCCCCATCATCTATATGATGCACATGTTGTGGCATGGAGGCGTTATATAGATGATATCTTTGTAATTTGGCATGGCGACTCATCATCACTATTATCTTTTTTCAATGATTTGAATGTCAGTGTTCCGGGTCTATCCTTCACACTCCATTATAGTGATTCTTCCGTTAATTTTTTGGATACAGTGGTGGCTATCGATGTACAGGGTGGCCTTACTACCGACTTATTTGTCAAGAAGACTGACCGCAATAGTTTGTTACTGTTCTCGAGTAGCCACCCTGCCCATATTAAGAAAGCTATTCCTAAATCTCAGCATGCACGAGTGGATAGGATAGTCAGTAATGAGAGCACTTGACGTTCACGTCATATTGAAATGGATCAAAAATTTCAGGCCAGAGGGTATCCACAGTATAACCTTAATCCTGACCAGAACAGACGCGGAAGGGAAAAACAGGGGGACAGACTTGCTTTTGTTTCTACCTTTCATCCTTTTATGCCCAACATCAACTCTATCATACGCAAACATTGGCCACTACTCCAACAAGCTTACCCTTCTATCCCCCAGTTCCAGGTTGCTCCATTGACTTGCTATAAGAGAGCCCCAAATTTGAGGGACAAGTTAGTTAGGGCGGATCTAGGGAGTGACCGACGGACTTTGATACAGAGCACATTAGGGCATCGCAGGAATGGGACATTTCCATGCCTGGGTTGCCTACAGTGCTCCAACATTATTAAAGGTGATACCTTTACACACCCTAGATCTGGTAAAAGGTTTCCCATAAAAGGTTTTTTTACATGTGATACATCGTATGTGGTGTATCTGATCAAGTGTCCTTGCGGTCTCGGATATGTTGGTGAGACCACTCAACATATCCGAGACCGCATTTCCCAGCATAAGTCCACCATTAGGTGCAAGAGACTTCTCTTACCTATTCCCAATCACCTTATTAAAATGGGGCACTCCGTGTCACAACTGAGATACCAGATTATTGAGCAGGTGGTAGCTCCGCGGAGGGGAGGTGATAGGGTTAAACTTTTAAAAACACGTGAATCCTTTTGGATATACACGCTTCAGACGTTGGAGCCGATGGGTCTCAACAGGGAGTGTGATATTCTCCTGTAGGTGCTGAGGCTGGGTGATAGTTTGTGGAGTCCATGTTTATCACAGCATATTTATATTCTCTGGTTTTGTTTATTTTTTAGGCTACATGAGTCAAGTGGTGAGCCGATTATTTTTTTTTTTTTTCCTATGTTCCTATTTGTGTAGTTTTATGTTTCAATCTCTTTTTCTGGCTTTACTATAAATCTGCATATTCACCTACTAAGAATTGTGCAGGAACTGTCCTTTATCTCTTCTTTTCTGCCTCTGTCATTCATTTACTGTCATGGTAATGAGCTCCTTCAGCCACACTTATGTGCCTTCACTTTATTAGCTTTCATTCCTACTGCTTTGTCTAATAACATGTGACTGTTGGTGTCTCTCTGGGTTGGTTGGGAGACCAGTCTTTATACTATTTAAAGATGTCTGCATGGTGTCCTGATTGCACCACACTGGAGCAGGGCCCTGCTTGTATGGCTTGTATCACATAAGATATGGTTTATAGGTCCTTAGATCTTATGTTTCTATTTGTGACACGTGGTGCTAACTCACTTATTCTTTGTATAGGTGTTTTGCCTCTATTTATATGCAGATTCCCATTTTTACCAGGTATTTGTTCATATGGTTTTACCTGTTAGATTACACCAGTGTTTTATCTGGCTCCTGCACACCTCCTTTTTTCTGTGTCTTCATGTCTTTCTTTCTCTTGCTCTCAATTATTTACTTTTGTGTCTATTCTTTTCAATCTTAGCCTTTCTAACATTTATTGTTGTCTTTCTGTTTCTTTTATCTTCTTATTTTCCTCTCTTTTTTTTTTTTTTCTTTTTGCTCTTCCTCCTTTACATTCCCAATCGGCCTGTCACATGTTTTTTTCTTTTATTTTACAGCCTTACCGGTTATACAGACCTCTATGGGTGCCCACACTCTGTGGCCCAGTAAACTTAGGTACATGGGCGCTTACAGTCCTTTTTCATGCTACACTTATACTTGCTTGTTCTATTATATTATTATGATCCAGTGGCGAATGTTATTGTAAATTAAAATGATGTTATATATGGATCTTAAAAAATACATATATACTGATTGTTAATTCTGTTATTTTGTTTATGCAGACCTAATTTTTTGATAAAGGCTATTTAATGACGAAAACGTTCATGAAATGAATGAAGGTTACAACTTGATATTTTGCAAATGAGTGAAGAATTATAATAATAATAAAAATAATTTTTGGACCACCATATTTGTTTCTTTCTCGTTTGGGTGTGCCAGAGCTACGCTTTTCAGTATCGTCTCTTTTTCTCTGAGCACCCCTCTACTTGACAGTGAGCAAGATTATCCATTTATAATAATTTCTCTATACATAAGCCAGTCAGTCTTTACAGGAACCCAAGATGGCCCCCGATTACATCACAGACCCACCCTTCAGAGGAAACCAAGATGGCCCCCGATGACATCATAGACCCACCCTTCAGAGGAACCCAAGCTGGCCCCCGATGACATCATAGACCCGCCCATCAGAGGATCACCAAGATGGCCCCAGATAACATAGACCCACCTACGATGACGCCCACCAATCAGCTCATGGACTAACACATTGTTCAACCCACTGACCAATGAACACATCCGGACATGCCCCTTTCAAAGGTTATATCAGGGCATGCTTCAGTTGAACTAAAGCAGCGTCCGGACCGACTTTTGTGGTGGAAAGATGAATATCCGACTGTGTGTCTGATGTCATTTTTTAAGCATGCACTCGATCCACACCAATTAGGCCAGGCAGTAGGCAACAATTGATCTCTGATTAAGAGTTAACCTTAACATGTATCTCTGTATCTCTTTCTATTGTCTCATTACAATACATATTTTTTTTCTGGATTCCTGTTAATGAGAGTATTATCAAATGTAATATAGAATAAGGTCTCCAGCACTTCCAAAGGTTAAAAACTATTTATTGAAATCCATTTAAAAAAGTCCAAAAATCATGATCACAGGGTGGGTGACACATCAAAGGAAATCCGCCATGTTTCAGCTAATAGTGCCTAAAGGGTGCTTTACAGCCTGCGACATCGCTAACGATATCTTGTCGGGGTCACGTCATTAGTGATGCACATCCGCGTCATTAGCGACATCGCAGCGTGTGACACCAAAGAGCAACGAGCGACGATCAACGAGCGCAAAAACATGAAAAATCGTTGCTCGTTGACACGTCGCTCCTTTTCATAATATCGTTGCTGCTGCAGGTACGATGTTGTCCGTCGTTCCTGCGGCAGCAAACATCGCTATGTGTGACACTGCAGATACAACGAACATCTCCTTACCTGTGTCCACCGGCAATGCGGAAGGAAGGAGGTGGGCGGCATGTTCCGGACGCTCACCTCCGCCCCTCCTCTGCTATTGGATGGCTGCTGTGTGACGTCGCTGTGACGCCGCACGAACTGCCCCCTTAGAAAGGAGGCAGTTCGCCGGCCAGAGCGACGTCGCAGGGAAGGTAAGTCCGTGTGATGGGTGTTAGCGATGTTGTGCGCCACGGACAGCGATTTGCCCGTGACGCACAACCGACGGGGGCGGGTACGCTTGCTAGCGATATCGGTACCGATAACGCAGCGTGTAAAGTACCCTTTACTCCAGGATTAACCTTGTATGTCCAATGTGCACACAGATATACTGAAGAATCTCATAGCAAAAGGAGAGAAACTGTGGAAAATTTCTGGTAATTACTGATAGAGATGTCTCTATATAGCATACACAAAGGATACTGCATATGTGCAAAACCAGTATAAAGTGAACAGCTGCATATAAATGTGCGCAGCTATAGACAAAAAAAGGGGACATGTATAAAAACGTATACAAAAAGGGAACAGATAAAAATAAAACAAATACATGAGCAATACAAAAAATACCTTTTAGTTATATTGCAAAATCAGATCCTGCCGTATGTTTAAGCCTAGGGGTTGACGTGTAGTTAATTTGAAGATCCAGTACGATTCACGACTGAGTATGGTTCTGTGATAATCTCCACCTCTAGCTGATCTGAAGACTCGTTCTTTTCCTTGGAATTTGAAAGCAGAAATCGCCCTCTTGTGTATATTAATAAAATGTTTTGATACTGCTGAAACATTTATGGCTTGCAGGTTACTAACATCGGACAAGTGTCTTAAAATACACTGTTTTAGTGGATATATGGTACATCCTACACATTGAATGTTACATTGGGTACATTGTATCAAATAAATTACACCAGCGGTGTTACAAATAATGCAACTTTTTATGGAAAAACTCTCTTTTGTTAAACAATAAAAAAATGTATTAGATTTGTTCACATATTTATAAGATAGGTATATGTGATGCCCCAGGGCTGTTGGGTACTCGGTCCCAGGTGCGTGGTGCGCAGGGGGGATCAGTCGTGGTCGCGGCCGATGCCTGGTTCCATGACCCTGGGGGTCAGTCCAATAAAAAGAGGGTGAAAAATGGGAGAAAAATAAAAGAAAATAAAATAAAAGAGTTTTTCGACTACGCCACTTGTAGTATGCGGCCAGGTTATTTGAAGCCGCCGCTGCAGGGTCCTGCTGGGGCTGGTGGAGTAATGCAGCTTAGGTGTTTTGGGCTCTCTGCAAGCAGGGCTGGACCCCAGCAGTGGATGTTGGGGGTTGTAGTAAGAAACAGTCAATGTCTGTTGTGTATGGAAGTGAGAAGGAAACAGTCCACACCGGTATTGCAGTTTTAACTTGCCTTTTACTTTGGGCTTTGTATCTGGACCCGCTGGTGCCGGTTACAGGTGTTCCCGCTCCCCTTGTTCTCCATGCCAGCTGTGACCTGGGCTGGCTGTCCTCCGTGCACACTTGTTATTGATGGGCTCCAGTGGCGTAGAACTGTTTGGGAACCCCTCCGTTTCTGTCTTGGACCTATTGCAGGCAGCCTGGACTATTTAAGGGGGTCAATCCCCGGTCCCCTCTTTGCTGCTGATGCTTCAGATTCTTTGGTTGGCAATGGATCCTGGAGATCTTCTCGCCTGGCAGATTTAACAGTTGACCAGAAAGTGTCCCGTTGTCCTTGGGTCTGCACCCCGCCTCGTGCTGAGCCCTGTAAGCCTAAGTTCCCCCTTGGTTAATTCCAGCACATCCGCAGGCTGCAAAAATAACAAGGTACATTTTGTTTTAAAATTTGGTAAACATTAAATACCAACATTTTTCCCACGCAGGGGTGGTATTGCTTGAACCATTGCAAACTTTTGAGCATTGTCCCCGTCACCCACCACCCAAAGGTCCTGGTCCCAAAACCCTCTAGGATAAAGGTCACCAGTTTCCATGGTGACCAGGTCTCCGCCTACTCTCCTGCAGACCCTTCCTGCAACCATCTTCTCCTTGGTGGCGGTGTCCATTATGGTCCTTTGGTGAGGTAGTACTCTGGTATTGGCACAATTGTGCAACTATATACAAATAAAATTTTTGTCACATCCAGTCCTGTGACTGCAGATCCGTTTTTATCAAACCTGTAATATTATGCAGTGCTATGCAACATTATGCAACAAAAACAGCAACTGGAACACACAACCTGGTAACCTGGTAACAGTTACCATACACTTTAACATTGGGAGCTGGAATCTGAAGAGGAAGCAGGGACTGGCACTACAGCAGGGACCCCTGCTGGACACATTTTCACATCCAGGGCATGCCAGCTCCACTCCCCATGATGCCGGATGTAAGTGACTGTGTCACCTAGGTGCAACTCCCGACCAGGGTGTCCCTTCTGAAGGTGGGCCATCACATCTCGCCGGGTCACGAAGACACCGGCCTGCAACCCCGACTCAGTAATGAAGCCCCACCCCTTTTTCTGGTTAAAATCATCCACCACACCCTGGTGACAAAGTCCACTGTCCTTCCAGCTAGCCCGAGGCAGACTCTCCTTTTCACGGAGGTCGCGGGCCCGCACCTGCACCTTCTGTGCTTCCCACTCCTCCTGCTCCAAAGCCAACTGGCAGGTCATAGCCTGGTATGCCGTGCGGAGCTCCTCAGAGACGGCAGCTTTCAGCTTGGAGGCGTGGACCACTGTGGGGGCTGGTTGGATTTTTCCCCATTCCAGGTTGGGCTAGCAAGCCTCCAGGTACTCTGCTGCTGGATCAGGAGGCGGTACGGCCGATTCTGCGTCCGGGAATGGGGTTGGTGCAACCTGGTCGAGTGGAGCTGCCAAGGACGGGACGGCTTGGACCTTATCCTCTGGAGAAGGGGATGTGGCCGGGTTCAATCTCGTCGGGAAAGGGACTGGCAATGCCTTCTGGTCAGCGACCGGTGTTGGCACAGGTTTTGCTATCGGAGATGGAGGCGGTGCGGCCTGGACATCAGCCAGGAATGGTGGCGGTGGAATGGCCCGGTCAGAGACTTAGGATGGAGGTGGTATCGCGCCCAGGGATGGCACTGGTTCTGCTACAGGGGGATCCAATGGGGCCAGGGAGGTTTTTGCTCCTACCTGCTCCTGGCGCTGCTCCTCATGCAAGGCCTGCTTTTCTTGGGTCTGCACTGCCGCTACTATCCTCCGCATCTTGTCTTTCCATTTGGCCATTTGGCAAAGGAACTGGGCCCACATCCGGATGCAGAGTAGGCCAAGTTCTTCTTCTAGCCAGGCAGTAGTCTCCACTTCTGGACGATCTGGTGCTCTGTCCCCTGGGGCAGCCATGTTGTCGCTCTGCTTTCCGGACACTTTCTGCAGCAGGGTTCCGGTGTCCCTGCATTGGTTTCGTTTTACATAGTTCAGGCACTCCTAGGGGGCAAGATCTCTTATTTTGCGCCCTTTGCAGCTTGTGGAGCAGTTATTTTTAAAGTCCAATATGGCGGCACTTTTGCAAATTTTAATCACAGTTCAGTTTGCAAGGCACGCTTGTTACACGGTTTTACGGGTCTAGTCAGAATCCTGCCGACTACGCCAAATTCAAGGTGTGACGCTCCAGGGCTGTGGAGTACTCGGTCCCAGGCACGTGGTGCGCAGTGGGGATCAGTCGCAATCGCAGCCGATGCCTGGTTCCATGACCCTGGGGGTCGGCCCGAATAAAAATGGCTAAAAGGAAAAGGGAGAAATAAAAATAAAGAGTTTTTTGACTACGTCACTTGCGGTATGCGGCCAGGTTATTTTAAGTTGCCGCTGCAGGGTCCTGCTGGGGCTGGTGGAGTAATGTAGCTTAGGCGTTTTGGGCCCTCAACAAGCAGGGCTGGACCCCAGCAGTGGATGTTGGGGGTTGTAGTAAGAAACAGTCAATGTATGTGTATGGAAGCGAGAAGGAAACAGTCCACACCGGTATTGCAGTTTTAACTTGCCTTTTACTTTGGGCTTTGTACCTAGACCCGCTGGTGCTGGTTACAGGTGTTCCTGCTCCCCTTGTTCTCCATGCCAGCTGTGACCTGGGTTGGCTGTCCTCCGTGCACACTTGTTGTTGATGGGCTCCCATGGCCTAGCGCTGCTTCGCATTCTCTCCATTTCAGTCTTGGTCCTATTGCAGGCAGCCTGGACTATTTAAGGGGGTCAAGCCCCAGTCCCCTCTTTGCTGCTGATGCTTCAGACTCTTTGGTTGGCAATGGACCCTGGAGATCTTCTCGCCTGGCAGATTTAACAGTTGACCATAAAGTGTCCCACTGTCCTAGGGTCTGCACCCCGCCTCGTGCTGAGTCCTGTGAGCCTAAGTTCCAGATTTCCACAGATGCCCCGTGGTTCATGGAGTATTCCACTTCCACAGGTAACCCACGGTCCCTGGAGTCCTGGTTTCTTACTCCACAGTCCCTCACTCCTGTTACGGCACTCTGTTGTTACATCAGGTCTTTTCCTTTCTTTCTCTACTTTCACTCTCAACTCTTTACTTCCACCTCTCCTCTCCAACTCTACTCACTCTAATCTGCTCACTCTTCCTCCCGCCAACTTCCCAACTGACCACTAGCCCCTCCCCCTTGCTGGGTCTCTCCCTACAGATTGGGTGGCGATTATCCAATCAGTGCCCATCCGTTTTACCTGTTGCTAGGCAGTCTCTCCCAGTCTGGTGTTGGGGTTTGTGTGTGGCCTGAAGGTGCTGGTGTGTTGACTGGCACAGATATTCCGGGGTTTGGGTTTCCACGTTCACATTTGTGGCACCTGGTACCACAGGGATGCTACACATATGCTATGCCCACAGTTAAAGAAACTCGTGCAATTAAGCCATGTAGGTTTGTTGGGAGGAATTTTGTTTACCATGCTCGGTGCTAGGAGGTTAGAAAATGTAACTGCCTTTTTAGCAACACATTTGATTTTGTAAGTTAACAAAATTTGATTAAATTTTTTATTCTACTGTAATAAAGGTATATATTTATTAACAATGTCAGATATACATTTATACTGTAGAGAATATGCAGTGGAGAAAACAATATTATTATGTGCAATAGATGGGATTTTGGGTTTATCTAATAATAGGGTAGCTCTATTTATTGCATCTGTAATTGCTACAGCCCTATTCAGACTCCACTCAGGGTATTTTCTCTTTCAGAGTCAATTTTTTATGTTATTTGTCTCTTTGTTAAATTGTGATGCATCTGAGGAATTGCGTTTTGCCCTGATTATCTCCCCTACTGGAAAGTTTTTAATTACATGGGGAGAATGGCAAGATGTAGCCTCCAAAATTGCATTGACACCAATATTTTTTCTATAAGTTGCAACTTCAATTCTCCCTTTGTTAGCTTTAAAATGAATGTCCAAAAAATTGATATGCGTTTTGTGACTGGTCTACATTGTTTTTCAGATGGTTGACAAATGCTTCTGCTTCAGGAGCAGTACCCTTCCAGATATTGTCACGCTCCCCGGGTCCTCGGATCCCCTCCCCGGGTCCCCTGCTCCGATCCCCGGGTCCTCAGCTCCGCTCCCCGGCTCACCTGCCACGCTCCCCGCTCTCCAGCCTCCGGTGCCCGCACTTCCCAGGCCTCCTGGTCTCCGCTCCCGGCGCCCGACGGCTTCCCAGTTCCTGGCCGGCTCCCCTGTGTCCTCCCTTCAGCTTCCTGCCCTGGCTTCTGGCACCCGGGCCGCGCGCATGCGCATTAGGGCGCGCGCGCGGTCACTGAACCTTTCTTAAAGGGCCAGTGTCAATTAACAGGAAATGATGCACTCAGGTACAGGGTATATAGGGGGTTGGTGTCCAAGGGAGCGGGGCCTGTTCTTCGTGTTTTCCCAAGCTAGGAGTCAGGTCTCCTTGTGTTCTATGAGATACTTACCTCTCTGTCTTCTAGAGCCGATCCTGCATCGCCATCCGGTCCTGCGGTACCTCGAACCCCGAACGCTGCCCATCTGCCATCCTGACAGTCCGTACCATCTCGGATCCCTGTGGTGACCCGTCATCTCGCTCCAACGGTTCCGGACCCTGCCTGACACCATCACGGCTTCTGAACCTGAGCTCCGTCACCCGGACCACCATCCGTGACCTCGTGGTCCCAGGGACTTCTCCATTTGCTCTCAGTGCACGGACTGTCCTGCTACCTACAGTGCTCCGGCTACCGGACTCCTTTCCCTCATCCGGGAGTTCGGCCCAGTGGATCCACCTCCAGGGTCTACCCGTCCATCTGGCCCTAACAGTAAGAACAGGCCATGGATCCCGCCGAAGCACTAGCGGCCTTGCATGAGGAACTCCAACGCCAGCGTGAAGTCCAGACCCGCATGCTGAACTTTATGACTTCCGTGGACACCCGCCTGACCACGCTACAAGCGGCAGTCACGTCTTCGACATCCCGAGCCTCCACTAGTCAAGCCACGACCCCCGCTCCCGTGGCCGCCTCTTCGGATGCTTCCAGACTGCGTTTGGCCTCACCACCCCGGTACGCCGGAGATCCCAAGACCTGCAGGGGGTTTATAAACCAATGCTCCCTCCATTTCACGCAGCTGCCACATCTGTTTGCCTCCGACCAAGCCAAGGTCGCCTTCATCATGTCTCACCTAGAGGGCGAGGCACTGGCGTGGATGAACCCCTTGTGGGAGAAGGAGGAACCTATGACCAAGAACCTCCAGGAGTTCCTGCAGGCCTTTCGCAGCACTTTTGACGAACCCGGACGCGCCTCCGCGTCTGCGTCATCACTTCTCCGGTTACGTCAGGGAACACTGACGGTGGGCCAATACGCCATCCGTTTCCGCACCTTGGCTTCAGAACTCGGGTGGAATAACGAGGCCCTAACCGCCGCCTTCTGGGAAGGACTATCGGGTCGAATCAAAGATGAGCTGGCTGGACGTGATGTACCGTCCACTCTGGACGCCCTGATTACCCTAGCGACTCGAGTGGACATACGCTTTCAGGAGCGGTCCAAAGAGCTGTCCCGTGAGAGACGTTCGGTAAGGCATTCCTCTCCTCCACCGAAGCCCACCGTACTCCAGTCAACGGCCTCTGGTGTCTCCGTCCATGAGCCCATGCAGATCGACCGTGTGCGACAGTCGGAACAACGTCGAGCAGAGCGGCTCGCCAAGGGTCTCTGCTTTTACTGCGGAGAGGGCACACACCTGCTACGCGCCTGTCCAGAGAGGCCGGGAAACTCCAAAGCCTAGGGTTGGTAGGAGAGGCCACCCTAGGTGCTGGGACTCTCTCAGACCCAGTTACATGGACTGTGCAAGTGACAACGGGAGAGACGCGGTTTACGGCTGAGGCGTACCTCGATTCTGGGGCAGCAGGCAATTTCATCCAGCAGGCCACGGTGGACAAGTACCAGGTGCCTGTTACTCCACTCGACAAGCCCCTAGTGATTGCCTCTGTGGATGGGAGACCCCTCTCTGACACCATCTCCTGGATCACCAAGCCGCTTGAACTGCGTATCGGTGCTCTGCACACCGAGAACATCGCTCTCTACGTCCTCCCACACATGTCACATCAAATCCTGCTGGGACTTCCCTGGTTGCGGACACACGAGCCTTCAGTCAGCTGGGGCACTGGCGATATCACTCGATGGGGGTCTTCTTGCCATGAGAGATGTCTGAAGACCATACAACCCATCCGGCGACCTCCGGTTCCCGAGTCCCTACCGGGACTGCCCTCAGCCTATTGGTCCTTCGTGGACGTCTTTGATAAGAAGGAGTCCGAAGTACTCCCGCCACATCGTCCTTACGATTGTGCCATTGACCTGCTCCCGGGAACTACACCACCTCGAGGACGGATATATCCACTATCTCCAGCCGAAACAAGGGCTATGTCTACGTACATCACAGAGAGCCTGGCTAAGGGATTCATCCGGAGATCCTCCTCTCCTGCTGGAGCAGGCTTCTTCTTCGTAAAGAAGAAAGAGGGTGACCTACGCCCATGTATAGACTACCGGGGATTGAACCTAATCACCGTGAAAAACAAGTACCCCCTGCCGCTCATCCCCGAATTGTTTGATCGGCTCAGAGGAGCTCGTGTGTTCACCAAGTTGGATCTTCGGGGTGCCTACAACCTGGTCCGTATCCGCTCAGGGGATGAATGGAAGACCGCGTTCAACACTCGCGATGGGCACTATGAATACTGCGTGATGCCCTTCGGCCTGTGCAACACACCAGCAGTCTTCCAAGAATTAGTGAACAATGTGTTTCGGGACCTTCTCTACGTCTGTGTGGTGGTATATCTGGATGACATCCTTGTCTTCTCTCCGGACCTCCAGACCCACCGAGAGAACGTGCAACTGGTTCTACAACGACTGAGAGAGAATCATCTGTACGCCAAGTACGAGAAGTGTGTCTTCGAACAGTCTTCTCTCCCCTTCCTGGGGTACCTCATCACCGATACCGGACTGCAGATGGATCCCAAGAAGGTCTCCTCCATTCTCAACTGGCCTCCTCCTTCTGGACTGAAGGCAATCCAACGTTTTCTGGGATTCGCCAACTATTACCGCCAGTTCATTCCTCACTTCTCGGCTCTGACTGCTCCTCTCTCCGCCTTGACCAAGAAGGGGGCTAATCCAAAGGACTGGTCACCTGCGGCCGACGCCGCGTTTGGCGCTCTAAAGCAAGCCTTTGCCTCCTCTCCTGTACTCCACCGTCCAGAGTTAAACCGCCAGTTCACCTTGGAGGTGGATGCCTCCTCCTCGGGAGCCGGAGCAGTGCTCATGCAGAAGTCCTTCTCCGGGAAGATGGTGACGTGCGGTTTCTTCTCCAAGAGCTTCTCCGCGCCTGAACGCAATTACACCATCGGTGACCGAGAGCTATTAGCGGTCAAACTGGCTCTGGAGGAATGGCGCTATCTTCTGGAAGGAGCAGTGTACCCTGTCATTGTTTACACGGACCACAAAAACCTAGAATACCTGCGGACTGCTCAGCGACTGAACCCACGGCAAGCCAGGTGGTCCTTGTTCTTTGCCCGGTTCGACTTCCAGCTTCATTTCCGACCCGCGAACAAGAATGTACGCGCTGATGCCTTGTCTAGGTCTTTCGTGCCCCTGGAACAGGAGGAAGAGACATCTCAACCCATCATCTGTCCAAGTAAGATTATTCCGGTGGCTCCTGTCACCCTGGCCCAGATACCACCTGGGAAGACTTATGTCTCTGAGGCTGACAGGCTAAAAGTGTTACACTGGGGCCATGCCTCAAAAACAGCCGGTCATGCTGGTCAGAAGAAAACATGGAGCGCTATTGTACGTCATTACTGGTGGCCATCCCTGCGCACGGACGTCGCCTCTTTTGTCTCTGCCTGCTCCTCCTGTGCCAGGAACAAGACTCCCAAACACCTGCCATACGGCCGTCTTCTGCCTCTGCCCATACCCTCAGTTCCCTGGCAACACATAGCGATGGACTTTATTACGGACTTGCCATTATCCTCCGGACACACAGTCATATGGGTCGTGGTGGATCGGTTCTCTAAAATGGCCCATTTCGTTCCTATGGCTGGACTGCCCTCTGCTCAGGAACTCGCGGACGCCTATATACAGCACATCTTCCGCTTGCATGGCTTTCCATCACACATAGTGTCCGACAGAGGAACCCAGTTCACCTCCCGCTTCTGGAGGGCTCTCTGCAAACATCTGGGAGTGACTCTGGACTTCTCCTCAGCCCACCATCCTCAGTCGAATGGCCAAGTGGAACGGATCAATCAGATATTGACCTCTTTCTTGCGTCACTACGTGAACGCCCATCATGACGATTGGTCCACGCTTCTTCCTTGGGCAGAATTCTCCCATAATCACCACGTCAGTGAGTCCTCCTCCAGTTCTCCCTTCCATGTCGTCTACGGACTTCAGCCGTCTGTCCCATTGCCTGTATCCTCTTCCTCGGACATCCCTGCTGCTGATGCAGTACTCCGTGACTTTACATCCATTTGGGACTCTGTTAAGGCCTCCCTTGCACGTGCCTCCCTGCGGATGAAGAGACATGCGGACAAGAGACGTCTGGATCCTCCGTGTTTCTCTCCGGGAGATCTCGTCTGGCTTGCTTCCAAATACATCCGACTGAAGATACCATCCTACAAGCTGGGACCTCGCTACATCGGACCGTTTAAAGTCCTCGGCAAGATCAATGAGGTCTCCTACAAACTGCAGCTCCCGGCCACGATGAGAATACCCAACTCCTTTCACGTCTCTCTGCTCAAGACGGTTGTCCTTGGTCCCTTCTCCGCTGCCGCCAGTCCGGCCCCTCCTCCTATTGCTGAGGACGACATCTATGCGGTAAGAGATATCGTGGCCATGAAGACCGTACGTGGTCGGCAGTTCTTCCTGGTGGACTGGGAAGGGTATGGTCCTGAGGATGGATACTGGGAGCCCAGGGAGAACGTGGGCACTCCTCTGATCCGTGCCTTCCTGTCCCGGTTGCGGGGAGGGGGGCGTGGGGGGGGGGGTACTGTCACGCTCCCCGGGTCCTCGGATCCCCTCCCCGGGTCCCCTGCTCCGATCCCCGGGTCCTCAGCTCCGCTCCCCGGCTCACCTGCCACGCTCCCCGCTCTCCAGCCTCCGGTGCCCGCACTTCCCAGGCCTCCTGGTCTCCGCTCCCGGCGCCCGACGGCTTCCCAGTTCCTGGCCGGCTCCCCTGCGTCCTCCCTTCAGCTTCCTGCCCTGGCTTCTGGCACCCGGGCCGCGCGCATGCGCATTAGGGCGCGCGCGCGATCACTGAACCTTTCTTAAAGGGCGAGTGTCAATTAACAGGAAATGATGCACTCAGGTACAGGGTATATAGGGGGTTGGTGTCCAAGGGAGCGGGGCCTGTTCTTCGTGTTTTCCCAAGCTAGGAGTCAGGTCTCCTTGTGTTCTATGAGATACTTACCTCTCTGTCTTCTAGAGCCGATCCTGCATCGCCATCCGGTCCTGCGGTACCTCGAACCCCGAACGCTGCCCATCTGCCATCCTGACAGTCCGTACCATCTCGGATCCCTGTGGTGACCCGTCATCTCGCTCCAACGGTTCCGGACCCTGCCTGACACCATCACGGCTTCCGAACCTGAGCTCCGTCACCCGGACCACCATCCGTGACCTCGTGGTCCCAGGGACTTCTCCATTTGCTCTCAGTGCACGGACTGTCCTGCTACCTACAGTGCTCCGGCTACCGGACTCCTTTCCCTCATCCGGGAGTTCGGCCCAGTGGATCCACCTCCAGGGTCTACCCGTCCATCTGGCCCTAACAGATATAGATACAATCATCAATATAACGTCCCAAAAAATTATTTTGTTTTGAAAAATGTTATCTGAAAGAAAAATGAAGTTTTCCTCAAATACTGCAACCACAGGTTCAGTTTCTGCACATATGCAGTATCCTTTGTGCATGCTATATAGAGACATCTCTATCAGTAATTAGCAGAAATTGTCCACAGGTTCTCTCCTTTTGCTATGAGATCCTTCAGTATATCTGTGTGCACATTGGACATACGAGGTTAATCCAGGAGTAAGGCGCTATTAGCCGAAACATGTCGGATTTCCTTTGATGTGTCACCCCCCACTGTGATCATGATTTTTTGGACGTTTTTAAACGGATTTCAATTAATAGTTTTTAACCTTTTGGAGTGCTGGAGACCTTATTCTATATTGCCTGGAAGTGTTCTGCCTGAGGCTAGGGCAGCTCCATGCATCAGCATCCATCCTGACTTTGGACAATTGAAAGGGTGAGCTGAATCTATTTTCCTATTTTTTCTGTATTATCAGATGTAACTGATTAATATAATTATTTCATTATTACTACTATGATATTCCCCCAGCTATAATGATTCACCTATTCTATTCACTTCTTTCTGGATCACTATATACCTTCTGTCTTGACAATGTCAGTGTTAACAGTGTTCATTTCATGGCAAAGTAAATGGATTTTTATAAAAACAAACTTATAGAACTTTATCGCAAGGTTACTTGACTAAGCAAATCCTAAATAAGGCTGTATGTAATTACACTACAAATGGTTTTGCTCAGAACTGGGGAGATAGAGAAAACGTGTTTATAGCAGATAATTAAACGTGAAAGTCTGCAGACTGTCAACCAAGCAGCAAAATCAAAATGTCTGGATTTTAATGCATTAACATAAAGATTAAGCAGAAATCATTGCTGCTTTCAACATCACTTGGTGCTGACCTTATTAGCATTTCCTTGTAGTATGGGTAGTATATTATTGAAAAATGCAAAAGTAACCAAATTAACCCCTTTACCCCCTGAGCCTGTTTTCCCCTTCTTGACCAGGCCAATTTCTGCAATTCTGACCACTGTCACTTTAAGTGGTAATAGGGTAACACTAGAAATCTTCGATATATCCCAATAATTCTGGGAGTTTTTTTCAGAACACATTGTACTTCATGTTAGTGGTATAATTTTTTCGATATAATTTGTGTTTATTAAAATATTGAAAATTTGACAAACAATAGAACATTTTGCAATTTTCAAACTTTTTTGACATGATATGCCCTTCAACCAGACAGCACACAAAATAGTTAATACATTACAATTCCTACATGTCTATGTTACATCAGCACCACTTTTGAAAGATTGATTTTTTTTTTGTTATGAAGTTAGAAAGGTAATTTCTCATATTTCCAAAAAAATCAATCTTTTTTAGGGACCACATCACATTTGAAGTGACTCTGAGGATCCTATGTGACAGAAAATACCTACAAGTGTCACCATTTTAAAAACTGCACACTCAAAGTGTTGAAAACCACATTCAAGAAGTTTATTAATGCTTTGGTGCTTCACAGCAATTAAAGCAATGTGGAAAGAAAAAAAAATCATCACAACAAAATGTTGTTTTAGTCCCAAATATTGCATTTTCACAAGGGTAACAGGAGAAAATGGACTATAAAATTTGTTATGCAATTTTTTCTGAGTATGTCAATACCCCATATGTGGTGGAAATCTATGGTTTGGGCGCATGGCAGGGCTTGGAAAGGAGGATCACCGTTCGCCTTTTGGAGCATAAAATTGACTGAAATAGATAGCAGATGCCATGTCAAGTTTGCAGGGCACCTAATGTGCTTAAACAGTGAAATTCCCCACAAGTGACTCCACTTTGTACACTACAACCCTCATGGAATTTACCTACAGATGTGGTGAGCACCTTGAACCAACAAATGCTTCACAGTATTTTATAACGTTGACCCATGAAAATGAGTAAAAACAATTTTCCAACAAACATGTTTGTTTTTGCCCAAAGGTTTGCATTTTCAGAAGGGTAACGGGAGAAAATGGATAATACAATTTGTTGAGCAAATTTTCCTGATTATGCCGATACCTCATGTGTGATGGAAAACTACTTTTAAGGCACAGTGGAATGCTAGGAAAGAAAGAAGCGCCATAATGGATTGCAGATTTTGCTGGAATGGTTTGGGGTGCCATGTCAGGTTGGCAGACCCCATAACATGCCAGAAAAGCTTATCCCCAATATGGGACTCCCAACTACATCCCTCTATGAATTAATCTAGGGTTGCAGTGATAATATTGACTCCACAGGTGTGTAAAAAGTGTTATACAATTGGACAGGGATGACAAAATAATTACATTTTTACCATAAAAATGCTTTAGCCCCAGATATTGCATTTTCACATGGGGAAATGGGGAAAAATGGTACCAAAATTTGTGTCACAATTTCTACTGAACAAGGTAATACCCAACATGTGGCTGTACAGTACTGCTTAGTCACTCAGCAAGAATTACAAGAGAAGTAGCACTATTTGACTCTTGGAGTACAGATATTCCTAGAATAGTTTGCAGACTCCATATACAGAGCCTCACAGTGCCAGTAGAGCAGAATGCCCCAAGTGATCCCATTTCGGAATTTACATCCCTCTGGGTATTGATCTAAACGTGTATTGATGATTTAGATTCCATGAGTGTTTTCCAGAAATAAGTAGCAATAGATGTTCCTGAGTGAAAATTGCAAATCTGCCATTGTTGTGCTCCGTACATTGTAGTGCCCACACAATGTGCCCAGCTTGTGTTTCTGGAGATACACACCCTATAAATTAATTGGCCTCTTCTTACTATAGTAATGCCTAACATGTGGATGCTAAATGTGGTTTAGGAACATGGTGGAGCTCAGAAGGGAGGTTGGCATTTGGATTGGGACGATCATATTTCACTGGGTATCTTTTTGGAGACTAGCCATAGCCTTTTCAAGAGCATTTGTGTTACTAGTAACGTGAAAACATTTCCATTGACAGATGAAAAACCTGAGAGGGGACTGGGTTTTTTTGTGGACTGAGTTGAAGCTTTTATTTTGAACATTTTACATAATATTTTGTAACATAGATATCATGTTCTCTACGCTGAGCACTTACATTGGGGTTTCCATTTAAATCTTGGAATGACCTGAATCAGAAGACACCCTTTGGGCATCCAGTCACCCTAAGGCTATGTGTCTACGGGAGCTTGTGTGGCGCCCTTGACTCGATCACGGTGTCACAGGGAACTGCACCCCTGTCTCTCATGGTGCAGAACTCACCTTCCATTGTTCTGGGATCCTAACTACTGGTATTGCTACCATCCGCACTCAAATCCTAATCACACCTCACACCACACCCTGTCAGGCACACCAGTGGGTGGTCTAGCTGGAAAAGGGCCACCCGCTTAGGGGTCAGGCAAACTGGTGGGAGGGAGGAAGTTAGAACAGTAGTAGCCCTCAGAGAGTGAGGAGCTGAGGAAGTTTGAGCTCCCTGTTCGACCTTGGTTAGGTCGCAGATGGTGGTCTGGGACCAGAGGAATCGGAGACTCGGTCGCAGGGTGTTGGAGAAGGGTGCCCAGACTTAGTTTTGGAGACCGGTCAGCATCGGAAAGTCCAGTAACCGGACCGGTACTGAGCACGGCGAGGTACAGGACTCTAGATCAGGGAGTAGCTTCACACAACCTGGTAATTCACCTGTGGAGGATAGTCTCTTTATGAACTTTCTCCAAGAGCTCAGAGATCGCAGGCACCAACGCACTGAGGGATATAGGGCTTTCCAGCTTATGCGGCCCACTGAAATCCCAAGTGTCAGTCATCGAGAGCACAGCTCCCCAATTTAAGTATAGGAAGCGGGACCCTGACAGCTTCAGGCTGAAGGGTCACTCAGAAACATCTATATAATTGTACATGGAGGCAGGCTCCGGACCATTAAGCCATACCAGCGGGGACGGATTCCCAGACGAGCTCCCCAGAGTGGCAGCGGCACCCAGAGACTTGGTTTACTTCTGTGTCAGAGTCTGCTTAATGTCAGTACACTGCTCCCCCTGTGTCCTGCCTGCCCACATAGCCTGCACAGCGCTATCCATCACCTATATCTCCAGAGTCCCGGGGTCTCCCCTACCCGTGGAGGGAACACCATCTGGCTGCCCCACTCCATCTCCCCCGGGTACTCCCATCGGCAGCAGTTGTACTCCCCTTACCGCGAACCACGGGTGGCGTCACGAACACTTATTCCCTGTAAATATCCCCCCTTCCTTTTGAGTAGCCACAAGCCCCTGGGTCCGGAGACCCTAGAGCCACAGCAACTCCAGATCCGAGCAGTTCGACTGCTGCAGGGGTGGCACCCTCACACCTGCGGATATATCCGCAGGTACGTCTGCAGGTTTCCCGCAGCAGCTCCCCGGAGTCCGCAGCTTTACATAGCTGCGGGATTCCAGCGAAATAGCTGCGAAAAACCTGCAGACATTCATGCGACTTACCTGCGGAAGTCCTGGCCTCTATCTCCGTAGTGGAGGGCCGAGATTTCCGCAGGTAAATCCGCAGGAATAATTGAAATGCAGTTATTTGCGGCTGCGGGACATCCACAGCATGTTCCGCAGCCGGCAGCATTGACACAGACACACCCCATGTCCCATAGGATAACATGGGGAGTGTCTGTGCTTGCTGAAACCTGCAGATTTATCTAGAAAATCCAGATAAATCTGCAGGTGCGAGCTCCCGTGGGCACATAGCCTTATGAGGCAGCAGAATTACTCTGCAATCTGTCTGGCCTCTGTTCAGTGATGTCTGTGTAAGCGGAGTGTGGAGGCATTCTTATCGGGATACAGCAAGTCACAGATTAGAAACGAGACCGGAAAGTTTCAGAGAACTAGGATGTTTTAATCCAAACATATAGGAAAAACAGGGCGCTCGTGACTGTATATACTTTTGATACTTTGAATCCTGGACGAGTACCTCAGTCCCTGAAAGGGCAAATCCAGATGGCAGGAATTCTTGTAGAAGGACAATATGGGCACATACAATCTGGACAATGTAGACCATGTTATAAAATTTTCTATATTCATTGTGTGTTAAAACTACCTTGATTGCAAAACATAAATGCTGAACATATCTCAGCTGACACGTTTCTGGTGTATGCACACACTCTTAAACATATAAATTGCAGTCTTTGAATAAAAGAAGATTTTATAATATTGTCTACATTGTCTGGATTGAATGCGCCCGTATTGTCCTTCTACAAGAATTCATGGGATGTTTTTACTAAAGGGCATTGGGTGGGAATTTCCTTCAATGTAACAAGTAAAAGCCCCAAATTACATATCATACACCCTGTCCATATTGACCAGGTCCACCGTGTTGCACCAATGACACTGACCCGGAATGTTTCAGGAAGTGTGCAGCAAATTTAGCTATGCCTAATACAGGAGCATGCAAGCTACTCTGATGATACTGTGGAAATTACTGGGTGGTGGAAATTTCCTGTTGGTGGGACAGCACATCAATTTGCAAACATAAGCAAAGCTCTATGCCTCTCCCTGAATCCGTACACAGCAACAGACTGCTGGGCATCAAATGTAAATCCTGAACGCAATCTGTATTGGTTAAAGGTTAAGGTATTTAGTTCTTTTTTTACAATGGCTTTAGCCTATTTAACCTGGATGGGGCCAAACACTATCTTTGCATGCACGTGTCTCAGCAAGAATGTCTACAGCAGGGCTTGAGCTCAGGACTTTTGTTGGGAAGTGTTCAGCTGATTCCTCATTCGTCCATAAACTGTTGAACAGAGCCAGAATATGTAAATCTCCACACTCGGAGGAGGTCCTCTGTCAGGTCAGTAGCGATTCCTCCGGCTACACCATTTTTTATTTACATATGACTTTTTGATTTTCATTTGTTTGTTTTTGCACAAATATACAGTATGTAATTATTGGTATATTTTTAATTTTTTCTATAATTTTGTATTTTTTTTTTTTAAATGTTTTTTCCCTTTTTTCATTTTTTAAGGTAGTCCTTATTTAGGACTTTATGTTTAATTACTCTAATCCTTTGTAAAATGCATTGTGACACTGATAGAATGCCTTTTATACTGTGCTCTTGGCATAGTCTAACAGTAACCATAGCAACTAACCCAGAGGTCATTGTTTGACCCTGGGTTACCATGATCCGATTACGTAGGGTTGGAGTTCACTTATTTCCTAGCCTCCTAAATTCTGTCATTGACCACGGAATTTAGGGTGTTAAATAGCCAGGGGTGGCGATGTCAATTTCTGTCAATGGCATTTAACAAGTGTCGGCAGGTGTCGGCATGTGATCTTGTCAATCCCTGACAGTGGCATTTAGCAAGTGCTGGCGGGTAATCTTCCCATTCTACACACTCTTTTTCCCATAAAAATTTAAGAAAGCCAAACATTTTTTTAAAAATACACATATTTGCTATCACTATGTTTACAAAAGTCTGACCTATCAAAATATAAAATACATTAATCCAATAGGTAAACGGTGTAACAAGAAACGAATCAAAATGTCATAATGGCATTTTTTTTCCCACCGCAATAACACAGTTATTAATTAGTTATTAATTAATTAGTAATGACAGGCGACCTGAAAACTTAATCATTAAGGCTCTCGGAAAATAGCAACAGAAAAGAAAATTTTTCTTACAAGTTTTTTTAATTTTTTTTTAGCATCTCTTAAATAAAACAAAAAGTATATATGTTTGGTATCACCTTAATCGTACTGACCTTGGAAAATCATGTTGCAAGGTATTTTTTACAGTAAAATGAATACACAGAATTGCGCTTTTGTTTTCACTATTTTGCCACACTGAAATGTTTTCCACTTTCCAGTACATCACATGATAAAATGGATGATGCCAAGCAAAGGTATAACTCATCTCTCAAACAACAGCCCTCATGGGCCTATGGCGACAAAAAATTTAAAAAGTTATGGCTCTAAAAAGAAGGGGAGAAAAAAACAAAAGTGCAAAGATTTGCCTGGTAGGGAAGAAGTTAAAGGACTATTTCATTGAATTTTAATCTCACCATTTTCTAACTATCAGTAATGTATGTGCATTAAAATACTTATCAGCCTTCTGCTGTTTCCATCACAGCTCTTTCTTGTGGGACCACACAGCAGACCATAACTAGTTTTTCTAATTTAAAGGGGTGGTCCACTGCAAAGCATAGTGGCCATATAGATGTAAAGCTGTGACAGAAGGCTTTTTCTAAATACCTTCTGTTGTCAATGCTGCCTGTGAGCAGTGCTATCGCTGTCGGCTCATCCCTATCACATGACCCAGGCTGCAGTGACCTCTGATGTCCAGTGATGTCACGCCAACTTCTGGAATTGGAAGTTGACCTGACATCACCGAGGCGTGACCAAGTCTCTGTGAGTGACTGGGTTGTGGGTGGAGTTTCATTGCATGTCACAGCCCAGCATCTTGTGGTTTCTTGCCTTACCCACAGAGTGTTGCAAGCACAAGCAATGCTGGGTTGTGATGTGCAGTGAAACTCCGCCCACAGCCCAGTCACTCACAGAGACTGGGTCCTACCTCAGTGATTCCGAGTCAACTTCCAATTCTGGAAGTTGATGTGACATCACCTTGACATCAGAGGTCACTGTAGCCTGGGTTACGTGATGGGGATGATCAAAGAGTGACCACTCACAGTCAGCATTGACAACAGAAGCTATTTAGAAAAATTGTTCTGTCAAGGCTTTACATCAATGTAGCCACTTTGCTTTGTAGCGGGCCATCTCATTAAGTCTATGAGAACCTCTGAGCCTCATAGACTTACATTATGAAAGTGACTTCTGGTCCAAGCAAAAGAAGTATGAAACAGCTGGTCACAACTGCTCACATAATCCAGGAGACTGCCGGAGAACTGCTAAAACTGGCAGAAGACAGTGAGCAGTAAGGATTTTAAAGCATGCACTGTACATACATTATTGATAGCGAACAAATGATGAAATAAAACAAATCTGGAATGGCACTTTAAGGTTTCCAGATATGGAGCTCCTAATGAGAAGTACCTCTCTGTTCCCTTTACATGCACAAGAGCATTTGCATAGAAATGGAAACCCAATGGTTTGCTTCAGTCTCATTTTGTTAATTCCATGTATAAAATGTAGAAATATAATTTATATTTTATAGATTTAAAAAATGATCTGATGGATAAAGTTCTTAGTAGACAAGTAATAATTTACAATAAACGAGCAGCTGCTAAAGATGCAGACATCCATCAGTGTGCCATTTTCTATTATGTACTGATTTATTAACTTTCTAAAAATGTTTCTAGTTCTTTATCTTTGTGGAATGGCAGTGGTTTCCTATGAATGCATTACTACATAATCTGGCAGGTTACGTCTGCCTGGAATGAGAGGCATGCGTCTCATTAAATGTAAAGCACCTGTAGACACTGCGCTAACAGCCTCTGGTTACTATTCCACCTCATTCTGGCATTCTGTTTGAAAGGCTCCTTGAAATTTATGTAGTCATGCCCCATGTGGTGAGGGGGATGGATTACAAACAATATATTCTGCTTATGTTTGGAAATTCCTCAGTAGCTTGGTTTGGCACAAGTCACAGAGATGTGCTCACTATTCCGGTGTGAACACTGTTACTGCTCAGTGGCCTACCGGGAGTGGGCTAGCTTTGTTCTCTACTGCTGTTCTTACACATGCTCCTCTGGAGGATTTATTTTTCTTTGCTTTCTCATCTGTACTCTCCAGATTGAGTGCCCCATACCTCTCTATGGTCTATTTGTAAAGAAAAGTAAATTAATCACATTAGCTTATGGCATCCGATGCGAGAGCAACAGCTGTGATATGCTAATGACCCCCGCCTCAGGCTCTGCTGCAAGCGTGAGCCGATTGTCATGCGACTGTTACCAAATCTTGTGATCGGGTCACAGCTGCAAAGGAGAGGGAGGGTTTAATCTAACCCATCTTCTCCACTGTGAGCCTGTGCGTACAGTACAGACCAAAGGTTTGGACACACCTTCTCATTCAAAGAGTTTTCTTTATTTTCATGACTCTGATAATTGTAGATTCACATTGAAGGCATCAGAACTATGAATTAACACATGTGGAATGAAATTCTTAACAAAAAAGTGTGAAACAACTGAAAATATGTCTTATATTCTAGGTTCTTCAAAGTAGCCACCTTTTGCTTTGATTACTGCTTTGCACACTATTGGCATTCTTTCGATTAGCTTCAAGAGGAAGTCACCGGAAATGGTTTTCACTTCACAGGTGTGCCCTGTCAGGTTTAATAAGTGTGATTTCTTACCTTATAAATGGGGTTGGGGCCATCAGTTGTGTTGTGCAGAAGCCTGGTGAATACACAGCTGATAGTCCTACTGAATAGACTGTTAGCTGCTTTTTTCTTGCCATAATACAAATTCTAATTACAGAAAAACGAGTGGCTATCATTACTTTAAGAAATGAAGGTCAGTCAGTCCGAAAAATTGGGAAAACTTTGAAAGTGTCCCCAAGTGCAGTGGCAAAAACCATCAAACGCTACAAAGAAACTGGCTCACATGAGGACCGCCCCAGGAAAGGAAGACCAAGAGTCACCTCTGCTGCGGAGGATAAGTTTTATCCGAGTCACCAGCCTCAAAAATCTCAGTTTACCAGCAGCTCAGATTAGAGACCAGGTGTTAATGCCACACAAAGTTCTAGCAGCAGACACATCTCTAGAACAACTGTTAAGAGGAGACTTTGTGCAGTAGGCCTTCATGGTAAAATAGCTGCTAGGAAACCACTGCTAAGACAGGCAACAAGCAGAAGAGATTTGTTTGGGCTAAAGAAGACAAGCAATGGACATTAGACCAGTGGAAATCTGTGCTTTGGTCTGATGAGTCCAAATTTGAGATATTTGGATCCAACCACCGTGTCTTTGTGCGACGCAGAAAAGGTGAATGGATGGACTCTACATGCCTGGTTCCCACCGTGAAGCATGGAGGAGGAGGTGTGATGGTGTGGGGGAGCTTTGCTGGTGACACTGTTGGGGATTTATTCAAAATTGAAGGCATACTGAACCAGCATGGCTACCACAGCATCTTGCAGCGGCATGCTATTCCATCCAGTTTGCGTTTAGTTGGACCATCATTTATTTTTCAACAGGACAATGACCCCAAACACACCTCCAGGCTGTGTAAGGGCTTTATGACTAAGAAGGAGAGTGAAGGGGAGCTACGCCAGATGACCTGGCCTCCACAGTCACTAGACCTGAACCCAATCGAGATGGTTTGGGATGAGCTGGACCGCAGAGTGAAGGCAAAAGGGCCAACAAGTGCTAAGCATCTCAGGGAACTCCTTCAAGACTGTTGGAAGACCATTTCCAGTGACTACCTCTTGAAGCTCATAAAGAGAATGTCAAGAGTGTGCAAAGCAGTAATAAAAGCAAAAGGTGGCTACTTTGAAGAACCTAGAATATAAGACATATTTTCAGTTGCTTCACACTTTTTTGTTAAGTATTTCATTCCACACGTGTAAATTTATAGTTTTGATGCCTTCAATGTGAATCTACAATTTTCAGAGTCATGACAATAAAGAAAACTCTTTGAATGAGAAGGTGTGTCCAAACGTTTGGTCTGTACGGTATATCACACTGCACTTGGATAACATCCGAGTGCACTCTGATGTTTCTCTCGCACCCATACATTTGAATAGGTGCGAGTGACACGCCTCTCTCAGACAATTGCAGCATGCTGTGATTTTTTTACTCAGTCCGTTTAGAGCTGAGGAAAATCTTGCAGATCTGAGCTGCAGCATTGTCTTATATGTGGCCCAGTGCAATGCGAGATTTTCTCACATTGCACTTGTGCGAGTCAATCGCAGGTGTGACTCCAGCCAAAGTTATGAAAATCACTCACATTTCACTTCCTTACAGTTGGGTGCAGAAAAAGCAACTACCTATGAGCTACCTACTGCATCTTTAAATTCTTTGAAGGGAACTTGTCATTGGAGTCAAGGTTCCCAAAAAGAGAGCTCTGACTTGTGTGGTGCAGCCCTCATTGTTCTTGGGTTGATTGGCAGGTCGCTACCCATGTACACAAAGCTCCAACTTAATGTTTAAGGAGACCTGTCACCAGGTTAAAATTGATCAGTTTTTGTGTGTATTTCAATCCCTTTGTTCCTGAGTGTTCCATTTCTTATATTGCTTTTAATTCTACCAAATATTTCCAGAAATATGGGCCTTTTTTAGTGTCATGCTATTTTTTAAGGTCTTTACAGGGGGTGTGGCTTAACAGGCTATTAATGAAGAGCAATCTAAAGACACACTCCCTTACAAAATACCATAAAAATATTGAATATTCAGTCCACAGAAGAGCTAGAAGCCGAAACAGCACTGGGGCAATCACAAACACCTAAAAACACCTGGAAAACACTCTCAAAGGTGTCCAAAATGTGACAAACAACTCCCAAGACAACACAAACACATGGGAAAGTGACAAGGACATATACTCATGTGAAAACAAAACAGCTGGACGAGGAAAAAGAGGAGGAGACACAGATATATGAGTATATGCAAGGGAACATCGATGCCATTACTGTGCAACTTGAGCCTTGCTCATTTTAGGCTTCCAATCTGGATAAATTGCCTGAGCTCGCCACGTACGCCTTGAGGATCTTCTCGTGTCCCGCAGCCATCGTTCTCTCGGAACGTGTCTTCAGTGCTGCTGGGGGTGTGCTGAGTCTGACAGATAAGCACACGCGTCTGTCCACTGACAATGTGGACATACTAATGTTCACCAAGATGAGGAAGTCATGGATCACAGAGGACTTTTCTTCCCCTGTGTCATCCAGGGGAGGTGAAAGGCTAGTGTATTTTTGAGAGTGCTTCATGCAAAGCATCTTTGTAAGCTTCAAAATGGGGGTCAACTGATGCCAGTCAAGTGGGGTGTGTGTGGCCCAATTAGTGGAATCGAGAGAGACTGTGGTTGGAGTCCCCTCGCTGTGTTTAAATGAACCAAGATGAACAAATCATGCCTCACAGAGGACTTTTCTTCCCCTGGGTCATCCAGGGGAGGCGAAAGGCACGTGTATTTTTGAGAGTGCTTCATGCAAAGCATCTTTTTCATTTTGAAAATGGGGGTCAACTGATGCCAGTCAAGTGGGGTGTGTGTGGCCTAATTAGTGGAAACGAGGGAGACTGTGGTTGGAGTCCCCTCGCTGTGTTTAAACAAACCAAGATAAACAAGTCATGCCTCACAGAGGACTTTTCTTCCCCTGGGTCATCCAGGGGAGGCGAAAGGCACATGTATTTTTGAGAGTGCTTCATGCAAAGCATCTTTTTCATTTTAAAGATGGGGGCCAACTGATGCCAGTCAAGTGGGGTGTGTGTGGCCCAATTAGTGGAAACGAGGGAGACTGTGGTTGGAGTCCCCTCGCTATGTTTTACATGATTTTCGAAGGGCATGACATGCCTAAGAGGTTGAGTTTCAGCATCTGCAACTTGTTGGCTACAGAAAGGCTGCCTTTACACCCTTTTGAGACCGAGGATTTTCGAGACCTTATGCCCATCACAGTGCCCCAAAAGCCGATGCCCAGTCGCCACTCTTTCTCCAAGAAAGGCGTGCCCGCACTACCACAGCAGGTCGCACACAACATCACCGCTTCCTTGAGAAACTCTGTGTGTTACAGGGTACATTTCACCACAGATACTTGGACCAGTAAGCATGGACAGGGGTTTTACATGTCGCTGACTGGGCACTGGGTAACTATGGTGAGAGATGGAGAAGGGTCTGCTGTACAAGTCTTGCCGTCCCCATGAGTTGTGTGTCAATCCTTCCTCTGTATGTAGAAGTTCCTCCACTGCTTTTGCCTCCTCAACCTCGTGTGGGTCCTCCACCTCGGCCCAAACCCTGTGGGGTCAGGTCACCCGCGTTGTAACTGCGCACAAGGAATCCCACACACCTCCTTACTATGCTGGCAGCAGAGCTCAACAGCATGAGGCGGTCGACTCTTTTCCTTGAAATGTCTGTGAATTGGCTGGATGCCATGACCTGACACACCACACAGGAAGCCCATATGATACTGAAGCCTTTGTTTCTTGACCACAGTCCCCTGATGGCTAAGTGAATTAAGAAACGCGTTGGTAGGTCTAAGAACATTGTTAAGGTCAGATTGTTGCCACTTTGAGGGGTATTGTGAGGCAGAGTCCGCCCCCCCCTCTACAGGACAACTGTTTCATTTTTGTATCATTTTAGTGGGTCCGGATTAACGGTTCCGGTAATTATGTGTAATACTGCAGACTAAAGCTCAGTACCATACTGTAGACTAAAGCGCAGTACATACTGGTGTGCAACTTTGTGTGACACTCGTAATAATCTATTTGTCGCCTTTGCAAGTTTGGTCACGGTGGGGGTATTCCCTACCGTCTCCGTCTGTCCTATCTTGACAATAGTAGGAGCCTGATTTAGGCCCTAATTATTTTATGTAGAAAAAAGCAGCACATTTCCAGCGCCAGGAGAAGCTCAATTAAAAGTCCACTTTATTAGGAAAATAAAATAAAAAACAGCAGGTACAGCATATGTCGGATGGGTTACAGAACAACGCATTTCGACGCTCAGGTCTTAATCATGTTCTGACATTAAATGCGACTATCTTCCTTTTGTTGGATCTCTCCACCGTTAATAATCCCAAACACATGTGTGGGTCGCAATAGGCAACTCCCAAAGTGGTGGTGGAGAGGAATCCAACAGAATGGAAGAAAAAAGTTCAAGATATATACAAAATTGTTATAAGAGAAGCAGTATTCTCACATAATACTTTTAAAATATGGATATCCACTATGGATTTGATATATACAGTCCTACATGAATATAATTCATACATATAGTTCTTAGTTTAACGTAAAAAAATTTTTTTTTCTTTTATTTTATTTTTTTTCCTTGTTTTTTTATTATATATATATATGTATAGGTCAAAGGACAATAAGCAAACGACCTTATAACTGTGTGGTTAAATAGAGTGGCAAAAAGCAGGATATAAGTATATTTTTGCAACAGTCAAAAAGACAAAAAGACAAAAAATGGGTGTTGATCCTATAAGAGAAGTGGGATATAAAATCCATCAGTGCAGTGATACATAAAAAGGATATATAGAAACCGCACATGGTCTGAACCAGGTTATAAGGATTTTTTTGTTCACTTGTTCATGAGACTTTTGATCATCACTATTAGGCTGGACTCACACGAGCGTATGGCATCCGATGCGAGAGCATCGGATGCGATATGCTAATGTCCCTCGGCTCAGGCTCTGCTGCGAGCGTGAGCCGGGTGTCATGCGACTGTAACCCGATCTTGCGGTCGGGTCACAGCTGTGAAGCTGAGTGCAGGCACTGCGGAGGAGAGGGAGGGGTTAATCCTCCCATCTCCTCCACTGTCAGCCTGTGCGTAAATCGCACTGCACTGGGATAACATCCGAGTGCAGTCCGATGTATCTCTCGCATCCATTCACTTGAATGGGTGCGAGGGATACGGCTCTCGCAGACAATCGCAGCATGCTGCCGCTTTTCTCGCATCCAGAATCTGGATGCGAGAAAAGCTGACCAACAGCTCAACCTCATTGCCTAACATTGGTCAGAGTGCAATGCGAGAATTTCTCGCATTGCACTCGTCCGATTTTCACGCTCGTGTGAGCGTACCCTAATAATAATTCAATCAGGGAATGTATATATATATTCTCAAATCCATAAAGGACTGCATTAGTGAATTTATAGCAAATTTATAATAGGTAAATTTTCCCCTTATATAGCATTCAAAATGATTTTTTTATATATATATACATTTTCTGCATTTATTTTTTTAAAAAAAAAAAAAAAATCAAATTAGTTTATTTTAATACTATTTTAGTTCAATAATGCAGTATTAAATCCTGGCGATTATTCAGACCGTTCGGGATTCTTGTATTAAGGGTGAAGATCCAGAAGGATTCTCTATTAAGAAGTTTCCTTCTATGATCTCCACCCCTAATCGGTCTGTAAACCTGTTCAATACCCATAAACTGAAAACCACTGACATCTCCCTTGTGAATAGAGGCAAAGTGTTTGGATACTGCAGAAATCGCTGATCCTTGATATACCAGGTTATATCAGGGATACTAAGGAAGTCGTTAGGGCTTTGGATGGTTATAGTTGGAAATCTTATTATTCTTGGCTTTCTTGTGACGTGATTTCACTATATCCATCTATTCCCCATAATGTGGCATTACGTTGTCTATCTCAACACCTGGATAAATTCAGTGACTATGACACTTGTCTGAAGGATTTTTTAATTTCTTCAGTGGACTTTCTTTTGAGACATAATTATTTTTCTTTTGACAAGAAATTCTACCTACAGTGTAGAGGAGTCAGTATGGGGGCTCGCTTCTCCCCCTCGCTAGCAAATATTGTGATGGCGAGGTGGGAGGAAGATTTCCTGTACACTGACCAAAATGTATTTTCCAGGTATCTGCGTTGGTATGGCAGATATCTGGACGACTTACTCATTATTTGGTCAGGACTAGTGATGAGCGAGTACTAAAAAGCTCGGGTGCTCGAAGCTCGGGCCGAGCCTCCCAAGATACTCGTGTACTCGGCCCGAGCACCGAGCCCAATGTTATCCTATGGGAGACCCGAGTATTTTTGTGAAATGACCCCCCGGCAGCATGTAGAAACCCTAAAAATGTCACAAAAGTCTCAGAAGAGTGCTCAAATGACATGGCATCAGCATGGGGAAGACCCCTTGAAGCATTTATCACTCAAAAGTCACAGCTGTGAACAATTTTGTCCAAGTTTTACGCCATTTTTACGGACTCACCAGAAAACCTTCCAAAATGACACCAAAATGAATTTTCATGGCGGAAATGTTAAGGGCACATACCCAATAGTGAGATAGAGCTGGTGTATGTTACTTTTTGAGATTATTACATGAAAGATTTTACATGAAAACCTTGTGTGGCACTCCGATGTCCAAAACGCACGTTTTGTGCTTTTTACTAGCGATGTCGGTCATTTTTTTTTTTTTATTCTATCTCCCTCAGTCCGTCGGTCTGTCTCTCTCTGTCTTGTCTGTCCCCCTCTCACAGTCTGTCGGTCAGTTCCCCCCCCTCTCTCTTACTTACCGTTCCCCGATCACTGCCGCGGCGCTGCACAGCTGTTCAAACTCCGGTGGCTTTTCCTCTTTTGAAAAAGCCGGCCGCTCATTAATCAATCTCCTATTCCCTGCTATCCTGCTTTTCGGCGCCTATGATTGGTTGCAGTGAGACACGCTCCCACACTGAGTGACAGCTGTCTCACTGCACCCAATCACAGCAGCCGGTGTGTGTATACTGTGCAGTGAAATAAATAATTAAATAATTAAAAAAAACGGCGTGCGGTCCCCCCAATTTTAATACCAGCCAGATAAAGCCATACGGCTGAAGGCTGGTATTCTCAGGATGGGGAGCTCCACGTTATGGGGAGCCCCCCACCCTAACAATATCAGTCAGCAGCCGCCCAGAATTGCCGCATACATTAGATGCGACAGTTCTGGGGCTGTACCCGGCTCTTCCCGATTTACCCTGGTGCTTTGGCAAATCGGGGTAATAAGGAGTTAATGGCAGCCCATAGCTGCCACTAAATCCTAGATTAATCATGTCAGGTGTCTCCCCGAGATTCCTTCCATGATTAATCTGTAAATTACAGTTAAAAAACACACACACCCGAAAAATCCTTTATTAGAAATAAAAAACACTAACAAAGTCCCTCATTACCAATTTATTAACCCCGACAAACCCTCCATGTCCGGCGTACTCCACAGTCCTCCAGCGTCGCGTCCAGCTCTGCTGCATGGAAGTGACAGGAGCTGCAGAATACACCGCCGCTCCGGTCACCTCCACGCAGCTAATGAGATGAGTATAGCGATCAGCTGAGCTGTCACTGAGGTTACCTGGATCCAGCGGTGGATGCAGCGGTGGCCGCGGGTAACCTCAGTGACAGCTCAGCTGATCGCGCTACTCACCGCCGCTCCGGTCAGCTCCATGCACCAACTGAGGTGAGTATAGCGATCAGCTGCTGTCACTGAGGTTAATCGCGGCCACCGCTGGATCCAGCGGTGGCCGGGAGTTACCTGACTGACAGCAGCTGATCGCGCTATTCCCTTCATTAGCTGCGTGGAGGTGACCGGAGCGGCGGTGTCTTCTGCAGCTCCTGTCACTTCCATGCAGCAGAGCTGGACGCGACGCCGGAGTCCGTGGAGTACGCCGGACATGGAGGGTTTGTCGGGGTTAATAAATTGGTAATGAGGGACTTTGTTAGTGTTTTTTATTTCTAATAAAGGATTTTTCGGGTGTGTGTGTTTTTTAACTGTAATTTACAGATTAATCATGGAAGGAATCTCGGGGAGACGCCTGACATGATTAATCTAGGATTTAGTGGCAGCTATGGGCTGCCAATAACTCCTTATTACCCCGATTTGCCAACGCACTAGGGTAAATCGGGAAGAGCCGGGTACAGCCCCAGAACTGTCGCATATAATGTATGCGGCAATTCTGGGCAGCTGCTGACTGATATTGTTAGGGTGGGGGGCTCCCCATAACGTGGAGCTCCCCATCCTGAGAATACCAGCCTTCAGCTGTATGGCTTTATCTGGCTGGTATTAAAATTGGGGGGACCGCACGCCGTTTTTTTTAATTATTTCTTTATTTATTTTACTGCACAGTATAGACCCGCCCACCTGCTGCTGTGATTGGGTGCAGTGTGACACCTGTCACTCAGCGTGGGGGCGTGTCTCACTGCAACCAATCATAGGCGCCTGTGGGCGTGGAAAGCAGGGAATATGAGATGGCTGTGTACAGAGCACAGCGCGCCGGCCGGTATAAAGGCTCGGTCACGCTGTGCAGGCCAGCCAATCACTGCAATTCCACAACTAACAGGGCTGTGGCATTGCAGTGGTCTGCCCGCCAATCCCTGCATGAGGGCTGGCTCTCAAAAGAGCGCCAACATGCAGAAATGAAGACCACGACTAAAGCACGAGTATTGCAAAATTACTCGGTACCCGCCGAGTAGCCCGAGTACAGTGATACTCGTGCGAGTACCGAGTAGTAACAAGCATGCTCGCTCATCACTAGTCAGGACCAACAGATCATATTGAGGAGTTTCTTGCTTATATGAATGGTAATGGTTTCAATCTGAAGTTCACATCTTATTGTCATCCAACTACTATGAATTTCCTGGATATAACTCTATCTGTGAAAGATTCTGACTGTGTCATAGTCACACCTTATAGGAAACCTACTGCCACCAATTCTATATTAACATCAGATTCATGCCATAGCACGTCGACCAAGAATAATATTCCTGTAGGAGAACTTATTAGAACAAAACGTAACTGTTCCCTAATTAGCGATTATTCTAGGGAAGAGGCTCAAATTTGTAATAGACTCTCAGATAGAGGGTATTCCACCTGGGTTCTCAATCGAGCTAAAACAATTGTTAGTGGAATAGACAGAGCAGATTTACTGCATAAAAATAAATTACAACTTAAAAAGAAAAAAATTAGTAATAATAATATTGTCTTTTCCACTAACTACAGCAATCAATATAATTTGGTCACTAATATAGTGAAAAAATATTTACCAATCCTAAATGAGGATCCAGTACTAAAACAGGTAATAAAAAACAACGTAAAATGTGTTGCCAAACGAGCCCCAACTTTGGGTATTAGGGTATGTGCGCACGTTGCTTTTTACCTGCTTTTTAACTGCTTTTCTGCTGCTTTTTCTTCTGCGCTGTTTAATGCCAAAATGGATGTGTTCTTCTATTCAAGCAAAGTCTATGGGAATTTGGGTTTCTTGTTCACACTATGTTGTTCAAAATGCTGCCTTTTTGTGGCAGAACTTTGGTCAAAAACTCAGCTTTGCAGTGCAAAACCCAAATGGCAAAAACAATTGACATGTTGCTTCTTTGAAAAGCTGAGTTTTTGACCAAAGTTCTGCCACAAAAAGGCAGCATTTTGAACAACATAGTGTGAACAAGAAACCCAAATTCCCATAGACTTTGCTTGAATAGAAGAACACATCCATTTTGGCATTAAACAGCGCAGAAGAAAAAGCAGCAAAAAAGCAGGTAAAAAGCAGGTAAAAAGCAGGTAAAAAGCAACGTGCGCACATACCCTTATACTCTCCCCGAGTCTTTTTCTGAGTGATAATAGTTATGACAAACAATCCTCCTGGATTGCCTTAAAAGGCTTTCATAAATGTGGTGCGACGAGATGCAAAGCGTGTAGTTATGTACAAAAAGGGAAAACCTTTTATTCCATCTCTAATCAAAAAACATTTCAAATTAATTCCCTGATTAATTGCAATACCACTTATGTAGTATATTTAATAACCTGCAAAATATGTAACATCCAGTATACAGGCTGCACAATGAGTCCATTAAAAGTGAGGATCAGAAGACATCTTTCTGATGTTTCCAAACAGAACGCAATTGCGATTTCTGCAGTATCCAAACACTATGCCTCTATTCACAAGGGAGATGTCAGTGGTTTTCAGTTTATGGGTATTGGTTTTCAGACTGATTAGGGGTGGAGATCATAGAAGGAAACTCCTTATAATAGAGAATCCTTTTGGATCCTCACCCTTAATACAAGAAACCCGAACGGTCTGAACAATCGCCAGGATTTAATACTGCATTATTGAACTAAAATAGTATTAAAATAAACTAATTTGATTTTTTTTTTTTTAAAAAAAACAAATGCAGAAAATTTATATATATATATATATATATATATATATATATATATATATATATATATATATATATATATACAGTGCCTACAAGTAGTATTCAACCCCCTGCAGATTTTGCAGGTTTACACATTCGGAATTAACTTGGCATTGTGACATTTGGACTGTAGATCAGCCTGGAAGTGTGAAATGCACTGCAGCAAAAAAGAATGTTAGTTCTTTTTTTATTTTTTTTTTAAATTGTGAAAAGTTTATTCAGAGGGTAATTTATTATTCAACCCCTCAAACCACAAGAATTCTGTTTGGTTCCCCTAAAGTATTAAGAAGTATTTCAGGCACAAAGAACAATGAGCTTCACATGTTTGGATTAATTATCTCTTTTTCCAGCCTTTTCTGACTAATTAAGACCCTCCCCAAACTTCTGAACAGCACTCATACTTGGTCAACATGGGAAAGAGAAAGGAGCATTCCAAGGCCATCAGAGACAAGATCGTGGAGGGTCACAAGGCTGGCAAGGGGTACAAAACCCTTTCCAAGGAGTTGGCCCTACCTGTCTCCACTGTTGGGAGCATCATCCGGAAGTGGAAGGCTTATGGAACTACTGTTAGCCTTCCACGGCCTGGACAGCTTTTGAAAGTTTCCACCCGTGCTGAAGCCAGGCTTGTCCGAAGACTCAAGGCTAACCCAAGGACAACAAGGAAGGAGCTCTGGGAAGATCTCATGGCAGTGGGGACATTGGTTTCAGTCAATACCATAAGTAACGTACTCCACCGCAATGGTCTCCGTTCCAGACAAGCCCGTAAGGTACCTTTACTTTCAAAGCGTCATGTCAAGGCTCGTCTACAGTTTGCTCATGATCACTTGGAGGACTCTGAGACAGACTGGTTCAAGGTTCTCTGGTCTGATGAGACCAAGATCGAGATCTTTGGTGCCAACCACACACGTGACGTTTGGAGACTGGATGGCACTGCATACGACCCCAAGAATACCATCCCTACAGTCAAGCATGGTGGTGGCAGCATCATGCTGTGGGGCTGTTTCTCAGCCAAGGGGCCTGGCCATCTGGTCCGCATCCATGGGAAGATGAATAGCACGGCCTACCTGGAGATTTTGGCCAAGAACCTCCACTCCTCCATCAAGGATCTTAAGATGGGTCGTCATTTCATCTTCCAACAAGACAACGACCCAAAGCACACAGCCAAGAAAACCAAGGCCTGGTTCAAGAGGGAAAAAATCAAGGTGTTGCAGTGGCCTAGTCAGTCTCCTGACCTTAACCCAATTGAAAACTTGTGGAAGGAGCTCAAGATTAAAGTCCACATGAGACACCCAAAGAACCTAGATAACTTGGAGAAGATCTGCATGGAGGAGTGGGCCAAGATAACTCCAGAGACCTGTGCCGGCCTGATCAGGTCTTATAAAAGACGATTATTAGCTGTAATTGCAAACAAGGGTTATTCCACAAAATATTAAACCTAGGGGTTGAATAATAATTGACCCACAATTTTATATTGAAAATTTATTAAAATTGAACTGAGCAACATAACTTGTTGGTTTGTAAGATTTATGCATCTGTTAATAAATCCTGCTCTTGTTTGAAGTTTGCAGGCTCTAACTTATTTGCATCTTATCAAACCTGCTAAATCTGCAGGGGGTTGAATACTACTTGTAGGCACTGTATATATATATATAAAAAATCATTTTGAATGCTATATAAGGGGAAAATTTACCTATTATAAATTTGCTATAAATTCACTAATGCAGTCCTTTATGGATTTGAGAATATATATACATTCCCTGATTGAATTATTATAATAGTGATGATCAAAAGTCTCACGAACAAGTGAACAAAAAAATCCTTATAACCTGGTTCAGACCATGTGCAGTTTCTATATATCCTTTTTATGTATCACTGCACTGATGGATTTTATATCCCACTTCTCTTATAGGATCAACACCCATTTTTTGTCTTTTTGACTGTTGCAAAAATATACTTATATCCTGCTTTTTGCCACTCTATTTAACCACACAGTTATAATGTCGTTTGCTTATTGTCCTTTGACCTATACATATATATATATAATAAAAAAACAAGGAAAAAAAATAAAATAAAATAAAAAAAATAATAATTTTTTACGTTAAACTAAGAACTATATGTATGAATTATATTCATGTAGGACTGTATATATCAAATCCATAGTGGATATCCATATTTTAAAAGTATTATGTGAGAATACTGCTTCTCTTATAACAATTTTGTACATATCTTGAACTTTTTTCTTCCATTCTGTTGGATTCCTCTCCACCACCACTTTGGCAGTTGCCTATTGCGACCCACACATGTGTTTGGGATTATTAACGGTGGAGAGATCCAACAAAAGGAAGATGGTCGCATTTAATGTCAGAACATGATTAAGACCTGAGCGTCGAAACGCGTTGTTCTGTAACCCATCCGACATATGCTGTACCTGCTGTTTTTTATTTTATTTTCCTAATAAAGTGGACTTTTAATTGAGCTTCTCCTGGCGCTGGAAATTTGCTGCTTTTTTCTACATTGTACGGCTGCCTAGCCATATTCCATGCGCAGGAACTGGATAATATCAGCAGGACGGTTGGTGAGCTGGACTTTTTCTCTTTTTTTTTTCTCTTTTCTCTAATTATTTTATGGTTGGCTTTACAACCAATTCTTGTTGTGTGGTTCTAAATTTTATTATAAGCTATTAAAAGCTACGTTTTAATTGTCACCACTTTATTTCTATTATTACTTTTGCTTGGCTGGTTGTATTACTGGATTGGAAAAGCATAGACACGATCTACTTAAATGTCTGTGAATTGTGAGTCACATCGCTGAGGAGTTGTGGACGATAAGCTCTGGAGAGTGAGACCGAGTTTCACCAATGGTTGTCTCCACTCAACCAGCAGCCAGGGAAGGCCGGGTGCAACAATTATGCAAACCTGGATGCGGCCCTTCGCCATGACAATGTGACACACGTGTCTTGTGTGGCTCACGTGTTGAACCTGGTTGTCCAGCAATTTTTAAAGCACTATCCTGGCCTACATGGCCTCCTCCAGAGAGCACGGTGTAACGCCTTCCTTGATCCACACACTCAGATGGGCTGTAAAGGATAGGCTAGAGGGAAGCCACTCACCAAGCAGGACCCCCAGAACCCTGAAACCCTTTAACCTCTATACAGGGATATAGAATTACACAGGGCCCAAGGTGATCAATAGGCTGAAGTTCCAGAGACTAGTAGTCAGGCAGGGTCAAAACATTAATTGAGTAACAGGAACAGAATGGGACGGCCAGGACTTAATCAGAAAACAAGCAGAGGTGAAATGCGGATCGGCCAATGAGGTACATAAACAGCAGGCAGGAAAAGTAGTCAGGAAACAAGCACACAAAATCACAAAACAGAACTAAGGGTAACAGTATCCAGAGGTTCATAGCTATATCTGTCAGTGGTCAGCAGACAGGATGGGCCTAAAAAAGGGTGTGGTGTCTTCCCATTGGTTGTAGCTGAATGATGGTACTTCATCTGTGAGATACCCATCACCTACATTTAGCCAGTGGTTCTGCATCTGTGAAGGTAACGCAGCCCAGTGGGTGAGCATAACCTGCGTCCACCTGCGCTGCTGGCATTAACTCCTCTCCCATCAGCAGCACTATGCACGAAAGGAACACGTTGTCACCTGGCGACTGGAGTACAAATTGATGGAGCAGACTCCGGTGGTGACTTAAGAGCCGTGTGCGGCAATGATGCTAACCTGGCTGCGGGCCTTCGTCAGGGCAATGTGACACACGTGCCTAGTATGGCTCATGTGTTGCATCTGATTCTCCAGCAATTTTTAAACCACCATCCCGGCCTACATGGCCTTGTGCAGCGGGCACGCTCACTATGTGCTCACTTCCATCATTCGCACCCAGCAGCTCAACAACTTTCATCGCTCCAGAATTCTTTTGGTCTGGCGGTTCAATGCCTGAAATGTGATGTGCCGACACACAGGACTTTGAATCTGCACATGTTGCAGCGTCTGTGGCAGCACCGGCGAGCCCTGCTGAAATAAGTTATGACGTATACCCTGGGCTAACTTGATCCAGAGGTGGTGCAGATCACGCTGCTGGAATGGTGTCAGATTAAGGACCTATGCACCCTTCTACACAGTTTACAAATGTCGACGAAGATGTTTAGCACTGGCGATGCCATTCTCAGCATGACAATTCTGGTCATCTACATGATGGAGCACACTATAAGCATTATTCGGAGTCAGGTGTTGGGACAAGAGGAAGGGGAGGAAGTACAGGACGAGTCATATGCGGAAGGGATAACAAGATCTACATGGTCCAGACGGTCAGCGGCACCTAGGCGGCAGTCATGGGACGGTGGGGGAGAGGGATTAACAAGGGCGCAGAGTATCAGCAAAACTGTTGAGGAAGGTGCAGGAGCCCATGAAGAAATGGATGACGAACTGGCGATGGGCATGGAAGACTCAGCAGATGAGTGAGAGCTTGCTCACATTTCGGTTGTACGAGGTTGGGGAGAGAGGGCAGAGGAAGGAGGGACGATTTTGACCTCTCCGCCACCAACACAACAAGGACTTGGTCCTCCTGGATGCACAAGACACATGAGCGCCTTCTTGCTGCACTACCTACAACATGATCCTCGGACTGTACGAATTCGAAGTAATGCTGACTACTGGGTTGCCACACTGTTAGATCCCCGGTACAAGACAAAATTTGGTGAAATAATTCCTGCCATAGAAAGGGACGCACATATGGAGGAGTATCAACAGATGGTGGTACGCAATCTTAGATCTGCTTTTTCACTAAACACCTGTGCTGCACAAAGTGAATCTCAACGCTTTGTCATTGATAGGAGGAAATGGTCTTTTACTTGTCCACATCTGAGGGACCGAGGGCTGGCTGCTGTGCTGAGACGGTGTTGAGTACGGTGTCCCGGCAGAGTTGCACTTTTGGTCATATACAAAATGAGTTGAAAAAGGACAGATGCTGGTGGAAAGGGGAAAAAAGTTTGTATCCGTGGGTTTGGTGGTTAAGCAACAGTAACATTTGCTGAAGAAATAACATCTGTTATGGTGGGAATGGCAGATGTGGTATATACTATGTTACCGCTATATAAAAAAATTAAGAAGAAAAGAAAGAGAAAGGTATATATCCCCATCGCCAGTCGGTGTCCACCGTGCTCCCAGATGGAAAAGGAGAGGTTGGCAACTGGAAGGTTAGGTGGAGGATACAGAGCTGGGTGGCTCTGAAACAAATAGTAGCCTGAACCGAGTTAGATGACACTCGGATCTGGAGATTGTTAGCCCCGTTAGCGTCACAGGGTCCACACGCCAACCCAGCCCAGGAACTCCCTGTTAACAACACAGGGGCCATTGGGTACGCTGTCCGTGTGCGTAGGGGCCACACCTGTGGACAGCAGGCACATCAGCAGCAGCAAGCCTGTTAATGCCACTGGGCTGCACTAGCAGGACTGGTAGGACAGGAGCTGGTCTTAACCGTTCTGCGTTACCAACTGTGGTGGCGGCCTGCATCGACGCCTGATCCCTGCCTACCTCTGGTCTAAAGCCGCAATGGGTTCAACACATGGAGGTGTGCTCTTTCGGAGCATAATAGAAGACTGCGCTCCTCCTTGTTGGCTCCAGCCCCTTTTATAATCTGGGTCCGCCCCAAACCAGGGTGGACCACAATGCACCTCCTGGAGACAAAAGCAGAGTGACACGTGGCAAAACTAGCGTCCTATTCGGAACCGCCACTTCAATGATAATCTCATGGCTGCCTGACCCAAACACTTCACCAGTCATCGTCTGACCAACAATAATGAGGTGACAAGTCATAGGGGCGGGCCTCTGCAAGCCAGTTAGGAGTGGCCTCGCCACATCGTCAGGACACCTGATGCCCTGTGGTCTTAATGGGCCCCCCACATCAGGGGCAGGGCCAAAGAGTTCATTACCGGACCTAGCCTCTGATGCAGTAAGTGCCTGAGCATGCTCAGTAGCAGGAAATACAGTCTCCGAAAAAAGACTATCCGCTTCAGCATGCTGTCTAGGCACAACACAGGACTTAGACCGAGTGCAAGTACCTGTGCAAAGAGGCTTTTCGCATTAGGTGTGAAGCCCCACAGGTGTTGTGTCGGTGCATTACCTTCAGGGACTCCACGTGGAGGAACAGTCTGGTCACAGGTAGGTTGCTTCTTTATATGTAGTTTCGTGACGCCACTCTGAGTATTGCGGTCAGTGGGACCGCGACTGCAGTGTAAGGGGACACCTGGGGCTGATGTTGGGTGCAGTTAGTTGTAGTGGCCTCCCGAAAGTAAGGCAAGCCTCAGGGCCCTGTGTAAGTGTTTGGAACCGCAGGTCGCAGAATGACTCAGGCACAGTCCAAATGAGCATGCGCTGTAGCCCGAAATGAAGACTTAGCCTCAGGAATGGCACAGTCAGGCTGAGCATACTCAGTAGGCGAAACACTGGAGTTAGGCTGCGGCTGGGGTAAATCTGCACACGCATGCACACTAGCCGCCTCTCCACACTTAGAAGTGGAGGAGAAAGCAACCAACTGGACAACCCGAGGCACAGCCCTAAATGGCAGCGAACGCCTGGGCGCAACTGGAACTGCAGCTGGTTGCTTGCGTTTACGGCGGCACCGATTCATAACAACAAACAACAGCCAAAATAACAGGTGTACTTCTTCCCGTGGATAATCTGATATGAGCCTTTTTTCACAGACACGACCATCACTAACAAATGTAGATGAGGCACCAAAACAGCAGCTGCTTCAATGGATGTCAAGTGCGCCATAAAGTGGCCTCTCCTCCACCTCAAGTTCAATATCACAAATACTCCATTCCACTGTGGTGTCAGCTAGAGTTGAGCGCGGTTCGCGGTTCGAGGTTCTCCAGTTCGCAGCTCGAGTGATTTTGGGGGCTGTTCTAGATAGAACTAGAACTCGAGCTTTTTGCTAAAGCTCGATAGTTCTAGATACGTTCGAGAACGGTTCTAGCAGCAAAAGGCAGGGCTTTTTACAGCTACTGTGTGCAGGAGCCATCGCTGGCAGCCTGCCAGAAGCTGGTAACCAAGATAAACATCGGGTATCCAAGCAAAGCGCTTTGGTTAGTAACCCGATGTTTATCCTAGTTACGTGCAGGAAGCCCACACTTCCCCGCTCAGCTCGCTCCGCCCCCTCCTGCACGCGGCATGTATACATACATACACACACACACACACACACGTCCCCAGCCATGCAGTCCACGACACTAACGTCCTCCTGGCACTCCGCACACATGGTCCCGCTCGGCTTACCTGCGGTGATGAAGTCCCGACCTCAGCGCTGTCACTGTCCTCCATGGCCGCCGCTTGCCACATCACCTTCTCTCGCTTCCGACCCGAGACTGACTAGCGGTGACGTCACGGGCCTCTCGCGATACTTGGCTGTGAAGGCGGCGGTCATTGAACTCAGTGACAGGTGCTGTCGGCAGTGCAGGAGATCAGCGCAGGTAATGTACCTCGCTGACAGCAGCACTTGTCATCCCCTGCAGTGACCTGGGCTGACCCATTGATGTTAGCTCAGGTCACTGCACTGCTCTCCCAGCCAATGGGGAACATCCTGCTCTTTATTGACTGGGACAGTGTGGATCGTCATGGCAACCCCTTGGATTACACCAGACCTGGATTTGTTTTTCTTTCTAATAAATTTGTTAAAGAGGGAATGTATTGGGGAGTATTTTTTCAAATAAAAATGTGTTTGTTGTCTATTTTTTTTTTATTACTGACTGGGTTGGTGATGTCGGGTATCTGATAGACGCCTGACCTCACCAACCCCAGGGCTTAATGCCAGGTGACATTACACATCTGGTATTAACCCCATATATTACCCCGTTTGCCACCGCACCAGGGCGCGGGATGAGCTGTGGCGAAGCACCAGGATTGGCACATCTAATGGATGCGCCACTTCTGGGGTGGCTGAGGCCTGCTATTTTTAGGCTGGGGAGAGTCCAATAACCATGGACCTCCCTAGTCTGAGAATATCAGACCCCAGCTGTCTGCTTTACCTTGGCTGGTGATCCAATTTTGGGGGGACCCCTACGTGTTTTTTTTTTAAAATTATTTATTTAATTTAAAAAAACAGCGTGGGGTGCCCTCAGTTTTGGATTACCAGCCAAGGTGAGGTTGCCAGCTGTGGTCTGCAGGCTGCAGCCGTCTGCTTTACCCTAGCTGGCTACAAAAATAAGGGGAACCCTACGTCATTTTTTTTTCATTTTTTTGGCTAAATACAAGGCTAAGCACCCCTTAGTGCCACATGATAGGCACCAAAGGGTGCATAATTACAAAATGCAGGAGAGTGGGAAATTATGTGTCTTTCTGCCATTATAATGACAGAAACGACTGATATGAAGAGCACAAGCACAAGAAAATCACCATAGCGCTCTACGCTGTAAAAAGCAGTAGAAAATGGCACTGGAGTGAACATGTGACCGCCTCATGTAGGATTAAGCTATGGATCCTGGGTAAATTTACCCTCCTTCAGTTTTTTTGCAGTACACAAAAAAAACGGAAGGCACACGGATGACAAACAGATGACATACGGACCGTCTACGGAACGGAAACGGATGCCACACGGATGCACCCGTGAAAAAAAATGGACTTTTTTGCAGACCGCAAAAATGGATCGGTCGTGTTAATGTAGCCTTATTCTGATCTGCCGTTTATAAACAGCAGGCAGAAATAAGTGAATAACGCCCCCCAGCGTCAGAAAATCTCTGGGGTTTCAGGGCTAGCTGAGACCCTGGAGATCATGATTCAGGACGATTTTTCCGGTCCCCGCTCACGTGATCACAGGTATACACCATACACCGATGATCACGTTACAGTAAATGACAGCGCCGGTAAAAAATTATTTATCTCCCATCTGGCATGAACAAACATGATAAATATCCTCCCCGGTCCCCTCCGGTCCCCCGGTGTTGCCAAAGTGCCCCCCCTGATGCCCTCCCAGAAATCCAAGATGGCCGCGCGCACAGCAGCGCGCCGGCCGCATTCACCCTACTCCTCTGATTTCTGTCGCATGTGCCATGACACATACGACAGAAAACTCCTCCCCAGTCCTGCCAGGTCACCCCCTATAACCCCACCGGTGTTCCCCGGGGTGTCCCACGGTACCTGTGCAGCGTTGATCCCCCCACGGCCCTCTCCTTCACAATAGACGCTGCCGCATGCACAGAGTGGCTGTCAGCTCAGCTTCCTGTGTTCAGACACAGTGAGTGGTGGTTATGTATCTGTAAGCTAAATGGGCGGCACGGTGGCTCAGTGGTTAGCACTGCAGTCTTGCAGCGATGAGGTCCTGGATTCAATTCTCACCAAGGACACCATCTGCAAGGAGTTTGTATGTTCTCCCCGTGTTTGCGTGGGTTTCCTCCGGGTACTCCGGTTTCCTCCCACACTCCAAAGACATACAGCGCTATGGAATTAATAACGCTATATAAATGAATAAATTATTATTATTACTGCAATGCCCTGCTCATGAGGTAAGGAACATAATTCATCAGGAGAGCTATATACTACATTTCCAAATGGAGGGATTTGCTTTTATAGTTTCCCTGCTGAACGACTACCAAACATGAGAGTCCGTTATACGCCACAAGAAAACACATCTAAATAGCGAGCTCTGTTGTTAAGTATTCATTCAGCTGGATAACTGGACTTAAAGGGGTATTCCATCTCCAAGATCCTATCCCCAATATATAGAAGGTGGAATAGCAATAATATCAGCAAATACCAATATTTGGAAATGTAGAATAGTTCTCCTGATTAGGCATGCCCTTACCTCATGAGCAGGGCATTGCAGCTTTGGTAGCAACCATTACGACATGGACTCTGCTGCTGTGGACCCAGGGAAAGTGAGTGCAGATTCATTGCACCAACACTCCTCACATGAAGGGTCCGCACTTCTAGAAAATGGGGGATACGTTCCCTGAGTGTCTCCCCCCCATATTCTAGACGGTCCAGAGTCGTCGTGGGACCCCTTTATTTTTTTTCTTACAATAAATTGGTGAAAGAGGAAATGTTTTGGGGACTGTTTTTTCAAATAAAATTCTTTTGTCGATTTTTTTTTTTGTTAGTACTGACAGTTTATGGTGTTGGGTATCTAATAGACGCCATGACATCACAAACTGCTGGGCTTGATCTCAGGTGACTTTACAGCTAGTATCAACCCGATTTATTACCCCGTTTGCCACTGCACCAGGGCACAGGATGAGCTGGGGTGAAGCGCCAGGATTGGCGCATCTAGTGGATGCGCCACATCTGGGGTGCCTGCGGCCTGCTATTTTTAGGCTGTGAAGGCCCAATAACTATGGACCTTCCCACCCTGAGAATACCAGACCACAGCTGTCCGCTTTACCTTGGCTGGTGATCCAATTTGGGGGGGACCCTACTTTTATTGTGTAATTATTAATATTTATAAAATAATTATAAAAAAAGAGCCTGGGGGGACCTCCACATTGGATCCCCAACCACGGTAAAGCTGCCAGCTGTGGTTTTCAGGCTACAGCCGTCTGCTTTACCCTAGCTGGCTATCAAAAATGGGGGGACCCAACGTCATTTTTTTTTAACTATTTTTTAAATAGAAAAAATTAATGGGCTTCCCTGTATTTTGATTGTATTTTGATTGCCAACCAAGGTAACGGCAGGCAGATGGGGGTGGCAACCCATAGCTGTCTGCTTTATCTGCGCTGAGAATCAAAAATACCGCGGAGCGCTACGTCATTTTTTTAAAGATTTATTTTTACAGCACTGTGATGTCCAGCAATCAAAATACAGGGAAGCCCATTTTGTTTTTAGTTATTTAAATAAATAATTAAAAAAAATATATATGGGCTCCCGCTGCATTTTTTGTATTGCTAGCTAAGGGTAATCCAAGCAGCTACTGGCTGCTAACCCCCACTGCTTGGTGTTACCTTCACTGGCAATGGAAAATCCAGGGAAGCATTTTTTATTTTTTTTGCAAAAAAACTACAAAAAAAGGACGTGAGCTTCGCCATATTTTTGTATGCTAGCCAGGTATAGCAGGCAGGTGCTGGAAGAGTTGGATACAGCGCCAGAAGATGGCGCTTCTATGAAAGTGCCATTTTCTGAGGCGGCTGCAGACTGCAATTCACAGCAGTGGGGCCCAGAAAGCTCAGGCCAACCTGTGCTGCGGATTCCAATCCCCAGCTGCCTAGTTGTACCTAGCTGGACACAAAAATGGGGCAAAGCCTACGTCATTTGTTTTCTAATTATTTCATGAAATTCATGAAATAATAAAAAAAGGGCTTCCCTTTATTTTTGGTTCCCAGCCGGGTACAAATAGGCAACTGGGGGTTGGGGGCAGCCGTAACTGCCTGCTGTACCTGGCTAGCATACAAAAATATGGCGAAGCCCACATAATTTTTTCAGGGGGCAAAAAACTTCTGCATACAGTCCTGGATGGAGTATACTGAGCCTTGTAGTTCTGCAGCTGCTGTCTGTCTGTATGGAGAAGAGCAGACAGCAGCTGCAGAACTACAAGGCTCAGCATACTCCATCCAGGACTGTATGCAGAAGTTTTTTGCCCACCAAAAAAATGACATGGGCTTCGCCATATTTTTGTATGCTAGCCAGGTACAGCAGGCAGCCACGGGCTGCCTCCAACCCCAGTTGCCTATTTGTACCCGGCTGGGAACCAAAAATATAGGAAAATGAATTGCAGTCCGCAGCCGCCCCAGAAAATGGCGCTTTCATAGAAGCGCCATCATCTGGCGCTGTATCCAACTCTTCCAACAGCCCTGAAGCCGGGTGGCTTGTTGGGTAATAATGAGTTAATACTAGCTTTGTTTTACTAGCTAGTATTAAGCCAGAGATTCTTAATGTCAGGCACGTTTGACCCGGCCATTAAGAATCTCTAATAAAGGGTTAAAAAAAAGACACCACACAGAGAAAAAATACTTTAATAGAAATAAATACACAGACACATTAGAGACTCCATCTTTATTACCCCCTGTCAGCCCTCCACGATCCATGGTCTTCTGTCTTTCTCGTTCAACAAATGCAGCTCTGCTCCATCACTGCTGCATGGGGGAAGACGCTGCTGCTCCCCATGCAGCCTTCACTCCGTGAAGGCTGCACGGGAAGCAGCGTGCAGCCTTCACTCCGTGAGTGATCAGTGCTGCTGGCTGTCAGCGGTAACAGCGGTAACGCTGACAGACGCGTTACCATAGCAACGGTGCTCCCGGAGCCGCGGTTAGCGGTGACGTCACCGCTAACTGCGTTGCTATGGCAACGGTGATCTCCGTTAATGACCGGCTGTGTCAGTCGGTCCCTGACGGAACGGGGAGTCGACCGTGTGCTAGAGCATGTCGCCGGTACACGGCGATACACAAATGTGCACCGTGTACCGGAGAGATGCACTCGCAGGTCCTACATGACGCGTCATAGTCATGTGACCAGTCTGTAGCCAATGAGATAATAGCAACGTGACTGGTCACATGGCTATTTTGACGTCACGATAGGTCCTGCATCACTGCTGGCAGTGCTAGTCACCGGGAGGATTCAGCGATCATCGGATGGAATAGCGGCAGGAGACAGAGTGCAGGAGGGATCGCGGGGACCGGTAAGTGTTATGGCAATGTTTATTAACTGTTTGTGTACATTTATCATGCATTTTTATGTGTTTGTGATTGCCTCCCTTTATATCTTATAGGTTCGAGTTTGGTTCGTCGAACGTTCGGCGAACCGAACTCGAACGAGACCTCCGTTCGGCGAACCGAACTCGAGCCGAACCACGGCCAGTTCGCTCATCTCTAGTGTCAACCCAATTGCACTTGCTTCATAATAGCTCTCAAGTTTCCACCAGCCCTGCTGAGTATGGGGTAACAGAGATGGTTGAGTCTGCAGAGCTGTTCAGTCACACTATAGCCTGGGAATCAGAGGTCTGCTCAAAAGCTGCAGTGAATACAAAGAAGTTATTATTATTTATTTATAGAGCACCATTGATTCCATGGTGCTGTACATGAGAAGGGGGTTACATACACAATACATATACAAGTAACAATAGACAGACTGGTACAGAGGGAAGAGGGCCCAGCCCTTGCGGGATTACATTGTAAAGTATTTTGGGGAGGAGACAGTAGGTGTGGTATAGATTGGGCGGCGGCTACGTACGGTGGTGGTGTCATTGAAGGTTATAGTCATTTCTGAACAGATGATTTTTCAGGTTCCGTTTGAAGCTTGCGGGTGTAGCAGATAATCTGACGTGTTGGGGCAGCGAGTTCCAGGAGACAGGGGAAATTATCTGCACAGATGGCAAGAAGCTTTGTGAGTCGAATCCAGGCCCCGATGAAGAAGGTGCTGAGCATAATGTACATACTCATTTCCAAACCATACATCATCCTGGTGGAGACAATGGGGAACATGATGAGGAGACTCAGATACCTGATTGTAACGACAACTTTGCTATTCAGTCAGGGCAGGAAGAGGTTGTCACGGAGGACTCAGGACGAAGGGAATGAAAACACACAGGGTGATGATGAGGTTAGAGACCCCACTTACTGTCAAACCAAAGTCATCCAGTCGATGACGTCAGCAGAGGAGGTGGAGGAGGATGCTACTGACGACGAGTTTACGTTGTGTCTTCCTGGACAGAGACAAAGTACTGGAAGAACGTCAACAACTGAATCCTTGGCCACAACTCTGCCTCTGAGCATAAGTCATGTTGGCTATGCAGGTCGCATGGGCTGTAAGTCTTGCATAGCCTGGGACTTTTTGGACATCTCAATGGATCACCCAAGTCATGTAATCTGTAAAGATTTGTCAACAATCTCTACGTAGAAGGCAAAAACTCACAACTTTGAGTACTTCCACCATGAAGTGTCACATAGATATGAATTGATAGCGTGAGGGTGTATTGCTCAGCTTTAGCCACTATCAATGCAACATGCTTATTTGCCGTTTATTGCATGCATTGTTGCAGACTAAACACAAAAGGCTGCTGTTTTTTTGGATTTGCCTTTGTCTGTTTGGTCACTATAGCAATAGCAAATTGGTCTTCGAGTGTGGACTTAGAGATGCTGTCTATGAACAGAAGGAAAAGCTAAAGGTGTGTGTTACAGCAAGGAGCCACAGCGGAAACACTTCGTTCAATTGTGAGGGGAGTCGTGTTGGAGTTTGGTGAGGAGGACCGTAACGCCAGTGAGCAGCATCCTGTGCCACAGACCAACATTCTTCCGGTGCTGTCTATACTGTTTACCGTGAGAGGAGCATAAAGTCTGTATTTATGGCAACTGGACATCACAGTACCTGGGTATGGTAGGCTGTACCCAGACAGTAATGCGTGCACGCAACACTTTGTTTTATTAGAAAAACACATATCTGTTCTGGGTAGGCCGACTATATGAACAATAAGACTTGTTGACTCTGCACTGTCAAATTGTCACGTACAGTTTAAATCATAGAGGGACAGCGACACATGTTTGCATTGACTGTTGCTTTTCAAGATTAACATGACTGTGTTGCAGAGCTGTGTGGTTTGCATTCACACTGTTATCATCTGCCTTATCTGTGAGGCTTCAGCTAACAAGGGTATTCAGGGGGGGTAATGTATTTTGTCTATGTTTAGGTAGATAACTTTGAAGCTCTTGTGATGTGCCACTGGTAAGGGTACCTTCACACTTAGAGATGTAGCAGCGATCCGACCAGCGATCTGACCTGGTCAGGATCGCTGCTGCATCGCTACATGGTCGCTGGTGAGCTGTCAAACAGGCAGATCTCACCAGCGACCAGTGAACAGCCCCCAGCCAGCAGCGACGTGCAAGCGACGCTGCGCTTGCACGGAGCCACCGTCTGGAAGCTGCGGAGACTGGTAACTAAGGTAAACATCGGGTATGGTTACCAAATGTTTACATTAGTTACCAGCGCACACCGCTTAGCTGTGTGTGCAGTGAGCAGGGAGCCGCGCACACTGAGCGCTGGCTCCTTGCTCTCCTAGCTACAGTACACATCGGGTTAATTAACCCGATGTGTAATGCAGCTACATGTGCAGAGAGCCGGGAGCCGCGCACACTGCTTAGCGCTGGCTCCTTGCTCTCCTAGCTGCTGTACACATCGGGTTAATTAACCCGATGTGTACAGCAGCTACATGTGCAGAGAGCCGGAGCCGGCAGCACATGCAGCGTGAGAGCTGCGGAGGCTGGTAACTAAGGTAAATATCGGGTAACCACCTTGGTTACCCGATGTTTATCTTGGTTACAAGCTTACCTCAGCTGTCAGACGCCGGCTCCTGCTCCCTGCTCCCTTCATTTGTCGCTCTCTCGCTGTCACACACAGCGATCTGTGTGTCACAGTGGGAGAGCGCCTTTGAAGAAAACGAACCAGGGCTGTGTGTAATGAGCAGCGATCTCGCAGCAGGGGCCAGATCGCTGCTCAGTGTCACACACAGCGAGATCGCTAATGAGGTCACTGCTGCGTCACAAAAAGTGTGACTCAGCAGCGATCTCGGCAGCGAGCTCGCTGTGTGTGAAGCACCCCTAAGTCGTGTTCGCACACACACACACGCACAAACACACAATTACTGCTGCTACGCAGAGGGATTAGCAGGTAGTCGGCAACTGAATAGATTGTTCTATTATTTCAATTTTATGCATGGTTCTTATTGTTTGTTTTGGGAAAGTTAAACAAGTGCTCTTCATCCTCTATGACTGTGGGGATAACAGTCACACATGCTTTTACACTGAACTTCCACCCCTTTACCTGTAAGCGGGAGTGTGATTGGCAGGTCGACACTTGTTTTGGAAGTGGAAACAGATGGTATTGTTGAGCTGTCAGACATCAAGAGAACCACCATTGGATGAAGGCAACATTATATCCACGCCTGCACCTTCATCACAGATTGGCTGGACTACCTGCAGTTAATAATTGCGTTCCAGAAATGGAAAGGAGTGTAGAATGCACATGTGTTGTACCTTGCTTGGCAGCAAAGGAACACTAACTTAGTATTCCAGACAATTTTAGGATGGCATATATAAGTGTCAGCTCTTTGGGAAAATTAAATAGCGTGGCAAAAGTGGGCAGGTGGGTACAGTGGCCGTGTTCTGTGGGTACCAGGACAGTAAAGGAAGCCTCACTTTCTATCCCTCCTAATGATGAAATGCAGCAAGGAATTCCCTTAGTTTGCTATTAAAATAGCGTAGCAAAATGTGCATGAGGATAGAATGCAGAGGTGGTGGGACTTGCTTGGCACAGGTGGGACACTAAATTAGTATAGCGGACACTTTGTGGATGTCACTCATTTTCAGCACTGTTTGCTATACAAATAGCGTAGCAAAATGTGCATGAGGGTAGAATGCAGAAGTGCTGGGACTTGCTTGGCACCAGTGGGACACTAAATTAATATAGCAGACACTTTGTGGATGCCACTAATTTTCTGCACTGTTTGCTATAAAAATAGCGTAGCAAAATGTGCATGAGGGTTGAATGCAGAGATGGTGGGACTTGCTCGGCACAAGTGGAACACAAAATTAGTATAGCAGACACTTTTTGGATGTCACTTATGTTCAGAACTGTTTGCTATAAGAATAGCGTAGCAAAATGTGCATGAGGGTTGAATGCAGAGGTGCTGGGTTTTGCTTGCACCAGTGGGACACTAAATTAGTATAGCAGACACTTTATGGATGCCACTAATTTTTAGCACTGTTTGCTGTAAAAATAGCGTAGCAAAATGTACATGAGGGTTGAATGCAGAGGTGCTGGGACTTGCTTGGCACTAGTGGCACACTAAATTAGTATAGCAGACACTTTGTGAATGCCACTAATTTTCAGCACTGTTTGCTATAAAAATAGTGTAGAAAACTGTGCATGAGGGTTGAATGCAGAGGTGATGGGACTTTCTTAGCACAAGTGGGACACAAAATTAGTGTAGCAGACACTTTGTGGATGTCACTAATTTTCAGTACTGTTTGCTATAAGAAAAGCATAGCAAAATGTGCATGAGGGTTGAATGCAGAGGTGCTGGGACTTGCTTGGCACCAGTGGGACACTAAATTAGTATAGCAGACACTTTGTGGATGCCACTAATTTTCAGCACTGTTTGCTATAAAAATAGCGTTGCAAAATGTGCATGAGGGTAGAATGCAGAGGTGCTGGAAATTGTTCGCCACCAGTGGGACAACAATGGAGTATAGCAGCCACCTTTTGGATGCCACTAAGTTTCAGCACTGTTTGCTATAAAAAAAAAGTGTGGCAAAAGTGGGCAGGTGGGTACAGTGGCCGTGTTCTCTGGGTCAATGGAGAGGAAAGGAAGCCTCACTTTCTATCCTTCCTAATGGTAAAATGCAGCAAGGAATTCCCTGAGCTTAGGTACACAGACGCTGTTATCTGAAGCTGTATACAGCGTTTCCACACACTTGCCTGTCACCTATGGCTTTGAGGCCCAGGAAATCAGCCCTGAAAAGGGCTGAAACAAACTTCTGTCCCTAATCTGTAGAGCTCTGTGTGTATAGTGTACACAGCTGGAGCGGTGACAGGATCTGCGTGAGCAGTGACTGTCACCCAGACGCAGAAAGCAGATAATGGCGCAGTGAGGGAAAATGGCCGTATTTATAATGCAAGGACATGTGACATTCACAGCCTATGACACATGCCCTTGCTTGTCTGGCAAAAAAGACCACTTAGCTGTGTGTGTGTCTGTGATTGGCTGACATGCTGGCCCGCCCCACTGCACGCGCGCTTAGGGAAAAAAAAAAAAAAGGCGATCACCATTATCCCAGCAGCACTGATCTAAACGCGCCCCCCGTACACTATACGCTGAAATTTGATAATGGTTTGAAACACAGAGTGACTCACACTATTACAGTGAAAAGCCAGCTAGTAACTGCAGTGCCTACAAGTAGTATTCAACCCCCTGCAGATTTAGCAGGTTTACACATTCAGAATTAACTTGGCATTGTGACATTTGGACTGTAGATCAGCCTAGAAGTGTGAAATGCACTGCAGCAAAAAAGAATGTTATTTCTTTTTTTATTTTTTTTTTAAATTGTGAAAAGTTTATTCAGAGGGTCATTTATTATTCAACCCCTCAATCCACCAGAATTCTGTTTGGTTCCCCTAAAGAATTAAGAAGTATTTCAGGCACAAAGAACAATGAGCTTCACATGTTTGGATTAATTATCTATTTTTCCAGCCTTTTCTGACTAATTAAGACCCTCCCCAAACTTGTGAACAGCACTAAAACTTGGTCAACATGGGAAAGACAAAGGAGCATTCCAAGGCCATCAGAGACAAGATCGTGGAGGGTCACAAGGCTGGCAAGGGGTACAAAACCCTTTCCAAGGAGTTGGCCCTACCTGTCTCCACTGTTGGGAGCATCATCCGGAAGTGGAAGGCTTATGGAACTACTGTTAGCCTTCCACGGCCTGGACAGCCTTTGAAAGTTTCCACCTGTGCCGAGGCCAGGCTTGTCCGAAGAGTCAAGGCTAACCCAAGGACAACAAGGAAGGAGCTCCGGGAAGATCTCATGGCAGTGGGGACATTGGTTTCAGTCAATACCATAAGTAACGTACGCCACCGCAATGGTCTCCGTTCCAGACGAGCACGTAAGGTACCTTTACTTTCAAAGCGTCATGTCAAGGCTCGTCTACAGTTTGCTCATGATCACTTGGAGGACTCTGAGACAGACTGGTTCAAGGTTCTCTGGTCTGATGAGACCAAGATCGAGATCTTTGGTGCCAACCACACACGTGACGTTTGGAGACTGGATGGCACTGCATACGACCCCAAGAATACCATCCCTACAGTCAAGCATGGTGGTGGCAGCATCATGCTGTGGGGCTGTTTCTCAGCCAAGGGGCCTCGCCATCTGGTCCGCATCCATGGGAAGATGGATAGCACGGCCTACCTGGAGATTTTGGCCAAGAACCTCCGCTCCTCCATCAAGGATCTTAAGATGGGTCGTCATTTCATCCTCCAACAAGACAACGACCCAAAGCACACAGCCAAGAAAACCAAGGCCTGGTTCAAGAGGGAAAAAATCAAAGTGTTGCAGTGGCCTAGTCAGTCTCCTGACCTTAACCCAATTGAAAACTTGTGGAAGGAGCTCAAGATTAAAGACCACATGAGACACCCAAAGAACCTAGATAACTTGGAGAAGATCTGCATGGAGGAGTGGACCAAGATAACTCCAGAGACCTGTGCCAGCCTGATCACGTCTTATAAAAGACGATTATTAGCTGTAATTGCAAACAAGGGTTATTCCACAAAATATTAAACCTAAGGGTTGAATAATAATTGACCCACACTTTTATGTTGAAAATTTATTAAAATTTAACTGAGCAACATAACTTGTTGGTTTGTAAGATTTATGCATCTGTTAATAAATCCTGCTCTTGTTTGAAGTTTGCAGGCTCTAACTTATTTGCATCTGATCAAACCTGCTAAATCTGCAGGGGGTTGAATACTCACTGTATATAGGCTTTTTGCTGATCGAACCGTTCTCAAACGTAACTCGAGCTGTCGAGCTTTTAGCAAAAAGCTTGCGTTCTAGTTCAATCTCGAGCACCCCCAAAATCACTCGAACATGAAATTGGCGAACCTCGAATCTCGAACATCGCTTAACTCTACTTGTAACGGGGATCTAACAGTGTGGCAACCCAGTAGTCAGCATTACTTCTAATTCTGACAATCTGTGGGTCATGCTGTAGGTAGTGCAGCAAGAAGGAGCTCATGTGTTTTGCACATCCAGGAGGACCAAGTCCCTGCTGTGTTGTTGGCGGCAAGGTGAGAATAATGCTTTCTTCCTCTGCCCTCTCCCCCAACCTCGCACAACAGAAATGTGATCAAGGTCTCCCTCATCTGCTGAGTCTTCCATACTCCTGTATCATCCTCTCCAGGCGTTGACTATGTGTCAGACTTCTTGTGTCTTGTGGCCTTGCAAAGGATGGTCTAAAAAATTAATGAATCGGTTCCATAAAATTGCTGCTAACATCAGATACAGTGTGGCTGGTACGGTTTAAGTGAAGATGACTCGACAGTACCATGGTTGGCAAGTTAGAAATGTGAGATTCACTCTGTGCAGCACAGGTGTTTAGTGGAAAAGCCGCTCTAACATTGCGTACCAGCTTCTGCTGATACTCCTGCATACATGCGTCCCTTTCTATGGCAGGACTTGTTTCTCCACATTTTGTCTTGTACCGGAGATCTAAGAGTGTGGACACCCAGTAGTCAGTATTACTTCTAATTCTGACAATCCGAGAATCATGTTGTAGGTAGTGCAGCAAGAAGGTGCTCATGTGTCTTGCGCATCCAGGAGGAACAAGCCCTTGCTGTGTTGTTGGCGGCAAGGTGAGAATCAGGCTTCCTTACTCTGCCCTCTCCCCCAACCTCGCACAACAGAAATGTGATCAAGGTCTCCCTCATCTGCTGAGTCTTCCATCCCCATCGCCAGTTCGTCATCCATTTCTTCCTGGGCTCCTGCACCTTCCTCAACAGTTTGGCTGCTACTATGTGCCCTTGTTAATCCCTCTCCCCCACCGTCCCATGCCTGCCACCTTGGTGCTGCTGACTGTATGGACCTTGTAGATCTTGTTATCCCTGCCGCATATGACTCCTCCTGTCCTTCCTCCCCTTCCTCTTGTCCCACCACCTGACTACTAATAATGTTTAGCGTGTGCTCCAGCATGTAGATAACCGGAATTGTCATGCTCATAATGGCATCGTCAGCGCTAAACATCTTCATCGACATTTGTAAACTGTGAAGAAGGGTGCATAGGTCCTTGATATGAGAACACTCCAGCACCGGGATCTGCTCCACCTCTGTATCTTGTTATCCCATTCTATACGTCATAACGTATTGCAGCAGGGCTCGACGGTGCTGCCACAGACGCTGCAACATATGCAGATTCAAATTCCTGCGTGTCGCCACATCGCATTGCTGAACCGGCAGACCGAGAGACTTCTGGAGCGATGCAAGTCGTTCAGCTGCGGGGTGTGAATGGTGGAAGTGAGCATATAGTGAGTTTGCCCTCTGCAGAAGCCCATGTAGGCCGGGATAGAGGTTTAAAAATTGCTGGACAACCAGGTTCAAGACATGAGCCATACAAGGCACGTGTGTCACATTGCCCTGGCGAAGGGGCGCACCCAGGTTTGCATCATTGTCACACACGGCTGTTACGTCACCACCGGAGTCCGCTCCAGCAACTTGTACTCAGATCGCCAGGTGACACCGTGTTCCTTTCGTAGATAGTGCTGCTGATGGGAGAGGAGTCGATGCCAGCGGCGCCGGTTGGCGCAGGTTCCGCTCATCCACTGGGCTGGGTTACCTTGAGATCTGCAGTACCACTGGCTGTCTGTAGGTGGTGGATGTCTCACAGCTAAAGTATCATCATTCAGCTACAACCAATGGGAAGACACCACACCCTTTTTTAGGCCCCTTCTGTCTGCTGACCACTGCCAGACATAGTTCTGAACTTCTGGTTCCTGTTCCGTTTTGTGATTTTGTGTGCTGACTACCGCTTGTTTTCTGACTACGTCTCCTGCCTGCTGTTTATGTACCTCGTTGCCCGATCTGCATTTGACCTCAGCTTGTTTTCTGATTCGTCCTTGCCGTCCGATTCTGTTCTTGTTCCTCAATTCATGGTTTGACCCTGCCTGACTACTACTGTCTCGGACACTGTGTAATTCCAAATCCCTGTATACGGGTTAAAGGGTTTCAGGGTTCTAGGTGTCCTGCTTGGTGAGTGGCTTCCCTGTAGCCTATCCTTTACAGCCCATATGAGTGTGTGGATCCAGGCAGGCATTACACCGTGCCCTCTTCAGAAGGCCATGTAGGCTGGGATATTGTTTTAAAAATTGCTGGATAACCAGTTTGAAGAAGTGAGCCATACAAGGCACATGTGTCACATTGTCCCAGCAAAGGGCCGCACCCATGTTTGCATCATTGTCGCACACGGCCTTCCCTGGCTGCTGGTTGAGTGGAGACAACCATTGATGAAACTCAGTCTCCAGAGCTAACCGTCCATAACTTTTCAGCGGTGTGACTCACATTTCCCATACATTTTAAAGTAAAGAGTCAACCGCCTGATGCCGTTGAGCTCTGCTGCCAGCGAAGTAAGGAGGTGTGCGGGATTCCTTGTGCACAGTTACAATGCGGGTATCCTTACCAGACAGGATTTGAGCGGAGGTGGATGACAGAGACGAGGTTGAGGAGGCAGAAGCAGTGGAGGAACGTCTACATACAGAGGAAAGATTGACACACAACTCATGGGGACGACAAGACTTTTACAGCAGACCCTTCTCCATCTCTCACCATAGTTACCCAGTGTCCAGTCAGCGACATGTAATGGCCCTGTCCATGGTGACTGGGCCAAGTATCTGTGGTGAAATGCACCCGTTCACACACATAGTTTCTCAAGGAAGCGGTGATGTTGTTTGCGACATACGGGTGTAGCACAGATACACCTTTCTTGAAGAAGTAGTGGCGACTGGCCATCTGCTCTTGGGGCACTGCAATGGACATAAGGTCTGTAAAATCCTCTGTGTCCACCGGGCGGAAAGGCAGCATTTCTGTAGCCAACAGCTTGCAGATGCAGAAACTCAACCTCTTAGGCATGTCATGCCGTTCTAAAATCATGTAAAACACAGCAAGGGGACTCCAAAAAGAGTCTCAATGCTTTCCAAAAATTTGGCCACAGACATCAATTAAGTGACATAAATTGTCCCCCAGTTGCAAACTTTAAATGTTGATTTGCATGAAGCACAATCAAAAATCGACAAGCCTTTAGTCTCCCCAGGATGACACAGGGGTAGAAAAGTCCTTGCGGATCCATGACTTGTTCATCTTGATGAATGTTAGTCTGTCCACATTGTCACTGGACAGACGCGTGCGCTTACCTGTCAGCACACACCCAGCAGCACTGAATACACGTTCCGAGAGAACGCTGGCTGCGGGACACGACAAGATCCCCAAGGCGTAAGTGGCTAGCTCAGGCCATTTTTCCTGATTGGAATCCCAAAATGAGCAAGGCTCCAGTTGCACAGTCATGGCATCGATATTCACTTGGAGATACTCCTGTATCATCCTCTCCAGGCGTTGACTATGTGTCAGACTTCTTGTGTCTTGTGGCCTTGCAAAGGATGGTCTAAAAAATTAATGAATCGGTTCCATAAAATTGCTGCTAACATCAGATACAGTGTGGCTGGTACGGTTTAAGTGAAGATGACTCGACAGTACCATGGTTTGCAAGTTAGAAATGTGAGATTCACTCTGTGCAGCACAGGTGTTTAGTGGAAAAGCCGCTTTAACATTGCGTACCAGCTTCTGCTGATACTCCTGCATACATGCGTCCCTTTCTATGGCAGGACTTGTTTCTCCACATTTTGTCTTGTACCGAAGATCTAAGAGTGTGGAAACCCAGTAGTCAGTATTACTTCTAATTCTGACAATCCGAGGATCATGTTGTAGGTAGTGCAGCAAGAAGGTGCTCATGTGTCTTGCGCATCCAGGAGGAACAAGCCCTTGCTGTGTTGTTGGCGGCAAGGTGAGAATCAGGCTTCCTTACTCTGCCCTCTCCCCCCAACCTCGCACAACAGAAATGTGATCAAGGTGTCACTCATCTGCTGACTCTTCCATGCCCATCGCCAGTTCGTCATCCATTTCTTCCTGGGCTCCTGCACCTTCCTCAACATCTTGGCTGCTACCATGCGCCCTTGAAAATCTCTCTCCCCCACCGTCCCATGCCTGCCGCCTTGGTGCTGCTGACTGTATGGACCTTGTAGATCTTGTTATCCCCTTTGCATATGACTCCTCCTGTACTTCTTCCCCTTCCTCTTGTCCTACCACCTGACTCCAAATAATGTTTAGAGTTTGCTCTAGCATGTGGATGACCGGAATTGTCATGCTGATAATAGTATCGTCAGCGCTAAACATCTTCGTCGACATTTCTAAACTGTGAAGAAGGGTGCATAGGTCATTGATCTGAGAATACTCCAGCAGTGTGATATACCCCACCTCTGTATCTCATTAGGCCAGGCTATACATCATAACGTATTGAACCAGTGCTCGGCGGTGCTGCCGCATCACTGCAAAATGAGCATAATCAAATTACTGCCTGTCGCCACATCGCATTTCAGGCGGTGAACCGGCAGGCCGAAAGACTGCTGGAACGATGCAAGTCGTTGAGCTGTGGGGTGTGAACGGCGGAAGTGATCACATAGTAAGCGTGCCCTCTGCAGAAGCCCATGTAGGCCGGGACAGTGGTTTAAAAGTTGCTGGACAACCACGTTGAACAAGTGAGCCATACAAGGCACGTGTGTCACATTGCTGTGGCGAAGGGCCGCACCCAGGTTTGCAGCATTGTCGAACACGGCCTTCCCTGGCTGCTGGTTGAGTGGAGACAACCATTGATGAAACTCGGTCTCCAGAGCTAACCGTTCACAACTCCTCAGCGGTGTGACTCACATTTCCCATACATTTCAAAGTAAAAAGTCGACCGCCTGATGCCGTTGAGCTCTTCTGCCAGCAAAGTAAGGAGGTGTGAGGGATTCCTTGTGCACAGTTATAATGCGGGTGACCTTACCAGACAGTATTTGAGCGGAGGTGAAGGACCAAGATGAGGTTGAGGAGGCAGAAGCAGTGGAGGATCTTCTACATATAGAGGAAGGATTGACACACAACTCGTAGGGACGGCAAGACTTGTACAGCATACCCTTCTCCATCTCTCACCATACTTACCCAGTGCCTGGTCACCGACATGTAATGCCCCTGTCCATGGTGACTGGGCCAAGTATCTGTGGTTAAATGCACCCTGTCACACACAGAGTTTCTCAAGGAAGCGGTGATGTTGTGTGCGACATGCTGGTGTAGCGCAGGCACGCGTTTCTTGGAGAAGTAGTGGCGACTGGGCATCTGCTCTTGGGGCACTGCGATGGACATAAGGTCTCGAAAATCCTCTGTGTCCACCGGGTGGAAAGGCAGCATTTCTGTAGCCAACAGCTTGCAGATGCTGAAAGTCAACCTCTTAGGCATGTCATGCCATTCTAAAATCATGTAAAACACAGCAAGGGGACTCTAACCAGAGTCACCCTTTTTTCCAAAAATTGGGCACCAGACAACACTTAAGTGGCATCAATTGTCCCACAGATGCAAACTTAAAATGTGGAAATGCATGAAGCAATATCAAAATTCCACAAGCCTTTCGACTCCTCAGGATGACACAGGGGTAGAAAAGTCCTTGCGGATCCGTGATTTGTTCATCTTGAATCATTTAAAACTTAACAAGGGGACTCCAACCAGAGTCTCCCTTTTTTCCAAAAAATGGGCCCCAGACAACATTTAAGTGGCATCAATTGTCCCACAGTTGCAAACTTGACATGTTGATTTGCATGAAGCACAGTCAAAAATCCACAAGCCTTTCAATTCCCCAGGATGACACAAGGGTAGAAAAGTCCTTGCGGATCCATGACTTCTTCATCTTGGATCATTTAAAACATTGCAAGGGGACTCCAACCAGAGTCTCCCTTTTTTCAAAAAATTGGGCCTCAGACAACACTAAGGGGTACTTTGCATGTTGCAACATCGCTACTGCGATATCGTCGGGGTCAAATCTAAAGTGACGCACATCCAGCGCAACGTGTAAAGCCTAGATGCACCAATAAACGATCGCAAAAGCATCAAAAATCGGTGATCTGTGTAGTGTCGGTCATTTCCATAATTTTGCTGCAGCGACAGGTATGATGTTGTTCCTCATTCCTTCGGCAGCACACATTGCTGTGTATGAAGCCGCAGGAGCGAGGAACATCTCCTACCGGCGTCCAGCAGCTTTGCGGAAGGAAGGAGGTGGGCGGAATATTTACGCCCCGCTCATCTCCACCCCTCCGCTTCTATTTGCCGCCTGCCATGTGACGTCGCTGTGACGCCGCACGACCCGCCCCCTTAAGAAGGGAGCAGGTCGCCGGCCAGTGCGACGTCGCAGGGCAGGTAAGTGTGTGTGAAGCTACCGTAGCGATAATGTTCGCTATGGCAGCTATCACAAGATATCGCATGTGCGACGGGGGCGGGTACTATCTCGCTCGGCATCGCTATCATCGGCTAGCGATGTCGCAGCGTGCAAAGTACCTCTTAAGTGGCATCAATTGTCCCACAGATGCAAACTTAAAATGTGGATTTGCATAAAGCACTATCAAAAATTCACAAGCCTTTCGTCTCCCCAGGATGACACAGGGGTAGAAAAGTCCTTGTGGATCCATGATTTGTTCATCTTGAGTCATTTAAAACATAGGAAGGGGACTCCAACCAGAGTCTCGCTTTTTCAAAAAATTGGGCCCCAGTGTTACGCCACCGCCGGAGTCTGCTCCAGCGACTTCTGCTCCGATCGCCAGGCGACGCCGTGTTCCTGCCGTGGAAAGTGCTGGTGATGGGAGAGGAGTCGATGCCAGCAGCACCGGTTGGCACAGGCTCCGATCATCCACTGGGCTGGGTTATCTTGGGATCTGCAGTACCGCTGGCTGACTGTAGGTGGCGGGTGTCTCCCAGCTGAAGTACCATCATTCAGCTACAGCTAATGGGAAGACACCACACACTTCTTATTCCCCCTCCTGTTTGCTGGCCTCTGCCAGAGATAGTTCTGATTCTGGCTCATGTGCTGTTTGTTTTGTGATTCCTGTGCACTGACTTGCTTGTTGTTGACTACAATTCTGCCTGCTGTTTTGTACCTCGCTGCCCGACCCGGATCTGACCACTGCTACGTTTTCTGTTTACGCCTTTGCCTGCCGATTCTGTCCCTGTTCTGCTGTTCCTGGTTTGACCCTGCCTGACGACTACTCTCATCGGACTGCAGCCTTCCAAGGGTAGAGATCTCCAGGGCCTTTTGTAATTCCAAATCCCTGTATAGGGGTTAAAGGGTTTCAGGGTTCTGGGGTCCTGCTTAGTGAGGGGCTTCCCTCTAGTCTGTTCATTACTAGAGATGAGCGAACCGGTCCCGGTTCGGTTCGAGGTGGGCTCGCCGAACGGGGGTCCCGTTCGAGTTCGGTTCGTCGAACGTTCGACGAACCAAACTCGAACGTATAGGCTAGAATGGGAGGCAATCACAAACACATAAAAATGCATGATAAATGTACACAAACAGTTAATAAACATTGCCATAACACTTACCGGTCCTCGCGATCCCTTCTGCACTCTGTCTCCTGCCGCTAATCCATCCGATGATCACTGAATCCTCCCGGTGACCGACACTGCCAGCAGAGAAGCAGGACCTATCGTGACGTCAAAATAGCCATGTGACCAGTCACGTGGCTATTATCTCATTGGCTACAGACTGGTCACATGACTATGACACGTCATGTAGGACCTGCGAGTGCATCTCTCCGGTACACGAATCAGATATGTGTATCGCCGTGTACCGGCGACATGCTCTAGCACACGGTCGACTTCCCGTTCCGTTAGGGACCGGCTGACACAGCCGGTCATTAACGGAGATCACCGTTGCCATAGCAACGCAGTTAGCGGTGATGTCACCGCTAACCGCGGCTCCGAGAGCACCGTTGCTATGGTAACGCGTCTGTCAGCGTTACCGCTGTTAACGCTGACAGCCAGCACTGATCACTCACGGAGTGAAGGCTGCACGCTGCTTCACGATTGTAGTGAGGATTGTAGTGAGGATGGAGGTTCCCCAGCCCCAAGTGATGAGCTGGTGAATCTCATCCTCACTACAATCGTCACTACTACTACACTAGTGAGGATTGTAGTGAGGATGGAGGTTCCCCAGCCCCAAGTGATGAGCTGGTGAACCTCATCCTCACTACAATCGTCACTACTACTACACTAGAAAGAAAGAAGACAGAAGAGCAGGATCGTGGAGGGCTGACAGGGGGCAATAAAGATGGAGTCTCTAATGTGTCTGTGTATTTATTTCTATTAAAGTATTTTTTCTCTGTGTGGTGTTTTTTTTAACCCTTTATTGGAGATTCTTAATGGCCGGGTCAAACGTGCCTGACATTAAGAATCTCTGGCTTAATACTGGCTAGTAAAACAAAGCCAGTATTAACTCATGATTACCCAACAAGCCACCCGGCTCCAGGGCTGTTGGAAGAGTTGGATACAGCGCCAGATGATGGCGCTTCTATGAGAGCGCCATTTTCTGGGACGGCTGCGGACTGAAATCCGCAGTAGAGGCGCCCAGAAACCTCGGGCTAACCTGTGCTGCGGATTCCAATCCCCAGCTGCCTAGTTGTACCCGGCTGGACACAAAAATGGGGCGAAGCCTACGTCATTTGTTTTTTAATTATTTCATGAAATAAGTGAAATAATTAAAAAAAAACGGGCTTCCCTATATTTTTGGTTCCCAGCCGGGTACAAATAGGCAACTGGGGGTTGGAGGCAGCCCGTGGCTGCCTGCTGTACCTGGCTAGCATACAAAAATATGGCGAAGCTCACATCCTTTTTTTTGTAGTTTTTTGGCAAAAAAAATAAAAAATGCTTCCCTGGATTTTCCATTGCCAGTGAAGGTAACACCAAGCAGTGGGGGTTAGCAGCCAGTAGCTGCTTGGATTACCCTTAGCTAGCAATACAAAAAATGCAGCGGGAGCCCATATATATTTTTTTTAATTATTTATTTAAATAACTAAAAATAAAATGGGCTTCCCTGTATTTTGATTGCTGGACATCACAGTGCTGTAAAAATAAATCTTTAAAAAAATGACGTAGCGCTCCGCGGTATTTTTGATTCTCAGCGCAGATAAAGCAGACAGCTATGGGTTGCCACTCCCATCTGCCTGCCGTTACCTTGGTTGGCAATCAAAATACAGGGAAGCCCATTAATTTTTTCTATTTAAAAAATAGTTAAAAAAAAAAATGACGTTGGGTCCCCCCATTTTTGATAGGGTAAAGCAGACGGCTGTAGCCTGAAAACCACAGCTGGCAGCTTTACCGTGGTTGGGGATCCAATGTGGAGGTCCCCTCAGGCTCTTTTTTATAATTATTTTATAAATATTAATAATTACACAATAAAAGTAGGGTCCCCCCCAAATTGGATCACCAGCCAAGGTAAAGCGGACAGCTGTGGTCTGGTATTCTCAGGGTGGAAAGGTCCATAGTTATTGGGCCTTCACAGCCTAAAAATAGCAGGCCGCAGGCACCCCAGACGTGGCGCATCCACTAGATGCGCCAATCCTGGCGCTTCACCCCAGCTCATCCCGTGCCCTGGTGCAGTGGCAAACAGGGTAATAAATCGGGTTGATACTAGCTGTAAAGTCACCTGAGATCAAGCCCAGCAGTTTGTGATGTCATGGCGTCTATTAGATACCCAACATCATAAACTGTCAGTACTAGAGTTGAGCGCGGTTCGTGGTTCGTGGTTCTCCAGTTCTAGGCTCGAGTGATTTTTGGGCTGTTCGAGATCGAACTAGAACTCGAGCTTTTTGCTAAAAGCTCGATAGTTCTAGATACGTTCGAGAACGGTTCTAGCAGCAAAAAGCAGGGCTTTTTACAGCTACAGTGAGCAGGAGCCATCGCTGGCAGCCTGCCACAAGCTGGTAACCAAGATAAACATCGGGTATCCAAGCAAAGCGCTTTGGTTAGTAACCCGATGTTTATCTTAGGTACGTGCAGGAAGCCCACACTTTCCCGCTCAGCTCGCTCCACCCCCTCCTGCCCGCGGCATGTACACATACATACACATACACAAACACACACACACACACACACATCCACCCCCCCCCCCCCCCGCCCGCCCGCCCGCTCGCTCGCTCGCTCGCTCGGCTTACCTGCGGTGATGAAGTCCCGCCATCCCGACCTCAGCGCTGTCACTGTCCTCCATGGCCGCCGCTTGTCACATCACCTATCGCTTCCGACCCGAGACTGACACTGGCGGTGACGTCACGGACCTCTCGCGATACTTGATGTGAAGGCGCCGGTCATTGACCTCAGTGACAGGGGCTGTCAGTGTGCTGGAGATCAGCGCAGGTAATGTACCTCACTGACAGCAGCACTTGTCACCCCCCTGCAGTGACCTGGGCTGACCCATTGATGTTAGCTCAGGTCACTGCACTGCTCTCCCAGCCAATGGGGAACATCCTGCTCTTCATTGACTGGGACAGTGTGCATCGTCATGGCAACCCCTTGGATTACACCAGACCTGGATTTGTTTTTCAATCTAATAAATTGGTTAAAGAGGGAATGTTTTGGGGAGTGTTTTTTCAAATAAAAATGTGTTTGTCGTGTATTTTTTTTTTATTACTGACTGGGTTGGTGATGTCGGGTATCTGATAGACGCCTGACCTCACCAACCCCAGGGCTTGATGCCAGGTGACATTACACATCTGGTATTAACCCCAAATATTACCCCGTTTGCCACCGCACCAGGGCGCGGGATGAGCTGGGGCGAAGCACCAGGATTGGCGCATCTAATGGATGCGCCACTTCTGGGGCGGCTGCGGCCTGCTATTTTTAGGCTGGGGAGATTCCAATAACCATGGACCTCCCTAGTTGAGAATATCAGGCCCCAGCTGTCTGCTTTACCTTGGCTGGTGATCCAATTTTGGGGGACCCCTACGTGTTTTTTTTTTTAATTATTTATTTAATTTAAAATAACAGCGTGGGGTGCCCTCAGTTTTGGATTACCAGCCAAGGTGAGGTTGCCAGCTGTGGTCTGCAGGCTGCAGCCGTCTGCTTTACCCTAGCTGGCTACAAAACTAGGGGGAACCCTATGTCATTTTTTTTTCATTTTTTTGGCTAAATACAAAGCTAAGCACCCCTTAGTGCCACATGAAAGGTACCAAAGGGTGTTCCACTTTTTCTCCATTTTTTTCTCCACTTTCTCTCCACTTTTTCTCCACTTTTTCTCCATTTTTTTCTCCACTTATTCTCCACTTTTTCTCCTCTTATTCTCCACTTTTTCTCCACTTTTTCTCCACTTTTTCTCCTCTTATTCTCCACTTTTTCTCCACTTTTTCTCCATTTTTTTCTCCACTTTCTCCACTTTTTCTCCACTTTTTTCTCCACTTTTTCTCCTCTTATGCTCCACTTTTTCTCCTCTTAATCTCCACTTTTTCTCCACTTTTTCTCCACTTTTTCTCCACTTTTTTCTCCACTTTTTCTCCTCTTATGCTCCACTTTTTCTCCACTTTTTCTCCACTTTTTCTCCACTTTTTCTCCACTTTTTCTCCTCTTAATCTCCACTTTTTCTCCTCTTATGCTCCACTTTTTCTCCACTTTTTCTCCACTTTTTCTCCACGTTTTCTCCACTTTTTTCTCCACTTTTTCTCCTCTTATGCTCCACTTTTTCTCCACTTTTTCTCCACTTTTTCTCCACGTTTTCTCCACGTTTTCTCCACTTTTTTCTCCACTTTTTCTCCTCTTATGCTCCACTTTTTCTCCACTTTTTCTCCACTTTTTCTCCTCTTAATCTCCACTTTTTCTCCACTTTTTCTCCACTTTTTCTCCACTTTTTTCTCCACTTTTTCTCCACTTTTTCTCCTCTTATGCTCCACTTTTTCTCCACTTTTTCTCCACGTTTTCTCCACGTTTTCTCCACTTTTTTCTCCACTTTTTCTCCTCTTATGCTCCACTTTTTCTCCACTTTTTCTCCACTTTTTCTCCTCTTAATCTCCACTTTTTCTCCACTTTTTCTCCACTTTTTCTCCACTTTTTCTCCACTTTTTCTCCACTTTTTTCTCCACTTTTTCTCCACTTTTTCTCCTCTTATGCTCCACTTTTTCTCCACTTTTTCTCCACTTTTTCTCCACTTTTTCTCCTCTTATGCTCCACTTTTTCTCCACTTTTTCTCCACTTTTTCTCCTCTTATGCTCCACTTTTTCTCCACTTTTTCTCCACTTTTTTCTCCACTTTTTCTCCTCTTATGCTCCACTTTTTCTCCACTTTTTCTCCACTTTTTCTCCTCTTATGCTCCACTTTTTCTCCACTTTTTCTCCACTTTTTCTCCATTTTTTTCTCCACTTATTCTCCACTTTTTCTCCTCTTATTCTCCACTTTTTCTCCACTTTTTCTCCACTTTTTCTCCTCTTATTCTCCACTTTTTCTCCACTTTTTCTCCACTTTTTCTCCATTTTTTTCTCCACTTTCTCCACTTTTTCTCCACTTTTTTCTCCACTTTTTCTCCTCTTATGCTCCACTTTTTCTCCTCTTAATCTCCACTTTTTCTCCACTTTTTCTCCACTTTTTTCTCCACTTTTTCTCCTCTTATGCTCCACTTTTTCTCCACTTTTTCTCCACTTTTTCTCCACTTTTTCTCCTCTTATGCTCCACTTTTTCTCCACTTTTTCTCCTCTTAATCTCCACTTTTTCTCCTCTTATGCTCCACTTTTTCTCCACTTTTTCTCCACTTTTTCTCCTCTTATGCTCCACTTTTTCTCCACTTTTTCTCCACTTTTTCTCCTCTTATGCTCCATTTTTTCTCCACTTTTTCTCCACTTTTTTCTCCACTTTTTCTCCTCTTATGCTCCACTTTTTCTCCACTTTTTCTCCACTTTTTCTCCACTTATGCTCCACTTTTTCTCCACTTTTTCTCCACTTTTTTCTCCACTTTTTCTCCTCTTAATCTCCACTTTTTCTCCACTTTTTCTCCACGTTTTCTCCACGTTTTCTCCACTTTTTTCTCCACTTTTTCTCCTCTTATGCTCCACTTTTTCTCCACTTTTTCTCCACTTTTTCTCCTCTTAATCTCCACTTTTTCTCCACTTTTTCTCCACTTTTTCTCCACTTTTTCTCCACTTTTTCTCCTCTTATGCTCCACTTTTTCTCCACTTTTTCTCCACTTTTTCTCCACGTTTTCTCCACGTTTTCTCCACTTTTTTCTCCACTTTTTCTCCTCTTATGCTCCACTTTTTCTCCACTTTTTCTCCACTTTTTCTCCTCTTAATCTCCACTTTTTCTCCACTTTTTCTCCACTTTTTCTCCACTTTTTTCTCCACTTTTTCTCCACTTTTTCTCCTCTTATGCTCCACTGTTTCTCCACTTTTTCTCCACTTTTTCTCCACTTTTTCTCCTCTTATGCTCCACTTTTTCTCCACTTTTTCTCCACTTTTTCTCCTCTTATGCTCCACTTTTTCTCCACTTTTTCTCCACTTTTTTCTCCACTTTTTCTCCTCTTATGCTCCACTTTTTCTCCACTTTTTCTCCACTTTTTCTCCACTTTTTCTCCTCTTATGCTCCACTTTTTCTCCACTTTTTCTCCATTTTTTTCTCCACTTATTCTCCACTTTTTCTCCTCTTATTCTCCACTTTTTCTCCACTTTTTCTCCACTTTTTCTCCTCTTATTCTCCACTTTTTCTCCACTTTTTCTCCACTTTTTCTCCATTTTTTTCTCCACTTTCTCCACTTTTTCTCCACTTTTTTCTCCACTTTTTCTCCTCTTATGCTCCACTTTTTCTCCTCTTAATCTCCACTTTTTCTCCACTTTTTCTCCACTTTTTCTCCACTTTTTTCTCCACTTTTTCTCCTCTTATGCTCCACTTTTTCTCCACTTTTTCTCCACTTTTTCTCCACTTTTTCTCCTCTTATGCTCCACTTTTTCTCCACTTTTTCTCCTCTTAATCTCCACTTTTTCTCCTCTTATGCTCCACTTTTTCTCCACTTTTTCTCCACTTTTTCTCCTTTTATGCTCCACTTTTTCTCCACTTTTTCTCCACTTTTTCTCCTCTTATGCTCCACTTTTTCTCCACTTTTTCTCCACTTTTTTCTCCACTTTTTCTCCTCTTATGCTCCACTTTTTCTCCACTTTTTCTCCACTTTTTCTCCACTTATGCTCCACTTTTTCTCCACTTTTTCTCCTCTTAATCTCCACTTTTTCTCCACTTTTTCTCCACTTTTTCTCCACTTTTTCTCCACTTTTTCTCCACTTTTTTCTCCACTTTTTCTCCACTTTTTCTCCTCTTATGTTCCACTTATTCTCCACTTTTTCTCCACTTTTTCTCTACTTTTTCTATGGTCGGTCTACCCATTAGCTCTGCCATGCATAGTGTAGCTCTACACCTACTGCACATGTTACTTTATGATTGACATCTCTTTCGTACCAGAGCTGTCTAAGTCTACTCTGACCCCATATTTGTCATTACTATATTGTCCTTGTACTGTATTATGACATTTGTATCATGTGTTTCATTTCTTGCTGTGTTGCAATTTTTTTGCTGCATCCCAATTGTACCTCTACATTGTTCGAGTTTATGTTATTGTTCTCTCACTCTTATGTGATACTGATTATTGTCATTTTTCATGATTACATGCAGATAAGTCCAATCTGACGAAGGCTCAGGCCGAAACGTCATTTGTAACTTGTTTTGGACAAAAACATATATGCTTATGAAAAAAAAATTTTCTTAATACGGACCAATAAAGAGTGATTTTGCATTACTATCCGTTGTGACTTACTGACTTAGTCTGGGAGATATAGAGTGCCGAGGTTACTCACTAATTTTATCTATTATTACCTCTGAGCACCTATATACCAGTGAGCAGAGCTTCCTCTACAGTAGTTCTCCTGATTAGGCATGCCCTTACCTCATGAGCAGGGCATTGCAGCTTTGGTAGCAACCATTACGACATGGACTCTGCTGCTGTGGACCCGGGGAGAGTGAGTGCAGATTCATTGCACCCACACTCCTCACATGAAGGGTCCGCACTCCTAGAAAATGGGGGATACGTTCCCTGAGTGTCTCCCCCCCATATTCTAGACGGTCCAGAGTCGTCGTGGGACCCCTTTATTTTTTTTCTTACAATAAATTGGTGAAAGAGGAAATGTTTTGGGGACTGTTTTTTCAAATAAATTTCTTTTGTCGATTTTTTGTTTTTGTTAGTACTGACAGTTTATGATGTTGGGTATCTAATAGACGCCATGACATCACAAACTGCTGGGCTTGATCTCAGGTGACTTTACAGCTAGTATCAACCCGATTTATTACCCCGTTTGCCACTGCACCAGGGCACGGGATGAGCTGGGGTGAAGCGCCAGGATTGGCGCATCTAGTGGATGCGCCACGTCTGGGGTGCCTGCGGCCTGCTATTTTTAGGCTGTGAAGGCCCAATAACTATGGACCTTCCCACCCTGAGAATACCAGACCACAGCTGTCCGCTTTACCTTGGCTGGTGATCCAATTTGGGGGGTCCCCTACTTTTATTGTGTAATTATTAATATTTATAAAATAATTATAAAAAAGAGCCTGAGGGGACCTCCACATTGGATCCCCAACCACGGTAAAGCTGCCAGCTGTGGTTTTCAGGCTACAGCCGTCTGCTTTACCCTAGCTGGCTATCAAAAATGGGGGGACCCAACGTAATTTTTTTTTTTTAACTATTTTTTAAATAGAAAAAATTAATGGGCTTCCCTGTATTTTGATTGCCAACCAAGGTAACGGCAGGCAGATGGGGGTGGCAACCCATAGCTGTCTGCTTTATCTGCGCTGAGAATCAAAAATACCGCGGAGCGCTACGTCATTTTTTTAAAGATTTATTTTTACAGCACTGTGATGTCCAGCAATCAAAATACAGGGAAGCCCATTTTATTTTTAGTTATTTAAATAAATAATTAAAAAAAATATATGTTAGCTCCCACTGCATTTTTTGTATTGCTAGCTAAGGGTAATCCAAGCAGCTACTGGCTGCTAACCCCCACTGCTTGGTGTTACCTTCACTGGCAATGGAAAATCCAGGGAAGCATTTTTTTTTTTTTTTGCCAAAAAGCTACAAAAAAAGGACGTGAGCTTCGCCATATTTTTGTATGCTAGCCAGGTATAGCAGGCAGGTGCTGGAAGAGTTGGATACAGCGCCAGAAGATGGCGCTTCTATGAAAATGCCATTTTCTGAGGTGGCTGCAGACTGCAATTCGCAGCAGTGGGGCCCAGAAAGCTCAGGCCAACCGGTGGTGCGGATTCCAATCCCAGCTGCCTAGTTGTACCTGGCTGGACACAAAAATGGGGCAAAGCCTACGTCATTTGTTTTCTAATTATTTCATGAAATTCATGAAATAATAAAAAAAGGGCTTCCCTTTATTTTTGGTTCCCAGCCGGGTACAAATAGGCAACTGGGGGTTGGGGGCAGCCGTACCTGCCTGCTGTACCTGGCTAGCATACAAAAATATGGCGAAGCCACATAATTTTTTCAGGGGGCAAAAAACTTCTGCATACAGTCCTGGATGGAGTATGCTGAGCCTTATAGTTCTGCAGCTGTTGTCTGTCTGTATGGAGAAGAGCAGACAGCAGCTGCAGAACTACAAGGCTCAGCATACTCCATCCAGGACTGTATGCAGAAGTTTTTTGCCCACCAAAAAAATGACGTGGGCTTCGCCATATTTTTGTATGCTAGCCAGGTACAGCTGGCAGCCACGTGCTGCCTCCAACCCCCAGTTGCCTATTTGTACCCGGCTGGGAACCAAAAATATAGGGAAGCCCGTTTTTTTTAATTATTTCACTTATTTCATGAAATAATTAAAAAACAAATGACGTGGGCTTCGCCCTATTTTTGTGTCCAGCCGGGTACAACTAGGCAGCTGGGGATTGGAATCCGCAGCACAGGTTAGCCCGAGGTTTGTGGGCGCCTCTGCTGCGGATTTCAGTCCGCAGCCGTCCCAGAAAATGGCGCTCTCATAGAAGCGCCATCATCTGGCGCTGTATCCAACTCTTCCAACAGCCCTGGAGCCGGGTGGCTTGTTGGGTAATCATGAGTTAATACTGGCTTTGTTTTACCAGCCAGTATTAAGCCAGAGATTCTTAATGTCAGGCACGTTTGACCCGGCCATTAAGAATCTCCAATAAAGGGTTAAAAAAAGACACCACACAGAGAAAAAATACTTTAATAGAAATAAATACACAGACACATTAGAGACTCCATCTTTATTACCCCTGTCAGCCCTCCACGATCCTGCTCTTCTGTCTTTTTTCTTTCTAGTGTAGTAGTAGTGACGATTGTAGTGAGGGGCATCACTTGGGGCTGGGGAACCTCCATCCTAACTACAATGCTCACTACAATCGGGAAGCAGCGTGCAGCCTTCACTCCGTGAGTGATCACTGCTGGCTGCTAGCGGTAACGCTGACAGACGCGTTACCATAGCAACGGTGCTCCCGGAGCCGCGGTTAGCGGTGACGTCACCACTAACTGCGTTGCTATGGCAACGGTGATCTCCGTTAATGACCGGCTGTGTCAGCCGGTCTCTAACGGAACGGGGAGTCGACCGTGTGCTAGAGCATGTCGCGGTACACGGCGATACACATATGTGCACCGTGTACCGGAGAGATGCACTCGCAGGTCCTACATGACGTGTCATAGTCATGTGACCAGTCTGTAGCCAATGAGATAATAGCCACGTGACTGGTCACATGGCTATTTTGACGTCACGATAGGTCCTGCTTCTCTGCTGGCAGTGCAGGTCACCGGGAGGATTCAGCGATCATCGGATGGAATAGCGGCAGGAGACAGAGTGCAGAAGGGATCGCGAGGACCGGTAAGTGTTATGGCAATGTTTATTAACTGTTTGTGTACATTTATAATGCATTTTTATGTGTTTGTGATTGCCTCCCATTATAGCCTATACGTTCGAGTTCGGTTCGTCGAACGTTCGACGAACCGAACTCGAACGGGACCCCCGTTCGGCGAACCGGCCTCGAGCCGAACCGGGACCGGTTTGCTCATCTCTAGTCAGTACTAACAAAAACAAAAAATCGACAAAAGAAATTTATTTGAAAAAACAGTCCCCAAAACATTTCCTCTTTCACCAATTTATTGTAAGAAAAAAAATAAAGGGGTCCCACGACGACTCTGGACCGTCTAGAATATGGGGGGGGAGACACTCAGGGAACGTATCCCCCATTTTCTAGGAGTGCGGACCCTTCATGTGAGGAGTGTGGGTGCAATGAATCTGCACTCACTCTCCCCGGGTCCACAGCAGCAGAGTCCATATCGTAATGGTTGCTACCAAAGCTGCAATGCCCTGCTCATGAGGTAAGGGCATGCCTAATCAGGAGAACTACTGTAGAGGAAGCTCTGCTCACTGGTATATAGGTGCTCAGAGGTAATAATAGATAAAATTAGTGATTAACCTCGGCACTCTAAATCTCCCAGACTAAGTCAGTAAGTCACAACGGATAGTAATGCAAAATCACTCTTTATTGGTCCGTATTAAGAAAATTTTTTTTTTCATAAGCATATATGTTTTTGTCCAAAACAAGTTACAAATGACGTTTCGGCCTGAGCCTTCGTCAGATTGGACTTATCTGCATGTAATCATGAAAAATGACAATAATCAGTATCACATAAGAGTGAGAGAACAATAACATAAACTCGAACAACGTAGAGGTACAATTGGGATGCAGCAAAAAAATTGCAACACAGGAAGAAATGAAACACATGATACAAATGTCATAATACAGTACAAGGACAATATAGTAATGACAAATATGGGGTCAGAGTAGACTTAGACAGCTCTGGTACGAAAGAGATGTCAATCATAAAGTAACATGTGCAGTAGGTGTAGAGCTACAGTATGCATGGCAGAGCTAATGGGTAGACCGACCATAGAAAAAGAACGGAAAAAAAGTGGAGAAAAAGTGGAGAAAAAGTGGAGAAAAAGTGGAAAATAAGTGGAGAAAAAGTAGAGAAAAAGTAGAGAAAAAGTGGAGAATAAGTGGAGAATAAGTGGAGAAAAAGTGGAAAATAAGTGGAGAAAAAGTGGAGAAAAAGTGGAGAAAAAGTAGAGAAAAAGTGGAGAAAAAGTGGAGAAAAAGTGGAGAAAAAGTGGAGAAAAAAGTGGAGAAAAAAGTGGAGAAAAAATGGAGAGAAAGTGGAGAAAAAGTGGAGAAAAAGTGGAGAAAAAGTGGAGAAAAAAATGGAGAAAAAATGGAGAAAAAGTGGAGAAAAAGTGGAGAAAAAAGTGGAGAAAAAAGTGGAGAAAAAATGGAGAAAAAGTGGAGAAAAAGTGGAGAAAAAGATGGAGAAAAAGTGGAGCACCCTTTGGTACCTTTCATGTGGCACTAAGGGGTGCTTAGCTTTGTATTTAGCCAAAAAAATGAAAAAAAAAATGACGTAGGGTTCCCCCTAGTTTTGTAGCCAGCTAGGGTAAAGCAGACGGCTGCAGCCTGCAGACCACAGCTGGCAACCTCACCTTGGCTGGTAATCCAAAACTGAGGGCACCCCACGCTGTTATTTTAAATTAAATAAATAATTAAAAAAAAAAACACGTAGGGGTCCCCCAAAATTGGATCACCAGCCAAGGTAAAGCAGACAGCTGGGGCCTGATATTCTCAGACTAGGGAGGTCCATGGTTATTGGACTCTCTCCAGCCTAAAAATAGCAGGCCGCAGCCGCCGCAGAAGTGGCGCATCCATTAGATGCGCCAATCCTGGTGCTTCGCCCCAGCTCATCCCGCGCCCTGGTGCGGTGGCAAACGGGGTAATATATGGGGTTAATACCAGATGTGTAATGTCACCTGGCATCAGGCCCTGGGGTTGGTGAGGTCAGGCGTCTATCAGATACCCGACATCACCAACCCAGTCAGTAATAAAAAAAAATAGACGACAACCACATTTTTATTTGAAAAAACACTCCCCAAAACATTCCCTCTTTAACCAATTTATTAGAATGAAAAACAAATCCAGGTCTGCTGTAATCCAAGGGGTTGCCATGACGATCCACACTGTCCCAGTCAATGAAGAGCAGGATGTTCCCCATTGGCTGGGAGAGCAATGCAGTGACCTGAGCTAACATCAATGGGTCAGCCCAGGTCACTGCAGGGCATGACAAGTGCTGCTGTCAGCGAGGTACATTACCTGCGCTGATCTCCAGCACACTGACAGCCCCTGTCACTGAGGTCAATGACCGGCGCCTTCACATCAAGTATCGCGAGAGGTCCGTGACGTCACTGCTAGTCAGTCTCGGGTCGGAAGCGAGAGGTGATGTGACAAGCGGCGGCCATGGAGGACAATGACAGCGCTGAGGTCGGGATGGCGGGACTTCATCACCGCAGGTAAGCCGAGCGGGACCATGTGTGCAGTGTGTGTGTGTGTGTGTCTGTGTGTGTGTGTACATGTGTGTGTGTGTGTGTGTATGTATGTGTACATGCCGCGGGCAGGAGGGGGCGCAGCGAGCTGAGCGGGAAAGTGTGGGCTTCCTGCACGTAACTAAGATAAACATCGGGTTACTAACCAAAGCGTTTTGCTTGGATACCCGATGTTTATCTTGGTTACCAGCTTCTGGCAGGCTGCCAGCGATGGCTCCTGCACACTCTAGCTGTAAAAAGCCCTGCTTTTTGCTGTTAGAACCGTTCTCGAACGTATCTAGAACTATCGAGCTTTTGCAAAAAGCTCGAGTTCTAGTTCGATCTCGAACAGCCCCCAAAATCACTCGAGCTTAGAACTGGAGAACCTCGAACCACGAACCGCGCTCAACTCTATTCATTACATCCTACCTGAGTCTGTTTATCCAGGCAGGTGTTACATTATCTCTGGCCCACTAAACAAAAAAATAAAAAATGGATTCTCTCCATGCTGTGCTGAATCAGGTGCACACCCTTTCTGGCCTGGTACATGGACTTACACAGCAAGTGCAGGATCTCAAGTCTGCTCAGGTTCAAGCCCCTACAGCACCGACCTCCGCATGTCCAGAGTCCCGTCGACTGCAAGGGAACAGATCACGTTGTGGAGCCGATCGTGGAGGGCTTGGATTTCTGAGGCAATCGTTTCCAAGGCAGCAACCGCACCTGAGCGGGCCCCAGGATACCGGCTCAGGTGCCCAGGTACTTCCTGCAGACCCTATGAGGTTAATAATACCTGTCTCATTATTTTACCAGGGTAAACCTGTGCGGCTGCAGGCCTTTGTTGATTGTGGATCTGCTGCTAATTTTATAGACACTATTGTAGGAAAAGAGCTGGTTTTGACTTTGCTAAGGTTAAATGCGCCTATTAGAATCTCTGCTATTGACAGTACACCTCTCACGCAGGGTGTGGTTACTTTTGTAGCTCCAGAGATCTCCATGCTTGTTGGGGCTCTTCATGTAGAATCCGTGTCATTTTTTGTTCTTGAGAATCTGATGTCAGCGGTGGTTTTGGGCATGCCATGGCTACGTAAGCATAACCCCGTCATAGACTGGCATCAGGGTGAGATTGTGCGATGGAGCCCTGAGTGTCAGGAGACGTGTATGTCGTTATCTGTTAACCTGACCAGAGCTGAACCTATCTTCACACCTCATGCATTCAGGGATTTTGCTGACGTATTTTCTGTATCTGAAAAATTACCTCCGCACAAAGATTATGACTGCCCCATAGATTTGGTCCCCAATTCCCGACTCCCCAAGGGTAAAATATATAATCTTTCTGGTCCGGAGCGTCAGGCCATGAATGATTATATAGCAGACAGTCTGCAGAGAGGATTCATCAGACCATCCAGGTCACCAGTCGGCGCTGGATTCTTTTTCGTTGACAAGAAAGATGGTGGCCTCAGACCTTGTATTGACTACCGTGAACTGAATGCTATTACTGTAAAGAATCAGTACCCTCTCCCACTCATCCCCGATCTGTTTAACCAGCTCATAGGAGTCCGGTGGTTCACCAAGCTGGATCTCAGGGGAGCATACAGTTAGGTCCAGAAATATTTGGACAGTGACACAATTTTCGCGAGTTGGGCTCTGCATGCCACCACATTGGATTTGAAATGAAACCTCTACAACAGAATTCAAGTGCAGATTGTAACGTGTAATTTGAAGGTTTGAACAAAAATATCTGATAGAAATTGTAGGAATTGTACACATTTCTTTACAAACACTCCACATTTTGGGAGGTCAAAAGTAATTGGACAAATAAACCAAACCCAAACAAAATATTTTTATTTTCAATATTTTGTTGCGAATCCTTTGGAGGCAATCACTGCCTTGAGTCTGGAACCCATGGATATCACCAAACGCTGGGTTTCCTCCTTCTTAATGCTTTGCCAGGCCTTTACAGCCGCAGCCTTCAGGTCTTGCTTGTTTGTGGGTCTTTCCGTCTTAAGTCTGGATTTGAGCAAGTGAAATGCATGCTCAATTGGGTTAAGATCTGGTGATTGACTTGGCCATTGCAGAATGTTAACACTTTTTTGCACTCATGAACTTCTGGGTAGCTTTGGCTGTATGCTTGGGGTCATTGTCCATCTGTACTATGAAGCGCCGTCCGATCAACTTTGCGGCATTTGGCTGAATCTGGGCTGAAAGTATATCCCGGTACACTTCAGAATTCATCCGGCTACTCTTGTCTGCTGTTATGTCATCAATAAACACAAGTGACCCAGTGCCATTGAAAGCCATGCATGCCCATGCCATCACGTTGCCTCCACCATGTTTTACAGAGGATGTGGTGTGCCTTGGATCATGTGCCGTTCCCTTTCTTCTCCAAACTTTTTTCTTCCCATCATTCTGGTACAGGTTGAGCTTTGTCTCATCTGTCCATAGAATACTTTTCCAGAACTGAGCTGGCTTCATGAGGTGTTTTTCAGCAAATTTAACTCTGGCCTGTCTATTTTTGGAATTGATGAATGGTTTGCATCTAGATGTGAACCCTTTGTATTTACTTTCATGGAGTCTTCTCTTTACTGTTGACTTAGAGACAGATACACCTACTTCACTGAGAGTGTTCTGGACTTCAATTGATGTTGTGAATGGGTTCTTCTTCACCAAAGAAAGTATGCGGCGATCATCCACCACTGTTGTCATCCGTGGACGCCCAGGCCTTTTTGAGTTCCCAAGCTCACCAGTCAATTCCTTTTTTCTCAGAATGTACCCGACTGTTGATTTTGCTACTCCAAGCATGTCTGCTATCTCTCTGATGGATTTTTTCTTTTTTTTCAGCCTCAGGATGTTCTGCTTCACCTCAATTGAGAGTTCCTTAGACCACATGTTGTCTGGTCACAGCAACAGCTTCCAAATGCAAAACCACACACCTGTAATCAACCCCAGACCTTTTAACTACTTCATTGATTACAGGTTAATGAGGGAGACACCTTCAGAGTTAATTGCAGCCCTTAGAGTCCCTTGTCCAATTACTTTTGGCCCCTTGAAAAAGAGGAGGCTATGCATTACAGAGCTATGATTCCTAAACCCTTTCTCCGATTTGGATGTGAAAACTCTCATATTGCAGCTGGGAGTGTGCACTTGCAGCCCATATTATATATATAATTGTATTTCTGAACATGTTTTTGTAATCAGCTAAAATAACAAAACTTGTGTCACTGTCCAAATATTTCTGGCCCTGACTGTATAACCTAATCCGCATCAGAGAAGGGGATGAGTGGAAAACGGCATTTAATACTCCAGAGGGACACTATGAGTATCTGGTAATGCCTTTTGGATTGAGTAATGCGCCGGCGGTGTTTCAGAACTTTGTAAATTACATTTTCAGAGATATTTGTGGTCAATATGTGGTGGTCTATCTGGATGACATCCTGATTTATTCTCCTGATGCTACGTTAAATGTCCGACATGTCCGCACTGTACACCAGAGACTCAGAGAGAACTCCCTATTTGCTAAATATGAGAAATGTGTTTTTTTTGAGGCAGAGGTTAATTTCCTGGGTTATATATTGTCCGCAGAAGGCTTCCGCATGGATCCCTCTAAGCTTCAACCAATTAAGGAGTGGGTACAACCCAAGTTTCTGAAAGCCTTGCAGTGTTTCCTTGGGTTTGCTAATTATTACCACAAATTTATTAGAGATTTTTCAAAAATTGCCAAACCCCTCACTGATTTGACTAAAAAGGGGGCTGATGTGGTTAACTGGAAGCCAGAGGCGATCCATGCCTTCTCAAAATTAAAAGAATGTTCCTCCTCAGACCCGATTCTGGTTCAGCCTGACTTTATGCGTCCGTTTATTGTGGAAGTGGATGCATCCGAGGTTGGAGTGGGAGTGGTGCTATCACAGGGTACTCAGTCTCTCACTCAGCTTCGTCCTTGTGCCTTCTTTTCCCGCAAGTTTTCTCCCACAGAGAGAAATTATGACATTGGTAATCGTGAGCTGTTGGCAATTAAATGGGCCTTCGAGGAATGGCGCCACTTCCTCGAAGGCGCCAAACATAAGGTCACAGTCATCACAGACCATAAGAACCTCACTTATCTGGAATCTGCTAAGAGACTCAATCCTAGGCAATCTAGGTGGGCATTGTTCTTCTCCAGATTTGATTTTGTAGTAACATTCCGGCTCCGTACCAGGAACAGCAAAGCTGATGCACCTTCCCGTAGCTTCTGTCCCTCTCAGTCTGAAAACTCTGAACCAGAGCATATTTTAGCTAAAGGCATTATTATGTCATCTGTTTCCTTAGATTTGATAGAAGAGGTCCATAATACCCAAGACCAAGCTCCTGAAACCACTCCTGTCAATAAACTGTTTGTCGCCCCCTCACTTCGCCTACGGGTACTTCAGGAATCCCACAAGTCTGTGCTGGCAGGTCACCCTGGTATCGGCAATACCCTCTGATTAGTAACCAGGCATTTTTGGTGCCGTAGCGAAAGATTGTAAGGAATATGTACTGGCTTGTGAAACTTGTGCTCGAGCCAAGGCACCTCGTACCCGCCCTGTCGGATTTCTCCAGTCCCTACCTACCCCAGTAAGCCCTTGTACACATCTCTCCATGGACTTCATCACTGACCTTCCACCCTCAGAAGGGAAGACCTGTATCTGGGTAGTAGTGGATAGATTCAGCAAACAGTGTCATTTTGTTCCTCTGTCTGGATTACCCAATTCTGAAACTCTTAGCAAGTTGTTTATTAGGCATATTGTGCGGTTACACGGGGTTCCGGAAAATATTGTTTCTGACCAAGGCACACAGTTCGATTTGAAATTCTGGAGGGCATTTTGTAAGAAGATCAATATAGAGCTATCGTTTTCTTCTGCCTACCACCCAGAGACCAATGGTCAGACCGAACGTTCTAATCAAACCCTTGAACAATATCTCCGGTGTTGTGTCTGACCGTCAGTCTGACTGGGTGGAAAATATGCCACTAGCTGAGTTCGCAATCAATAATCAGTATCAGGAATCCATCAAGACTACCCCCTTTTTCTGCAATTTAGGGTTGCATCCCCGTTTTGGTTCTTTTTCTTCCGCTGTGGTGGATACTCCTGAGGCTGAATCAACTGTGGACAAATTGAAGGCTATCTGGTCTGAGGTGTAAGAGAACCTGAAGAAGGCAAAGGTTGGTCAAGCCTCCTCTGCTAATAAGAGACGTTCCAAGGGCCCTAGCCTTGGAGTTGGGGACAAGGTATGGTTATCCACACGGAATATTAAACTCAAGGTCCCTTCTGCTAAGCTGGGTCCGAGATTTATTGGAACTTACGAGATAATCGAGGTCATTAATCCCACAGCTTTCCGTCTGCAACTCCCCCATCCTTTAAGATATCGAATGTGTTCCATAAGTCCCTCCTCAAGTTATATCGTGTCCCCATTCACTCAGTCAGTGACCACCCTCCTCCTGTTTCGGTTGAAGGTACCTTGGAGTATGAGGTACAGAGAATACTTGATTCCCGTATTGTCAGAGGGGCGGTACAGTATTTGGTGCACTGGAAGGGTTACGGCCCTGAGGAGAGGTCATGGGTCCCTGCAAGCGATATTCATGCTAAGGGTCTGGTCCGGCGGTTTCACCTCCAATTTCCTGGGAAGCCGGGTTTTGAAGGTCCGGAAGCCCCTCATGGAGTCTGCTCCAGCGACTTCTGCTCCAATCGCCAGGCGACGCCGTGTTCCTGCCGTGGTTGGTGCTGGTGATGGGAGAGGAGTCAATGCCAGCAGCACTGGTGGGCGCAGGCTCTGATCATCCACTGGGCTGGGTTATTTTGGGATCTGCAGTACCGCTGGCTGACTGTAGGTGGCGGGTGTCTCCCAGCTGAAGTACCATCATTCAGCTACAGCTAATGGGAAGACACCACACCCTTCTTATTCCCCCTCCTGTCTGCTGGCCTCTGCCAGAGATAGTTCTGATTCTGGCTCATGTGCTGTTTGTTTTGTGATTATTGTGCGCTAACTTGTTTGTTGTTGACTACCCTTCTGCCTGCTGTTTTGTACCTCGCTGCCCGACCCGGATCTGACCAATGCTATGTTTTCTGTTTACGCCTTTGCCTGCCGATTCTGTCCCTGTTCTGCTGTTCCTGGTTTGACCCTGCCTGACGACTACTCTCATCGGACTGCAGCCTTCCACGGGTAGAGATCTCCAGGGCCTTGTGTAATTCCAAATCCCTGTATAGGGGTTAAAGGGTTTCAGGGTTCTGGGGTCCTGCTTGGTGAGGGGCTTCCCTCTAGTCTGTTCATTGCATCCTAAGCTTCAAGTCCTTTCTGTCAGGGTAGCGCGAATTTTAACTTTGTTTACGTTTTCACTTATTTTTTTTAATTGTAAATATTTGCTTCCTTTCTAGTTTCCCATGATTGTTATGGCCTTTGTTATATTAACTGAATGATGACCCCCGGGGATGACAAATATTGAAGAACGTTACCCGGTTCACAGCCCTAAAAAGGGATATTGAAAAAACCAACAATTGAAGTACATGATGTCGCTGAATATATGAATGGTTATTCTGAGATTAAGTATATAATATATATAGATCAGCTATTTCATATATTGTATGTAAATGTATTTTTACTTGTGAGACTACAGCGTATATTGGTATATGTATTTGTATATAGCGGGCGTTCATGTGAGTTGTTGGGCTGTGATGGATATAAAAAGTGGATGTGGATTACCTCCCACTAAAGGGGCTCATTCACACAATTAGCGATGGAGCGTTTTATGCTGCCCATAGTGATTTGGCCCGGCGTGCGCGCGCCAAGAAAGGGACGCGCCCGCCTGCTTGCGCTGCGCATCACGACGAGCAAGTTGCCGACAGAGAGGGTTGGCATGGCGACCGGATAACACACCGGTCTCCCTGCTGGCTCCGTGTCATGTGATCGCTGACCGCACATGTGCGGTCAGGTGACAGATGACGCGCTCGACAGGCGACGGGCTCGTGTGGTGTGCATCATGGGGCGGGGCGCGCCCACAACATCTACCGGGGAGCGCGCAGCTGTGCTCAAATCATGGGATCTATAAAAGGTGTGTTCACAATACTTCACACAAGCCTCCTGACGAAACCAGAGCGGTGAAACGTGCGTAGAGGTATAGGTGACGGCCTCCAGCCACGTGGTGACCATTAAATGACTACTGACATGACTTCAGGTATGGACTAGAGAGAGGCATAGACTGTATATGGAGGTTTAACAAGGTTATATACCAGAGTGTGGACTGTTTGAAACCCAATGATGGCATGTATATTATTTTAGATCAAGTATGCTATCTTATTACCATTGATCCTTTCTGAGATATATGAATATCACCGGTGGTCCACATGTGGATGCATACATGCATACATGTTAATGTATTAGGACCTATGCATTGCCTGGCACTGCTAATTGAATTACATTTGGGTAATTTATTCTGACTTTGCAGGTCTGTACAGTAAATGGTATCCATTTGTGGTCCCAGTGTGATTTATAGTCATCATATTTATAAATTCATCATGTGTCTCTCTGGATAAAAGGGTCTCATTGAATTTTACGTGAAGATATATACTGGTATGATAACAGAATTAGATATGTACCAACTCCTGCATTAATGTCTATAAATACTGGAGTCCGAAAAATGATACATGAGTGTTGGTCACCATCTGCTTGGATATCGTCACCTTATTAATGTATGTGCGGCTATACTATCTTCCCCCGTTTTTCACGAAACTGTTGTCCTATGTCTATTTTTGAATTATATGATGATATGTATTATGGAGTAAAAATAAAAATCATTTTCACTTTTGATTAACAAATTATGGATTCCTGTACAATTATTGTAGGTTAAATTAGGTTCTATATGGAATAGTCTTTTTGATTTAAGGGGCTTATTATTGGTGGATTAACATTGTTTCTGTTATTTCAGATGCCTCAGCCAGTGGCTATATGGATTACAAAAAACGTGACAAAACTTGGATCTCTCAAATAGGCACACTGTTTGGTGATAGGGGTGCCGCAGAAAGTGATATACCTGATGTGAGGGACTTGAAGCTAAAAATTAGGGATTCTCTCAAACGTCGTACTCGTTTGTGGTGGAATAAAGTCTCCTTAGAAACATATTGTTACGGGGGGCTGTCTGATAATAACCTAAAGGAGTATCAGACAGTCAGGGTCCACCGTGCAAAGACTTTGCTGCAGACTATGGCAGAGTGCAATACCTCTGTTAACTCACAGAAGGATATAATAAGTAAGTAAAGCAATTCCTCCCTTACTTGGAGGGTGTGTGGAATGATCTCTGTTAATAATCACAGAGACAAAGGCAATGTGTGCGAAATGGCACCTACCTAGGTCCGCTCTTCAAGTGGTGCAAAAGAGACGAACAGCAGCGTAAGCCGCACAAAGCTCCTACCTGCGTTCGCTCCACTAGTGTGCGAGGACACGAACCACTAGATATGGCACCTGCCTAGGTCCGCTCTTCTAGTGGTGCAAAAGAGACGAACAGCAGCGTAAGCCAGACAAAGCTCCTACCTCTGTTCGCTCCCCTAGTGTGCGAGGATACGAACAACTGCCAGACGCAGTATAAGGAATGTTACCCTAGCGGCAACGTCCACCTACGAGTCGAATCACAAGGCCCAGCCAGACCATGTGCCTCAGGCACCTGCCTATGTTCGCTCCCCTAAGAGGTAAGGATACGGACAGCAGCCGAAGCTGTAAGGTATAAGAACGCTACCCTGCCGGTAGCGCTCACCTAGCATAGACAGAGGAATGCCTAGAGGAACACGCACAGAGCGTCTACTCTTATGCATGAACCAAGAGGACTGAGCGCCATGCGGCGTGTGTCAGGGTCTTATATAGACTCTGTGCCTCATCCAAGATGGAGGACACCAGAGCCAATCCGCTGCCAGAACGACAGGAGTGACGTCATGCTGGCCTATCACCGAGCAAGGCGTCACAAGCACATGACCAGCGACCAATCGGCATAGAAAGTGTCAGAGACATGTGACCTCGTGTCAGCGATGATGTCACCCGCACATGTGCAATGGCTCCAAGATAGGACTTAGTCTCCAGCGCTCGCACATGTGCAGTAGCAAGAAATCTGGACTTAGTCTCCAGTGCTCGCACATGTGCAGTAGCAAGAAATCTGGACTTAGTCTCTAGCGCTCGCACATGTGCAGTAGCAAGAAATCTGGACATAGTCTCCAGTGCTCGCAGCAACCGTAACAGTACCTCACCCTCAAGGGCCCCCCTCCCGGCGACGCAGGTAATCGGCAACTAAGTCGGGAGCATGGACAGCCTCCTCAGGCTCCCAAGAGCGATGTTCCGGGCCATAGCCCTCCCAATTTATCAAGAAGAACCTGCACCCTCTAACCATCTTAGAACCAACTATGGCTCGTACCTCATAGCTAGAGCGAGAGGAATCAGAGGCAGGAGAGTGCACTTCACGAGCGTGAGGTAAAATAGCCGGCTTTAGCAGTGAGACATGGAATTTGTCATGAATCCTAAGATGGACAGGTAAGTTCAATTGGTAGACTACAGGATTTACCTGTCGAAGAACCTCATAAGGACCCAGGAAGCGAGGAGCAAATTTGACAGAGCTCACTCTAAGTCTCACGTGTTTTGCAGAGAGCCACACAAAGTCCCCTGGAGAAAAGACAGGAGCCGGGCGACGAAACCGATCGGACACCGTCTTCATACGGTCCTTAGCTGCTTGGATCGACTCTTGAGTCCGATCCCAAACCTCTCTGGCATTAGTTGCCCAGTCGGCCACAAGAGGAGGAGGTGCAGCAGCGGGAAACGGTACCGGTACCCTAGGGTGTTGCCCATTATTGAGTACGAACGGTGTCTGCCCAGTGGCCTCAGCCAGCGAATTGTTAAGGGAAAATTCTGCCCAGGGTAGGAGGGAGGACCAGTTATCGTGGTTCTCAGCAACAAAGTGTCGAAGGTATATAATCATAGATTGATTGGTACGTTCAACCAAACCATTGGTCTCCGGATGCAATGCCGAAGAGAGATTCAACTCAATTTGCAGAAGGCTACAAAGATCTCGCCAGAAACGGGAAGTAAATTGCGGGCCTCTATCACAAATGATACGATCTGGCATCCCGTGAAGCCTAAAGACATGCTTGAGGAATAGTTTGGCTAGTACCCTGGAAGATGGGATTCTCGATAACGGTACGAGATGAACCATCCGGGAGAAATGGTCCGTAATGACCCACACAAATCTATGTCCCTGTGAACATGGAAGATCACCCACAAAGTCCATGCCTACCACCTCCTATGGTCTATCTGGCACTGGTAAAGGATGCAAGAGCCCAGCCGGTCTCTGCCGTAATGGACGGTTGCGAGCACACGAGTAGCAGGAACCGACATATCTCTTGACGTGGCTGGCTAAGTGTGGCCACCAATACCACCTCTCCAGTAACTCTCGTGTCCGCCTTATACCAAAATGCCCACCCACCTTTGAGGTGTGGGCCCATGACAGTATATCATTCTGTCGATCAGGCGGAACAAAGGTCTTGCCCGGTGGGATTTGGTCTAACGTCACAGGGGAGAGCGTATGAAAAACCCTGGAGGGAAGGATAAGACGAGGTTCGTCAATCTCTTCGTGGGTAGAAAGCATAGAGCGAGACAGGGCGTCTGCCTTGTTATTCTTACTCCCAGACAGATAGTTGATGGAGAAGTGAAAGCGGGAGAAAAACAAGGACCAGCGGGCTTGGCGAGGATTCAGACGCTGAGCGGTTTGTAAGTACGTCAGATTCTTATGGTCTGTATAGACCTGGAAAGGATGTTTCGCTCCTTCCAACAAGTGATGCCACTCCTCCAAGGCTAATCTCAAGGCGAGCAGTTCCCTATCCCCAATGGTATAGTTTCTCTCTGCTGGTGAAAAGGTTTTAGCAAAGAAGAAACACGGCCTTTTTCTACCTGCACCGTTCTTTTGATACAAGACTACACCAGCACCCACTGAAGAGGCATCAACCTCCTCCTCTAAGAGGAAGGGCTTACTCTCATCGGGTCTTTGAAGAACGGGAGCAGTTGAAAAGTGTCTTTTTACTGCCTCAAAAGCCTGAGATGTCTCAGTAGACCAGGCTTTGGGATTAGCACCTTTCTTAGTCAAGGCCACCAAAGTAGAAAAATGGGGTATGAACTGCCTGTAATAATTTATGAATCCTAAGAAGCGTTGCATCGCCTTCAAGGAATGAGGTTCGGACCATTGCAGGAAAGCAGAGAGCTTCGCAGGATCCATAGCCAGGCCCTCTTGTGAGATAATGTAACCCAAAAAAGGCAATGAGGACTGCTCGAATACACATTTCTCGAGTTTAGCAAACAATGAGTGCTCCCTTAAACGGGAAAGGACACGAACGACATCCTGACGATGAGTCTCCAGATCAGGAGAAAAAATCAGGATGTCGTCCAGATACACCACTACTGAGGATAACAGTAAATCCCTGAACACATCGTTTATGAAGTCCTGAAATACTGCGGGTGCATTACATAACCCAAAAGGCATGACGAGATATTCATAGTGACCGTCTCGGGTGTTAAAAGCGGTCTTCCATTCGTCACCCTTTCGAATTCGTACCAAGTTATACGCACCCCGCAGATCCAACTTCGTAAAAACTTGAGCTCCTCTCAGTCTGTCAAAGAGCTCCGAAATTAAAGGTAATGGGTATTTGTTCTTTATTGTGATTGTGTTGAGACCCCTGTAATCTATGCAGGGACGCAAATCACCCTCTTTCTTCCGAACAAAGAAAAACCCAGCTCCCGCGGGAGAGACAGACTTACGGATGAGCCCCTTCTCTAAACTCTCTCTTATATAGGTCGACATGGCCTCCGACTCAGGTATCGACAGGGGGTAAACCCTGCCTTTAGGTGGAACCGAACCTGGGATAAGGTCTATGGCACAGTCATACGGCCTATGGGGTGGAAGAACCTCAGCACCCTGTTTGGAGAACACGTCAGCGAAATCCAAATAGGGTGTAGGTATGGGAGAGAGATCAGTTGATGCAACCGCAACGACCTTAGGTGGTAAGGGAAGACATCGGGACTGACATTTCGAACCCCAACTAATAATGCTGTCAGACTCCCAGTCAATGTGAGGAGCATGAGTCCGAAGCCATGGAAGACCCAGAAGGACGTCGTCTATACCCTCAGGCAAAACAAGAAAAGAAATCTCCTCTATGTGACCCTGAGACAGGGAAAGGCGCAAGGAAACTGTCCTCAATGTAATGGAGTCAGACAACATAGTTCCATTAACAACACGGGCAGGAATAGGCGCCTCTAACATGATAGAGGGAATATTTTGTCCCTTTACAAATCCTGAGGACACAAAAGTCCCGTCAGCTCCGGAATCCACAAAAGCCATAATAGGCCATGTATTCTCAGATAACGAGAGCTGACCTGGGATACAACACTTAGAGGGTGCAGAAGACGTCTCTAATGGTTACTAGGCCAGGGAGTTTCCCTGACGACTAGGACACTTGTTGGCATAGTGCCCAGCCTGACGACATACGTAACATATAGGAGGACCAGACTTGCGTAGTCTGGAGAACGTATGACCTAACTCCATAGGAGTGGGAGATGTTTCAGATGCTGAGGAAGATGGTAGTGGACCCTCAACAACTGGAATAGCCCGATGCTTAGGGCGAGAGGAAGAGACCTCGAGTCTACGTTCCTTATGGCGTACATCGGTCCTCGTTGCTACTGTGATCAAGTCCTCCAGAGAAGCAGGGACCTCACGAGTAGCAAGAGCATCCTTGACATAGCCTGCCAACCCTCTCCAGAAGATAGGAATCAACACCTTCTCTGGCCAATCTAGTTCTGCCACCAGAGTTCTAAAAGCAATGGCATAAGAACTAGTGGATACCGAACCCTGAGATAGATCTAACAGTCTCAGGGCCGCATCATGGGTAACCTGCGGACCCATGAATACCACCTTAAGAGCATCAAGAAAGTCTTGATGTCTCAGAGTAACCACATCAGAGCGCTCCCATAGGGGAGTCGCCCATTCTAAGGCTTTGTCCTGAAGTAAGGAGATGATAAAGCCTACTCTGGACCTCTCCGTAGAGAAGCGAGAAGAGTTGACCTCTAGGTGTATCTGACACTGACTAATGAAACCACGACATGATCTGGCATCGCCAGAATATCTGTTTGGCAGAGCAAGTCGAGGATCATGTGCAGCTGTCACCATGGTCTGAGGTTTATCCTCTATACTCTTGAGCCGTGACTCAAGTACTTGTATGTAACGATGTAACTGGTGATATTCTGCCATAACTGCCAGACCCTTGGCTCAGTCCTAATGTTACGGGGGGCTGTCTGATAATAACCTAAAGGAGTATCAGACAGTCAGGGTCCACCGTGCAAAGACTTTGCTGCAGACTATGGCAGAGTGCAATACCTCTGTTAACTCACAGAAGGATATAATAAGTAAGTAAAGCAATTCCTCCCTTACTTGGAGGGTGTGTGGAATGATCTCTGTTAATAATCACAGAGACAAAGGCAATGTGTGCGAAATGGCACCTACCTAGGTCCGCTCTTCTAGTGGTGCAAAAGAGACGAACAGCAGCGTAAGCCGCACAAAGCTCCTACCTGCGTTCGCTCCACTAGTGTGCGAGGACACGAACCACTAGATATGGCACCTGCCTAGGTCCGCTCTTCTAGTGGTGCAAAAGAGACGAACAGCAGCGTAAGCCGCACAAAGCTCCTACCTCTGTTCGCTCCCCTAGTGTGCGAGGATACGAACAACTGCCAGACGCAGTATAAGGAACGTTACCCTAGCGGCAACGTCCACCTACGAGTCGAATCACAAGGCCCAGCCAGACCATGTGCCTCAGGCACCTGCCTATGTCCGCTCCCCTAAGAGGTAAGGATACGGACAGCAGCCGAAGCTGTAAGGTATAAGAACGCTACCCTGCCGGTAGCGCTCACCTAGCATAGACAGAGGAATGCCTAGAGGAACGCACACAGAGCGTCTACTCTTATGCATGAACCAAGAGGACTGAGCGCCATGCGGCGTGTGTCAGGGTCTTATATAGACTCTGTGCCTCATCCAAGATGGAGGACACCAGAGCCAATCCGCTGCCAGAACGACAGGAGTGACGTCATGCTGTCCTATCACTGAGCAAGGCGTCACAAGCACATGACCAGCGACCAATCGGCATAGAAGGTGTCAGAGACATGTGACCTCGTGTCAGCGATGATGTCACCCGCACATGTGCAATGGCTCCAAGATAGGACTTAGTCTCCGGCGCTCGCACATGTGCAGTAGCAAGAAATCTGGACTTAGTCTCCAGCGCTCGCACATGTGCAGTAGCAAGAAATCTGGACTTAGTCTCCAGCGCTCGCACATGTGCAGTAGCAAGAAATCTGGACTTAGTCTCCAGCGCTCGCACATGTGCAGTAGCAAGAAATCTGGACATAGTCTCCAGTGCTCGCAGCAACCGTAACACATATGTTCAAAAAAATATAGTTCCACGTGGATTGCGAATACAAAAATTCCCTACAGCTGCAGTTCTGGATCCATTGTTCATTGAAAGGTGGGAGGAGGCACTGACTAGATGTTCTCGCACACTTATTGAGCTGCTTATAGGTTTAGACAAGAAGTCCATTGATACGATAGAAAAAGATCTAGACAGTTATAAAATTCAGATTCAGGAAAGCCTGACTCCGGAGGAGCATTCCAAGTTTGATAAAGAGTTGGATTTAGAAATTAATAAATGTGAGAAGGAGGTTCAGGATAGAAAAATAAAGAATTACCAACGGGGTTTTTTAGATTATCAAAATAAGAAAGTATACCGTTGGTACAACAATAATCAAGGTGGTAGAGGGAGGATGGCAAGAAATTCAAGGTCATCATCCCTGGTATCAAGTCTTTCTGAGGAATCATGTGGAGAACATTTTTTAGGCAAGCGGCAAGGGAGGGGAGACATATTGGAACACAGCCCCCTGCCCGATGCCATGAATCCAGGTGGTTCCGGACGAGTTCTGAGAAATCAGAAAAGAGGTGCACAGAAAAACAGGATAAATTAAAGGTAATCAATCTATCCAATATAACGCTTACCAAATTCCAGGTTAGTGTACTTGAAAAGGGACTCACATTTTCTCCCACAGCAAACCTAAATCACTTTACCATCATAAAGGATCTGGAATTGTTTGCGAGAAAATTGACGTATAAGAAATTCTTTGCCAATAATGATACTGATGTATTCTCTACATTTAAGGAACAGCAAGCCCTCTCAGACTTGGAGTCTCTTTTGGAAGAACAGCAAGAACTGGAAGAACCTACACAAACTCTACTACCTATTCATCTGCACAGCCGAACACCAGTTTTCCCCCCTAATGGTCTTTGTCCTAATGTGGACATCTTTGTAAAACTGGTAAGAGAAGCATTACATACCATCCCAGATAAGATCTCAAAGTTTAATTTGACTTATAATGAACGACAGGCGATTAAGGAGTTGAAAAATCTGAAAACAGTGGTAATAAAACCCGCTGATAAGGGGGGAATCTTGTTGTTTGGCCTACAGATCAATATGAACATGAGGTTTTTCGACAATTGAACAACAGGATATGCTATCAAAAATTGGATGTCAATCCCACTGTTCAATACAAAAGAATATTGGATGACATTATAGAAACAGGGTTTAGGAAGGGCATAATTTTGCTCAAAATGAGAGATGGACTCATGACCGACTGCCCTAAGACTCCAACTTTCTATGTTATCCCAAAAGTTCATAAAAATAGGGACAATCCCCCCCGGTCGTCCTATAGTATCTGGAATAAATTGACTCAATGAAAAGGTTTGCAAATTTATTGATTTTTTTCTCCAGGGATGTGTCGGGACCCTGCCATCATATATCAGAGATACGACAGACATCTTAAAACGCCTCAACCATATCCAACTTGAACCAGATATGTATCTGGTCACTTGTGATGTTGAGGCGTTATATACATCTATTGTCCATAGCCATGGGACCACTACATCTAGGACATTTCTACAAATGACCAACATGGAAACTGAACTCATTGAATTTGTTATGGAGTTACTAGAATACATCTTGACCCATAACTATTTCATTTTTAAAGACCGCTACTACCTACAGCTCCAGGGAGTGGCAATGGGGGCGACTTGTGCGCCCTCGTATGCCAATGTATTCCTGGGGCTGTGGGAGCGGGAGGTTGTCCAATTTGTGGAGGGGTTTGATGCAGTGGTCTCATGGCATCGATATATCGATGATATTCTGTTTATATGGCAGGGTTCTGAGCCATCCCTAGTGAATTTCTTACAAAAATTGAATGACAATGCATTTAACATCCGGCTAACATCTAAATATGATTACTGGAAGGTGGAGTTTTTGGACGTATTGATCATGAGGGGTGAGGAAGGTCATATTGTTACCGATGTATTCAGGAAACAAACGGCGACTAATACACTCCTACACGCCTCCTCCTCACACCATCCCCAAACAATTAAAGCAGTGCCCATAGGGCAATTTTTACATATGAGAAGAATATGTTCGAGTGACAAAGATTTTGGCACTCAGGCCCAACGACTAAGAACGAATTTGGAAGAACGGGGATATAAACGAAGGAACATCAAACAGGGTTTTATTAGAGCGGCAAAGAGTGAGCGAGAGCATCTGTTAGTGACACGTAAAAGAAATCAGAATCTCCAACCTGTGAGATTCATCACTAACTTTAATGATAAGTGGAATGAAATTGGGGGGATTTTCAAAAAATATTGGCAGATCCTATTGGCTGATAAAGACCTCGCCAAACATTTAACGACACATCCTGCAATGACCTGGCGTAGGTCAAAAAATCTAAGGGACCTGCTCACGCGGAGTCACTATATTCCACCACAGCAAAATTTGTTAGGTCAAAAGGGCCCAAAATGGGGGGTTTTCCAGTGTGGGAATTGCACCGCCTGTAAATACATACAGAGAAGTATGTCGATTGATAACAGTTCAGCCTCTAAAAATTTTTCCATCACTCATAATATCACCTGTAGGACTGACATGGTTATATATTATGCATGGTGCCCGTGCAACAAAATCTACATAGGCATGACCACAAGACAACTGAGAGTGAGAACACTCGAACATGTGAGGGACATAATTAATGCCAAGGGTTGCAAAGAGGTAGTGGGGTTAAAATCTATCCCACGACATTTTTTCCTTCACCATAATTGCAACCCCAATGGGTTCAAGGTAAAAGGCATCGACCATGTCAGCCTTGGTGCTAGAGGTGGTGACTATAAAAATGAATTGTTGAAAAAAGAAACGAAATGGATGGAAGTCCTAGACACAATGACACCTAAGGGACTCAATGAATCCCTAAGCTTCAAGTCCTTTCTGTCAGGGTAGCGCGAATTTTAACTTTGTTTACGTTTTCACTTACGGCGAGCAAGTTGCCGACAGAGAGGGTTGATATCAAACAGCGCTGTGGAAAAAGAAAAGTGCAGATAGGGTCTTATCTGGTATACAGATGGGTATTAAAAGTAAGACAGGTACTCACTTTTTTGAGTTGTGACAGGCACAACTCCTTTGAAGGCATGCAGCAATATAATTGCAGAGAGTGGTCAGCCGCAGCCCCGATGATTGCAGTCAAAAACACAGGGTAGATAGAGAAGTCGGGTTAGATGCTGCGCTAGAAACCACAAATCCAGGAGATGTGATGAATTCTTTCCTTTATTAACACAGGTCAACGCGTTTCAAAGGCATCTCCGCCTTCTTCATCAGGACAAAAGGTTATTATGTTTCTTTCTTTGTCCTGATGAAGAAGGCGGAGATGCCTTTGAAACGCGTTGACCTGTGTTAATAAAGGAAAGAATTCATCACATCTCCTGGATTTGTGGTTTCTAGCGCAGCATCTAACCCGACTTCTCTATCTACCCTGTGTTTTTGACAGAGAGGGTTGGCATGGCGACCGGATAACGCATCCGGTCTCCCTGCTGGCTCCGTGTCATGTGATCGCTGACCGCACATGTGCGGTCAGGTGACGGATGACGCGCTCGACAGGCGACGGGCTCGCGTTGTGTGCATCATGGGGCGGGGTGCGCCCACAACATCTACTGGGGAGCGCGCAGCTGTGCCCAAATCATGGGATCTATAAAAGGTGTGTTCACAATACATCACCCAAGCCTCCTGACGAAACCAGAGCGGTGAAACGCGCGTAGAGGTATAGGTGACGGCCTCCAGCCATGTGGTGACCATCAAATGACTACTGACATGACTTCAGGTATGGACTAGAGAGAGGCATAGACTGTATATGGAGGTTTAACAAGTTTATATACCAGAGTGTGGACTGTTTGAAACCCAATCATGGCATGTATATTATTTTAGATCAAGTATACTATCTTATTACCATTGATCCTTTCTGAGATATATGAATATCACCGGTGGTCCACATATGGATGCATACATGCATACATGTTAATGTATTAGGACCTATGCATTGCCTGGCACTGCTAATTGAATTACATTTGGGTAATTTATTCTGACTTTGCAGGTCTGTACAGTAAATGGTATCCATTTGTGGTCCCAGTGTGATTTATAGTCATCAAATTTATAAATTCATCATGTGTCTCTCTGGATAAAAGGGTCTCATTGAATTTTACGTGAAGATATATACTGGTATGATAACAGAATTAGATATGTACCAACTCCTGCATTAATGTCTATAAATACTGGAGTCCAAAAAATGATACATGAGTGTTGGTCACCATCTGCTTGGATATCGTCACCTTATTAATGTATGTGCGGCTATACTATCTTCCCCCGTTTTTCACGAAACTGTTGTCCTATGTGTATTTTTGAATTATATGATGATATGTATTATGAGTAAAAATAAAAATCATTTTCACTTTTGATTATCAAATTATGGATTCCTGTACAATTATTGTAGGTTGAATTATGTTCATTACATCCTACCTGAGTCTGTTTATCCAGGCAGGTGTTACACCCAGACAACACTTAAGTGGCATCAATTGTCCCACAGATGCAAACTTACAATGTGGATTTGCATGAAGCACTATCAAAAATCCACAAGCCTTTCGTCTCCCCAGGATGACACAGGGGTAGAAAAGTCATTGCGGATCCATGATTTATTCATCTTGGATCATTTAAAACATAGCAAGGGGACTCCAACCAGAGTCTCTCTTTTTTCAAAAAATTGGGCCCCAGACAACACTTAAGTAACATCAATTGTCCCACAGTTGCAAACTTAAAATGTGAATTTGCATGAAGCACTATCAAAAATCCACAAGCCTTTCGTCTCCCCAGGATGACACAGGGGTAGAAAAGTCCTTGCAGATCCATGATTTGTTGATCTTGATGAACATTAGTCTGTCCACATTGTCAGTGGACAGATGCGTGCGCTTATCTGTCAGCACACAACCAGCAGCACTGAAGACACGTTCCGAGAGAACGCTGGCTGTGGGACACGACAAGAGCCCCAAGGCGTAAGTGACGAGCTCAGGACATTTTTCCAGATTGGAAGACCAAAATGAGCAAGGCTGAAGTTGCACAGTAGTGGCATCGATGTTCACTTGCAGATACTCCTATATCTGTGTCTCCTCCTCCTTTTACTCATCCAGCTCTTTTGTTTTCGCATGAGTATATGTACTTGTCACTTTTTCATGTGTTTTTGGTGTCTTGTGAGTTGTTTGTCCCCTTTTGGACACCTTAGAAGGTGTTTTCCATGTGTTTGTATGTGTTTATGTTGGCCTCCCATTGTTTTCAAAGGGGTTCGAAGGTGTTCGTCGAACGTTCGAAGGTGTTCGTCGAACGTTCGTCGAACGTTCGCCAAACTGAGCCACCGTTCAACGAACCAAACTCGAACACTAGGGGGGTGGCTCAACACTATTTATGACCAATAGACAATGCCAGAAGCTTCATAACTGGTTCAAGGAGAAAAAGAACTGGAAAGTAAATTTTTCATTTCATGTGGAATTCAAGGTCCCAGAGTCTGGAGGAAAAGTGGAGAGGCACACAATCCAAGCTGCTTAAGTTCTAGTGTGAAGTTTCAAAAATCAGAGATGGTTTGGGGAACCATTCCATCTGCTGGTTTAGGTCCACTGTGTTTTATCAAGACCAAAAGTCAACAAAGCCAACAAACAGGAAATTATAGAGCCCTTCATGCTTCCATCTGCTGACAAACTTTTTGGAGATGGAAATTTCATTTTTCAGCAGGACTGGTTTAATAGCTAGTAGAAGAATTTTTTCCAGCAACACTCCCTAAAACTCATAAAGGAGTATTCCCTCCTCACTCAGGCCAATTGTGTTTGGAGTTGATGCTGTTGGAAAATCTGGGAGCATGGTTGGATGAAAGATTACAACCATTGGTACAGTCGTCACCGGCATATATTAAAGATTCCAAGCACATTCTGGATATAGTGGATAAAATTGATTGGGAAACAGAGTATACTTGGATTTCAAATGATGTGACTGCATTATATTCTTCAATACCTCATGATCTAGCCATTGTTGCACCCAAGGATCAATTAATAGCACGCACTTCCTATTCGGATCAATTGAAAGAATATTTACTTGATGTTACCGAGTTTTTGTTGAAAAACAATTATTTTTTCTTTTCTGATCTTTACTATGTTCAGGAATGTGGTTGCAGCATGGGGGCGGGATTCTCGCCCTCCCTTGCAAACATATACATGAACTGGTGGGAGGACAAATTTGTTTACAATGTTGCCAATCCTTTTCTTTTGGATATTTTCTGGTATGGATGCTTCATTGATGATATTTTGTTCATATGGCGTGGTCATGAAGCGGCCATACCGGAATTTTTGGATTATATCAGTTGCAATGACTACAATTTAAAATTTGTGTCTAATATCCATAGAGAGTCTATCTCCTTTTTGGACCTAGTTCTCACTGGAGACTGCAGTAGCAGTAAAATAGTATCAGGACTCTATAGGAAACCTATAGTGGGGAACTCGCTACTTCATGCGGACAGTGGTTGCCCTAGACATGTAGTCAAAAACATCCCAGTAGGTGAGTACATCAGAGAGTGCAGATCATGTAGCACTCAGTAAATTTATCTAGAGGTGTGTAAGCGCATTGATAGTCGGCTAACATGCAGGGGTTATTCCAAGGCGTTATTAAATAGTGCCAAAGAAATTGCAGGTAGTAAACCTAAATCACATTACTTGCGGAAATCTATAAAAACGCATGGAGATAATAAAAGTAAAGCTTTAACGTTTTTTTCAACTCAGTATAGTCCTAATTTTGATAAAATTGTGCAGGTGATTCACAGGTATTTACCTATTTTACACACTAATGATATTCTGAAAAATATTTTAGATCAAGGATGTCGTTTTGTTTCAAAACATGCAACAACATTTGTTAACATTATTTCCCCTAGTGATTCTGCTGCAAAAAAGTCTATTATTAAAAGTGATTGGTTGCCCACAAAAGGATCTTATAAATGTGGTCGCAAACAGTGTGGACTGGGTCCGTATATAAACAATACAAAAGAAAGCATCTCATTAACCACAGGACATCATTATAATATTAAATAGTTTATTAATTGTAGTAGTGAATATTGCATCTATGTGATCACCTGCACAATTTGTGATTAAAAGTATATCGGCTGCACTAGCTGCAGCTTGAGAAAGCGTATTGGTGAGCACATATATGATGTATTAAATTCCACTTCAATAAGCTTATTGGGCGCTTCACGTCATTTTCTGCTGAAGCATGCGGGTGATGTCTCATAGCTGCGTGTTAATGTCATTGAATTTGTTCCTCAGCCTAAGAGAGGAGATGACCGGTTGTGTGAGTTACGGGATAAAGAAGCAAAATGGATCTCGTTATATGATTCGTGTGTGCCTAAAGGCAGGAATGTTAGATCATATCTCATGTACATCTATTGATGGATTTTTGATTTATTTATTTTTTTGTTACCTTTGTCCTCATTAATTATTCTTCACATGTATCAAATCAGATGTGATATGTCAATGGAGGGGGTGTTACGAGTTCTGCTTCTGATAATTCGCGTTCTCCTTTGCCCTCCTCTGGTGCTCTGTTACAGCTTCCTGTTGGTCCCAGATCACAGTAGTGCTGGAGACTAAGTCTAAAAAATGCGCTATTGCGCATGCGCGATCTAATTTGGATGCAGGAGCGATCTGTTCATGTGCGCCACGTGGAGAACGTAGATTGGTCACGGGTGACGTCACCGCTGATGCGGTGTCACATGTCTATGACGCTCTGGTTGCCGATTGGATGGGTGATGTCATTGCTGAGACAACCCAGGCTTTTGAGGCAGTTAAGAAGCATTTTTCTGCTGCTCCTGTTCTCCAAAGACCTAATGAGAACAAGCCCTTTCTTATGGAGGTGGATGCATCGTCCGTGGGAGCCGGAGCAGTTTTATACCAAAAGAATAGCACTGGTAGGAAAAGACCGTGCTTCTTCTTTGCTAAAACTTTCTCTCCTGTAGAGAGGAACTACACCATCGGAGATAGGGAACTACTTGCATAAAATTAGCGTTGGAAGAGTGGCGTCATCTGCTTGAAGGGTCTAGACATCCTTTTCAGGTCTTTACTGACCATAAGAACCTGACGTACCTGCAGACTGCACAGCGTCTGAATCCCCGTCAAGCACGTTGGGCCTTGTTTTTCTCCCAGTTCAATTTTTCGGTTCATTACCTTTCTGGGAACAAGAATAACAAGGCAGACGCTCTCTCGCTCCATGGAATCTACTCAGGAGGAGAATGAGGACCCTCGTCTCATCCTTCCATCTCGGGCCTTTCATATGCTTGTGGTATTAGATCAGATTCCACCTGGCAAGACTTTTGTTCCTCCGAATCGGCGGAATGATATCCTATCATGGGCCCACACCTCTAAGGTGGGTGGGCATTTTGGTATAAGACGAACGCAAGAACTACTTGAAAGGTGGTATTGGTGGCCACAGTTGGCTAACCACGTCAAGAGATACATTCGCTCGTGCTTTTCTTGCGCTCGCAACCGTCCTTTGCGACAGAGACTAGCTGGCCTCTTACACTCTTTACCCGTGCCAGACAGACCATGGGAGGTGGTAGGCATGGATTTTGTGGGTGATCTTCCCAGTTCTCAGGGTCATCGGATTGTTTGGGTTATTACCGACCATTTTTCCCGGATGGTTCATCTAGTTCCTTTACAGAGAATACCATCTTCCAGAGTTTTGGCCAAGTTGTTCCTGAGACATGTCTTCAGACTACATGGGATGCCTGACCGAATCGTTTGTGATAGAGGTCCACAATTTGCTTCCCAGTTCTGGCGAGATCTTTGTTGTCTCTTTCAAATTGAGTTGAACCTATCCTCGGCCTACCATCCGGAGACCAATGGTTTGGTTGAGCGAACCAACCAATCTATGATCATTTACCTACGACATTTTGTCTCTGAGAATCATGACAATTGGTCCTCACTTCTACCCTGGGCTGAGTTTGCCCTTAACAATTCCGTAGCTGAGGCAACTGGGCAAACGCCTTTTGTTCTCAATAACTGGAAACACCCTAGAGTTCCAGTTCAGTTTCCCGCTTCAGCACCCTCAACTCTCATGGCAGACTGGGCAACCAATGCTAGGGAGGTTTGGGATCGGACTCAGGAGGCGATCCAAGCAGCTAAGGACCATATGAAGATGGTGGCTGATCGTTTTCGTCGTCCTTCTGTTGTCTCCCCAGGGAATTTTATATGGCTCTCTGCTAAGAACGTGAAACTGAGAGTGGAATCTGCCAAATTTGCTCCATGATTCTTGGGTCCATATGAGGTGCTTAGACAGGTAAATCCTGTAGTGTATCAATTGAAAGTACCAGTGCATCTGCGGATGCATGACAAATTTCATGTTTCACTTCTGAAGTCTGCAATTCTTCCTCATGCCAGTGCAAAGCTATCCCCTTCCTCAGATTCCTCTCAGACCAGCTATGAGGTGCGATCTATCATTGGTACTAAGATGGTTCATGGTCGCAGGTTCTTTTTGATTGATTGGGAGGGTTATGGTCCGGAACATCGCTCCTGGGAGCCAGAAGAGGCCATTAATGTTCCTGATTTGATTGCTGATTACCTGCGCCGCCGGAGGAGGGGCCCTAGAGGGGGGGGGGTACTGTTACGAGTTCTGCTTCTGACAATTCGCGTTCTCCTTTGCCCTCCTCTTGTGCTCTGTTACAGCTTCCTGTTGGTCCCAGATCACAGTAGCGCTGGAGACTAAGTCTAGAAAATGTGCTATTGCGCATGCACGATCTAATTTGGACGCAGGTGTGATCTGCACCCGTGGAGAACGCAGATTGATCGTGGGTGTCGTCACCGCTGATGCGGTGTCACATGTTTATGATGCTCTGGTTGCCGATTGGACGGGTGACGTCATTGCTGACGTTCCTGAAGCTGATTGGCTGTGTAATCCTCCATCTTGGAGGAGGCACAGAGTCTATAAAAAGCCCTGACACACGTTGTTCAGCGTTCAGTCGGCTTGGTGCTTGCATGGAGTAGATGCTCCATGCATGTTGCTTCTCTGCACTGCTACAGTCACAAGTAGGTGAGCGCTATCGGTAGGATAGCGTTCCAGTACCCAGCAGCATAGCTGCTGTGCGTATCCTCGCACATTAGTGGAGCAGACTTAGCCAGGTGCTTTCCTTCCATGGCCGTGCTGTGACTTGTAGTTCCACTACAGCTCCTAGTTTAGGGAGCTTTGCTCTTTGTTGCTAGCGGTTAGCTAGTAAACATTAAGTACATTCCTGTGCTCTTGCACAAGTGACCTTCTCTATTGTCTCTGTGACCATTAACGGAGACATAACATTGCACTCTCTGTGTGAGAGCGACGTCACTCGTGTTATCACACATATATTCCTCTGAGATTTAACAGAGTTACTAGTCACTGTGTGAGGTTACGGTTAGTAACCGTACAATTTATGTAGAGGTCTGTGCAGCTAACAGACTCTACTACGTCCCTTTTTGGTTACTTTTGTAGTCACCATAAGTTGTGTAGCATATCCCTCATTTGCGTTTATGCTAATACGGTAGTCGCTGTGAACTAAACAGTGTACGCCGTCTTTGGCCTTAGTGCCACTGTGACATAACAGTGTCAGTACTGCTTCTGTGGTACAAGTTCCCCCCCCCTATCCTCTGCCATTTTCAGCAGCAGGTTTCCAGCACAGTGGACCCTGACTGCCTGATAGTCTGTGGCAATCTACTATCAGGCAGCCCCCGTAACAGGGGGTGTGATTACCTATGCTATAGTATATCTTGTTACATTTACTTACCTATTATGTCTAGGATTAAGAACCCACAGGGTTTTAAATGCGCAAGTGTGTTTTATGTTTTCTTATGGATATCCATACAGCCTAGTGTTGTTTTAATCTTTGGAAATTAACGGCTTTTTAAGAAATTAATCAAATGTGTTGCTGGAAAAAAAATGTTTTAATGCTTTTGGACCTCACCTCTTGGACACAGAGCTGACCTCTTTGCACCGTTCCTTGAGTATTTCTGTGCTTGATTGACCAGGAAACTCGCCTGACCTAAATCCCATAGAGAATCCATGGAGTATTGTCAAAAAGAAGATGAGAAACACCAGACCCAACAATGCAGATGAGCTGTAGGCTCAAAGCAACCTGGACTTCCATAACACCTCAGCTGTGCCACAGGCTGATCGCCTCCATGCCACGCCGCATTGATGCAGTAATTCATGCAAAAAGACCACGACCAAGTATTGAGAGTATTGAGTGCATTTACTGTACACACTTTTCAGTAGGAAAACATTTCTGAGTTTAAAATCATTTTTTCAGTTGGTCTCATATAATATTCTAATTTTCTGAGATGACTAGGGATGATCGAATATCGTATTATTCTCTTCGCCGAATAACCGGCGAATACCTCGCCGCTATTTGAGTATTCGCGAATATTCAACCACCAATGTAAGTCTATGGGAAACCAGAATAATTTTACGTTGGACCCAACGGTGACCTGTGGTGACTGAGGAAAAGGCTGAAATGGATGGGAAAAGGCTGAAACAGTATGGCCACAGCCTGTAGAAGATGCCTCACTGCATGTCTGGTGTCTTTGAATTACGTGGTCAGAGCAGCACTCAACATTTACGTAGCCAGAACAGCTCTCAAACCAAAGTAAAAGAGGGAAAATTGAGAAGAAACAGTTTCTAGTGTCTAATCACTGTAATAAAACATCAAATCAAACCCCAACCTAAAAAAACAACACTTTAGCAAATGTTCACGCGTTTCGATTTTTACATTTTTCCTTCTTTTTCGATTAGAAAGGGCTGTAACTTATACATTATATTGGTGTCTGTCTCGCACCTCCTTTTTTGGGACATATTTTGACAGCAATTTTAAAGGTCAGCTACAATGTACCCGTTGGGATGTTGACCTTGCCCTCCTCCTCCTCCTCCACCAGCACCAACGGCTTCAGTGGCCCTCTACTAAAATGTAGGAAGGGCCACTGGCTGTCCTCAAATCTCAGACTTCTTCGGGCTCTCAGGTGGGCCCTGTAACATACATTGGGGAGGGATGGCATTCATTTGTAGTTTTCTGCGTCCCCTATATCATTAGTGTGAAAGTTGGAATACGTACTCCATAACACTTTACAGTGCTATTGCTAATGTGGCCATTTGGGTGTTGGCCTTGCCCTCCTCCTCTTCCACCAACACCACCGACTAAAGTGGCCTTCTATTCAAGTTCTATTCAAACCATTCAGTAAGGTATGTTTTATGGACAAATGAACGCCACGCTGGGACATCGAGACTGATGTCGTTGATGATGATTGCATCTGACCAAAAGCAGGTTAGGAGCAGGAGGCATTATCGCCTGCTTCCTAGACCACAGTTTGTGAAGCATGCAGCACCGTGGAAGTGGCAGTTGTTTCACTCTGGAACTTAGGCTTTATTCCACTAGCTAACACCGAGGATTTAAAAAAATTCAGTTTCCCCAGGGGGGAATGGTTCAAACACCATGTAGCACAGCATCTCAAGGTACTCCCAACAGCTTTTTTTTTTTTAAAAAATGGTAGCATAAGAAACAGGGCATAACATGCAAGGAGTTTAAAATATTCCGTTTCCCCAGGGAATAATGGTTCAGACACCATGGAGCACTGCATCAATAGGTACTCCCAACAGCTTTTTTTTTTAAAAAAAAATTGGTAGGATAAGCAACAGGGCATAACATGCCAAAGAGTTTAATACATTCAGTTTCCCTAGGGTGTGAATGTTCAGACACCATGTAGCAAAACATCAAAAGGTACTCCCAACAGCTTTTTGGTTAAAATTGGTAGGATAAGCAACAGGGCATAACATGCCAAGGAGCAAGAAAAATTCTGAATCCACAGGGGGCCATGTGTAACACACGGTGGTGCACAGCATCAATAAAGAACAAAAATAGAGACTGCCTGACCTGCCTTTTGTAGCAGGAAAACACAAAAAGCCAGCACTAAATGTGCACTTCAGCACTAAAAATTCCAAACTGTACTTATTATAATTTCAATTTAATATATTGCAATCCCGTACCCATGACTGAGTCATAACTGTGGGCGGGACAGGTCCAACCAAATGCTGCATGAAGTAAATAGCCTGTGGACAGGGCCTGATGACTGAATGTGAACAGTCACCAACCGCCAAAATCTAGACAGGTGGAATACATCCCAAATTGGGGTGCATAGCAAGGTGGGGGTCAGCCACCGACCAATTCAATGAAGAAAAAACAAAAAGCCAGCACTAAATGTGCAGTTCAGCACTAAAAATTCCAACTATACTTATAAAAAAATTTATTTTTGGCAAAAAAATTGCAATTTCTTGAGCTACCCCGCCACGTCACGGCAAATCTCTTTTGGGGCAGTCCTACACTGAAATATTTTTATAAAATGTGCCATACGGCCTCACATATGACTAGTAGAACTGCTCTTAGCAGCACTTACCTGGTCTATTTCAATCCCGTACCCATGACTGAGCCATGGCTGTGGGCGGGACAGGTCCAAGCAAATGCTGCATGAAGTAAATAGCCTGTGGACAGGGCTGCCCATACATGGAGGTTTGTAGTCCAAATAGTGGCATTTTGCCCAGATACAGATGTTTTTAACCTAGATAGTGTCATTTAAGTTAGGTTCCCGGATTATAGAGATATACCTTGCCATTGGTTTCCGGGCTTACATGCATTGGCCAATACATAAACTAAATATCTCTCTTTTGCAGTAATGCAGTGCCATATTTTCCCTTGTACATTTTTGGATTTTTCAGTATGCAACTGTATGCATTTATAGTTACTATGTTTTTTCAGTTAGCACCTGTTCACATTTGTTAGATGTGCGGATCAGTTTTTTGATATTTCTAGTGAGTCTTTTTCTGACTTAGCACCCCGCCCTAAGACCTGGCTGTGTTCATAACCATTGAAGCAGGAGCCTAGCTGCCAATACATGGAGGTTTGTAGTCCAAATAGTGGCATTTTACCCAGATACGGATGTTTTTAACCTAGATAGTGGCATTTAAGTTAGGTTCCCGGATTACAGAGATATACCTTGCCGTTGGTTTCCATGCTTACATGCATTGGCCAATACATAAACTAAATATCTCTCTTTTGCAGTAATGCAGTGCCATATTTTCCCTTGTACATTTTTGGCTTTTTCCAGTGTGCAACTGTATGCATTTATAGTTACTATGTTTTTTCAGTTAGCACCTGTTCAAATTTGTTGGATGTGTGGGTCAGTTTTTTGATATTTCTAGTAAGCAACAGGGCATGACATGTTAAGGAGTTTAATAAATTCAGTTTCCCCAGGGGATAGTGGTTCAGACACAATGGAGCACTGCATCAGTAGGTACTCCCAACAGCTATTTTTTAAAAACAATGGTAGGATAAGCAGCAGGGCATAACATGCCAAGGAGTTTAATAAATTCAGTTTCCCCAGGGGGGAATGGTTCAATCACCATGTAGCACAGCGTCAGAAGGTACTCCCAATAGCTCTCAACAGCTTTTTTTTAAAAAAATGGTAGGATTTGCAACAGGGCATAACATGCCAAGGAGTTTAATAAATTCACTTTCCCCAGGGGGGAATGGTTCAATCACCATGTAGCACAGCGTCAGAAGGTACTCCCAATAGCTCTCAACAGCTTTTTTTAAAAAAAATGGTAGGGTTTGCAACAGGGCATAACATGCCAAGGAGTTTAATAAATTCAGTTTCCCCAGGGGATAGTGGTTCAGACACCATGGTTCACTGCATCAGTAGATATTCCTGTGACGGTGTTCTTCTCCGATATCACACAATCAACAGAGCAAGAGATGGATGAACAATCCAATAAGCATTTATTCTAAGCAAATCAAATGGTCCATAAGATAATCCACCACACAGAGGGTAAAATTAGTCCAGAAATATGAATATAATCCAATAAGAGATAAATGTCCAGATCTCTGTGGGGAATTGCAGCTTTTCCTCAGAGGTTCAATCTTCTTCCTTCTCTTTTCACGTTCTCAAACAGACTGACAAATTCCCCAGGTAAGCAGAGAGTTTACAGTAGGTGAATTCCAGACCCCCTCCCCCAGACGTAGGGACAGGAACACTATAGGGGGTAATTACCCACAGACAATACAATGTACACACAAGCAATACAAATAATGGACAGTGAACCAAACGTAAAATATGAACCTACACAGCATGATACATAGTACACCCTGGGTGATTGGGCCAAACAATTACATCGCAGCAGCATAACAAGTTAGATTAGTTATGCGGTCTCATTAGATGATAGAAGACAAAATAGTCTTGAATGAGAAACAATGGAACTTATTTAAACTTAAGAAATACAAATTTTGGGGCTACACTTATTATTGGGTCTTGTTAACAGGCGGCCTGAGATACTCTGGAGCAATCCATCTATGGTTCATTTAGATCATCGTCAAACTGTCTGCACTTTCCGTGGATAGTCGTGTGCGAGTATCTGTTATTATTGACCCCGCTGAGCTGAAAACACGCTCAGACAACACACTTGCAGCAAGGAAAGATAGAACTTCCAAAGTGTATAAGGTAAGGTTTGGCCAAATGTTGAGCTTGGAAACCCAATAGTTAAAGGGAACAGTAGACTCTGAAAGCACGCTGATACGGTCACCTACATAGTGCCTCACCATCTTACTTAAGTGTTCCCTCCTTGTCATAGTTCCCCCGACCGGTATCTGATTCTGAGTTAAGGGTTTGTAGAAAATGGACCAGTTTTGGCACATTAGTCCCTCCCCTGTGTTGCTCCTACTTTGCGTAGCCCTCTCTAGTAATCCTGTTGCGTGTGATGACACGCTACCCTCTGACACCACCATGATCTGAGGGTAATCGTTCCATCAACGGCTTCACTGGAGCCCTCTTGAAAGTTTCCGTAGTACAATCCTTATTTTCCTCCACAAGCAGCGAAGCAAATTTGTATTTGTAGCGTCAAGGAAGGTACATAACCAGTATTTGTTGTCTGCCAAAATGTGGACTAGCCGACAGTCATGAGAAAGGCAGTGTGACATGAACTGTGCCATGTGTCCCAGACTCCGAACTGGAAACCTTTGTGTGTCACTGCTAAGAATACATTCTGTCTCCCTAAACCTCCTCCCCTTCTCAGTCTCTCTTTCCTCCTCCTGCTCCTCCTCAGGCCATCCATGCTGGACAGCCCTGAAAGGATTCCTGTTCTTCATCCTCCTCCTCATCCTCATGATGCTGAGCAAAGGTAGCATCAGCTTGTTGGCCGAGGTTGTGCGGATTACTAGCAACCATTGTGAAGTCTGGATCCATAGACAACTCGAGTGCATGAACACTTTGGTCAGTCAGACCATCCAGCGGGTGTTTCAATAAAGAATTCAGTGGAATGGTAATGCTGATAACAGCATCCTCACTGCTCACAATGTTAGTATAGTAATCAAAATTCTCCAAGAACTGACAAATGTCTGCAATCCACACCCACTCAGCAGTACTTATGTCTGGCAGCTGCGTCTGATGGGCATGTTCCAGCTGGAATTGGGATTCTGCCCTCTGCTGCTCATGGATCCTGGCCAACATATGATAGGTTGCATTCCATCTCGTAGAGAGGTCACATATTAGTCTGTGACGAGTCAAGTGTAAGCACTGCTGCAGCACTGCCAGGCCAGCAAAAGAGGGAGATGACTTGCGGAAATGTGCTCTAATACGTCGTACCTTGGTAAGTAGGTCTTGTATCCCAGGGTATTTCTTCAGAAAGTGCTGAACTACTAAATTTACAACTTGGGCCATACAAGGAACGTGTACAAGCTTTCCAAGCTTTAAAGCCGCCACCAGATTACGACCATTATAGCACACTACTGTCACGCTCCCCGGATCCCGGCGCCGCCTGTCACTCACCGCTCCGGTCCCCGGTCCTCCTGCCCGCGGCTGCTCCTCTCACTGCCCCTCCTGTGCGTCCTCCATGCCTCCCGTCCGCTGGTCTCGGCATCCCGCTGCAACCCAGAACTCTGTGCCTGGCTCCGCTGCATCTCCTTCACCTTCCTCTCTGCTTACTGCACTGGTCTCTGGCACTCGGGCCTCGCGCATGCGTATTAGGGCGCGGGCGTGCTCACCCACCTCTTCTTAAAGGTCCAGCATCCTGGGAACAGGATATGGCTGATTACAGGTACGGGGTATATAAGACTTCCTTTTCCATGTGGGCGGTGCCTGTTCAACGTGTTCCTGTAGCTAGGTGTTCAGGTCCCTCTGTGCCTTGTACCCAAATTAACCCTGTCTCTTCTGCAGAGCCCATCTGCTGTCCTGACTTTGTCCAGCTTGCTGATTTCCCAGGAAGTGTCCCGGTGACTGTATGCTGTGGATCCCGCCATCTTCCATCAGCCTGAACCCATCACCGATCCTGGATTTCACCTGGATACATCAGCTTGCACATCCCGCTGGATCAGGACCCCATCTGCTATTACTACTCAGCACCTGTACCTGGTTCCAGTCATCCGTCCTGCCTACGGTTCCCGTTGGACTAATAGTCATCTCCCGTGCCGACTTATGAAGGACCCGTACTCCGTACCACTAGTGTTCCAGCTACCGTGCATCTAGGCCCTCTGGTGGGGTGATCGGACAGTCCCTGTATAGGAGTTAGCTCCGGGTTGCCTCTCTGGAGAGTCCAGTGCACGGTCCCGTGGATCCACCTCCAGGACGTTACAGTTTGAACAGGCCTTGGATTCCGCCGGAGCACAAGCGTCCCAGCTGGCCGGATTACAACAAGAACTGGTACGACAACGCGAGACCCAATCTCGCATGCTGGCCTTTGTCGTCGGTGGACACCCGTCTGAATAATCTCCAAACAGCCACATCCCTGTTGGATCAGAACATGGCAGCAGCTTCCGTAGTGGCTTCCTCTTCAACCTTGAGACTCCGCCTAGCTTCTCCGCCTCGGTACGCCGGGGACCCCAAGACCTGTAGAGGTTTTCTAAATCAATGCTCGCTGTATTTCAAGTTGCTTCCACTCCTCTTTGCCTCTGATCAAGCAAAGGTGACCTTTCTGATGTCCCATCTGGAGTTTGAAGCATTGGCCTGGATAAATCCCTTGTGGGAGAAGGAAGATCCGGTGACTACCGACATCCGGGGATTCCTTGAGGCCTTCCGTAACACGTTTGATGAACCGGGACGCACCACCACGGCCGCCTCTTTGCTCCTCCGGCTACGCCAAGGAACCCTAACGGTTGGCCAGTACGCAATCCGGTTCCGTACGCTTGCCTCTGAGTTAGGATGGAACAACGAGGCATTGACAGCTGTATCAAGGACGAGTTGGCCGGTCGTGATTTTCCTCCTACCTTGGATGGTCTGGTCTCTCTAGCAACCCGGATTGATCTCTGTTTCCAGGAACGATCCAAAGAAGTCTCCTGGGAGAGGCGACCGACACGTCACGCCTCCACTCCGCAGAGGTCCACCGTTCCTCAGTCAGTGCCATCCGGCAACTCTACTCCCGAACTTTGCTAATAGATCATCTGGGACAAGCCGAGCAATGCCGAGCAGAGTGGCTCGCCAAGGGTCTGTGCTTGTACTGTGGAAGCACTACACACCTGCTTCGTTCCTGCCCCGAGAAGCCGGGAACCTCCAAAGCCTAGGGTTGGTAGGAGAGGCCACCCTAGGTACCGGAACCCACTCAGACCCGGTTACGCTGACCGTCCAAGTGACGACGGAGGAGACCTGGTTCACAGCAGAGGCGTACCTTGATTTGAGGGCAGCGGGTAATTTCATCCAACAGGCTACGATGGACAAATACCGAAAACTTGTCATCCCGCTTTCAGAACCCCTTGTGATCGCTTCCGTGGATGGAAAACCCCTATCCGAATCCGTGTTGTTTATCACCAAACCCGTGGAACTCTGTATTGGTGCTCTGCATACCGAAAAGATTGCTCTATATGTCCTCCCGAAACTGTCTCACTCACTCCTGCTGGGCCTACCCTGATTACGATTACATGAACCTGTCGTCAGTTGGCGCTCTGGAGAGATTACTCGTTGAAGCCAGTCTTGTCACGAGAACTGTCTGCAGTCTGTATAGCCCATCCATCAGTCTCCAGCACCGGAGTCCCTACAGGGAATGCCTTCCGCGTATTGGTCTTTTGTGGATGTTTTCGACACGAAGGAGGCAGAGGTATTACCGCCACATCGACCCTACAACTGTGCCATCGACTTGCTGCCGGACACTACTCCTCCCCGTGGACGGATGTATCCCTTATCCCCTGCTGAGACTCAGGCCATGTCGGACTACATTGCAGATAACCTGGCAAGGGGGTTCATCAGGAGATCCTCATCTCCTGCAGGAGCCGGGTTTTTCTTCGTCAAGAAGAAATAAGGTGACCTACGCCCCTGCATCGATTACTGGGGCTTGAACAAGATCACAGTAAAAAATAAATATCCCCTTCCTCTCATCCCGGAGCTATTCGATCGGCTCAGGGGGGCCCATATCTTCACCAAACTTGATCTTCGCAGAGCTTACAACCTGGTTCGTATTCACCCGGGAGATGAATGGAAGACGGCATTCAACACCCGTGACAGGCACTACGAATACTGTCTGATCCCCTTTGGTCTCTGTAATGCCCCAGCTGTCTTCCAGGAACTGGTGAATGATGTTTTTAGGGATCTTCTCTATGTCTGTGTGATCGTGTATCTGGACGATATCCTGGTCTATTCACCGGACTTGCCGACCCACAGGAAAAACATACAACTCATTCTGCAAAGGCTTAGGGAGAACCGTCCATACGCCAAGGTCGAAAAATGTGTGTTTGAACGGTCATCCCTTCCTTTTTTTTGGCTGATTACCAACACGAGCATGCAGATGGATCCCGAGAAGGTGTCTTCTATCCTCAAGTGGCCTCCTCACTCCGGACTGAAAGTCATCCAACGCTTCCTAGGCTTCGCCAATTATTATCGTCAGTTCATCCCCCACTTCTCTGCTCTGACGGCGCCTCTTGGCTTTCGGCCAACCCGAAAGACTGGTCACCTGAACCCAACGCCGCTTTCTGTTCCTTGAAACGGGCATTTGCCTCCTCTCCCGTTTTCCACAGACCGGAGTTGAACCGACAATTCACCTTGGAGGTGGACGCCTCCTCATCAGGAGCCGGGGCCATGCTCATGCAGAAGTCGTCCACCGGGAAGTTGGCTTCTTCTCCAAAATCTTCTCGGCACCGGAACTCAACTATACCATTGGCGATCGGGAGCTCTTAGCTGTCAAGCAGGCTCTGGAGGAATGGCGTTACCTGTTGGAGGGTGCGGTATACCCAGTTATCATGTACACCGACAATAACAACCAGGAGTATCTGCGATCCGCTTGAAGACTTAACCCACGACTAGCCCATTGGTCCCTGTTCTTTGCCCGGTTTGACTTACAACTACATTTCCGGCCCGCGGAAAAGAACGTGCGGGTGGATGCCTTGTCCCGGTCCTTCATTTCGGTAGAGCAAGAGGAAGAGACGAACCAGTCCATCATCTGTCCCAGTAAGGTCATCCTAGGTGGCTCCCGTCACCCTGGCACAGATACCCCCTGGGAAGACCTTTCTCACGGAGACCGACAGACTAAAGGTCCTTCAATGGGAGCGCTATTGTCTGTCACTATTGGTGGCCGTCTCTCCGTAAGGATGTTGTCTCCTTTGTCTCCGCTTGTCCATCCTCTGCCCGGAAAAAGACGCCCAAACACCTGCCCTATGTCTCCTGCCTCTCCCGATTCCCTCCGTTCCATGGCAGCACATTGCCATGGATTTTATCACGGACTTGCCTTTATCTTCTGGATATACGGCCATTTGGGTCGTGGTGGACCGATTCTCGAAGATGGCTCATTTTGCCCCCATGGTCGGCCTACCCTCTGCCCCGGAACTCGCCGATGTCTTCATTCAACATATCCTCCGGCTGCACAGCTTTCCCTTGCATATAGTGTCCAACAGGGTAACTCAGTTCACCTCGCGCTTGTGGAAGGCGCTCTGTAAACATCTGGGAGTGTCTCTGGACGTTTCCTCGGCCTACCATCGCCAGTCTAATGGCCAAGTCGAACGTGTCAACCAGGTCCTGACCTCCTTCTTTCGACACTTCGTCAACGTCCATCACGACGACTGGTCCACGCTACTCCCTTGGGCTGAGCTCTCCCATAATCATCACATCAGTGAGTCCTCCTCCAGCTCTCCATTCCAAATTGTCTACGATCTTTAACCTTCCATCCCATTACCAGTATCCTCTACTTCTGATGTTCCCGCTGCAGATGCCCTGTCCAGAGACTTCTCTAATATATGGAGTACTGTTAAAACCTCCCTTGAATGTGCTTCCGCCAAGATGAAGAAACATGCGGAATAGAGACGCCTTGATCCTCCTCGCTTTTCTCCTGGGGATTTGGTGTGTCCTTCCTCCAAATACGTCCGGTTAAAGATTCCTTCTTGCAAGTTAGGTCCGCGGTACATCGGTCCTTTCAAGGTCATCAACCGGATCAATGAGGTCTCCTACAAACTGCAGCTCCCAGCCACAATGCAAATGCCTAACTCCTTCCACGTGTCCTTACTCAAGCCAGTCATCCTTGGTCCCTTCTCCTCTGATTCTGGTACTCCTCCTCTTTCCATCGCTGACAACGATGTGTATGTGGTAAGAGACATAGAGGCCATGAAGAGAGTGCGGGGTAAGCAGTTCTTTCTAGTTGATTGGGAAGGATATGGTCCCGAAGACCGGTCCTGGGAACCCCGGGAGAACATTGCTGCTCCTCTGCTACACGACTTCTTGTCCCAGTTGCGGGGAAAGGAACATGAGGGAGGGGCAACTGTCACGCTCGCCGGATCCCGGCGCCGTCTGTCACTCACCGCTCCGGTCCCTAGTCCTTCTGCCCGTGGCAGCCCCTCTCACTCCCCCTCCTGTGAGTCCTCGGTGCCTCCTGTCTGCCGGTCTCGGCGTCCCGCTGCGACCCAGGATTCTGTGCCTGGCTCCCCTGCATCTCTTTCACCTTCCTCTCTGCTTCCTGGACTGGCCACCGGCACTCCGGCTTCGTGCATGTGCATTAGGGCGCGGGTGCGCTCACTCACCTCTTCTTAAAGGGCCAACGTCCCGGGAACAGGATATAGCTGATTACAGGTATGGGGTATATAAGACTTCCTTTTCCATGTGGGCGGTGCTGGTTGAACGTGTTCCTGTAGCTAGGTGTTCAGGTCCCTCTGTGCCTTGCACCCAGATTAACCCTGTCTCTTCCGCAGAGCCCGTCTGCTGTCCTGACTGTATAAGCGCAGATGGGTGACCTTAGGGAGATCAACATCCAACACCACGGAGACACCATCACATGTTTCTCAACGCACTGATTCTAGAGCAATGCCCCCTGAGAAATATTCAAAACAAGAAAGCCTGCAGAGACACCATCACATGTTTCTCAACGCTGGCAGGAAACTAGCCAGGTCTTTCACCCGGAAGGAACAACCACGGGAAGGGCAGTCTCCAGTCAAGGAGACCACCTATGCCAAACATGGTATCCATCCACGGACAGCTGTTTCAGGGTATTTGCCTCTCATCAGTTTGGAATAGGAAACTAGCTAGTGGGAGCAATGCCTAGTAGAAGACTGCATAAGCACGGATGGTTGACCTTAGGGAGATCAACATTCAACACCGCGGAGATACCATCATGTGTTTCTCAACGCAGTGTTTCTAGAGCAATGCCCCCTGGGAAGTATTCAAAACAAGAAAGTGTGTGGAGACACCATCACATGTTTCTCAACGCAGTGATTCTAGAGCAATGCCCCCTGGGAAATATTCAAAACAAGAAAGCCTGCGGAGACACCATCACATGTTTCTCAACGCAGTGATTCTAGAGCAATGCCCCCTGGGAAATATTCAAAACAAGAAAGTCTGCGGAGACACCATCACATGTTTCTCAACGCTGGCAGGAAACTAGCCAGGTCTTTCACCGGGAAGGAACAACCATGGGAAGGGCAGTCTCCAGTCAAGGAGACCACCTATGCCAAACATGGTATCTATCCACAGACAGCTGTTTTGGGGTATTTGCCCCTCATCAGTGTGGAATAGGAAACTGGCTAGTGGGAGCAAAAAGGGAGGAGAGAAAATACAGCACTGATGTAGTAAAAATATTTTCTTTATTCAAAATTCATAAAATGAAAAATCTGACCAAGTGCAGAGTATAAGTACGCTTAACACGTTTCGGAGAAGAGCAGACTCCTTATTCATAAGCAAGCTAATCAGAATGAGTAGCCACGGTGATATATATATACCTATACGCCCCTCGTCTGAGCCAGATCTATATACATAATCCACAAAATAGTGCTTACTTTGTATACAATAAAAAACAAAACATTACAAGAGTAATAAAAATAGAAACATGCAGGGATATAAAAACAATGTTAGATAAACCACATTTTTATTGTAATATATACGTAATAGATCATAGTATAGATTTAATTCCACTAAATAACATGCATATGGCTTAGAGGTCTAAAGTGCTTGCTTTAAGGCAGATTTCTACCAATCCCCCTCTCTAGAAGGTCCATTAACCCTCTCCATACCTTGGTAATTATAGGAAAAGCACAAATCCCCCATTAAATAAAAACTTACAATTATGTGATCTTAAGGCCGCTTTAAACACTGCGATATCGGTACCGATATCGCCAGCGTGCGTGCCCGCCCCCATCGGTTGTGCGAGACGGGCAAATCTCTGCCCGTGTCGCACAACATCGCCCGGACCCGTCACACTACTTACCTTACCTGCGACGTCGCTGTGACCGGTGAACCACCTCCTTTCTAAGGGGGCGGTTCGTTCAGCGTCACAGCAGCATCACTGAATCACCACCCAATAGAAGCGGAGGGGCGGAGAGGAGCGGAACAAACATCCTGCCCACCTCCTTCCTTCTGCATTGTGGCCGGGAGGCAGGTAAGGAGAGCTTCCTCGTTCCTGTGGTGTCACATGGAGCGATGTGTGCTGCCGCAGGAATGAGGAACAACTTCGTTGCTGCTGCAGTAACGATATTTGAGAATGGACCCCCATGTCGCCGATGAGCGATTTTGCAGCGATTTGCTGGCGATTTGGCCAGCATGTCAGCCAATCCCAGACACACACACAGCTAAGTGGACTTTTAGCCAGAGAAGCAACGGCATGTGTGATAGGATGTCCATGTCACAGGTCCCTGCATTATAAAAACGAGTATCTGCCCGTCCGGACGCCATTATCTCTTCTGTGTCTGGGTGTCTGTTACGGTTGCTGCGAGCACTGGAGACTATGTCCAGATTTCTTGCTACTGCACATGTGCGAGCGCTGGAGACTAAGTCCAGATTTCTTGCTACTGCACATGTGCGAGCGCTGGAGACTAAGTCCAGATTTCTTGCTACTGCACATGTGCGAGCGCTGGAGACTAAGTCCAGATTTCTTGCTACTGCACATGTGCGAGCGCCAGAGACTAAGTCCAATCTTGGAGCCATTGCACATGTGCGGGTGACATCATCGCTGACACGAGGTCACATGTCTCTGACACCTTCTATGCCGATTGGTCGCTGGTCATGTGCTTGTGACGTCTTGCTCGGTGATAGGCCAGCATGACGTCACTCCTGTCGTTCTGGAAGCGGATTGGCTCTGGTGTCCTCCATCTTGGATGAGGCACAGAGTCTATATAAGACCCTGACACACGCCGCATGGTGCTCAGTCCTCTTGGTTCATGCATATGAGTAGACGCTCTGTGCGCTTTCCTCTAGGCATTCCTCTGTCTATGCTAGGTGAGCGCTACCGGCAGGGTAGCGTTCTTATACCTTACAGCTTCGGCTGCTGTCCGTATCCTTACCTCTTAGGGGAGCGGACATAGGCAGGTGCCTGAGGCACATGGTCTGGCTGGGCCTTGTGATTGTACTCGTAGGTGGACGTTGCCGCTAGGGTAACGTTCCTTATACTGCGTCTGGCAGTTGTTCGTATCCTCGCACACTAGGGGAGCGAACAGAGGTAGGAGCTTTGTGCGGCTTACGCTGCTGTTCGTCTCTTTTGCACCACTAGAAGAGCGGACCTAGGCAGGTGCCATATCTAGTGGTTCGTGTCCTCGCACACTAGTGGAGCGAACGCAGGTAGGAGCTTTGTGCGGCTTACGCTGCTGTTCGTCTCTTTTGCACCACTAGAAGAGCGGACCTAGGTAGGTGCCGTTTCGCACACATTGCCTTTGTCTCTGTGATTATTAACAGAGATCATTCCACACACCCTCCAAGTAAGGGAGGAATTGCTTTACTTTCTTATTATATCCTTCTGTGAGTTAACAGAGGTATTGCACTCTGCCATAGTCTGCAGCAAAGTCTTTGCACGGTGGACCCTGACTGTCTGATACTCCTTTCGGTTATTATCAGACAGCCCCCCGTAACATTAGGACTGAGCCAAGGGTCTGGCAGTTATGGCAGAATATCAGCAGTTACACCGTTACATACAAGTACTTGAGTCACGGCTCAAGAGTATAGAGGATAAACCTCAGACCATGGTGACATCTGCACATGATCCTCGACTTGCTCTACCAAACAGATATTCTGGCGATGCCAGATCATGTCGTGGTTTCATTAGTCAGTGTCAGATACACCTAGAGGTTAACTCTTCTCGCTTCTCTACGGAGAGGTCCAGAGTAGGCTTTATCATCTCCTTACTTCAGGACAAAGCCTTAGAATGGGCGACTCCCCTATGGGAGCGCTCTGATGTGGTTACTCTGAGACATCAAGACTTTCTTGATGCTCTTAAGGCGGTATTCATGGGTCCGCAGGTTACCCATGATGCGGCCCTGAGACTGTTAGATCTATCTCAGGGTTCGTTATCCACTAGTTCTTATGCCATTGCTTTTAGAACTCTGGTGGCAGAACTAGATTGGCCAGAGAAGGTGTTGATTCCTATCTTCTGGAGAGGGTTGGCTGGCTATGTCAAGGATGCCCTTGCTACTCGTGAAGTCCCTGCTTCTCTGGAGGACTTGATCACAGTAGCAACGAGGATCGATGTACGCCATAAGGAACGTAGACTCGAGGTCTCTTCCTCACGCCCTAAGCATCGGGCTATTCCAGTTGTTGAGGGTCCACTACCATCTTCCTCAGCATCTGAAACATCTCCCACTCCTATGGAGTTAGGTCATACGTTCTCCAGACTACGCAAGTCTGGTCCTCCTATATGTTACGTATGTCGTCAGGCTGGGCACTATGCCAACAAGTGTCCTAGTCGTCAGGGAAACTCCCTGGCCTAGTAACCATTAGAGGGGGGTTACTAGAGACGTCTTCTGCACCCTCTAAGTGTTGTATCCCAGGTCAGCTCTCGCTATCTGAGAATACATGGCCTATTATGGCTTTTGTGGATTCCGGAGCTGACGGGATTTTTGTGTCCTCAGGATTTGTAAAGGGACACAATATTCCCTCTATCATGTTAGAGGCGCCTATTCCTGTCCGTGTTGTTAATGGAACTATGTTGTCTGACTCCATTACATTGAGGACAGTTCCCTTGCGCCTTTCCCTGTCTCAGGGTCACATAGAGGAGATTTCTTTTCTTGTTTTGCCTGAGGGTATAGACGACGTCCTTCTGGGTCTTCCATGGCTTCGGACTCATGCTCCTCACATTGACTGGGAGTCTGACAGCATTATTAGTTGGGGTTCGAAATGTCAGTCCCGATGTCTTCCCTTACCACCTAAGGTCGTTGCAGTTGCATCAACTGATCTCTCTCCCATACCTACACCCTATTTGGATTTCGCTGACGTGTTCTCCAAACAGGGTGCTGAGGTTCTTCCACCCCATAGGCCGTATGACTGTGCCATAGACCTTATCCCAGGTTCGGTTCCACCTAAAGGCAGGGTTTACCCCCTGTCGATACCTGAGTCGGAGGCCATGTCGACCTATATAAGAGAGAGCTTAGAGAAGGGGTTCATTCGTAAGTCTGTCTCTCCCGCGGGAGCTGGGTTTTTCTTTGTTCGGAAGAAAGAGGGTGATTTGCGTCCCTGCATAGATTACAGGGGTCTCAACGCAATCACAATAAAGAACAAATACCCATTACCTTTAATTTCGGAGCTCTTTGACAGACTGAGAGGAGCTCAAGTTTTTACGAAGTTGGATCTGCGGGGTGCGTATAACTTGGTACGAATTCGAAAGGGTGACGAATGGAAGACCGCTTTTAACACCCGAGACGGTCACTATGAATACCTCGTCATGCCTTTTGGGTTATGTAATGCACCCGCAGTATTTCAGGACTTCGTAAATGATGTGTTCAGGGATTTACTGTTATCCTCAGTAGTGGTGTATCTGGACGACATCCTGATTTTTTCTCCTGATCTGGAGACTCATCGTCAGGATGTCGTTCGTGTCCTTTCCCGTTTAAGGGAGCACTCATTGTTTGCTAAACTCGAGAAATGTGTATTCGAGCAGTCCTCATTGCCTTTTTTGGGTTACATTATCTCACAAGAGGGTCTGGCTATGGATCCTGCGAAGCTCTCTGCTGTCCTGCAATGGTCCGAACCTCATTCCTTGAAGGCGGTGCAACGCTTCTTAGGATTTATAAATTATTACAGGCAGTTCATACCCCATTTTTCTACTTTGGTGGCCCCTTTGGTGGCCTTGACTAAGAAAGGTGCTAATCCCAAAGCCTGGTCTACTGAGACATCTCAGGCTTTTGAGGCAGTAAAAAGACACTTTTCAACTGCTCCCGTTCTTCAAAGACCCGATGAGAGTAAGCCCTTCCTCTTAGAGGTTGATGCCTCTTCAGTGGGTGCTGGTGCGGTCTTGTATCAAAAGAACGGTGCAGGTAGAAAAAGGCCGTGTTTCTTCTTTGCTAAAACCTTTTCACCGGCAGAGAGAAACTATACCATTGGGGATAGGGAACTGCTCGCCTGAGATTAGCCTTGGAGGAGTGGCGTCACTTGCTGGAAGGAGCGAAACATCCTTTCCAGGTCTATACAGACCATAAGAATCTGACGTACTTACAAACCGCTCAGCGTCTGAATCCTCGCCAAGCCCGCTGGTCCTTGTTTTTCTCCCGCTTTCACTTCTCCATCAACTATTTGTCTGGGAGTAAGAATAACAAGGCAGACGCCCTGTCTCGCTCTATGCTTTCTACCCAGGAAGAGATTGACGAACCTCGTCTTATCCTTCCCTCCAGGGTTTTTCATACGCTCTCCCCTGTGACGTTAGACCAAATCCCACCGGGCAAGACATTTGTTCCGCCTGATCGACAGAATGATATACTGTCATGGGCCCACACCTCAAAGGTGGGTGGGCATTTTGGTATTAGGCGGACACGAGAGTTACTGGAGAGGTGGTATTGGTGGCCACACTTAGCCAGCCACGTCAAGAGATATGTCGGTTCCTGCTACTCGTGTGCTCGCAACCGTCCATTACGGCAGAGACCGGCTGGGCTCTTGCATCCTTTACCAGTGCCAGATAGACCATGGGAGGTGGTAGGCATGGACTTTGTGGGTGATCTTCCATGTTCACAGGGACATAGATTTGTGTGGGTCATTACGGACCATTTCTCCCGGATGGTTCATCTCGTACCGTTATCGAGAATCCCATCTTCCAGGGTACTAGCCAAACTATTCCTCAAGCATGTCTTTAGGCTTCATGGGATGCCAGATCGTATCATTTGTGATAGAGGCCCGCAATTTACTTCCCGTTTCTGGCGAGATCTTTGTAGCCTTCTGCAAATTGAGTTGAATCTCTCTTCGGCATACCATCCGGAGACTAATGGTTTGGTTGAACGTACCAATCAATCTATGATTATATACCTTCGACACTTTGTTGCTGAGAACCACGATAACTGGTCCTCCCTCCTACCCTGGGCAGAATTTGCCCTTAACAATTCGCTGGCTGAGGCCACTGGGCAGACACCGTTCGTACTCAATAATGGGCAACACCCTAGGGTACCGGTACCGTTTCCCGCTGCTGCACCTCCTCCTCTTGTGGCCGACTGGGCAACTAATGCCAGAGAGGTTTGGGATCGGACTCAAGAGTCGATCCAAGCAGCTAAGGACCGTATGAAGACGGTGTCCGATCGGTTTCGTCGCCCGGCTCCTGTCTTTTCTCCAGGGGACTTTGTGTGGCTCTCTGCAAAACACGTGAGACTTAGAGTGAGCTCTGTCAAATTTGCTCCTCGCTTCCTGGGTCCTTATGAGGTTCTTCGACAGGTAAATCCTGTAGTCTATCAATTGAAGTTACCTGTCCATCTTAGGATTCATGACAAATTCCATGTCTCACTGCTAAAGCCGGCTATTTTACCTCACGCTCGTGAAGTGCACTCTCCTGCCTCTGATTCCTCTCGCTCTAGCTATGAGGTACGAGCCATAGTTGGTTCTAAGATGGTTAGAGGGCGCAGGTTCTTCTTGATAGATTGGGAGGGCTATGGCCCGGAACATCGCTCTTGGGAGCCTGAGGAGGCTGTCCATGCTCCCGACTTAGTTGCCGATTATCTGCGTCGCCGGGAGGGGGGCCCTTGAGGGGGAGGTACTGTTACGGTTGCTGCGAGCACTGGAGACTATGTCCAGATTTCTTGCTACTGCACATGTGCGAGCGCTGGAGACTAAGTCCAGATTTCTTGCTACTGCACATGTGCGAGCGCTGGAGACTAAGTCCAGATTTCTTGCTACTGCACATGTGCGAGCGCTGGAGACTAAGTCCAGATTTCTTGCTACTGCACATGTGCGAGCGCCAGAGACTAAGTCCAATCTTGGAGCCATTGCACATGTGCGGGTGACATCATCGCTGACACGAGGTCACATGTCTCTGACACCTTCTATGCCGATTGGTCGCTGGTCATGTGCTTGTGACGTCTTGCTCGGTGATAGGCCAGCATGACGTCACTCCTGTCGTTCTGGAAGCGGATTGGCTCTGGTGTCCTCCATCTTGGATGAGGCACAGAGTCTATATAAGACCCTGACACACGCCGCATGGTGCTCAGTCCTCTTGGTTCATGCATATGAGTAGACGCTCTGTGCGCGTTCCTCTAGGCATTCCTCTGTCTATGCTAGGTGAGCGCTACCGGCAGGGTAGCGTTCTTATACCTTACAGCTTCGGCTGCTGTCCGTATCCTTACCTCTTAGGGGAGCGGACATAGGCAGGTGCCTGAGGCACATGGTCTGGCTGGGCCTTGTGATTGTACTCGTAGGTGGACGTTGCCGCTAGGGTAACGTTCCTTATACTGCGTCTGGCAGTTGTTCGTATCCTCGCACACTAGGGGAGCGAACAGAGGTAGGAGCTTTGTGCGGCTTACGCTGCTGTTCGTCTCTTTTGCACCACTAGAAGAGCGGACCTAGGCAGGTGCCATATCTAGTGGTTCGTGTCCTCGCACACTAGTGGAGCGAACGCAGGTAGGAGCTTTGTGCGGCTTACGCTGCTGTTCGTCTCTTTTGCACCACTAGAAGAGCGGACCTAGGTAGGTGCCATTTCGCACACATTGCCTTTGTCTCTGTGATTATTAACAGAGATCATTCCACACACCCTCCAAGTAAGGGAGGAATTGCTTTACTTTCTTATTATATCCTTCTGTGAGTTAACAGAGGTATTGCACTCTGCCATAGTCTGCAGCAAAGTCTTTGCACGGTGGACCCTGACTGTCTGATACTCCTTTCGGTTATTATCAGACAGCCCCCCGTAACAGTGTCAGTCACCGCTGGCGTAGCTCCTGTCTCCGATACTGCTGTGTACGCTCTATACACAGCGCTATACAGAATAGGGATAGAAGTTTCTTTCAGCCCTTGTAAGGGCTAATACCGGCAGAGTCAGAGCAATGGGTGACAGTCAGGGCCGTGAAAACAGATTTTAACAGCTACACAAGATGACAGCGTCTGTGTAGCTAAGGTCAGGGATTTCTTCGCTGCATTTCCCCATTAGGAGGGATAGAAAGGGAGGCTTCCTTTCCTCTACCCAGACCCACAACCCTGCCACTGTACCCTCCTGCCCTTTGCACACTCAAACTCATTGTTACTAAGCCATTATACTAGCAAACACTGAGGAAACTTAGTGGCATTCTAAAAGTGGCTGTTGGACTTCCATTAGTGCCCCACTGGTGCCAAGCTATTTCTAGCACCTCTGCATGACATCCTCCTGCTCTGTTTTTAATAAGCTATAATGATAGCAAAAAATTCTGCCATTTAGTGGCATACAAGAAGTGGCTGTTGTACTCCATTATTGTCCCACTGGTGCCAAGCTATTTCTAGCACCTCTGCATGACACCCTCCTGCTCTGTTTTTAATAAGCTATAATGATAACAAAAAATGCTGCCATTTAGTGGCATACAAGAAGTGGCTGTTGTACTCCATTAGTGCCCCACTGGTGCCAAGCTATTTCTAGCACCTCTGTATGACACCCTCCTGCTCTGTTTTTAATAAGCTATAATAATAGCAAAAAATGCTGCCATTTAGTGGCATACAAGAAGTGGCTGTTGTACTCCATTAGTGTCCCACTGGTGCCAAGCTATTTCTACCACCTCTGCATGACACCCTCCTGCTCTGTTTTAATAAGCTATAATAATAGCAAAAAATGCTGCCATTTAGTGGCTTACAAGAACTGGCTGGTATACTCCATTAGTGTCCCACTGGTGCCAAGCTATTTCTAGCACCTCTGCATGACACCCTCCTGCTCTGTTTTTAATAAGCTATAATAATAGCAAAAAATGCTGCCATTTAGTGGCATACAAGAACTGGCTGTTGTACTCCATTATTGTCCCACTGGTCGTCAGTGGTGTCGTCAGTGGTATCGTCAGTGGTGGCGGGGCCTGACTCCGTGGCCCTGGTGGGTGTCAGTTAAATATGGCTGGTGACTTGGGGTTTGTGTTCGTGACGCCACCTGTGGTACGCGGCTATTAAGCCGCCGCTGCTGTGTAGGGCCTCCGGGGTGATGATATGGCAGCAATGGTGGTACTGCTCCCCACAGGTGGAGCAGTGCCCCGGGGACACTGTTGGTGCTCGTGAGAGTCTATGGTGTTGTGTGGAAAACACGGTGCAGGGCCGACAGGCATGAAAGAAACAGGCACAAACAACAGTCTCTTTACCTTCTCCTCTTTTACTTCACAAACGGTTAGTCCTGGGAGACCGTTACAGGTGGCAGAGGGCTCCGGCCAGCCTGGAAGTAACTGAGCTGTCGTTTTGGCCAGATGAGTATGAGGCCTACTCCTGTTCTTTTCCTTGCTGTGATAGGACCCTGCTCTCTGGATTTAGCAATGGCCCTCTTGCTGCTGGGACCGGTGGTACGTCCCTTTCCCTCTGTGGTAGGCTGCACAGGCCCTCTCTGGTGCTTCTCTGCTGGAGTCCACACCGGGCCCTGATGATGCAGCTGTACCTTCGGCTGTTTATGGGCCAGGTGCTTGCAGCTCTCCTGCCCTTCGGATTCGGCTACCAGGGAGTATTTTAGGCCCTGGTGGCCACAGACTCCGATGTCCGAGTCTCTTCTTTGCCTCTCTGCTCCTCCTGCCTCACTGGGCCAAGCTGCTCCAGCTCTAGGCCCCAGTTCCACATGACAGCACTACTCTGCGTCTGCTTGCTATGACTTCTCTCTACAGACTGACGACTAACTCTTCCCTCAGGCCAGACTTAAGGAATGCTCCCTGGAACTCCAGGTTCAGAGCTCCCCCTGCTGGTCTGAGGGAGAACTGCGTTGGATGTTAAACTTACTGGCCAATAGACCTCCCAATTACCACCAGGCTCAGCATTAACCCTTTGGAGGGGCAATGCTGTTGTGGCGACCAGGTCCTGGGGCGCCACACAATTATTAAATGCAGGTAGTCCAGCCAATCTGTGACGAAGGTGCAGGTGTGGATATAATGTAGCCTGCATCCAATGTTGGTTTTCTCGATGTCTGACAGCTCAACAATACCATCTGTTTCCACTTCCAAAACAAGTGATGACCTGCCAATCACACTCCCTGTTGCGTGTAAAGGGGTGGAAGTTCAGTGTGAAAAACCATGTGAGACTGCTGTCCCCACAGTCACAGAGGATGAAGAGCACGCAGATGCACTTGATGGGGCAGGCGGTGGTTGCACAGGCACGCTAGGCCGCATTGTAGCACAATGAAATTCACATTGCGACTTATGCTTCATTTTAAGTCGTGTACAGGGTGGGCTCCCCAGTATGCAGCAAAACCAGGCAACAGGAAAAGGACTCTAGTCAGTTGGGTTGATAAATGATTGTTTAACTTTACCAAAACAAACAATAAGAACCATGCATACAATTTAAATAATTGAACAATCTATTCTGTTGCCTACTACCTGCTAATCCCTCTGCGTAGCAGTAATTGTGTGTTTGTGTGTGTGTCTGTGTGTGTGTGTGCGAACACGACTTACCAGTGGCGCATCACAAGAGCTTCCCAGTTATCTACGTAAACATAGACAAAACACATTACCCCCCTGAATACCCTTGTTAGCTGAAGCCTCACAGATAAGGCAGATGATAACAGTGTGAATGCAAACCACACAGCTCTGCAGCACAGTCATGGAAATCTTGAAAATCAACAGTGAATGCAAACATGTGTCGCTGTCCCTCTATGATTTAAACTGTACTTGAAAATTTGACAGTGCAGAGGCAGCAAGTCTTATTGTCTATAAATAGTCGGCCTACCCAGAACAGATATGTGTTTTGCTAATAAAACAAAGTGTTGCGTGCCCGCATTATTGTCTGGGCACAGCCTACCGTACTCAGGTACTGTGATGTCCAGTTGCCAGAAATACAGACTTTACGCTCCTCTCACGGTAAGCAGTATAGACAGCACCGTAAGAATGTTGGTCTGTGGCACAGGATGCTGCTCACTGGCGTTACGGTACTCCTCACCAAACTCCAAAATGACTCCCCTCACAATTGAACGAAGTGTTTCCGCGGTGGCTCCTTGCTGTAACACACACCTTTAGCTTTTCTTTCTGTTCATAGACAGCATCTCCAAGTCCACACCCAAAGAGCAATTTCTCCTCCACGTCTAAGTGTGGAGAGGCAGCTAGTGCGCATGCGTGTGCCGATTTACCCCAGCCGCAGCCTAACTACAGTCTTTCGCCGAGTGAGTATGCTCAGCCTGACTGTGCCATTCCTGAGGCTAAGTCTTCATTTCGGGATACAGCGCATGCTCCCACACTTAGTGCGAAAAGCCTCTTTGCACAGGTACTTGCATTCCGTGCCGGGTCTAAGTCCTGTTTTGTGCCTAGACACCATGCTAAAGCTGATAGTCTTTTTTCAGAGACTGTATTTCATGCTACTGAGCATGCTCAGGCACTTACTGCATCAGAGACTAGGTCCGGTAATGAACTCTTTGGCCCTGCCCCTGACGTGGGGGGCCCATATAGACCACAGGGCATCAGGTGTCCTGACGATGTGGCCAGGCCACTCCCAAATGGCTTGCAGAGGCCCGCCCCTATGACTTGTCACCTCATTATTGATGGTCAGACGATGACTGGTGAGGTGTTTGTGTCGTGGCAGCCATGAGGTCATTATTGAAGTTGCGATTCCAAATAGGACGCTAGTTATGCCACTCATGACGTGTCACTCTGCTTTTGTCTCCAGGAGGTGCATTGTGGTCCACCCTGGTTTGGGGTGGACCCAGGTTATAAAACGGGCTGGAGCCAACAAGGAGGTGCGCAGTCTTCTATTATGCTCCGAAAGAGCACACCTCCATGTGTTGAACCCATTGCGGCTTTAGGCCAGAGGTAGGCAGGAATAGGGCGTCGATGCAGGCCGCCACCACAGTTGGTAACGCAGAACGGTTAAGACCAGCTCCTGTCCTACAAGTCCTGCTTGTGCAGCCCAGTGGCATTAACAGGCCTGCTGCTGCTGATGCGCCTGCTGTCTACAGGTGTGTCCGCTACGCACACGTGGCCCCAATGCACATGGTCAGCGAACTCAATGGCACCTGTGATGTTAACAGGGAGTTCCTGGGCTGGGTGGGCGTGTGGACCCTGTGACGCTAACAGGGCTCCCAGTCTCCAGATCCAAGTGGCGTCTAACTCGGTTCAGGCTACTATTAGTTTCATAGCCACACAGCTCTGTATCCTCCACCTAACCTTCCAGTTGCCAACCTCTCCTTTTCCATCTGGGAGCATGGTGGACATTGACTGCTGATGGGGATATATACCTTTCTCTTTCTTTTCTTATTAATTTTCGTTATATAGCGGTAACATAGTATATACCACCTTATCCAAATCTGCAAGTCCCACCGTAACAGATGGTGTTTCTTCAGCAAATGTTACTTTTGCTTAACCACCAAACCCACGGACAAAAACTTTTTTCCCCTTTCCAACACACCTGTTCCCCTTTCCACCAGCATCTGTCCTTTTTCAACTCATTTTGTATATGACCAAAAGTGCAACTCTGCAGGGACACCGTACTCAATGCCATCTCAGTACAGCAGCCAGCCCTCGGTCCCTCAGATGTGGACAAGTAAAAGACCCTTTCCTCCTATCCATGACAAAGCGTTGAGATTCACTCTGTGCAGCACTGGTGTTTAGTGGAAAAGCAGATCTAAGATTACGTACCACCTTCTGCAGATACTCCTGTATACGTGCGTCCCTTTCTATGGCAGGAATTATTTCGCCAAGTTTTGTCTTGTACCAGGGATCTAACAGTGTGGCAACCCAGTAGTTAGCATTACTTCGAATTCGTACAATCTGAGGGTCATGTTGTAGGTAGTGCAGCAAGAAGGAGCTCATGTGTCTTGTGCATCCAGGAGGACCAAGTCCTTGGTGTGTTGGTGGCAGAGAGGTGAGAATCGTGCCTCCTTCCTCTGCCCTCTCCCCCCAACCTCGCACAACCGAAATGTGAGCAAGCTCTCACTCATCTGCTGAGTCTTCCATGCCCATCGCCAGTTCGTCCTCCATTTCTTCATGGGCTCCTGCACCTTCCTCAACACTTTTTGCTGATACTATGCGCCCTTGTTAATCCCTCTCCCCCACCATGACTGCCGCCTAGGTGCCGCTGACCATTTGGACCTCGTAGATCTTGTTATCCCTTCCGCATATGACTCCTCCTGCACTTCCTCCCCTTCCTCTTGTCCCAACACCTGACTCCGAATAATGCTTACAGTGTGCTCCATCATGTAGATGACCAGAATTGTCACGCTGAGAATGGCATTGCCAGTGCTAAACATCTTCGTCGACATTTGTAAACTGTGTAGAAGGGTGAATAGGTCCTTGATCTGACACCACTCCAGCAGCGTGATCTGCACCACCTCTGGATCAAGTTAGGCCAGGCTATATGTCATAATGTATTGCAGCAGGGTTCGGCGGTGCTGCCACAAACGCTGCAACATGTGCAGATTCAAATTCCTGCGTGTTGGCACATCGCATTTCAGGCGTTTAACCACCAGACCTAAAGACTTCTGGAGCAACGAAAGTTGTTGAGCTGCTGTGTGCGAACGATGGAAGTGAGCACATAGCGAGCGTGCCCGCTGCACAAGGCCATGTAGGCCGGGATGGTGTTTTAAAAATTGCTGGAGAATTAGATTCAACACGTGAGCCACACAAGGCACGTGTGTCACATTGTCACGGCGAAGGGCCGCACCCATATTTGCATCATTGTCACACTCGGCCTTCCCTGGCTGCTGGTTGAGTGGAGACAACCATTGATGAAACTTGGTCTCCAGAGCTAACCGTCCACAACTTCTCAGCAGTGTGACTCACATTTCCCATACATTTCAAAGTAAACATTTGACCGCATGATGGCATTGAGCTCTGCTGCCAGCATAGTAAGGAGGAGGTGTGTGGTTTTCCTTGTGCGCAGTTACAAGGAAGGGTGCCCTGACCACACAGGGTTTGGGCCGAGGTGAAGGACCCACACGAGGTTGAGGAGGCAGAAGCAGTGTATTAACTTCTACATACAGAGGAAGGATTGATACAACTCGTGGGGACAGCAAGACTTGTACAGCAGACCCTTCTCCATCTCTCCCCATAGTAACCCATTGCCCAGTCAGCGACATGTTTTGCCTTTGTCCATGCTTACTGGGGCAAGTATCTGTGGTAAAATGCACCCTGTCACATAGTTTCTCAAAGAAGCGGTGATGTTTGGTGCGACATGTTGGTGTAGCGCGTGCACGCCTTTGTTGGAGAAGGAGTGGCGCCTGGGCATCGGCTCTTGGGGCACTGCGATGGGCATAAGGTCTCGAAAATCCTCGGTTAAAAAGGTTGGAAAGGAAGCATTTTGGTAGCCAACAGTTTGCAGATGCTGAAAGTCAAGCTCTAAGCCATGTCATGCCCTTCTAAAAGCATGTAAAACACAGCAAGGGGACTCCAACCACAGTCTCCCTCGTTTCCACTAATTGGGCCACACACACCCCACTTGACTGGCATCAGTTGACCCCCATTTTCAAGATGAAAAAGATGCTTTGCATGAAACACTCTCAAAAATACGCGTGCCTTTCGCCTCCCCTGGCTGAGCCAGGGGAAGAAAAGTCCTCTGAGAGCCATGACTTGTTCATCTTGGTTCTTTTTTCAAAAGCGAGGGGACTCCAACCACAGTCTCCCTCGTTTCCACTAATTGGGCCACACACACCCCACTTGACTGGCATCAGTTGACCCCCATTTTCAAGATGAAAAAGATGCTTTGCATGAAGCACTCTCAAAAATACGCGTGCCTTTCGCCTCCCCTGGCTGAGCCAGGGTAAGAAAAGTCCTCTGAGAGCCATGACTTGTTCATCTTGGTGAACGTTAGTCTGTCCACATTGTCAGTGGACAGATGCGTGTGCTTAGCTGTCAGCACACCCCCAGCAGCACTGAGGACACGTTCCGAGAAAACGCTGGCTGCGGGACACAACAAGATCCCCAAGGCGTACATGGTGAGCTCAGGCAATTTATTCAGATTGGATGCCTAAAATGAGCAGGGCTCAAGTTGCACAGTAATGGCATGGACGTTCCCTTGCATATACCCATATCTGTGTCTCCTCCTCTTTTTCCTTGTCCAGCTCCTTTGTTTTTGCATGAGTATATGTCCTTGTCACTTTCCCATGTGTTTGTGTTTGTGTTGTGAGTTGTTTGTCACCTTTTGGACACCTTTAAGGGTGTTTTCTAGGTGTTTTTATGTGTTTGTGATTGCTTGCCATTGTTTCCTATGCGGTTCGAGTTCGGTTCGTCGAACGTTCACCGAACCGAACTCGAACGGGACCCCCGTTCGACGAACCGAACTCGAGCCGAACCACGGCCGGTTCGCTCATCTCTACTCAAGATCTGAAGCTGATCTTCGTGCCCTTATAAGTTCACCAAGTGGCAGATTTTTTACAATATGTAAGGGATGGCAACTGTCCGCCCTTAGAAAAGTATTTCCACTGGAAGGTTTGCGGAAAAGTTCAGTGTGAATGGATCCACAAGACAAATCTCCCTTCAATTGTAAATCCAAAAAGGAAATTTGTTCACTATCCCAATTAGCTGTAAATTTTAGATTTAAATTGTTTGAATTAAGGTACCTCAAAAATTAATTCACTTGGTCGGGAAAGGAAACTTCAGCATTGCCATGACGACGTTCCCAAATGATGAGAACGTCGTTCAGGTATCTACCGTACCATATCATGTTGTCCAAAATAGGATTATTGGGGCTATGGATAAATTTCTCCTCCCACCATGCCAAATATATATTTGACAAGGTGGGAGAAAAACTGGATCCCATCGGACAACCGCATATCTGCAAGAAAAATTGTTCATCAAATTTGAAATAATTGTTCTGAAGCAAAACCTCCAATACTTGTACAATGAATTCATTCATATCAGGTGAATACAGTTTAAATTTTCTTAAAAAATAGTTTAAGGCTACATTTGACAGGGAGTGTGGGATAGACGGATACAATGAAACAATATCGCAAGAAACCCAATTAGATGTGGAGTTCCACGAGATATTTTTGAGACTTACTAAAAGTGATTTTGAATCTTTTATTATTCCTACCACACTCTGTACAATAGGCTGGAGATGACAATCTAGCCAAACCGACAGTCTTTCCCCCTACCGAACCCACACTGGCCACAATTGGTTGCAATGGTGGGGGAAAGATAGCCTTATGTTTTTTTGGCAGGCCATATATAATAGGACAGACCGGACTATCCACCAGGAGAAAATCTCTAGTTTTATCATCTAAAAGGCCACAAGCATGTTCCTCAGAAATAACCCTGGATAATTTCAACCTAACTGCCTCAGTGGGGTCTCCATCCAATTTTCTATATGTGTTATGATCTAGCAACATAGATAACATTTCCCTTTTATATAGTTCTGAATCAAGGATGACGCTCGAACCCCCTTTATCAGAGGGCCTGATCGTCAGCCCCGTATTCAGACTCAAAATTCCAAGTGCTTCTCTCTCCACAACCGACAAGTTATCCTCAAAATGGGTCTCCCTATCAAGTGTCTCCAACATCTCCCGCTCCATTACTTGCTGGAATTGATCCATGGCAGGGACACGGGAATTTACCGGATAGAAATCCAGATTCCTAACCGGTACATTAATATGCAAATTTAGTGCGTCCTCCTGCTCCAGTTTCAAATCCAGCAGGGATTTAAGTATTACCTGATCTTTCATTTCCATATCCAAGGGGGGAGGAGGCACAAAACATGCAAATTAACATCAGAATCCACCAAATGTATTTTTGAAAAATCATCATCAAAGAAATGGCGCTTCACCGTCAATAAGCGTACAAAACGGTTAATGTCTTTGATAGTCTGAAACAGTTCCACCCTAACAGTAGGGACGAATTTTAGACCCTTATTAAGGAGTGAGTATTGGGCCTCTGTAAAAATACAAGGGGACAGATTGATCACTGAGCCCGGAATAGTCTCCTCTTTTATCTGTAGGATTTCCTCGGTTTTCTCCAATAACCCTGTCTGGTCGGATAGCGATGTTGGTTCGGGTTTCCTCCGGTGTTTCCTCCCTGCCCTCCGCTGTCTGCGTTTTTTGAGGGGCGAGGTGTTGAGACAGATTTATAAAAGCTGGTTTCCATAGAGGTAGAAGGTGTTAAATCAGAACCAGATTCACCCTCAGATGATGAAAAGCTGACTTTCCTGTTGCCACCATGCTCAAAAGATTTATTTTTTTAGGATTGAGCGGGGTCTATAATTTCTTTTCCACTTGTAGACTGTATCAGTGTTATAGTCAGCACAGTCCCGGTTAAATTTAGCTTTTTTAAAGTCCACAATATCCTCCTCCACTTTTTCCATATACATTTGTGTTACACCTCGTGGCTCTCCTGTGGCAAGGAATGAGACAGTCTCCTTGCCTGCCACGAGCGCTCCTGCTCAGCAGCGCCGAAGGTCTGCCAGACTGCGCAGAGTGCAGGAGAAACCTCCTCAGAGAGGCAGCACAAGGGTGACACCTAGTGGTACTCCTGTTGCAAGAAATGAGGCGGTCTCCCATTCCTTGCCTGCCGCAGCTCCTCCTGCTCAGCAGCCTCGAAGGTCTGTGAGGTTGCGCAATGTGCAGAGGTTTACTGCTCAGGGAAGCAGTGAGACTCCCGTTATCTCTACACATTGTGAGACCGAGGATCCCGCCTCTATTTCCCAGAGGCAGGAGGGTGAGCATGTGCTATGCTTGGTGGATCCTGATTCGCCCACTGACGTCACACGGCTTGATGACAAGGCTGGTGACGTGGTGAATCCTGACTGGCCAGGCTGGGATGTCGTGGATCCTGATTGGGTCAAGTCCGTCATCTCCGCCTCGCGCCCGCCCTTGGCTGGAGCAACACCTCCTTAAAAGCTCCTCCTGCCATCATGGCGGCGCGCGACCGTCCTTCTATGTTTGGATGTCTGGCAGCGTGCTGCCACGCCACTGCTCAGGCATTATCTTCTTCTGTGGGCTTGGCCCTTGCTGCTTAGGCAGCACCTGGTTTGCAGGCCGTGTCCCTGCCTTGCTGCTCCGGCAGTAGCTCCTTCTACAGGCCGTGTTCCTGTCCCAGGTGAGCTCCTCGAGTCTCCACTGGACTCACCTGGTTATTGAAAGCACACGTGCGTGGGCACCTCTGTGCTACCCTCGTGCCATATTCTCGTGACTTCCACTGGCACACGTGCGTGGGCACCTCTGTGCTTCCCCGTGCAACAGGTACACCGAGCCGTGTTATCCCTGCCATACAACCCACACGGGTTAGGGCAGACCGGTGTACATAGATCGTCTGTGACATTCCAGACGATCGCTAGCAGCAACCCGCTCACTCTTCACCCACCATAGCAGCGGTCCCTTACACCGCACAGTGGACCTTGACCGGTGGAAGCTGTCCATTCCCCATCTTGGCACGCTTCCCCGGGTCACCCTCGTAACATTACGGTCGCGCCAAAGGTCTGGCTATGGCTGAAGAGCAGCAGCAGTTGCTGCGTTATGTGCAGCAGTTGGAATCACGTTTGGCAGCAGTGGAGCAGTCTTCCTCCGACAAGACTGCTCTGACGACAGTCGCCACCCAGGAGGCTACCCAGGCTGTGCTATTGGGCGGAAGGTCTCCTCGCCTTGCGCTTCCAGAGCGCTTTAGCGGGGACAGCTCCGAGTGCCGTGGGTTTATAAACCAAGTTACCACCTACTTAGAGCTGTCCGCGACTCTTTACGCTACCGAAAAGGCGAAGGTAGCCTTCGTCCAGTCCCTGCTCGCAGGGAGAGCGCTGAAGTGGTCTACGCCGTTGTGGGAGCGCGGAGATCGGGTGGTGAATAACTTAGCATCTTATCTTGGGGCCATGAGAATGGTGTTCCTCGGGCCTCAAGTCACCCACGACTCCGCGCTGCGCCTCCTACGGCTTCGGCAAGGGTCCGCTTCAGTCGGGGACTTTGCCGTACACTTTAGGACACTTGCCGCAGAGCTGGACTGGCCTGATAAGGTCCTTGTCCCTGTGTTCTGGGATGGCCTGGCAGGGTTCGTCAAAGACGCACTGGCCACGCATGAGGTGCCTGCTACTTTAGAGTCCTTGATTGTGGTTGCCTCTCGCATAGACATCCGCCAGGCGGAGCGGAGGCTCGAGGTCTCTTCAGCACCCACGTCCTCACGGCCTAAAAAGCGTCTGGTTCCCGTCTTCCACCAGACAGGTCTCCCAGCCAGCTCTGTAGGCGACTCCGTGGAGTCAATGGAGGTGTCCAAAGCGGTCTCCTCTACCCCAGGTTCTCGGTCTGGTGTCATCTGCTTTTCCTGTGGGCAGAGGGGACACATAGCTACCCGATGTCCCAAACCGTCGGGAAAAGACAGCGTCTAGTTTCCATCAGAGGGGGGTTCCTAGACGCTGCTTCTCCCTCTAGGTTGACTATCAGCGCCCAGTTGCAGTTTGGCACTACTCTCTTCTCTGCTCTGGCCTGCCTGGACTCAGGCGCTGATGGCAATTTCATTTCGACCTCCCTGGCAACCCGATACTCAGTTCCCCTGGTTCTCTTGCCCAAGCCACTCAGGGTTCGGGTAGTCAACGGGTCCCTACTAGTCGATCCCATCACCCAGATCACCATCCCTCTCAGGATGGAAGTACCACCAGGACACCATGAGCAGGTGTCCTTCCTGGTGCTTCCAGGGGGGACGGATGAGATCCTACTGGGCCTCCCCTGGTTGAGACAGCATGCTCCTATACTAAACTGGGCAACAGGGGAGATCTCATCATGGGCAGGATCCTGTAGGGAGCACCTCATGACTACCGAACCACCCGCTACCATTAGGTCGCTTGGGTCCTCAGGGAATACAGGGGAGCCAGGTTTACCGACACCTTATGAGGCCTACAGGGACGTCTTCTCCAAGAGGGCCGCAGATACCCTTCCTCCCCACCAGCCATACGATTGCCGAATAGACCTGAAGCCAGGCTCCGAGCCCCCTAGGGGCAGAGTGTATCCCCTCTCTGCTCCAGAGACGGAGGCTATGTCCAAATATATTCAGGACAGCCTGGCAAAAGGGTTCATTCGCAAGTCTATTTCACCGGCCGGTGCGGGGTTCTTCTTCGTGCAAAAGAAGGAAGGGGATCTACGCCCCTGTATCGATTACAGGGGATTAAATGCAATCACGATCAAAAACAAATACCCTTTGCCCCTCATTACGGAGTTATTTGATCGATTCCGCGGGGCAAAGATCTTCACGAAGCTGGATCTACGCGGGGCGTATAATCTAGTGCGAGTCCGAGAGGGCGATGAGTGGAAGACCGCCTTCAACACCAGGGACGGTCACTACGAGTATCTCGTAATGCCCTTCGGACTCTGCAATGCCCCAGCCGTATTTCAAGACTTTGTGAATGACATTTTCCGGGATTTGTATCTTTCCGTAGTTGCATACCTGGATGATATCCTTATCTTCTCCCCCGATCTTGCCACCCATCGGAGGGATGTCATCCGAGTACTTAAGAGGCTCCGCACCCATGCGTTATATGCTAAGCTAGAAAAGTGCGTTTTTGAACGTGAATCCTTGCCGTTCCTGGGGTATATCGTGTCCAGTCAGGGGTTAGCAATGGATCCGGGGAAGTTGGAGACAGTGATGAAATGGCCTGAGCCCCGCTCGCTGAAAGCGATCCAGCGATTCTTGGGGTTTATCAATTATTATCGCCAGTTCATTCCCAACTTCTCGAAGGTGGCAGCACCCATCATTGCCCTTACCCACAAGGGCGCTAATCCCAAAGCATGGACACGGGAAACGGTAGAGGCATTTCACACTCTCAAAACTTACTTCTCCAGAGCTCCCATCCTTCATCGTCCAGACATCTCCAAACCCTTTCTACTAGAGGTAGACGCCTCTTCGGTCGGTGCTGGTGCAGTCCTGTACCAGAAAGACGAACGAGGAAGGAAGCATCCATGTTTCTTTTTCTCCAAAACCTTTTCTCCGGCCGAGAGGAACTACTCCATAGGGGATAGGGAGTTACTGGCGATGAAACTAGCATTCCAGGAATGGCGGCATCTCCTGGAGGGTGCGAAGCATCCATTTGAAGTATTTTCCGACCATAAAAATCTCACATACTTCCAGACAGCACAACGCCTGAACCCAAGGCAGGCCCGTTGGTCCTTGTTCTTCTCCCGGTTCCGCTTTATTATCCGCCATCTGGCCGGTGAGAAGAACGTACGGGCCGATGCCTTGTCACGTTGTATGGTTGTGTTGGAGGAGGACGAGGAGGAGCCTCGTCTTATACTACCCCCGGACAGCTTGAGGATGGTCACTCCCACTTCTTTGGACCAGGTGCCACCTGGCAAGACCCTCGTTCCCCCTGAACTACGGAATGAGGTGCTATCGTGGGCCCATGCCTCCAAGGTCGGGGGTCACTTTGGGGTCAAAAGGACCAGAGACCTTGTGACTAGGCACTATTGGTGGCCGAGACTACCCCAGGACATACAGGAGTATGTGGGAGCCTGTATGTCGTGTGCACGGAATAAGCCGTCCCGGCAGAGACCGGCAGGTCTTCTTCACCCACTGCCAGTGCCGGATCGTCCCTGGGAAGTGGTGGGAATGGACTTCCTGGGAGATCTGCCCAAGTCAGCAGGTCACAAGGTCGTATGGGTCATCACGGATCACTTCTCTAAAATGGTCCACTTGGTGCCTCTCCCACGACTCCCGACGTCACGTGCTCTCGCCACCTTATTCATTAGGCATGTATTTAGGCTGCATGGCATGCCTGACAAGGTGGTGAGCGACCGGGGTCCCCAGTTCGCGTCTCGCTTCTGGAGAGAGCTCTGTAAGCTCCTGCAGATAGAGCTGAACATCTCCTCCGCATACCATCCCGAAACCAATGGACTGGTAGAGAGGACCAATCAGACCTTGGTAACTTACCTCCGCCATTTTATCTCCGCGCACCACGACAACTGGGCTAACCTCCTTCCTTGGGCCGAATTTGCCATTAATAATTCGGTCCATGAATCCTCTGGTCAGACTCCGTTCCTGCTCAATAACGGACAACATCCCAGAATCCCGGTTCCGATGCCCATTACGTCATCCGATCCTAGAGTGGAGGATTGGGCGACCGAGGCCCGGGAGATCTGGGATAACACCCAAGAGGCCCTTAAGAGGGCTAAAGACCGGATGGTGACAACGGCTGATGAGCGCCGCCGCCCTGCACCATCCTTCACCCCTGGTGACCTAGTGTGGCTGTCCTCTAAGAATGTTAACCTACGGGTACAGGCAGCCAAGTTCGCCCCTAGGTACCTGGGTCCGTTTAAAGTGCTAGAGCAGGTGAACCCGGTGGCATACCGACTCCAACTCCCTCCACGCTGGGCTATAGCCAACACCTTTCACGTGTCCCTCCTGAAACCCGTACGACTTAATAAGTTCTCGGGGTCCCTGACGCCTCAAACTGACCCCCCGCCCGACGACTCTGAGGTGGCGAAGCTTGTGGAGACAAAAGTTATACGGGGCAGGAGGTACTACCTTGTGGAGTGGGTCGGCCGTGGTCCGGAGCATAGATCCTGGGAATTGGAGGATCATATCCACGCCCCGGGTTAGATAGCGGCCTTCGAGCATGGGCAGGGGGGGCCTAGACGGGGGGGTAATGTTACACCTCGTGGCTCCCCTGTGGCAAGGAATGAGACAGTCTCCTTGCCTGCCACGAGCGCTCCTGCTCAGCAGCGCCGAAGGTCTGCCAGACTGCGCAGAGTGCAGGAGAAACCTCCTCAGAGAGGCAGCACAAGGGTGACACCTAGTGGTACTCCTGTTGCAAGAAATGAGGCGGTCTCCCATTCCTTGCCTGCCGCAGCTCCTCCTGCTCAGCAGCCTCGAAGGTCTGTGAGGTTGCGCAATGTTCAGAGGTTTACTGCTCAGGGAACCAGTGAGACTCCCGTTATCTCTACACATTGTGAGACCGAGGATCCCGCCTCTATTTCCCAGAGGCAGGAGGGTGAGCATGTGCTATGCTTGGTGGATCCTGATTCGCCCACTGACGTCACACGGCTTGATGACAAGGCTGGTGACGTGGTGAATCCTGACTGGCCAGGCTGGGATGTCGTGGATCCTGATTGGGTCAAGTCCGTCATCTCCGCCTCGCGCCCGCCCTTGGCTGGAGCTACACCTCCTTAAAAGCTCCTCCTGCCATCATGGCGGCGCGCGACCGTCCTTCTATGTTTGGATGTCTGGCAGCGTGCTGCCACGCCACTGCTCAGGCATTATCTTCTTCTGTGGGCTTGGCCCTTGCTGCTTAGGCAGCACCTGGTTTGCAGGCCGTGTCCCTGCCTTGCTGCTCCGGCAGTAGCTCCTTCTACAGGCCGTGTTCCTGTCCCAGGTGAGCTCCTCGAGTCTCCACTGGACTCACCTGGTTATTGAAAGCACACGTGCGTGGGCACCTCTGTGCTACCCTCGTGCCATATTCTCGTGACTTCCACTGGCACACGTGCGTGGGCACCTCTGTGCTTCCCCGTGCAACAGGTACACCGAGCCGTGTTATCCCTGCCATACAACCCACACGGGTTAGGGCAGACCGGTGTACATAGATCGTCTGTGACATTCCAGACGATCGCTAGCAGCAACCCGCTCACTCTTCACCCACCATAGCAGCGGTCCCTTACACCGCACAGTGGACCTTGACCGGTGGAAGCTGTCCATTCCCCATCTTGGCACGCTTCCCCGGGTCACCCTCGTAACACATTTGTATTTTTTTGGTTACTTTTACAAAGTCCTCATCAGGGACCAGTTGTTTTAAAGCTTCAAAATTAGTTTTAATAGATTCATCCATTTCGTTGATAATTTTATGTTCTTCACGGTAGATCAACTTCATTAGTTTAAAGGAACATTCAGACAGTAACTCATTCCATTCAGTCAAAAAATCATCATTATAGACCGTTGTGGGGGGTTTTCTGATTCTGAGACCTCTCGGTATCATGGAGCAGTCCACATATTTTTGGAGAGATGTGGCATCCCACCACAGCCGCAGTTTTTTATTATGCAGTTTATCCAACAAATAAAACAAGTTATCCGCCTCAGTAGATAAGGATCTTTCCAGATTACTTTTAGAAAAAATACTAGCCACCTTCAGTAAGCGGCTTTCATTCTCCGTAAGCACATTGGTCTCAAAAATATCCATTACAAAAAACTAAATAGACATACCGTAATTAAACCACTGTTCAAACAGTAGAGGAGTCCTAAAAATTGTAGGAGCACGAACTGCCAAAAAACTGAAAAAACACAAATAAATATATGTTCAGCTCACGACTCTAGAGCAGGTATCTCAAGCCTCTGGTCGGGTGCAAAGAACAAGTGGTTTGGCTTCCACAGCTGAGTAATTAGTATCATTAAGAGGAACAAGAGAGGAGAGAAAATCCACCACAGATGTAGTAAAAATATTTTCTTTATTCAAAATTCATAAAAAGAAGACTAGAAGACTACATAAGCACGGATGGTTGACCTTAGGGAGATCAACATCCAACACCGCGGAGACACCATCAAGTGTTTCTCAACGCAGTGATTCTAGAGCAATGCCCCCTGGGAAAAATTCAAAACAAGAAAGCCTGCGGAGACATTATCACATGTTTCTCAACGCTGGTAGGAAACTAGCCAGGTCTTTCACCGGGAAGGAAAAACCATGGGAAGGGCAGTCTCCAGGAGGAAACTGGCTAGTGGGAGCAATGCCTAGTAGAAGACTACATAAACACAGATGGTTGACCTTAGTAGCCAGTTTCCTACTCCACACTGATGAGTGGCAAATACCCCGAAACAGCTGTCTGTGGATGGATACCATGTTTGGCATAGGTGGTCTCCTTGACTGGAGACTGCCCTTCCTGTGGTTGTTCCTTCCCGGTGAAAGACCTGGCTAGTTTCCTACCAGCGTTGAGAAACATGTGATGGTGTCTCCGCAGGCTTTCTTGTTTTGAATGCTGTCCTGACTGTGTCCAGCTTGCTGATTTCCCAGGAAGTGTCCCGGTGACTGTATACTGTGGATCCCGCCATCTTCCGTCAGCCTGAACCTGTCACCAATCCTGGATTTCACCTGGATACTTCAGCCTACAAGTCCCGCTGAATCTGGACCCCGTCTGTTATTACTACTCGGCACCTGTACCTGGTTCCAGTCATCCTTCCGGCCTACGGTTCCCGTTGGACTAATAGTCATCTCTCGTGCTGACTTCTGAAGGACCCGTACTCCGTACCACTAGTGTTCCGGCTACCATGCATCTAGGCCCTCTGTTGGGGTGATCGGACAGTCCCTGTATAGGGGTTAGCTCCGTGTTGCCTCTGGGGGAGTCCGATGCACGGTCCCATGGATCCACCTCCAGGACGTTAAAACTACCATCCCTGGACGGAAGTCCAGGGGCTCAAGCTACTCATCTGTCTGCTCAGTTTTAAAAGCTCAGGTGCTGTGTGCGATTTGTCACCGATACAGATGAGCTTCAGTAGAGCGTGTTGCCGCTTAGCCGAGGCAGTGCTGCAAACATCTCAGCTGGGGAATGATGTCGACATTTGGACACCGGCGGATGTTGAGGAAGATGCAGAGGAGCCAGATAAAGAGGAGGAGGAGGAGGAGGGAGTTGTTGCTGTGTAGGAGGCTACTGAAACTGTGATTGAAGTGGGCCTCGCTATTCTGGGTGTGGGAACTATATGGGATGTTGCCAACTAAGGGGCCCTTTGCACACTACGACATCACAGGTGCGATGTCGGTGGGGTCAAATCGAAAGTGACGCACTTCCGGCGTAGCTCTCGACATCGTAGTGTGTAAATCGTTTTAATTACGATTACCGAGCACAAAAGCGTCTGTATCGTATGATCTGTGTAGTGTCGGTCATTTTCATTATTTTGGCTGCTGCGACAATACGATGTTGTTCCTCGTTCCTGTGGCAGCGCACATCACTGTGTATGAAGTTGCAGGAGCGAGGAACATCTCCTACCTGCATCCCGTCTGCAATGCGGAAGGAAAGAGGTGGGCGGGATGTTTACGTCCCACTCATCTCCGCCTCTCCGCTTCTATTGGCCGCCTGCCATGTGACGTTGCTGTGACGCCACACGACCCGCCCCCTTAGGAAGGAGGCGGGTCGCCGGCCAGAGCGACATCGCAGGGCAGGTAAGTGCATGTGAAGCTGCCGTAGCGATAATATACAGCAGCTATCACAAAATATCGCAGCTGCGACGGGGTCGGGGACTATCGCGCTCGGCATCGCAGCATTGGCTTGCGATGTCGTTGTGTGCAAAGGGCCCCTTAGACTCTGTACCAGCTGCAACCAGATTCACCCACTGTGCCATCAGTGAGATGTAGCGTCCCTGTCCACTTCCGCTTGTCCACGTGTCTATAGTTAAGTCCCTTCCCTGTTATGGCATTGATGAGAGCCCGTTTCATGTTTACGGACACATGATTGTGGAGCGCGGGGACGGCAAAACGACAAAAATAGTCACAACTAGGCACAGAGTACCGATGTTCTAACACCGCCAAAAGGTCGCGGAAAGCCTCTGTTCCCACAAGCCAATATGGCGACATCTCAAGGGCTATCAATCGTGCAATGTGTTTAGTTATGGTTTCTGCCCTTGGGTGCGAAACGGGGTATTTTCGCTTCTTTTCAAAGGTCTGTGGTATGGATAACTGAACGGAATGCTGGTTACACCAAAGTGGATGTGGTCGTTGATGATTGAGTTTGGCCAACATCAGGTTGGGAGAAGGAGGCATCAGTGCACACCCTTCTTGCACACCTGTTTGGGAAGCAGGTAGCCCAGAGGAAGTGGCAGAGTTTTGAGTCTGGAAATCATGTTTTTCACCTAGAGCTGTCAACCACCTAGTGGTGTGCTTGGCTAACATATGTTTTTTTTCATGCTGGAGGTGCCCAAGCTAGAAGTATTTCTGCCTCTGCTATGCTTGTTAGTAAAGCAAGGATTTAAAATATAACTTTTAATAGATATAATAAAATCATAGTAGATCAAAGTGCAATGTGAAATATAATAAAAGGAAGGATCTCACCCAGTTCTTCTCCTGAGAGATCCACACCACTGTACAATCCAAGGCGGGCGGGCACCAGACCAGTGACGTAATGTAGGGGATGAATAATACAATTACATTACCCCTGTCGTGCCCATGCGATAGCTTCCGCCCTTACAAGGGCAGCACCCAAGTCAGGATAACTACCCCAAAATATACACAATACCCCTCCCAACGCGTTTCCCTCTCCGTGTGACCGGAGAGTTCTTCAGGGGAGAAATGAAAAGTAGAGCCTGCAGTGGCAGGTCAATACAACACACTACTCGCTTTCTGTCAGTGTATTCACACACCACTTAGTTTTCAGTATATGTGCTAATGGCCAGTGGGACGCTGTATACTGCCAAAACCCTACCTTATATATCCCTCAGTACTCCTATGTCACCTGCAATCAGTGGGAGCACATGTCTCAGCAGCCTTACTAATCGATCACCGATTACAAACGGGCAGCCCTAAGTAGATCTGCCCGGATCCTTATTCGGCAGAACAAGTACAGTCATCGTTATGTTTACATAAGGTGGATCATATCAGTTTCACCCATCCTATCCGTTGACTTACAGTTCGCCATGTGGACCATAGTGGCTGCACCCGTGCGATCCGCCATCAATCCATCGGGTCTAGGTTGCCCGGGCGGCCGCTCGTGCGCAGGCGCGGATAGCTCCTAGTTCTTCCGCGTTTCAGCGTGGAGCGCACATAACGCGCATGCGCGGGTCACGCTCCAGTGTTACCAACCGATAAGTTGTACTTCCGCGTTTCACTCTGGAGCGCACCTAACGCGCATGCGTGGCGCATAAGTGGACATCCAATAGAGGCCGCGATAAACCGGCAAAAAACTTTTTAAGAAATAGTATTCTACATAGAATCGGCTATCCACCACTGCCACCACTGGTAACGCCTAGTATGTAGGAGTATAAGGATAAATAATGGCACCTATAGAATTCAAAAACACAGCACCTTCATTAACCTATTAGTCAAAAATAGATTATATTATGAGATTCATTGGAGCCACTAACCAATATCCACATTATAGTATAAGGACCAAAGGGATCGATAAAGGACAGGGTCGGCATGAACTAAACTAACACTGCACAATTATGGGAGGACGTGAGTGATGGGAAAACCCATTCATGAATATGTAGTAGAAGATCTGTAAGGTGCAAACTCACTGCCCTCCAGAACATCCATAATAACTCCCACAAGCCTACTATCTCAAAAACCTCGGTCCGGTGTAGGCTATCAAATAAGCTCCATATACATGATCAAATGGCACGGTTAAATGAACGAATACCACCATCAACCACCACAAAGCTCACCTCAGCCAAAACCTTAAATAAAACAGCCATAATTAATCTGGTCATTTAGACCCTCGGGACGACAAGTCCGTAGTCTAAAGATCATCCTTGCTTCCTTTTGAAGGAGCAGTCTATCCAGATTACCCCCTCTTGGGGATGAATTCACTCTCAAGATCCCCATAAAGGTAATTGCCTCTCTGTTACCAGAGTGTTCTGCATTCATGTGCCTGGAAATAGGAGTTTCGCGTTCATTCCTTATATCGCCTAGGTGCTCACCCACCCGTCGGCGAAACTCCCTGATAGTCTTTCCAACGTATTGCTTACCGCAATGACACGTGGCTAAATACACAACACCCTTCGTCTTGCAGTTTACAAATTCCTTCAATTTCAGACATTCACCCGTGACCGTACTCGTGTAAGTTTTGCCTGTCTGGATGTGACTACAGGCCACACAAGACCCACATCGAAAGCACCCAACAGGTTTATTTGGGAGCCACGTTGTTGGTTTGTCTGGGGCCACAAAGTGACTGTGCGTCAGACGGTCCCATAGGGAACGGTTCTTTCGGAATGTTATAGACGGTTGTGTACCAATTGTATCCGCAATATCACCATCCATCTGCAGGATCCCCCAGTGCTGTTCCAGTATCCGTCTCACTTGGTTTGACCCCTTTGTAAAGGTCGTAATAAATCTCACCAAGTCACCATTCTCCTCCTTTTTTGGTTTAGGAACAAGGAGTCGGTTCCGATCCTGGCTCAGAGAATGGTGGTAGGCATCCTTTAGAATATAATTCGGATAGCCCTTGCCAAGGAAGCGCTCCCTCAGGTCTTTAGCCTTCTCAACAAATTCATCCCTCGTGGAGCAATTCCGTCTCAGACGCAGGTATTGCCCTTTCGGAATACCGCGTCTCAGAGGGAATGGATGGTGACTTCTCCAATTTAGGAGAGAATTGGTTGCAGTGGGTTTCCTGAAGATGGTAGTCTGTAGTCCCCCCTGAGAGTCTATCGAGACCATTAGGTCCAGAAAAGATAATTCACTGGGATGAATAACAAACGTGAAGTTTAGACCTATCGAATTACAGTTCAGATCTTCCACAAAATTCGTGAACTCATCCCGGGGCCCCTTCCAAAGTACAAAAACATCGTCTATAAATCGAGTCCAGATTTCAATCATAGATGTATATCTGGACATTCTTTCAGAGAACACACACGTGTCCTCCCACCAGCCCAGGAACAGGTTTGCGTAACAGGGAGCACAAGGGCTCCCCATTGCAGTGCCCCTGAGCTGGTGGTATACCGAACCGTCAAACATAAAGAAGTTGTTATACAGGACAAAATGTAACAGGGATAGAACAAACTGGTTATGAACCTCAAACTGTTGACCCCTTGTGGACAGAAAGTACTCCACGGCCCTTATTCCTTGTTCATGGGGTATTGAAGAGTACAGACTCTCCACATCAATACTTGCCAGGAAAGTCTCTGAGTCCACCGTGACCCCCTATATCCTCTTCATGAAGTCCATACTATCACGGATATAGGAGGGTAGTGATGTCACAAATGGACTAAGGATTTCATCCAGGTAGATGCCCACGTTCTGTCCTATACTGCCAACACCAGAGACTATGGGTCGACCTCTTAGGGGTGTGGTCCCCTTGTGAATTTTAGGCAGAACATAGAACGTGGGCATCACCGGAAAATCAGAGAGTAAGAAGGAAAATTCATCAACACCAATTAGCCCATCTGCCTTTGCTTTGCCAAGCAAGTCTCTCAATGTTTTTTTAGAGAGTTCCAGCGGACTACCAGAGACTCTCTTGTATGTAGCCGTATCCTTTAGATCATCCAGACAGATTTTACGATAGTCTTGAGAGTCCAAAACAACCACATTGCCCGCCTTATCGGAGGGCTTTATAGTAATTGTCGTGTCCTTCTCCAAGGTACAGAGAGCCTTCATCTCCAATTTGGTAAGGTTGTTACTTTGTGTTATAAGATTGCTGGCTCTAGATTTTGACACAGATGCCATTTGGTCTGGAGGGCTTCCAAACTATTCACACACATCACGAGTCACCAAATTCAAAAAAATGTCTATGGCTGACACATCAGTAGTATTTGGAGGCATTTTGGTACTCGGATTCTTAAGGTTGGTGAAAGGACCCATTCCAGTGTTGGTGGCAATAGGCATATCCAAATCAGCCAGCAATCTAACATCACCCAACATATCAGAGGGTATATTTAACTCCTCACATAATCGATTATCCTTAAGTTTAAAGAACTTTCTCCAACGGAGTTTCCTGATAAACAAGTTTAGGTCAACAATGAAGTCAAAAATGGACATGTCGCTAGTGGGCACAAACGAAAGTCCTTTGCTTAGGACTGACATTTCCGAGCTGGTGAGAGGTCGCCTAGACAAATTAATAATTTGGGAATCTATTCTTTGCCTTTCGTTTTGTGGCTCCTGAGAAAATGTTGTCTCTCTAAAAAAGAACCGTTATTTGAGCCAGTAGAATATTGGCGATTCCCTCTAAAGTTACCTTTATAGAACTTTCTCCCTCTCTGTTGGTTAAATGAATTGGGGTGTTTGCTCTCCGAGTCAGAAGCCTCTGTCTCAGTAGAAGAGAGGTCCGATTCCCGCTCCCTAGAGGTCGTCCCCTCAGCTGGGACAAACTGGTAGACCTTATTTTCTTTGAAATCCTGGAGATCACGCACAAATTGCTTGTGCTTCCTCTCCTTAATTCGATATTGGTATTTCTCTACTGTACTCTGTAGAAGGTTCTCTTTGGCTACAAAGTCAGCCTCTCCCTGAAAGGTCTTAATATATTCAATCTGTTCCTTCAGTTTATTATCAAGAGCCTCAAGACAAACCTTCTCCTCTGTCAGCAAAATTTTCATCAGCCTCAAGGAACTAGCAGTTGCTTCTTTTTCCCATGCACTAACCAGCTGAGGGGTACGACACCAAGGTGCTGGTAGTAGAGAAATACGTAGGCCCCTTGGTACTATTCCATTTTTTAAATAATTGTCTAAGCTCTGCACCTCCCACCAGCTCGTTGTTTGTTCTTTATAAGTCTTGGTGATCTCTTTAAATGCTGTCGTGTATGATGGCAAAAACTTTTTCTGAGCAAACTCTTTCTCAGAGAAAATGTCTCTTGCCTCGGTAAGCCACGAGGTAGTATCCGGCGCTGACGCCAAGAAACCAGCCATGCCAAGTATTCAAATACAATAAGAAAAGCAAACCTGCCAAACGGCAAGGAGATACAGCCTAAATCCTGAATATAATATTAGTAAAGCAAGGATTTAAAATATAACTTTTAATAGATATAATAAAATCATAGTAGATCAAAGTGCAATGTGAAATATAATAAAAGGAAGGATCTCACCCAGTTCTTCTCCTGAGAGATCCACACCACTGTACAATCCAAGGCGGGCGGGCACCAGACCAGTGACGTAATGTAGGGGATGAATAATACAATTACATTACCCCTGTCGTGCCCATGCGATAGCTTCCGCCCTTACAAGGGCAGCACCCAAGTCAGGATAACTACCCCAAAATATACACAATACCCCTCCCAACGCGTTTCCCTCTCCGTGTGACCGGAGAGTTCTTCAGGGGAGAAATGAAAAGTAGAGCCTGCAGTGGCAGGTCAATACAACACACTACTCGCTTTCTGTCAGTGTATTCACACACCACTTAGTTTTCAGTATATGTGCTAATGGCCAGTGGGACGCTGTATACTGCCAAAACCCTACCTTATATATCCCTCAGTACTCCTATGTCACCTGCAATCAGTGGGAGCACATGTCTCAGCAGCCTTACTAATCGATCACCGATTACAAACGGGCAGCCCTAAGTAGATCTGCCCGGATCCTTATTCGGCAGAACAAGTACAGTCATTGTTATGTTTACATAAGGTGGATCATATCAGTTTCACCCATCCTATCCGTTGACTTACAGTTCGCCATGTGGACCATAGTGGCTGCACCCGTGCGATCCGCCATCAATCCATCGGGTCTAGGTTGCCCGGGCGGCCGCTCGTGCGCAGGCGCGGATAGCTCCTAGTTCTTCCGCGTTTCAGCGTGGAGCGCACATATCGCGCATGCGCGGGTCACGCTCCAGTGTTACCAACCGATAAGTTGTACTTCCGCGTTTCACTCTGGAGCGCACCTAACGCGCATGCGTGGCACATAAGTGGACATCCAATAGAGGCCGCGATAAACCGGCAAAAAACTTTTTAAGAAATAGTATTCTATTTAGAATCGGCTATCCACCACTGCCACCACTGGTAACGCCTAGTATGTAGGAGTATAAGGATAAATAATGGCACCTATAGAATTCAAAAACACAGCACCTTCATTAACCTATTAGTCAAAAATAGATTATATTATGAGATTCATTGGAGCCACTAACCAATATCCACATTATAGTATAAGGACCAAAGGGATCGATAAAGGACAGGGTCGGCATGAACTAAACTAACACTGCACAATTATGGGAGGACGTGAGTGATGGGAAAACCCATTCATGAATATGTAGTAGAAGATCTGTAAGGTGCAAACTCACTGCCCTCCAGATCATCCATAATAACTCCCACAAGCCTACTATCTCAAAAACCTCGGTCCGGTGTAGGCTATCAAATAAGCTCCATATACATGATCAAATGGCACGGTTAAATGAACGAATACCACCATCAACCACCACAAAGCTCACCTCAGCCAAAACCTTAAATAAAACAGCCATAATTAATCTGGTCATTTAGACCCTCGGGACGACAAGTCCGTAGTCTAAAGATCATCCTTGCTTCCTTTTGAAGGAGCAGTCTATCCAGATTACCCCCTCTTGGGGATGAATTCACTCTCAAGATCCCCATAAAGGTAATTGCCTCTCTGTTACCAGAGTGTTGTGCATTCATGTGCCTGGAAATAGGAGTTTCGCGTTCATTCCTTATATCGCCTAGGTGCTCACCCACCCGTCTGCGAAACTCCCTGATAGTCTTTCCAACGTATTGCTTACCGCAATGACACGTGGCTAAATACACAACACCCTTCGTCTTGCAGTTTACAAATTCCTTCAATTTCAGACATTCACCCGTGACAATACTCGTGTAAGTTTTGCCTGTCTGGATGTGACTACAGGCCACACAAGACCCACATCGAAAGCACCCAACAGGTTTATTTGGGAGCCACGTTGTTGGTTTGTCTGGGGCCACAAAGTGACTGTGCGTCAGACGGTCCCGTAGGGAACGGTTCTTTCGGAATGTTATAGACGGTTGTGTACCAATTGTATCCGCAATATCACCATCCATCTGCAGGATCCCCCAGTGCTGTTCCAGTATCCGTCTCACTTGGTTTGACCCCTTTGTAAAGGTCGTAATAAATCTCACCAAGTCACCATTCTCCTCCTTTTTTGGTTTAGGAACAAGGAGTCGGTTCCGATCCTGGCTCAGAGAATGGTGGTAGGCATCCTTTAGAATATAATTCGGATAGCCCTTGTCAAGGAAGCGCTCCCTCAGGTCTTTAGCCTTCTCAACAAATTCATCCCTCGTGGAGCAATTCCGTCTCAGACGCAGGTATTGCCCTTTCGGAATACCGCGTCTCAGAGGGAATGGATGGTGACTTCTCCAATTTAGGAGAGAATTGGTTGCAGTGGGTTTCCTGAAGATGGTAGTCTGTAGTCCCCCCTGAGAGTCTATCGAGACCATTAGGTCCAGAAAAGATAATTCACTGGGATAAATAACAAACGTGAAGTTTAGACCTATCGAATTACAGTTCAGATCTTCCACAAAATTCGTGAACTCATCCCGGGGCCCCTTCCAAAGTACAAAAACATCGTCTATAAATCGAGTCCAGATTTCAATCATAGATGTATATCTGGACATTCTTTCAGAGAACACACACGTGTCCTCCCACCAGCCCAGGAACAGGTTTGCGTAACAGGGAGCACAAGGGCTCCCCATTGCAGTGCCCCTGAGCTGGTGGTATACCGAACCGTCAAACATAAAGAAGTTGTTATACAGGACAAAATGTAACAGGGATAGAACAAACTGGTTATGAACCTCAAACTGTTGACCCCTTGTGGACAGAAAGTACTCCACGGCCCTTATTCCTTGTTCATGGGGTATTGAAGAGTACAGACTCTCCACATCAATACTTGCCAGGAAAGTCTCTGAGTCCACCGTGACCCCCTCTATCCTCTTCATGAAGTCCATACTATCACGGATATAGGAGGGTAGTGATGTCACAAATGGACTAAGGATTTCATCCAGGTAGATGCCCACGTTCTGTCCTATACTGCCAACACCAGAGACTATGGGTCGACCTCTTAGGGGTGTGGTCCCCTTGTGAATTTTAGGCAGAACATAGAACGTGGGCATCACCGGAAAATCAGAGAGTAAGAAGGAAAATTCATCAACACCAATTAGCCCATCTGCCTTTGCTTTGCCAAGCAAGTCTCTCAATGTTTTTTTAGAGAGTTCCAGCGGACTACCAGAGACTCTCTTGTATGTAGCCGTATCCTTTAGACCATCCAGACAGATTTTACGATAGTCTTGAGAGTCCAAAACAACCACATTGCCCCCCTTATTGGAGGGCTTTATAGTAATTGTCGTGTCCTTCTCCAAGGTACAGAGAGCCTTCATCTCCAATTTGGTAAGGTTGTTACTTTGTGTTATAAGATTGCTGGCTCTAGATTTTGACACAGATGCCATTTGGTCTGGAGGGCTTCCAAACGATTCACACACATCACGAGTCACCAAATTCAAAAAAATGTCTATGGCTGACACATCAGTAGTATTTGGAGGCATTTTGGTACTCGGATTCTTAAGGTTGGTGAAAGGACCCATTCCAGTGTTGGTGGCAATAGGCATATCCAAATCAGCCAGCAATCTAACATCACCCAACATATCAGAGGGTATATTTAACTCCTCACATAATCGATTATCCTTAAGTTTAAAGAACTTTCTCCAACGGAGTTTCCTGATAAACAAGTTTAGGTCAACAATGAAGTCAAAAATGGACATGTCGCTAGTGGGCACAAACGAAAGTCCTTTGCTTAGGACTGACATTTCCGAGCTGGTGAGAGGTCGCCTAGACAAATTAATAATTTGGGAATCTATTCTTTGCCTTTCGTTTTGTGGCTCCTGAGAAAATGTTGTCTCTCTAAAAAAGAACCGTTATTTGAGCCAGTAGAATATTGGCGATTGCCTCTAAAGTTACCTTTATAGAACTTTCTCCCTCTCTGTTGGTTAAATTAATTAGGGTGTTTGCTCTCCGAGTCAGAAGCCTCTGTCTCAGTAGAAGAGAGGTCCGATTCCCGCTCCCTAGAGGTCGTCCCCTCAGCTGGGACAAACTGGTAGACCTTATTTTCTTTGAAATCCTGGAGATCACGCACAAATTGCTTGTGCTTCCTCTCCTTAATTCGATATTGGTATTTCTCTACTGTACTCTGTAGAAGGTTCTCTTTGGCTACAAAGTCAGCCTCTCCCTGAAAGGTCTTAATATATTCAATCTGTTCCTTCAGTTTATTATCAAGAGCCTCAAGACAAACCTTCTCCTCTGTCAGCAAAATTTTCATCAGCCTCAAGGAACTAGCAGTTGCTTCTTTTTCCCATGCACTAACCAGCTGAGGGGTACGACACCTAGGTGCTGGTAGTAGAGAAATACGTAGGCCCCTTGGTACTATTCCGTTTTTTAAATAATTGTCTAAGCTCTGCACCTCCCACCAGCTCGTTGTTTGTTCTTTATAAGTCTTGGTGATCTCTTTAAATGCTGTCGTGTATGATGGCAAAAACTTTTTCTGAGCAAACTCTTTCTCAGAGAAAATGTCTCTTGCCTCGGTAAGCCACGAGGTAGTATCCGGCGCTGACGCCAAGAAACCAGCCATGCCAAGTATTCAAATACAATAAGAAAAGCAAACCTGCCAAACGGCAAGGAAATACAGCCTAAATCCTGAATATAATATTAGTAAAGCAAGGATTTAAAATATAACTTTTAATAGATATAATAAAATCATAGTAGATCAAAGTGCAATGTGAAATATAATAAAAGGAAGGATCTCACCCAGTTCTTCTCCTGAGAGATCCACACCACTGTACAATCCAAGGCGGGCGGGCACCAGACCAGTGACGTAATGTAGGGGATGAATAATACAATTACATTACCCCTGTCGTGCCCATGCGATAGCTTCCGCCCTTACAAGGGCAGCACCCAAGTCAGGATAACTACCCCAAAATATACACAATACCCCTCCCAACGCGTTTCCCTCTCCGTGTGACCGGAGAGTTCTTCAGGGGAGAAATGAAAAGTAGAGCCTGCAGTGGCAGGTCAATACAACACACTACTCGCTTTCTGTCAGTGTATTCACACACCACTTAGTTTTCAGTATATGTGCTAATGGCCAGTGGGACGCTGTATACTGCCAAAACCCTACCTTATATATCCCTCAGTACTCCTATGTCACCTGCAATCAGTGGGAGCACATGTCTCAGCAGCCTTACTAATCGATCACCGATTACAAACGGGCAGCCCTAAGTAGATCTGCCCGGATCCTTATTCGGCAGAACAAGTACAGTCATCGTTATGTTTACATAAGGTGGATCATATCAGTTTCACCCATCCTATCCGTTGACTTACAGTTCGCCATGTGGACCATAGTGGCTGCACCCGTGCGATCCGCCATCAATCCATCGGGTCTAGGTTGCCCGGGCGGCCGCTCGTGCGCAGGCGCGGATAGCTCCTAGTTCTTCCGCGTTTCAGCGTGGAGCGCACATATCGCGCATGCGCGGGTCACGCTCCAGTGTTACCAACCGATAAGTTGTACTTCCGCGTTTCACTCTGGAGCACACCTAACGCGCATGCGTGGCGCATAAGTGGACATCCAATAGAGGCCGCGATAAACCGGCAAAAAACTTTTTAAGAAATAGTATTCTATATAGAATCGGCTATCCACCACTGCCACCACTGGTAACGCCTAGTATGTAGGAGTATAAGGATAAATAATGGCACCTATAGAATTCAAAAACACAGCACCTTCATTAACCTATTAGTCAAAAATAGATTATATTATGAGATTCATTGGAGCCACTAACCAATATCCACATTATAGTATAAGGACCAAAGGGATCGATAAAGGACAGGGTCGGCATGAACTAAACTAACACTGCACAATTATGGGAGGACGTGAGTGATGGGAAAACTCATTCATGAATATGTAGTAGAAGATCTGTAAGGTGCAAACTCACTGCCCTCCAGAACATCCATAATAACTCCCACAAGCCTACTATCTCAAAAACCTCGGTCCGGTGTAGGCTATCAAATAAGCTCCATATACATGATCAAATGGCACGGTTAAATGAACGAATACCACCATCAACCACCACAAAGCTCACCTCAGCCAAAACCTTAAATAAAACAGCCATAATTAATCTGGTCATTTAGACCCTCGGGACGACAAGTCCGTAGTCTAAAGATCATCCTTGCTTCCTTTTGAAGGAGCAGTCTATCCAGATTACCCCCTCTTGGGGATGAATTCACTCTCAAGATCCCCATAAAGGTAATTGCCTCTCTGTTACCAGAGTGTTGTGCATTCATGTGCCTGGAAATAGGAGTTTCGCGTTCATTCCTTATATCGCCTAGGTGCTCACCCACCCATCGGCGAAACTCCCTGATAGTCTTTCCAACGTATTGCTTACCGCAATGACACGTGGCTAAATACACAACACCCTTCATCTTACAGTTTACAAATTCCTTCAATTTCAGACATTCACCCGTGACCGTACTCGTGTAAGTTTTGCCTGTCTGGATGTGACTACAGGCCACACAAGACCCACATCGAAAGCACCCAACAGGTTTATTTGGGAGCCACGTTGTTGGTTTGTCTGGGGCCACAAAGTGACTGTGCGTCAGACGGTCCCGTAGGGAACGGTTCTTTCGGAATGTTATAGACGGTTGTGTACCAATTGTATCCGCAATATCACCATCCATCTGCAGGATCCCCCAGTGCTGTTCCAGTATCCGTCTCACTTGGTTTGACCCCTTTGTAAAGGTCGTAATAAATCTCACCAAGTCACCATTCTCCTCCTTTTTTGGTTTAGGAACAAGGAGTCGGTTCCGATCCTGGCTCAGAGAATGGTGGTAGGCATCCTTTAGAATATAATTCGGATAGCCCTTGTCAAGGAAGCGCTCCCTCAGGTCTTTAGCCTTCTCAACAAATTCATCCCTCGTGGAGCAATTCCGTCTCAGACGCAGGTATTGCCCTTTCGGAATACCGCGTCTCAGAGGGAATGGATGGTGACTTCTCCAATTTAGGAGAGAATTGGTTGCAGTGGGTTTCCTGAAGATGGTAGTCTGTAGTCCCCCCTGAGAGTCTATCGAGACCATTAGGTCCAGAAAAGATAATTCACTGGGATGAATAACAAACGTGAAGTTTAGACCTATCGAATTACAGTTCAGATCTTCCACAAGGGTCTAAATGACCAGATTAATTATGGCTGTTTTATTTAAGGTTTTGGCTGAGGTGAGCTTTGTGGTGGTTGATGGTGGTATTCGTTCATTTAACCGTGCCATTTGATCATGTATATGGAGCTTATTTGATAGCCTACACCGGACCGAGGTTTTTGAGATAGTAGGCTTTTGGGAGTTATTATGGATGTTCTGGAGGGCAGTGAGTTTGCACCTTACAGATCTTCTACTACATATTCATGAATGGGTTTTGCCATCACTCACGTCCTCCCATAATTGTGCAGTGTTAGTTTAGTTCATGCCGACCCTGTCCTTTATCGATCCCTTTGGTCCTTATACTATAATGTGGATATTGGTTAGTGGCTCCAATGAATCTCATAATATAATCTATTTTTGACTAATAGGTTAATGAAGGTGCTGTGTTTTTGAATTCTATAGGTGCCATTATTTATCCTTATACTCCTACATACTAGGCGTTACCAGTGGTGGCAGTGGTGGATAGCCGATTCTATATAGAATACTATTTCTTAAAAAGTTTTTTGCCGGTTTATCGCGGCCTCTATTGGATGTCCACTTATGCGCCACGCATGCGCGTTAGGTGCGCTCCAGAGTGAAACGCGGAAGTACAACTTATCGGTTGGTAACACTGGAGCGTGACCCGCGCATGCGCGATATGTGCGCTCCACGCTGAAACGCGGAAGAACTAGGAGCTATCCGCGCCTGCGCACGAGCGGCCGCCCGGGCAACCTAGACCCGATGGATTGATGGCGGATCGCACGGGTGCAGCCACTATGGTCCACATGGCGAACTGTAAGTCAACGGATAGGATGGGTGAAACTGATATGATCCACCTTATGTAAACATAACGATGACTGTACTTGTTCTGCTGAATAAGGATCCGGGCAGATCTACTTAGGGCTGCCCGTTTGTAATCGGTGATCGATTAGTAAGGCTGCTGAGACATGTGCTCCCACTGATTGCAGGTGACATAGGAGTACTGAGGGATATATAAGGTAGGGTTTTGGCAGTATACAGCGTCCCACTGGCCATTAGCACATATACTGAAAACTAAGTGGTGTGTGAATACACTGACAGAAAGCGAGTAGTGTGTTGTATTGACCTGCCACTGCAGGCTCTACTTTTCATTTCTCCCCTGAAGAACTCTCCGGTCACACGGAGAGGGAAACGCGTTTGGAGGGGTATTGTGTATATTTTGGGGTAGTTATCCTGACTTGGGTGCTGCCCTTGTAAGGGCGGAAGCTATCGCATGGGCACGACAGGGGTAATGTAATTGTATTATTCATCCCCTACATTACGTCACTGGTCTGGTGCCCGCCCGCCTTGGATTGTACAGTGGTGTGGATCTCTCAGGAGAAGAACTGGGTGAGATCCTTCCTTTTATTATATTTCACATTGCACTTTGATCTACTATGATTTTATTATATCTATTAAAAGTTATATTTTAAATCCTTGCTTTACTAATATTATATTCAGGATTTAGGCTGTATCTCCTTGCCGTTTGGCAGGTTTGCTTTTCTTATTGTATTTGAATACTTGGCATGGCTGGTTTCTTGGCGTCAGCGCCGAATACTACCTCGTGGCTTACCGAGGCAAGAGACATTTTCTCTGAGAAAGAGTTTGCTCAGAAAAAGTTTTTGCCATCATACACGACAGCATTTAAAGAGATCACCAAGACTTATAAAGAACAAACAACGAGCTGGTGGGAGGTGCAGAGCTTAGACAATTATTTAAAAAACGGAATAGTACCAAGGGGCCTACGTATTTCTCTACTACCAGCACCTAGGTGTCGTACCCCTCAGCTGGTTAGTGCATGGGAAAAAGAAGCAACTGCTAGTTCCTTGAGGCTGATGAAAATTTTGCTGACAGAGGAGAAGGTTTGTCTTGAGGCTCTTGATAATAAACTGAAGGAACAGATTGAATATATTAAGACCTTTCAGGGAGAGGCTGACTTTGTAGCCAAAGAGAACCTTCTACAGAGTACAGTAGAGAAATACCAATATCGAATTAAGGAGAGGAAGCACAAGCAATTTGTGCGTGATCTCCAGGATTTCAAAGAAAATAAGGTCTACCAGTTTGTCCCAGCTGAGGGGACGACCTCTAGGGAGCGGGAATCGGACCTCTCTTCTACTGAGACAGAGGCTTCTGACTCGGAGAGCAAACACCCCAATTAATTTAACCAACAGAGAGGGAGAAAGTTCTATAAAGGTAACTTTAGAGGGAATCGCCAATATTCTACTGGCTCAAATAACGGTTCTTTTTTAGAGAGACAACATTTTCTCAGGAGCCACAAAATGAAAGGCAAAGAATAGATTCCCAAATTATTAATTTGTCTAGGCGACCTCTCACCAGCTCGGAAATGTCAGTCCTAAGCAAAGGACTTTCGTTTGTGCCCACTAGCGACATGTCCATTTTTGACTTCATTGTTGACCTAAACTTGTTTATCAGGAAACTCCGTTGGAGAAAGTTCTTTAAACTTAAGGATAATCGATTATGTGAGGAGTTAAATATACCCTCTGATATGTTGGGTGATGTTAGATTGCTGGCTGATTTGGATATGCCTATTGCCACCAACACTGGAATGGGTCCTTTCACCAACCTTAAGAATCCGAGTACCAAAATGCCTCCAAATACTACTGATGTGTCAGCCATAGACATTTTTTTGAATTTGGTGACTCGTGATGTGTGTGAATCGTTTGGAAGCCCTCCAGACCAAATGGCATCTGTGTCAAAATCTAGAGCCAGCAATCTTATAACACAAAGTAACAACCTTACCAAATTGGAGATGAAGGCTCTCTGTACCTTGGAGAAGGACACGACAATTACTATAAAGCCCTCCGATAAGGGGGGCAATGTGGTTGTTTTGGACTCTCAAGACTATCGTAAAATCTGTCTGGATGATCTAAAGGATACGGCTACATACAAGAGAGTCTCTGGTAGTCCGCTGGAACTCTCTAAAAAAACATTGAGAGACTTGCTTGGCAAAGCAAAGGCAGATGGGCTAATTGGTGTTGATGAATTTTCCTTCTTACTCTCTGATTTTCCGGTGATGCCCACGTTCTATGTTCTGCCTAAAATTCACAAGGGGACCACACCCCTAAGAGGTCGACCCATAGTCTCTGGTGTTGGCAGTATAGGACAGAACGTGGGCATCTACCTGGATGAAATCCTTAGTCCATTTGTGACATCACTACCCTCCTATATCCGTGATAGTATGGACTTCATGAAGAGGATAGAGGGGGTCACGGTGGACTCAGAGACTTTCCTGGCAAGTATTGATGTGGAGAGTCTGTACTCTTCAATACCCCATGAACAAGGAATAAGGGCCGTGGAGTACTTTCTGTCCACAAGGGGTCAACAGTTTGAGGTTCATAACCAGTTTGTTCTATCCCTGTTACATTTTGTCCTGTATAACAACTTCTTTATGTTTGACGGTTCGGTATACCACCAGCTCAGGGGCACTGCAATGGGGAGCCCTTGTGCTCCCTGTTACGCAAACCTGTTCCTGGGCTGGTGGGAGGACACGTGTGTGTTCTCTGAAAGAATGTCCAGATATACATCTATGATTGAAATCTGGACTCGATTTATAGACGATGTTTTTGTACTTTGGAAGGGGCCCCGGGATGAGTTCACGAATTTTGTGGAAGATCTGAACTGTAATTCGATAGGTCTAAACTTCACGTTTGTTATTCATCCCAGTGAATTATCTTTTCTGGACCTAATGGTCTCGATAGACTCTCAGGGGGGACTACAGACTACCATCTTCAGGAAACCCACTGCAACCAATTCTCTCCTAAATTGGAGAAGTCACCATCCATTCCCTCTGAGACGCGGTATTCCGAAAGGGCAATACCTGCATCTGAGACGGAATTGCTCCACGAGGGATGAATTTGTTGAGAAGGCTAAAGACCTGAGGGAGTGCTTCCTTGACAAGGGCTATCCGAATTATATTCTAAAGGATGCCTACCACCATTCTCTGAGCCAGGATCGGAACCGACTCCTTGTTCCTAAACCAAAAAAGGAGGAGAATGGTGACTTGGTGAGATTTATTACGACCTTTACAAAGGGGTCAAACCAAGTGAGACGGATACTGGAACAGCACTGGGGGATCCTGCAGATGGATGGTGATATTGCGGATACAATTGGTACACAACCGTCTATAACATTCCGAAAGAACCGTTCCCTACGGGACCGTCTGACGCACAGTCACTTTGTGGCCCCAGACAAACCAACAACGTGGCTCCCAAATAAACCTGTTGGGTGCTTTCGATGTGGGTCTTGTGTGGCCTGTAGTCACATCCAGACAGGCAAAACTTACACGAGTACGGTCACGGGTGAATGTCTGAAATTGAAGGAATTTGTAAACTGCAAGACGAAGGGTGTTGTGTATTTAGCCACGTGTCATTGCGGTAAGCAATACGTTGGAAAGACTATCAGGGAGTTTCGCCGACGGGTGGGTGAGCACCTAGGCGATATAAGGAATGAACGCGAAACTCCTATTTCCAGGCACATGAATGCACAACACTCTGGTAACAGAGAGGCAATTACCTTTATGGGGATCTTGAGAGTGAATTCATCCCCAAGAGGGGGTAATCTGGATAGACTGCTCCTTCAAAAGGAAGCAAGGATGATCTTTAGACTACGGACTTGTCGTCCCGAGGGTCTAAATGACCAGATTAATTATGGCTGTTTTATTTAAGGTTTTGGCTGAGGTGAGCTTTGTGGTGGTTGATGGTGGTATTCGTTCATTTAACCGTGCCATTTGATCATGTATATGGAGCTTATTTGATAGCCTACACCGGACCGAGGTTTTTGAGATAGTAGGCTTGTGGGAGTTATTATGGATGTTCTGGAGGGCAGTGAGTTTGCACCTTACAGATCTTCTACTACATATTCATGAATGGGTTTTCCCATCACTCACGTCCTCCCATAATTGTGAAGTGTTAGTTTAGTTCATGCCGACCCTGTCCTTTATCGATCCCTTTGGTCCTTATACTATAATGTGGATATTGGTTAGTGGCTCCAATGAATCTCATAATATAATCTATTTTTGACTAATAGGTTAATGAAGGTGCTGTGTTTTTGAATTCTATAGGTGCCATTATTTATCCTTATACTCCTACATACTAGGCGTTACCAGTGGTGGCAGTGGTGGATAGCCGATTCTATATAGAATACTATTTCTTAAAAAGTTTTTTGCCGGTTTATCGCGGCCTCTATTGGATGTCCACTTATGCGCCACGCATGCGCGTTAGGTGCGCTCCAGAGTGAAACGCGGAAGTACAACTTATCGGTTGGTAACACTGGAGCGTGACCCGCGCATGCGCGATATGTACGCTCCACGCTGAAACGCGGAAGAACTAGGAGCTATCCGCGCCTGCGCACGAGCGGCCGCCCGGGCAACCTAGACCCGATGGATTGATGGCGGATCGCACGGGTGCAGCCACTATGGTCCACATGGCGAACTGTAAGTCAACGGATAGGATGGGTGAAACTGATATGATCCACCTTATGTAAACATAACGATGACTGTACTTGTTCTGCCGAACAAGGATCCGGGCAGATCTACTTAGGGCTGCCCGTTTGTAATCGGTGATCGATTAGTAAGGCTGCTGAGACATGTGCTCCCACTGATTGCAGGTGACATAGGAGTACTGAGGGATATATAAGGTAGGGTTTTGGCAGTATACAGCGTCCCACTGGCCATTAGCACATATACTGAAAACTAAGTGGTGTGTGAATACACTGACAGAAAGCGAGTAGTGTGTTGTATTGACCTGCCACTGCAGGCTCTACTTTTCATTTCTCCCCTGAAGAACTCTCCGGTCACACGGAGAGGGAAACGCGTTGGGAGGGGTATTGTGTATATTTTGGGGTAGTTATCCTGACTTGGGTGCTGCCCTTGTAAGGGCGGAAGCTATCGCATGGGCACGACAGGGGTAATGCAATTGTATTATTCATCCCCTACATTACGTCACTGGTCTGGTGCCCACCCGCCTTGGATTGTACAGTGGTGTGGATCTCTCAGGAGAAGAACTGGGTGAGATCCTTCCTTTTATTATATTTCACATTGCACTTTGATCTACTATGATTTTATTATATCTATTAAAAGTTATATTTTAAATCCTTGCTTTACTAATATTATATTCAGGATTTAGGCTGTATCTCCTTGACGTTTGGCAGGTTTGCTTTTCTCTCTGCTATGCTTGGTCTGACAGATTGACAAATGGCATCCGTTTGGTCCAAAAGACTCTTGGAAAAAAACTCCCACATAATCGCAACACGAACCCTTGGACTCTGAGATGGCTGAGGTGGTGCATGGACCCTTGAACTCTGATATGCCACAGGTGGTGGTGTCATGTGCACAGTTGATTGACCTCTGGCAGTGGTCGAAACCCTATGTCTTACAGCCTTTTTGCGGACTATGGGCACATGCTCCTCTGCACTGCTGCTCCCGCAATCCATGCCACCCGTCCATGTAGGATCAGTCACCTCACCAAAAAACAAGATTTATAATGGGTATGTGGGGCACAGCTTCACTAAATGTACCAATCTAGAAAAACCAAAAGGTCCATGCGATCATATGCAAGACGTGAAAAAGTTTATTTGTACACACTTTAAAAACACAATTAGAAAGGAGGAGACTCAAACAAAGAGTCCCTCCATAATGCAGCATGTATGCACTAGAGATGAGCCACCCCCCTAGTGTTCGAGTTCGGTGAACGGCGGGTGTGTTCGACGAACACCTTCGAACCCCATTGAAAACAATGGCAGGCAAACACAAACACATACAAACACATTACACATGTACACACAGTTAATAAATAGTACCATTATACTTACAGGTCCCCGCAATGCGTCCTGCAGACTCTATCTCCTGCCACATCTCCTTCCGATCATCGCTGTGCCCTCCAGGTAACCAGAACTGAAGATAGGACCTTCTGTGACATCGTCATAGCATGTGACCAGTCACGTGTGTATTATCTCATTGGCTACAGACTGGTCACATGGCTAGACGTCATGCTAGGTCCTGTCAGTGCATCTTTCGGTACATGGTGCTCTTTTGAGCATCTCCGTGTACCGGCGAGATGCTTGGGCACATGCTTGGCTCCCCGTTCCTGCATGTCGGCGCTCTTTACAGAGTCAGCCCACATGCAAGGACTGGATGCCACAGTCGGTGAATGGCAGCACCAGGAATCAGGTGATCGGAGATCACCGTTGCTATAGTAACCCGCCTGTCAGATTACTATTTCAAGTGGCAGCGGTGACGTCACCGCTTACAACCTGCAGCCTCTGCTCACCCACTGAGTGATTAGACAACACGGGAGCAGCAGCGTCTTCCTCCCATGCAGTGCTGTCTGATGTAGCAGAGCTGCATGGGTTGAAGGAGAAAGAAGACAGAAGACCAGGATTGTGGAGGGGTGAGAGGGAGTAATAAACATGGAGTCTCTAAGTGTGTCTGTGTATTTATTTCTATTAAAGTATTTTTTTCTCTGTGTGGTGTCTTTTTTTTTAACCATTTATTGGAGATTCTTAGTGGCCGGGTCAAACTTGCCTGACATTAAGAATCTCTGGCTTAATACTAGCTAGTAAAACAAAGCTAGTATTAACCCTTTATTACCCAGCAAGCCACCCGGCATCAGGGCTGCTGGAAGAGTTGGATACAGCGCCAGATAATGGCGCTTCTATGAAAGCGCCACTTTCTGGGGCGGCTGTCGACTGCATTTCGGAGCAAAGGGGCCCAGAAAGCTCGGGCCAACCTGTCCTGTGGATTCCAATCACCAGGTGCCTAGTTGTACCTGGGTGGACACAAAAATGGGGCAAAGCCCATATCGTTTTTTTTTTTTTTAACTATTTCATGAAATTCATGAAATAATTAAAAAAGGGCTTCCCTATATTTTTAGTTCCCAGCTGGGTACAAATTGGCAGCTGGGGTCAGCCGTACCTGCCTGCTGTACCTGGCTAGCATACAAAAATATGGTGAAGCCCACATCATTTTTTTGGTGGTCAAAAAACTCCTGCATACAGTCCTGGATGGAGTTTGCTGAGCCTTGTAGTTCTGCAGCTGCTTTCTGCTCTCCTGGATACATTAGTAAATGGAGCATGCTGAGCCTTGTAGTTCTGCTACCCCTGTCTCTCCCTCCAGCATACAGTCCTGGATGCAGCATGCTGAGCCTTGTAGTTCTGCAGATGCTGTCTGCTCTCCTGCATACACTAGTGGATGAAGTATGCTGAGCCTTGCAGTTCTGCTCCCCCTGCCTCTCCCTCTACCATGCAATCCTGGATGGAGGATGCTGAGCCTTGTAGTTCTGCAGCTGCTGTCTCCTCTCCTCCATACAGACAGACAGCAGACTGAGGCTGCAGAACTAGAAGGCTCAGCATACTCCATCCAGGACTGTATGCAGGAGTTTTTGATCCCCCCAAAAAAATATGTAGGCTTCGCCATATTTTTGTATGCTAGCCAGGTACAGCAGGCAGCTACGGGCTGCCCCCAACCCCAAGCTGCCTATTTGTACCCGGCTGGGAACCAAAAATATAGGGAAGACCTTTTTTTTTCAATTATTTCACGAATTTCATGAAATAATTTAAAAAAAAATGACGTGGGCTTCGCCTAATTTTTGTGACCAGCCAGGTACAACTAAGCAGCTGGGGATTGGAATGCGCAGGATACCCAAGCTTTCTGGGCACCCCTGCTGCGAATTGCAGTCCACAGCCGCCCCAGAAAATGGCGCTTTCATAGAAGCGCCATCTTCTGGCGCTGTATCCAACTCTTCCAGCTGCCCTGCTGACGGGTGACTTGCTGGGTAATAATAGGGTTAGGGCTTGCTGTATATTATCAACTGGCCCTAAGCCCGAAATTCATGGTGTCACGCCAATATTAGACATGGCCACCATGAATTTCTAGTACAGAAAAAAAAACACAACACACAGAAAAATATTTTTATTACAAATAAAACACAGTACAATTAGTGACTCCATCTTTATTGAAATAAAGAACCCTCCTCCGCAGTAATCCTGGGTCAAGGGTCCCACGCCGTCCAATCCGGATCCAATATCATTTGATCGGTTTGCTAGAAGGCAAAGCGATCAGATGATGTGTTAGGTTCAAGGGCCTAAATCATATGATACAGCAGCTGATTGTATAAACGGCTTTTATACAATAAGCTGATGCATCAGTGGAAAAAAAAACAAACAAACTACACACTTCTGTGCAGACTCCTATTCGAGAGCATCAGCTGATAGTTTAGCCAACCGGGCGGTGAAAAGCCAGCCTCACGGCTCGACTTATAATGTCAGCTGATTCTCTCAGGTGAACGCATCAGCTGATCATCGCCAGGTCTTTGAGAGAGGAGAGAGGGGCGAGAGAGGAAAGAGAGGGGCGAGAGAGGAGAGAGAGGGGTTAGAGAGGAGAGAGGGGGGAGAGAGAGAGGTGAGAGAGAGAGGGGAGAGAGAGGGGGAGGAGAGAGGGAGGAGAGAGGGAGGAGAGAGGGATAGAGAGAGAGACGAGAGAGAGAGGTGAGGGAGGGAGGAGAGAGGGGAGTGAGAGAAAGGGGAGAGAAAGAGAAAGAGGGAAGAGAGAGGGGAGAGAGAGAGAGGGGAGAGAGAGGAGAAAGAGAGAGGCGAGAGAGGAGAGAGAGAGAGAAGAGTGAGAGGAGAGAGAGAGAAGAGAGAGAGGAGAGAGCAATGCAGCCTCATTTTGTGAACTGCTCCGATTTTAGAGGTGTGTCTCGCGGCTCACAGCTGATGTCCTGCTTCTCCCCTCCCCTTATTTATAAATAAATAAAAATTATAATTTAAAATGATAAATAAATTAAATTAAATTCTTTACCGGGATGGCCGGGACTTGAACTCGTGAACTATAGCGGGCTTTACAGGCCGCAATCTCGCTAGCGAGATCGGAAACGGTCGTACCCGCCCCCGTCAGTTGTGCGACATGGGCAAATCGCTGCCCATGCCGCACAATATCGCTTACCGCTTTTGCGATCGTTTAAGGTCACTCATAAGTGTCACACACTGCAATATCGTTAATAACGCCGGATGTGCATCACAAGCACCGTGAGCCCGACGATAATTCATTAACGATATCGTAGCATGTAAAGCCCGCTTAATTCTCCTTAGGCAGTAGCTCTACCCAATGAGCCATAGGAAGCATAGGAAGCATAGGAAGATTTGGTAATCTTGACCTCTGTATTGCAGTAGAGAATCCAGAAGTAGATTATTCAGCTACAAAGATGAGAGAGAGTGAGATAAGTGAGAGAGGAGAGAGAGGAGTGAGAGGAGAGAGGAGAGAGGAGGAAGAAGAGAGAGAGAGAGAGAAGAGAGAGAAGAGAGGAGAGAAAGAGAGAGAGAGGCGAGAGAGAAAGAGAGGATAAAATAAAAGGATAATCGCCTTCCTCATCCAGGGTGACATCCTCAGCAGAAGCCAAGCTGGTTTCATGCCAAACCACCGCAACATGGACCGGACCACATTTACACCCTGCAAAGCCTCATCAAGACCCACGTCCACGGCAAAAAACAGGGGGAAATATTTGCATGTTTCGTGGACTTCAAAAATGCATTTGACTTAGTTTGGCATCAAGGCCTGTTCCTGAAAATTCTGGAAAGCGGAATAGGTGGCAGAACCTATGACGTGATCAAGAGCTCATACACTGAGAACCAGTGCAGCATGAAGGGGAACGGGAAGAGGACGGCTTTCTTCCGACAGGGCCGTGGGGTCAGACAAGGCTGCAGCCTGAGCCCAACTCTATTCCACATCTATATAAATGGACTAGCAACAGCTCTAGAGTCCACCTTTCCCCACACCATCTACCGGTCACTGCGGAGGGACTACACTCTGGCCCCATATCTGGAAAGGTTACGCCACCCCAAAGACAGGCAGACCCTGAGCCTGTACAGACTGAGTGCCCACAGCCTAGAGGTGGAAACAGGGCGGCACCGACAGACATACAGGCCGCGGGAGAACAGACTGTGCCAGCATTGCCAGCAGGGGCCTCTGGAGGACGAGGCACACTTCCTGCTGCACTGTGACAAATACTCAGCAGTGAGGGCCTCCCACTTCCAGAAATTTACCACTCATACCCCGGACTTTCCATCCATGGACGAGGACATGAAACTCCGCTTCCTACTGGGGGAAGAGGAATCAATGGTGGAGATCGCCACCCAATATGTCACCACATGTCTTAAGCTGAGGGGAACATAAGGCCCCTAAATGGACTTTCAGAGCCCAAATTGTGCCCCCAACTCCCCATAATCCTGATCCCCTCCCAGCACACTTACTGTATTTCTCTTGCTTTGACAACACTAATTGTATTTTGGTCCTGCCAATAAAGCATATTTGAGTTTGAATTTGAATTTGAGAAGAGAGAGAGAAGAGAGAGAGAAGAGAGAGAGGAGAGAGAGAGGAGAGGAGAGAGAGAGGAGAGAGAGAACAGAAAGAGCAGAGAGAACAGAGAGAGAAGAAAGAGAAGAGAGAAGATAGAGAAGAGAGAGAGAGGGAGAGGAGAGAGAGAGAGAGAGAGGAGAGAGAGAGAAGAGAGAGAGACACAGGCACTACCGCCCCCATCCTCATCACCGCACACACAAGCACTACCGCACTCATCATCATCATCCTCGCACACACAAGCACTACCACACTCATCATCATCATCCTCGCACACACAAGCACTACCGCACTCATCATCATCATCCTCGCACACACAAGCACTACCGCACTCATCATCTTCCTCGCACACATGCAGGCACTTCCTGGGTGAAGTCTCCGATGACAGCGCGGCTCACTTCAGTTGCTGCGTAGAGCTGACACAGAGCTGTTGTGTTCTACGGCGCTCCCTGTCAGCTTCATGTAGCAGAGCTGAAAGCGTCGTGTGGATTAATTCGGACCTGGATGAGTGTTTGGGATTAATAAAGTGGTAAATGAGAGTTTTTTTGTCTTTTATTCCAAATAAAGTATTTTTTCGAGTGTATGTGTTTATTTACTTTCACTTACAGGATAATCATGGATGGTATCTCGGGGAGACACCTGTCATGATTAACCTAACCTTATTACCCCGATTGCCACCGCACCAGGGCAATTCGGGATGAGCCGGGTAGAGTCCAAGGATTGTCGCATCTAATGGTTGCGGCAATTCCGGGCGGCTGCTGGCTGATATTGTTATGGTGGTAGGCTCCCCATAATGTGGCGCTCTCCATCCTAACAATAACAGCCTCCTGGCCGTGTGGCTTTATCTTGGCTGGTATCAAAATTGGGGGGAACGCAGGTTTTTTTTTATTATTATTTATTTATTTTACTGCACAATATAGACCCACCCGTCGGCGGTTGTGATTGGTTGCAGTGAGACAGTTGTCACTCATCGTGAGGGCGTGTCTGACTGAAACCAATCATGGGCGTTGGTGGGCGGGTAAAGCAGGGCATACCAGATTGAATGATGAGCTGCAGCCATTTTCAAAAGAGGAAAAGCCGCCGGAGCTTTGTGACAGCCGTGCAGTGCCGCGCCCGTGATCGGTGAGTAGGAAAGAGAGAGGGATTGTGCTGGGGACGCAGGACGCATGCAGATACGCAATGTACGCACATAGCCTTACTGTGAAAAGCCACGCTTTTGGTGATCGAACCGTTATCGAATGGTAACTCGAACGGCCGAACTTGAAGCAAATCGTTCTAGTTCGTCGAACGACACGAACACCACCCAAAATCAATCGAATTTGAAATTGGCGAACGGTTCGATTCGAACATTGCTCATCTCTAGTATACAGCATGGGACCTCAGATATTAGTACAGTGGAACTTTGGTTAACGAGTAGAGTTGAGCGATATTCGAGTCAAACGGTTCGCCAATTTCATGTTCGAGTGATTTTGGGGGGTGTTCGAGTCGTTCGACGAACTCGAACGATTTGCTTAAAGTTTGGCAGTTTGAGTTACGTTCAAGAATGGTTCGATCACCAAAAACGTAACTGTAGCTTTTTACAGCTGCGTGTGCAGGGAGCCATCGCTGGCAGCCTGCTGTAAGCTGGTAACCAGGGTAAAAATCGGGTATCCAAGCAAAGTGCTTTGCTTAGTAACCCGATATGTACCCTGGCTACGTGTGCAAAGATCCCCGGAAGCCACACAAAAGCACTTCCGTGTGACGTCCGTTGGATGCCGCTGCAGTCTGTGTCCCGCTCCAACCCCAGCCCCAGCCCCACGACTGCCCGCTCAGCAGTGTCCGCAGCTGCTCGCACTGTAATGTGTCCGCAGCTGCCCACACTGCAGTGTCAGCAGCCGCGGGGATGACAAGCCTTGCCGTCAGGAGGTTAGTAAAATTCCTTACCTGTGGTGATGAAGTCCTGCCCTCCTGACGTCAGCGCTGTCACTGTCTTCCATGTCCGACGCTTGTCACATCTCCTCTCGCCACCAGTGATGTCACGGGCCGCTCGCGATACTTGGTTTGTGAAGGCGGCGGTCATTGAACTCAGTGATAGTGCTGCTATCAGGAGTGCAGCGATCACCGCAGGTAATGTACCTCACTAACCTCTTGACAGCAGCGCTCGTCATGCCCTGCAGTGACAGCGCTGACGTCAGGAGTGCAGGAGATCGTGAAAGCAGGTAATGATCTCATCTAACCTCCTGACAGCAGCGCTCGTGATGACCTGCAGTGACCTGGGCTGACCTATTGATGTTAGCTCAGGTCACTGCACTACTCTCTCATTCTGTTCTTCATTGACTGTGACATTAACTATGGTATGGATCGTCATGGGACCCCCTTGGATTGCACCAGACCTTGATTTGTTTTTCTCTCTAATAAATTGGTGAAAGAGGGAATGTGTTGAGGAGTGTTTTTTTAAAATAAAAATGTGTTTATCGTCTATTTTTTTTTTATTACTGACTGGGTTGGTGATGTCGGGTATCTGATAGACGCCTGACATCACGAACCCCAGGGCTTGATGCCAGGTGACATTACACATCTGGTATTAACCCATATATTACCCCGTTTGCCACCGCACCAGGGCAACAGGATGAGCTGTGGCGAAGCACCAGGATTGGTGCATCTAATGGATGCGCCACTTCTGGGGCGGCTGTGGCCTGCTATTTTTAGGCTGGGGAGAGTCCAATAACCATGGACCTCCCTAGTCTGAGAATATCAGACCCCAGCTGTCCGCTTTACCTTGGCTGGTGATCCAATTTTGGGGGGATCCCTACGTGTTTTTTTTTTAAAATTATTTATTTAATTTAAAAAAACAGTGTGGGGTGCCCTCTGTTTTGGATTACCAGACAAGGTGAAGCTGCCAGCTGTGGTCTGCAGGCTGCAGCCTTCGGCTTTACCGCACCCCTTAGTGCCACATGAAAGGCACCAAAGGGTGCAAAATTACAAAATGCAGGAGAGTGGGACATTATGTGTCTTTCTGCCATTATAATGACAGAAAAGACTGATATGAAGTGTACAAGCACAAGAAAATCACCAGAGCGCTCTACGCTGTGAAAAGCAGTAGAAAATGACACTGGAGTGAACATGTGACCGCCTCATGTAGGTTGAAGCTATGGATCCTGGGTAAATTTATGTATTTCCCTCCTTCAGTTTTTTTGCGGTACGCAAAAAAAAAACGGAAGGCACACAGATGACAAACGGATGACATACGGACCATGTACGGAACGGAACATATGCCACACAGATGCACCCGTGAAAAAAACAGACCATTTTTTGCGGACCGCAAAAACGGATTGGTTGTGTGAATGTAGCCTTATTCTGATCTGCCGTTTATAAACAGCAGGCAGAAATAAGTGAATAGCGCCCCCCAGCGTCAGAAAATCTCTGGGGTTTCAGGGGGTAGCTGAGACCCTGGAGATCATGATTGAGGCCGGTTTTTCTGGTCCCCGCTCACATGATCACCGGTATACACCATATACCGATGATCACGTTACAGTAAATGACTACGCCGGTAAAATATGATTTATCTCCCATCTGGCATGAACAAACATCTCAGATGGGAGATAAATCTCCTCCCCGGTCCCCTCCAGTCCCCTGGTGTCGCCAAAGTGCCCCCTCCAGGAAATCCAAGATGGCCGCGCACACAGCAGCGCGCCGGCCGCATTCACCCTGCTCCTCTGATTTCTGTCGCATGTGCCATTACACATGCGACAGAAAACTCCTCCCCAGGCCCTGCCAGGTCACCCCCTATAACACCACCGGTGTTCCCCGGTGTCCCACGGTACCTGTGCAGCGTTGATCCCCCACGGCCCCCTCCTTCACAATAGACACTGCCAGATGCACAGAGCGGTTGTAAGCTCAGCTTCCTGTCTTCAGTCACAGTGAGTGGCGGTAACCATGCATCTGTAAGCTACTGCAATGCCCTGCTCATGAGATAAGGAACATAGTTGATCAGGAGAGCTATACTACATTTCCAAATATAGGTATTTGCTTTTATAGTTGCCCTGCTGAACGACTACCAAACATGAAAGTCCGTCATATGCCACAAAATAACATGTCTAAATAGCGAGCTCTGTTGTTTAGTATTCATTCAGCAGGATAACTGGACTTAAAGGGGTATATCATCTCCAAGATCCTATCCCCAATATATAGTAGGTGGAATAGTAATAATATCATCAAATACCAATATTTGGAAATGTAGAATTGTTCTCCTGATTAGGCATGCCCTTACCTCATGAGCAGGGCATTGCAGCTTTAATAGAAACAGTTATGACATGGACTCTGCTGCTGTGGACCCGGGGAGAGTGGGTGCAGATTCATTGCACCCATACTCCTCACAGGGGAGCGTCTGCACTCCTAGAAAATGGGGGATACGTTCCCTGAGCGTGTCCCCCCATATTCTAGATGGTCCAGAGTCGTTGTGGAACCCCCTTATTTTTTTTTCCTTACAATAAATTGGTGAAAGAGGGAATGTTTTGGGGAGTGTTTTTTCAAATAATTTTTTTTTTAGTTTTCTATTTTTTTTGTCAGTACTGACAGTTTGTGATGTCGGGTATCTGATAGACGCCATGACATCACAAACTGCTGGGCTTGATGTCAGGTGACCTTACAGCTAGTATCAACCCCATTTATTACCCCGTTTGCCACCGCACCAGGGCACGCGATGAGCTGGGGTGCAGCGCCAGGATTGGTGCATCTAGTGGATGCACCACTTCAGGGGCGCCTGCGGCCTACTATTTTTAGGCTTTGAAGGGCCAATAACTATGGACCTTCCAACCCGGAGAATTCCAGACCACAGCTGTCCGCTTTACCTTAATTATTATTATTTATAAAATAATTATAAAAAAAGAGCCTGGGGTGACCTCGTCTTTTTTTTTTTTTTGCCAGACCACAGCTGTCTGCTTTATCTGCGCTGAGAATCAAAAATACCGCGAAGCGCTACATCATTTTTTTTAATTTATTTTTACAGTACTGTGATGTCAGGCAATCAAAATACAGGGAAGCCCATTTCTTTTAGTTATTTAAATAAATAATGAAAAAAAAAAATGTGGGCTAAGGGTAATCCAAGCAGCTACTGGCTGCTAACCCCCACTGCTTGGTGTTACCTTCACTGGCAATAGAAAATCCAGGGAAGCATGTTTTATTTTTTTTTGCCAAAAAACTAAAAAAAAAAATGACGTGGGCTTCGCTATATTATTGTATGTTAGCCAGATACAGCAGGCAGGTACGGCTGCCCCCAACTCCCAGCTGCCTATTTGTACTTGGCTGGGAACTTAAAATATAGGGAATCCCTTTTTTTAATTATTTCATGACTTTCATGAAATAATTAAAAAAAAAGCCCATGGGCTTCGCCCCATTTTTGTGTCCAGTCAGGTACAACTAGGCAGCTGGGGATTGGAATCCACAGCACAGGTTGGCCCGAGGTTTCTGGGCCCCTCTGCTGCCAATTGCAGTCTGCAGCCGCCCCAGAAAATGGCGCTTTCATAGAAGCGCCATCATCTGGCGCTGTATCCAACTCTTCCAGCAGCCCTGAAGCCGGGTGGCTTGCTGGGTAATTATGAGTTAATACTAGCTTTATTTTACTAGCTAGTATTAAGCCAGAGATTCTTAATGTCAGGCAAGTTTGACCCGGCCATTAAGAATCTCCAATAAAGGGTTAAAAAAAAGACACCACACAGAGAAATACTTTAGTATTTACTCTATAGAAATAAATACACAGACACATTAGAGACTCCATGTTTATTACTCCCTGTCAGCCCTCCACGATCCTGGTCTTCTGTTTTCTTTCTCCTTCAACCCATGCAGCTCTACTACATCAGACAACACTGCATGGGAGGAAGACGCTGCTGCTCCCCGTGCAGTCTAATCACTCATTGAGAGTGAGCAGAGGCTGCGGGCTGTAAGCGGTGACGTCACCACTGACAGGCGGTTACTTTACCAACGGTGCTCCGATCATGTGATTCCTGGTGCTGCAATTCACCAGCTGTGGCAGCCAGTCCTTGCATGTGGGCTGACTCTGTAAAGAGCGCCCACATGCAGAAACGGGGAAGCCGACCATGTGCCAGAGCATCTCGCCGGTACACAGAGATGCACAAATGAGCACCGTGTACCGGAGAGATGCACTGACAGGACCTAGCATGATGTCTAGAAATGTGACCAGTCTGTAGCCAATGAGAAAATAGACACATGACTGGTCACATGGCTATGACGACGTCACGGAAGGTCCTATTATCAGTGCTGGTTACCGGGAGGACGCAGCGATTATCGGAAGGAAAAGCGGCGGGAGACAGCGTACAGGACGTGTCGCGGGGACCTGCAAGTGTAATGGCAATGTTTATTAACTGTATGTGTACATGTATAATGTGATTTTATGTGTTTGTGTTTGCCTCCCATTGTTTTCAATGGGGGTTCGAATTGGTTTGTCGAACGTTCGTCGAATTTGTCCTCCGTTCGACGAACCGAGCCGAACTTGAACATTAGGGGGGTGGCTCATCTCTATTAACGAGAACAATCTGTCCTGGGACTGTGCTTGTTAACCAAGTTACTCATTCAGCAAAGCAAGATTCCCATAGGAAATCATTGCAATGCAGACAATTCGTTCCACGATTTGTAAAAAATGTCCCATCTTGGAGCCCTGTTGTGCCATTCCACACACGTTCAAAACACACAAACACACATGTACAAACACACATGCACAAACACAGATTATGCTCACCTTACCTTCTGTTCCCTTGCCGGTCTCCTGGAACTTGCAGTTCGCCTGTACAAGATGTGTATCGGGTAACCAAGGCGACTGATGCCGGACCTTCCGCACTCAGCGCGCTGACGTCAAAGGCAGAAGCCGCTTGCCTCTGATTGGCCAGGGCGCTGCCTTTGAGTAGCGCCTGACAGGGGAAATTCCTCCCTCGTCGCGATGGTTACCGGATACACATCATGTGGAGGGAGGACCTTCCCCTGTCAGCCGCTACTCAAAGGCAGTGCGCTGGCCAATCAGAGGCAAGCGGCCCCTGCCTTTGATGTTAGCGCGCTGGGATCTAAAGGTGCGGCATCGGTCGCCTTGGTTACCCGATACATGCAAGTTCCACGAAGCCGGCAAGGGAACGGAAAGTAAGGTGAGCACAATATGTGTGTGTGCGTTCTTGTTTGTTTGTGTGTGTTTGTGCATGCTTGTGTGTGTTTGTGTGGACTGCAAGAACGGGTTAGAGAGCGGTGGATGTACGGAACCGGAAGTGTGTGCGGAAGTGTGTGCGGTGAGTATTTTTCTCGTACAGCAAGGCTTTCTCGCAAACCGAGTTACAAATGTACAGAAAGCCTTGCTCGTTAGACGAAATACTAGCTAACTGGGTTACTCGTTAAGTGAGGTTCCACTGTATATAAAGCATGAACAGGCTAACAAAAACCACTGATTTGCACTATACATAGTCAAAAATACAATCCTGCAGTCATATTTGGTGCAAAAAAAAAGAAAGCCTTCTAATAATTACCAAAGTAGCATGAATCAAAGGTGGTGTAAACGCCCACACGCCACACGCGTTATGCCACCATGAGTGGCTTCCTCAGGGGTATACTGATATTTACCTGGGGTCAAACATATATATATATATATATATATATATATATATATATATACAACTTCTGCTGTGGTGCTTTTGCAGGTGGGCACTTGCTGACACTCATTGTCATGATTTTTTATTTCTGTTTCTAGTGCATTTTATTACTGACCACTTTTATAGCACTATTTGTATATTATCTTGGTCTACAACATGCACTTTATATTTGCAATTGTGCACAGATACTCATGGCGATTGTTTTTTTGGTCTGTGCCCATCTGTACTTGATTCCATCCTGCCATCTGGTGGCCTCATATATGTAATTGCACCTTACTAAAACTTCTTATTTAAATTATACTTTAATATTTATGGAAATTAGTACTATGTTCTAGGCTCTGTCCTGTCACCATTTCCTTGCTTATTTACTTATATGTTTGTTTTTAAATATGTCATTAATAAAGAGATGTTTATTTTATTATATATATTGTTGGATATTTCTATGAATCGGTACTCATATTTATATAATAGCCTTTTCTGATGGTTGGGGGGTATTCATTTATTATTTGGTGATAGTTATTGTTTAACACACCATATTATACTCTCTTTTGGCATTAATCGGTGTAGCTTGATAATTATCAAAGTAGCATGAATCAGAGGTGGTGTAAACGCCCACACGCCCCACGCTGACATTTACCTGAGGTCAGACATATATATATATATATATATATATATATATATATACACATAACTTCTGTGAATACTGCTGTGGTTTGTGTTCCACAGTGGAATGCATAGCTCCGCCCACGTGACCAGAAGTGACCTCAGCGCTCCCAGAAGTCTAAGCAGTGCATTCTCCCAAGAGCACAACACTGGCAATAACAGTCATGTGACCACATGTAATGCTGTATGCCTGCCTCCCAATTCAATTGAATGTGGGGAAAGCTGCCGCAGCACTCGTACTTACATTTTCCTTACAAGTGTGCAGGGAAATGTATAAAAAATAAACGATGTGCACATCAAAAACTTATCTCCTCGGTAATCCAGGATGTCAAACATGTCTGAACAACATAGTAAAAGCAGCAATTATGAGGGGCAATTGGAATAATGAGAAATATTACATATGTGACGCCCTGGCCTATCAGGTCGTCACAGGGTATTGTGCAATGTGCCCTTCTTCACAGTATCCACCCTCCTTGGTTACGGGTCCTGGTCCTTTGGTGTTGCTAACAGCTGAGCTAATCAAAATTCTAGGAACACTTTACACTTTACCCACACACACCATTGGGGGGCCTGAAGGGAATAGGGCCATCCACATGGGGGCTTGGTGAGGGGAAATTGAGGAAAGTGATGGTTGAGCAATGAAGAGTGAAAGGAGAGGAGGTGGAGTGGTGACCCTTGTGAGGAGAGGTCAAGGAGAAGGGCCCCTGTAGATACTAGGCGGCAGATGTTGGTCTGGGCCTGGTAGAAGCTGGAACCCCGGTTGCAGGGGATTGTGTCAAGGGGCACGGACTGCCGAGGAGGGCAGCCGGCGGCCTTGAGCTATCTCCGGGCAGGGTCCAGGGCACGACGGGGTACGTGGACCCTAGGCCGGGAAGTCGCTTCACGCGTCCTGGTAATTTATCCAACGGGGGTGAAGACTTCAAGTGTCATCCCCAACCCGCTCCAAAATTGGGGTACTAGCGCACAGATGGGATAGGACTTAGCTATACGGGTGAGTGGGACCCGAACAGTTTCAGACTCGAGGGTCCAAAGAGAAACACAGGTGCCAAGGAAAGGGCCACAGACTAACTGTAACACCAAGGGCACGGACCCAAGCGTTCTCCCTCCAAGCTGCAGTGGTGCTCAGAACTCTGGTTTACAAGCTGTCGGTGTGATTATTTCTGAGTGAGTACACTGGAAACCCTTCTCCTATACCCGAAGGCACCTCACACGCCAACTAACCAATGGGCCCCGGGACACCCAAACCCCCTACCCACGGAAGGGTTAAACATCCAGCTGGGTGGTGTCACGAGCTTTCAATTTCCCTGTACATACCCCCCTTTTTCTTTTGACATTCGAATGTTCGTGCGGACCCCCCCGGGTCCGGAGACCCCTCGAGCCACCGCGGCTCCAGATCCGAGCGGCTCGGCCGTTGTCGGGGGGGTGGTACACATACATTACAAATTTGTATATAATTATGCATATGACAATACTTGATTATAGCAAAACAGGAGGAGCAGTGGAACAGCAAGACGGAAACAGCACTCATGGTGGCGTAACGCGTGGGGCGTGTGGGCGTTTCCACCACCTCTGATTCATGCTACTTTGGTAATTATCAGCAGGCTTTCTTTATTTTGCACCAAATATGACTGCATGATTGTATTTTTGACTATGTACAGTGCAAATCAGTGGTTTTTGTTAGCCTGTTCATGCTTTATATACTAATGTCTGAGGTCCCATGGTGTATACATGCTGCATTATGGAGGGACTCTTTATTTGAGTCTCCTCCTTTTTAACCCCTTAGTGACGGAGCTAATTTTCACCTTAATGACCAGACCAAATTTTGCAATTCTGACCAGTGTCAGTTTATGAGGTTGTAACTCTGGAACGCTTCAACGGATCCCGGTGATTCTGAGACTGTTTTTTCATAACATATTGTACTTCATATCAGTACTAAATTTTGGAGAATATTTTTTGCATTTCTTTGTGAAAAAAACGGAAATTTGGCGAGAATTTTGAAAATTATGCAATTTTCAAATTTTGAATTTTATACCGTTAAATCAGAGAGTTATGTCACATAAAATAGTTAATAAATAACATTTCCCACATGTCTACTTTACATCAGTGCAATTTTTAAACAAAATTCTTTAGGGTTAGGAAGTTATAAGCATTCAAAGTTCATCAGCAGTTTCCCATGTTTTCAACAAAATTTACAAAATCTTTTTTTTAGGGACCACATCAAATTTGAAGTGACTTTGGGGAGCCTAGGTGACAGAAAATACCCAAAAGTGACACCATTCTAAAAACTGCACCCCTCAAGGTACTCAAAATCACATCCAAGAAGTTTATTAACCCTTCAGGTGCTTCACAGGAACTAAAGCAATGTGGAATGAAAAAAAAAGAAATATATATTTTACCTAAAAAATATTGCTCTCACGCTAATTTATTCACTTTTAGAAGAAGCAACATAACAAAACGGAATGCAAAATTTGTTCCCCAATTTCTCTTGAGCGCGCTGATACCCCACATGTGGTCAGAAACCTCTGTTTGGACAAATGGGAGGGCTCGGAACAGAAGGAGCAATATTTGAATTTTGGAAAGCAAATTTGGCTGAAATAGATTGCGGGTACCATGTTGCATTTGCAGTTCTAAGGTACCTTAACAGCAGAAACCCCCCCATAACTGACCACATTTTAAAAATTAGACCCCTCAAGGAATTTATCTAGATGTTTTTTGAGAGCTTTGAACCCCCGGGGGCTTCACAGAATTTTATAATGTTGAGCCATGAAAATAAAAAAAAAAAACTACCACAAAATTGTTACCTCAAGCAAGTAGCTTTTAAGGGTATCAGGAAAAAATGCACCCTAAAATGAATTGAGCAATTTCTCCTGAGTTCACCGATACCTCATATGTAGTGGAAATCAACGGTTTAGGTGCAAGTTGGGGCTCGGAAAGGAAGGAGCGGCATTTGACTTCAATATTGAACACCATGTCGCATTTGGAGAGCCCCTGCAGTGCCTAAACAGTGGAACTCCCCCACAAGAAACCCCATTCTGGAAACTAGACCTCTCAAGGATTTTATCTAGTGGTATAGTGAGCAGTTTGAACCTACAATTACTTCACAGAATTTGATAACCTAAGGTCATCATATTGAAAATTTTTATTTTTTTCACAAAAATGTTGCTTTAGCACCAAATTTCTCACTTTTTCAAGAGGAAACACCAAAAATGGACCCCACAGTTTGTTATCCAATTTCTTATGAGCGCAGGGATACCTCACGAGATGTGTGTTGCCCATGGAAGAACCCAGCTGCCCGTGACCACGATCCAGGGGGTTTGTGCTGCTGCTGACTTCAGCTCTATTCTCTCCGCAGAGAACACTCATCTCTGCAGCATAAATTGACATGTTGCAGCACCATATGTCAGTTTATGCTGTGGAGAAAATAAGAACAGTGGACAGGATATTTCTAAAAATCCTTCCACTGCGCTTCTACTGTACAATACAGCGTTATGGACGCAGCGAAAACACAGCGTCCAAATCGCTTGAATCCCTAATCGCGGGCACACAGCCTGAAAAGCTAGGAAGGATGGATGGATAGATAGACAGACAGATGTCAAACATATATAATGTCCCACCCCCCTACATATTCTAAGCTGGCACCCTTTAGTGACTTTCATGTGGCACTAAAGGGTGCCTAGCCTTGTATTTAGCCCCAAAAAAAATAATAAAAAAAAAAATGACGTGGGGTCCCTCCATTTTTCATAGCCAGCTAGGGTAAAGCAGACTGCTGAAGCCTACAAACCACAGCTGTCCGCTTTACCTTGGTTGGGGATCCAATTTGGAGGGCACCCCAGGCTCTTTTTTCTAATTATTTATAAATAAATAATTAGAAAAAAAATGGAGTCCCCCCCCAAATTGGTTCACCAGCCAAGGTAAAGCGGACAGCTGTGGTCTGGTATTCCCAGGGTGGGAAGGTCCATAGTTACTGGCCCTACCCAGCCTAAAAATAGCAGGCCGCAGCCACCCCAGAAGTGGCGCATCCATTAGATGCGCCAATCCTGGTGCTTTGCCCCGGCTCATACCATGCCCTGGTGCGGTGGCAAACGGGGTAATAAATGGGGTTGATACCAGATGTGTAATGTCACCTGACATACTGCCCAGCAGTTGGTGATGTCATGGCGTCTATCAGATACCCGACATCACCAACTGTCAGTAATAAAAAAATAAAATAGACAACAAAAAAAAAACATTTATTTGAAAAAACACTTCCCAACCATTCCCTCTTTCACCAATTTATTGTGAAGAAAAAAAGATCAAGTCTGCAGAAATCCATTTTGGAAGTCCCACGATGACTCTTGAACTTCTAGAATATGGGGGGCAAGCTCAGGGAACGTATCCCACATTTTCTAGGAGTGCAGACCCTCCATTTGAGGAGCCTAGGTGCAAAGAATCTTCACCTACTCTCCTCGGGTCACAGCAGCAGAGTGCGTGCAGCCAGCGCAGCTCCACAGCTGTTCCAGTGAACACAGGAAGCTGAGCTGAGCTGACAGCCGCACTCTGCGCTTGCGATCAGCGTCTGCTGTGAAGGAGGAGGGACGTGGTGGATCAGCGCTGCAAAAAGGTGGAGGTATGGGGGGTGACTTAGCTGGGAGGAGTTTTCTGTCACATGTGTCATGGCACATGCGACAGAAATCAGAGCAGAAGGGTAAATGCGGGCGATGCGTTCGTGCGCGCACTGCCATCTTGGATGTTCTGGAGCGGGTTAGGGGTCAGGGGGTTCACATCGGCGACCACGGGGGACCAGAGGGGTAGATTTATCTCCCGTCTGGCATGTTTGATCATGCCTGGTGGGAGATAAATCATTGTTTACCGGCGCTGTCATTTACTGTAACATGATCATCTGTATATGGTGTATACCGGTGATCACGTGACTGGGGACCGGAAAAAACAGCCTGAATCGTGATCTCCAGGGTCTCAGCTACTCCCGATACCTGAAATCCCGGAGATTTTCTGTCGCTGGGGGGCGCTACAGCCCTTTTTCGGCCTGACGTCTAAAAGCGTCGGAACAGAATAAGTACCCTGTTTTTCCGACATCTAAAGTCGTACGGCCGTCGTTATGAGGTTAATTGTATTTTAAAATGTGTACAAATAAACTTCTTCACATTTTGCATATGATTGCTTGGACCTTGTGGTTTTTCTAGATTGGTACATTTAGTGAAGCTGTGCACCACATACCCATTATAAATCTTGTTTTTTGCTTCTGTGCTTATGGGTGGTGGCACGTTTCCTATGGTGGTGCCGTCCTTGTTAATGTTGTTTCTCATTGTTGTTTCATGGTTTACCATGTGGGACTAGAGCACACCTATGTATTGTTACTATTCTTGATTACTTTTATTTTTATAAAATTATTGAAATGTTTCCACAATGTCTTTTGATTTGGAGGCAAGGGAGGTTCAGTGGAACTGCCAGGTTGCTTCAGTATTTGATTGTCAGCCCTCTGAGATTAGGGATGGAGACTTTAGGGATTTGGGAGATGATTTGTTGAATTTGCATAAAAAATATATCCATGTTTGGTGTAATATTAAGAGTTTGGTACAGTACCTCAGATTACATATAATACCACGTGGCCTTAGAGTCCAGATTTTTCCCTCTTGGGAGGTAGATGATCACTTTAAAGGAGTCTGGGAAAAGGGACTTATACAATGTTCAGAGATTCTGCTTAACCTGTTGATAAGTAATGACCGTGGTCTCCTGGTACAAATTAAAGAAAGCATAAAGGAGGCTGAGCAAAAAATTAACTCTGATAAAGTCATCTGCTCAGCCTTTCTTTGCTAGTTTAAAGGATAATATAGACAAATATGAAAAAGAAATAATAGCTGGCAAAAAGAACTAATTTCTCCGGGATAAACGGGATTTTAAGGACAATCAGGCTTACAGGTGGAGTCACCAGGGAAATAGGAGGTCCCATTCCAATCTCTCCAAACAGAATTTTTCTAAAAACCCTGGAGAGGCTTCGTCCAGTGATTTTTTTTTTGTCAACAGATACAAGCGAAACAGAAGGAGGGGGAGAAGAGGTGGCCGGAAGAGGAAACAATCTCAATACCAACAGGTGGACAGCACGAGATCGGGGATTGCAACGACACATACAGACCCCACAGAGGAGCAAATACAAGAGATAACTGGTGAGAACTCATTAAGTATTCTTAATCTGTCAGACTATGTACTTTCACCTATTGAGGAAGCGGTTCTCAAACGTGGCCTTTCCTTCTCACTAGAGATGAGCGAACCGGCCGTGGTTCGGCTCGAGTTCGGTTCGCCGAACGGAGGTCTCGTCCGAGTTCGGTTCGGCAAACCGGTTTGGCGAACCACTCGAACCGCATAGGAAACAATGGGAGGCAATCACAAACACATAAAAACACCCTCAAAGGTGTCCAAAAGGTGACTAACAACTCACAACACAACACAAACACATGGGAAAGTGACAAGAACAAATGCGCATGCGAAAACAAAACAGCGTTACAAGGAAAAGAGGATGAGACACAGATATAGGCATGGCATGCCCTTCTAAAATCATGTAAAACACGTCAAGGTTACTCCAAGCGGAGTCTCCCTTTTTTTCAAAAATTGGGCCACACACACACCCACCCCTTCAGTGGCAGCACTTGTGCCCCAGTTGTACACTTCACAGCTAGATTTGCATCAAGCACATTCAAAAATACGCCATCCTTAACCGTCCCCAGGATGACACCGGGGTAGGTAGCAAAGTCTTTCCTGATCCCAGCTCTGTTCATCTTGGATCATTTTTAAAAACAATGTAAGCAAGGGTTACTCCAAGCGGAGTCTCCCTTTTTTCCAAAAATTGGGCCACATACCCACCCCTTCAGTGGCAGCACTTGTGCCCCAGTTCTACACTTTACAGTTAGATTTGCATCAAGTACATTCAAAAATACGCCATCCTTAACTGTCCCCAGGATGACACCGGGGTAGGTAGCAAAGTCTTTGCTGAGCCATGACTTGTTCATCTTGGCTCCTTTTAAAAAACACAGCAAGCAAGGGTTACTCCAAGCGGAGTCTCCCTTTTTTCCAAAAATTGGGTCCCACACACACCCACCCCTTCAGTGGCAGCACTTGTGCCCCAGTTGTACACTTCACAGGTAGATTTGCATCAAGAACATTCCAAATCCACAAGCATTTACTCTCCCCAGGATGACACAGGGGTAGTAAATTGTGGATCCATGACTTGTTCATTTTGATGAACTTTAGTCTGTCCATATTGTCACTGGACAGACGCGTGCGCTTATCTTTCAGCACACACCCAGCAGCACTGAAGACACGTTCAGAGACAACGCTGGCAGCTGGACACGACAAAATCTCCAAGGCGTAAGTGGAGAGCTCAGGCCATTTTTCAAGATTTGAAGCCCAAAATGAGCAAGGCTCCATTTGCAAAGTCATGGCATCGATGTTCATTTGGAGATACTCCTGTATCCTCCTCTCCAGCCGTTGACTATGTGTCAGACTTGTCTCTGGTGGCCTTGCAAAGGACGGTCTAAAAAAATTATGAAAAGATTCAATAAAATTGCTGTTACCAGCACCAGATACGGTGCTGCTGGTCCGGGTAGACTGTTGAAGATGACGAGACCGTCCTATGTTTGTCAAGTTACAACTGGGAGATTCACTCCCTGCACCAGGGTTGTTTGGTGGAAAAGCCAAGCTAAGATCGAGTAACAGCTTTTTCTGATACTCCTGCATACGTGCGTCCCTTTCTATGGCTGGAATTATGTCACAAAATTTGGACTTGAACCGAGGATCTAATAGTGTGGCAAGCCAGTAGTCATCATCACTTCTAATTTTGACAATACGAGGGTCATGTTGGAGGTAGTGCAGCAAGAAGGTGCTCATGTGTCTTGCACAGCCATGCGGACCAAGTCCACGCTGTGTTTCTGGCATAGAGGTGCTAACCGTTCTTTCTTCCTCTGACATCTCCCCCCAACCTCTTTCAACTGAAATTTGACCAACGTCTCCCTCATCCGCTGAGTCTTCCATGTCCATGGACAGTTCGTCCTCCATTTCTTCATGTTCTCCTGCACCTTCCTCAACATTTCGCCTGCTACCATGCGCCCTTGTTGATCACTGTCCCCCATGGTCTCATGCCTGCCGCGTTGGTGATGATGAACGTCTGGATCTTGGTGATGTTGTTGTATCTTGCGCATATGAATCCTCCTGTACTTCCTCCCCTTCCTGTTGTCCCACCCCCTGACTCCGAATAGTGTTTAGCGTGTGCTCCAGCATGTAAATGACTGGAATTGTCATGCTGATAATGGCATTGTCAGCACTAAACATATTCGTCGCCATGTCGAAACTGTGCAGAAGGGTGCATAGGTCCTTGATCTGAGACCACTCCATGAGGGTGATCTGCCCCACCTCTGCATCTCGTTGGCCCAGGCTATACGTCATGACGTATTGCACCAGGGCTCGACGGTGCTGCCACAGTCGCTGTAACATGTGGAGAGTCGAATTCCAGCGTGTCGGCACATTGCATTTCAGGCGATGAACCGGCAGGCTGAAAGACTTCTGGAGAGATGCAAGTCGCTCAGCAGCGGTGGTTGAACGGCGGAAGTGAGCAGACAGTTTTCGTGCCCTGTTCAGAAGGCCATCTAGGCCGGGATAGTGTGATAAAAATTGATGGACAACAAGGTTCAACACGTGAGCCATACAAGGCACATGTGTCACCTTGCCCAGGCGAAGGGCCACACCCAGGTTTGCAGCATTGTCGCACACGGCCTTACCAGGCTGCAGGTTGAGTGGAGACAACCATTTATTAAACTCAGTCTCCAGAGCTGCTCACAACTTAGCCGCTGTGTGACTGTTATTTCCAAGACATTTCAAGCTAAAGACCGCCTGATGCCATTGCGCTCTGCTGCTAGCATAGTAATGAGGGGTGCGTGATTCCTTTTGCGCAGTTAGAACGCTGGTGGCCTGACCAGGCAGGCTTGGGGCAGAGGTGGAGGACCCAGATGAGGTGGAGGAGGCAGAAGCAGTGGAGGAAGTTGGACAGACAGAGGATTGACACACAAGTCGTGGGGACGGTAAGACTTGTGCTGCAGACCCTTCACCATCTATCACCATAGTTACCCAGTGCCCAATCAGCGACATGTAACGTCCCTGTCCATGCTTACTGGTCCAAGTATCAGTGGTCAAATGCACCCATTCACACACAGAGTTTCTCAAGGAAGCGGTGATGTTGTGTGCGACATTGTGGTGTAGCGCAGGCACACCTTTCTTAGAGAAGTAGTGGCTACTGGGCATCTGGTACTGGGGCACAGCGACAGACATAAGGTCTCTAAAATCCTGTGTGTCCACCAGGCGGAAAGGCAGCATTTCGGTAGCCAAGAGCTTACAGAGGGATAAAGTCAACCTCTTAGCTTTGTCATGGGTCGCAGGAAATGGCATTTTATTTGTCCACATCTGAGGGACAGAGATTTGGCTGCTGTGTGTAGACGGTGGTGAGTAGGGTGTCCCTGAAAAAATGCAGGTTTGTGAGGAAAGTGCTGGCGTAGACATGATGTTGCCTTCATCCAACGTTGATGCTATCGATGTCTGAGAGAGCTGTACACTCGCACTTGTTTCCCCTTCCAAACCAAATGACGACCTACCAAACAAATTGCCTGTTGCGGTTACAGTGGTGGAAGTTCTGCGTAGAAAACCAGGTGTGACAGCTGTCCCCACAGTCCTAGAAGATGAAGAGCGCGCGGATGCACTTGAAGGGGCAGGCGGTGGATGGTTCGCTCCGCTAGACCGCATTGCAGCACGGTGAGCTTCCCACTGGGACATATGATATTTATTCATGTGACGATTCATGGAACAAGTTGTCAAACTCCTGAGGTTTTGCCCTCTACTAACAGAATCACGACAAATTTTACATATCACATGATTTAGGCGATCTTTTTCTATGTCAAAAAAGGTCCAGGCTAGGCAAGGCTTAGAGGGCATGCGACCTGCTGAGACCCCCCCGACTAGTGCTCAGAGGCAGAGTGGTGGCTGAGGATGCAGTTTTAGACGTGCTACCAGTACTCCTCCTCTGTCCAGGAAGGCGCAAGGTAACTTCGTCGTCAGTAGCATCCTCCTCCACCGCCTCTGTTGACCTCCTCGAGTGCCTGACTGTGGGTTGACAGTAGGTGGGATCTAGAACTTCCTCATCAAGCATTGTGTTTGCACTCCCCTCACCCTCAGACCTAGCCTCTTCCTGCCCTGACCGAATATTTAAGTTGTCATCCCAATCTGGTATCTGCATCTCATCGTCATCAGTATGTTCCTCATTGTCTATAACAACAGGTGTTACAGTTTGTGAATAAGGGTCAACATTATGCTCAGAAACTTGGCCCTCACGGCCTGAATCAGAGTCACAAAGGTTCTGGGCATCACTGCAGACCATTTCCTGGTCTGTACTCACTGTAGCTTGGGAGCATACCTCTGATTCCCAGGCTATAGTGTGACTGAAGAGCTCTGCAGACTCAGCCATCTCAGTTCCACCATACTGTGCAGGGCGGATGGAGACTTCAGAGCTGGGAGAAAGCAAGTGTGATTGGGATGACAACTCAGAGGACTGGTGTTTTTGGATGCGGAAGTTGAGGTGGCGTAGATGGCACTTGTTGGACCACTTGAGATCCATTCAAGCATTTTCTTTTCTTGGCCATCATCTACCTTGGTTACAGTTGTTTGTGTCCGTAAAAAAGGGAGCACATCGGATTGTCCACGGTAAGTAGTAGACATCTTACTTTTGCTGAAAGATGGTCTATCTTCAGCAGATGTTAATGGAGCTTTGCCACCTTCCCCACGGACAAACCCTTTTTTTCCTTTCCAACACGCCTTTTCCCCTTTCCACCAGCATCTGTCATTTTGCCACTCATTTTGATTGCGACAAGATTGTGCACTTAAAATGTGGTAGTAAAAATTGAGAGGTGGTGTAGATTGCAGCGGTGGTCTAGCTTTATTAACAGCAGAATAAACAACAATAACTATCCCTGACAATTCAACTACGGCCCTTAAACTGGCAGCATAGTTTGCTTTTAGAATGGCTTAGTAACAATGAGTTTCAGTGTGCAATGCAGAGGTGCCGCAAATAGCTTTGCACCAGTGGGACAATAATGAAGTCCAACAGCCCCTTTAAGGATGCCACTAAGTTTCCTCAGTGTTTGCTAGTATAATGGCTTAGTAACAATGAGTTTGAGTGTGCAATGCAGTGGTGCTGCAAATAGATTTGCACTAGTGGGACACTAATGGAAGTCCAACTCCCACTTATAGGATGCCACTAAGTATCCTCAGTGTTTGCTAGTATAATGGCTTAATAACAATGAGTTTGAGTCTGCAATGCAGTGGTGCTGCAAGTAGCTTGGCATCAGTGAGGCACAAATGGAGTACAACAGCCACTTTTAGGATGCCACTAAGTTTCCTCACTGTTTGCTAGTTTTAATGGCTTAGTAACAATGAGCTCGAGTGTGCAGAGGGCTGGAGGGTACAGTGGCAGGGTTGTGGGTCTGTGTAGAGGAAAGGAAGCCTCACTTTATATCCCTCCTAATGGTGAAGTGCAGCGAGGAATTCCCTGACCTTAGCTACACAGACGCTCTTATCTGTAGCTGTTAAAATCTGTTTCCACGGACCTGACTGTCACCTATGGCTCTGAGCCTGCTGTTATTAGCCCTTTCAAGGGCTAAAAGAAACTTCTATCCCTTTTCTGTATAGCGCTGTGTGTAGAGCGAACACAGCAGTATCGGAGACAGGAGCTGCACCTGCGGTGACTGACACCCAGACGCAGAAGGCAGATAATGGCGTCCTGATGGGCAGATACCCTTTTTTATAATGCAGGGACATGTGACATGGACATCCTATTACACATGTCGTTGCTTCTCTGGCTAAAAGTCCACTTAGCTTTGTGTGTCTCTGGGATTGGCTGACATGCTGGCCTGCCCCACTACACGTGCGCGCTTAGGGAAGGAAGACAAGGAAAATAAAAAATGGCGATCACCATTATCCCAGCAGCAGTGATCTGAATGCACAGTCCCCGCACACTATACGCTGAAATTTCATAATAGTGTGAGTCAGAGTGACTTACACTATTACAGCGGAAAGCCAGCTAGTAATTAGCTTGGCTTTTTGCTGCTAGAACCGTTCTCGAACGTAACTAGAACTATCGAGCTTTAGCAAAAAGCTCAAGTTCTAGTTCGATCTAGAACAGCCTCCAAAATCACTCGAACCGCGAACTGGAGAACCACGAACCACGAACCGCGCTCAACTGTACTTCTCACCCCTCAAAATATTGGACAAATTTACCCTTGTTAAGGACACATATCTGTTCTGTAATAATAATAATAATCTTTATTTCTATAGCGCCAACATATTCTGCAGCGCTTTACAATTCAGGAGGCTCATATACATATCATATACATAAACATATACAAACAAGTAACAAATATAGAAGATACTGCCCTGCTCGTGAGAGCTTACAATCTACAATGAGATGGAGGGAGGGGCAAGGTACAAGTGCTTATTTACAATGACAATCCAGCCATCTCATGGGGGATAGATAATGGCTTCCTGGACCAGTTGGCCAAAGCCTTGAGATGCATTTGGGTGCCATGGAGTTTGACGTGGGGTTATGTTCTGAGAAGTTGTAGAGGGATTAGGTGAAATTAGTTTGGCTAGGGAGTGTGATAGGCTGCCCTAAAAAGATGCGTTTTTAGGGAGTGTCTGAAGCTGAGTAAGTTGTGAATTGTCCTAACTTCTTGGGGTAGAGCGTTCCAGAGGTTTGGTGCAGCTCGGAAGAAGTCTTGGATTCGGGAGTGGGAGGTTCGAATTAGTGTGGATGTTAGTCGAAAGTCATTTGCAGATGGTAGAGAATTGGTGGGATGATATGCAGTAAAGTGATGAGTGGTGATTGAGCTGCAAGGGAAAAGGAGTGTAATCTCATACTGACCTATGCAGTGCAGGGTATAGATAAACGTGCAGTTCAAGTGACCTCTTAAAGGAAAAGTGAACCAGTGGATGGTTTGTGAAGAGCAGGTGGATCACGTGGTAAAAGAAGCCTAGAAAAATGGGAAAACAGAATTAATTGCATCCTAATATAAGGGAATAAATGTAGACTCATAAAAAATATCATACACTGTCATGGGACACACCAGTATGACAGTCACAACCAATGACAATTACATATAACAGTTACATTAACTAGATATGTACAAAAAAGAAGAAAAATCATAATCAGAAGTTGAGAACACAAGGGGTCCCTGATTTAATAATGAACCTCGTATTCGCGATTTAACCCCTTGGGTTTAAGGGTGCCCAGTGTGTGAATCCAAAAAAGATTCTCTCTCTTTTAATTTGCGAATTCTGTCACCCCCTCTTCGCATGTACGGGATGTGCTCAATAACCTGAAGCCTCAATTGGGCCACTGTATGATGGGCTATGGCAAAATGATACGGGATGGGAAGTAAAAGTTGCTTGCAACGAATGGTGGATTTATGTTTACTTATGCTGTCCCGGATATGCTGGGTAGTCCCCCCAACATATCCGAGACCGCACGGACACTTGATGAGGTATATCACAAATGAAGATTCACAAGTGTAAAAACTATTGATGGAAAAAGTTCTACCTGTGTGAGGGTGTGTGAATGTGTTTCCCTTGGTAAGATTGTTGCATTGGAGACAGTGTAAGCAAGGGAAGTTGCCCATTTTGGGGGTCCCTAGGAAGGTCTGGTGTGATTGTGTCATAGCCGATTCTATTTCTGCTCTGATCAGATTGTCCCTGAGGTTCCTTGGTCTCTTGTGGCAAAATAAAGGTGGTGTAGAGAATTCAGTAATGGAAGGGTATGCATTTTGGAGAAGTGGCCAGTGCTTAGAAATGATGCCCTTAAAAATAGGTGTAAAGGGGTGGTAGGTTTGAACACATGTAATACGTGGTTTAGTAGTACCCTGTTCATGGATACGGGACGACCGATTATGCGCAAAAGTGGCAGGGTAGCCTCGTGAAATGAATTTATCACCCATTTCATGGAATCGTGATATTTGTTGTTGAGGGTCGGAGACAATCCTCTCTATCCTCCTATGTTGTGAGATGGGTAAAGCCTTCTTGATGTGTGAAGGATGACAGCTTGAATAAAGTAAAAGACTGTTCTTGTCAGTAAGTTTGACAAAAAGGTCCGTACTGATATTGCCCTCAGGTGATAGTATGAC